>NC_057406.1:46413607-47013607 GCF_019320065.1 Cervus canadensis
GGATTAGCCATCATAGTCAACAAAAGAGTCCGAAATGCAGTACTTGGATGCAATCTCAAAAATGACAGAATAATCTCTGTTCGTTTCCTAGGCAAACCATTCAGTATCACGGTAATCCAAGTCTATGCCCTGACCAGTAACGCTGAAGAAGCTGAAGTTGAACAGTTCTATGAAGACCTACAAGACCTTCTAGAACTGACACACAAAAAGATCAACCTAGATAGCATATTAAAACACAGAGACATTACTTTGCCAACAAAGGCCCATCTAGTCAAAGCTATGGTTTTTACAGCAGTTATGTATGGATGTGAGAGTTGGACTATAAAGAAAGCTGAGCACCAAAGAATTGATGCTTTTGAACTGTGGTGTTGGAGAAGACTCTTGAGAGTCCCTTGGACTCCAAGGGGATCCAACCAGTCAACCCTAAAAGAAATCAGTCCTGAATATTCATTGGAAGGACTATGCTAAAGTTGAAGCTCCAATAATTTGGCCACCTGATGCGAAGAACTGACTCACTAGAAAAGACCCTGATGCTGGGAAAGATTGAAGGCAGTAGGAGAAGGGGACAAGAGAGGATAAGATGGTTGGATGGCATCACCGACTCGATGGGCATGAGTTTGAGCAAGCTCCAGGAGTTGGGGATGAACAGAGAAGCCTGGCATGCTGCAGTCCATGGGGTTCCAAAGAGTTGTACACGACTTAGCAACTGAACTGAACTGAATCACACACATGTGAAATTTAGGCACAAACAGGTAGAAATACAAGCTCGGAAAGATAAAGATTCCTACACCAGATAATGTTGCCAAGCTTTCTTTATTCATTTATTCATTCAGAAAATATATGAGTGCTTCAGAGACATCATCCCTGCTCTCAGGGAGCAATTTTCTAAGAAATGAGAAGTCAAGCACAGCACAGAGGTCTTTAACTTCCAACGCACAGGCTGGGGAGCTAAGCATAAGCTATGCTCTCCTCAACACACACTTCCCCACCCAGTATCTAAGGGGGATACATTTCAAGTCCAGAATTCATGGGCCCTGTCAGGGATAGAGGAGCCTGGCAGGCTACAGTCCATGGGGTCACAAAGAGTTGGACACGACTGAGCAACTAATACCTTAAGTTTTTAAGACACGTGAAAAGGTGATTTTCCATTTTTGAGAAGGTGAATTCCCCCATCTTTTTAGCTGAGTAGGTTAGTAATTAGGTTCTTCATCACTTTGTCAAAAATAGAGCAAGAAAAACTAAACAAAACTAGACTTCAATGACCTGTATTCCATCAATATGAAGAAAATGGATAAGGTGACCCAATTTTTAAATCCTTTTTAAGACAAAGAGCTCAATCTTTTCACTTACAAAAAAATACCTGTTTTTCTTTTAAACTGATCTATTTATCAATTTACATAGTCTAATATTCTTATTATAATAAACCATAGAACTTAAATGGATTCTATGAGATTATGAATATGATCATGTAATGCAAATTATCAAGGAAAAACTATATCACAATAAAGTAAACTAGCTTACTATTTTACTTTTTAATTTCTATTTAAGTACATTCTTTACTCCCCTATAATTATCAGTAAAATTAAACTCTCTTTTCCAATTATACTGAAATCAAATTTTTTTGCTATTGAACCCCTCTGAGCTCTCTATAAATCTTCTTTAACAGGTAAAATAAAAGCCATATCTGGCACCCTATCAGTCTCCAACAGTGTTATTACACATTGTATACAATAAAAAGATAGTGAGTTTTTTTTTTTTTTTTAATTTTCAAAACCCAACTTCAGAAAAGATGCCTCCCTAATGATGTTTTTCTCCTGTTACTACCAATAATCATACAAAGTCAAGTCTTTTTACTTCTATACCCTCAGGGTCTAATCCAGGACCTGGGTCATAGTGCATATTCAATATTTGGTTGTTGAATGATTTGAATAGATAGAAATATATAATTTACTAAGGATAGAGTACTGAACTAGACATAAGATTCCTCCTATCAGGAAGCCTACATTTGCGTGATGAAGGATGGAAAAAGCAAACAAGTAAATACAATAATTTATTTTGGCAAGAGATTGTAGCTACTAGCATACTCTTGCCTCTCAAAATAGTCCTTATTTATACCATTTAAGGTCATCCTCTTTAACCAACTAACAGCTTCAGGAAGAATATGGTACGATAGAAGTGGGCACCTTACCAGCCAGTTTTGTCTACTGAGGCCTGGTGATTCACCTTGACCAGCCTTGCAAGCTGTTCTTTAGTAAACTGATGACCCACACCAGCCTAATTCCAACAAAGCAACTGCTAAAATAGCCTGGAAATGTCTGGATTCTGCTGGTCTCTCACATAAGGCTGGAGAGTCCTCCAGGGCAAAACTTAATTTCAATTATTCTGCAGGGCAGAAACTAAACACTAATGTTATCTGTGTCTATAGATGTAAAATTGCAAGGGTTCACTTAAGAATGTTGTTCTGGTTAGCTATATGCATGCCCATCTCAAATGTTTTGCACACATAGTTTTAACTTCTCCCCATTTGATTGAAGGTAACAGTGGTCTGAGGCAAAACTGAAAATCAAGACAAGTCTGTCTTAGATAGCCTCCTCATCTTTGGGCATCTCTGGTGGCTCAGACAGTAAAGAATTTGCCTGTATACTCACATACTCACTGTATCCATCACGGTTTGTTCAGGAAAATGGAAACCACTCTAGATATTTCAAGTAGACTGTAGTTTAGTTCATACTATTGAATGTTGCCAAAGTCATTGGAGGGAGGCTTGAGAAATGGTAAGTAATGAGTCCAACTGGAGCACTAAAGAAAACAATTGTAGAGGTGAAAGGAGGAAGATTAAGGTATTGAATAAAGTAACCCTGAGTTACTCAAGGAACAAAAATTGCCTGTTGAAAAGCCTATTCTAAAGCTCTTGGCCTTTTTGAGGAATTCTGGCTTCAAAAGCAAATTTCTAAAATGTAAGCCTTTCTCAGTACTTGAGAAAAGTCTTTAAAATTCCATGGAAAATAACTATTTACTCCAAAAATATCATTTGCTATTTGAAAATAGAAGACATAAAGCTAATATCCAGCACTTAGAGGACTGTTTTAAGTGGAAAAAAACCTTCCAAAGATCAAAGATAATACAATAATTAATTTCAATTTTTGCCTTTTATTGTCATTTGTATGTGTGTTAATCACTCAGTCATGTCTGACTGTTTGTGACCCCATGGACTACCATAGCCCGCCAGGCTCCTCTGTCCATGGAGTTCTTTGGGACCGCAGGTAGAAATATACCCATTATAACAACACTAGATCAACAGTCTACCTTCTCACATTCAAGAATTTGACAAAATCATTCATAAAGAAATTTACACAGAATTGCTCTGTTACTTTAAATATAAAATTAAATTTGAAGGGAAAAATTTTAATTATAATACAGTATAGTTTAGAGCTTACATGCTTCTAGAACCAAAACATTCTGTTTCTCTATTTTTGGTTGCAACATGTACTGGTGGTTTCTAATTCTCTTTGAAGCTCTGCTCTTGCTGACACTCCCCACCATTACAAACACCTATGGCAGTCCTTTCTTCCAGAGCTGCACAAAGGATGCGTCTCTTTTCACATGGTGTTTGGTCCTGACTGGCTAAGAAGGCAGCCATCTCCACAGCTGCGGAAGCAAAGCCTCCATAGGGGCTGTGACACTCCCCATGCCTTTTCCTAAGTCAAAATAAAGAAGGTTTTCTGTGCAGGTGCTTTGACTATGTATTGTCCCCAGAAAGACTTGTTACTCATTAAGGAGAAAAATGGTTTTCATACCTGTCATCTGGTTTTTCTGTTTTCCTTGCTTTGTCAGTATTTGTATACAAAATGGTGCACCATCTTAAACACCTTCAGGATCAACTTCAAAAGGATAGTAACATGCTACATCATTCCACTAGGACAAAGGAGCACAGATTTATCATCCAGGTCCCACTTTGACAGAGAAAAAGACTTTATGACACTCCTATCCTTAAGCATTTCCATGAAAGAAGAACTAAAATGAGGAATCAGAGCAGAACCAAATGACATTTAAAATGATAACAATACAGGGGTTTTCCAGAATGACCAATCCAAGTAAAAGCTTTAAAAATTCTATTCATTTACATAACAGCAGCAACCGGATACCATGGCTCATCCGAGACCACAATGTGGAGGCTCCAGTAACAAAGTATCTTGTCCACAGTCTCATAAATTTCACCCAAATATTTGTAAATATGTAAGGCTAGAGTTTCATAATAATGATAAACATCATGAAACTACTAGAGATTTTGTTGTTGTTGATGACGATGATGATGATATTTCAAGCAACAAAAGTAAAAAGTAACTTCAACAAAAATCTCCCAAAGGGAAGGAGGAAGTTTGTTGAAAGGGGAATGAAAGAAACGCCAATGTGTTTCGGAAAGAGCAGCAACTGGGCAATGCCAATGATATACAGCAACGTCCATGATAAGCAGCAGTCTGTTTAGTGAGCTGCCATCACGGAGAATAAGATGTAGGCATTTGCATTTTGGTGACTACTCTAATGAGTGAAATTTCAGGGAGATATCATCAACCCGCATAACTCAGGTCATATGTTTACCCCTTAGCCAGTGGAGGGCAGGGTGATTGACAGCACCACCAAGTAGAAGGGCAAATTGAAACTATGTTGGCAAGAACACAGATGCCACAGGTGCACAGGGATACATGGCTGCCAGGCTTTGTAGCAGAATGCAAACTAGACTCTTTAGGATTCTCAAGTAACATGGTCACCTTTAACAACTCAATGCATAGCTTGTCTGTAAGCAACTCTTGGTAATACTCTGTTATCAAGTGAATCGTGTCTAGCCAAGACATGGAAACAACTTCAATGTTCTTCAACAGATGAATGGATAAAGAAGATGTGGATCATCTGTACAATGGAATATTAGTCTCAAAAAAGAATGAAATAATATTTGTAGCAACATGGTTGGACTTAGAGAGTATCATACTAAGCAAAGTCAGTCGGAAAGTAAAGGCAAGCACCATACGATATCACTTATATGTAGATATCACTTATATGACATAATGAACAGATTTACAAAACAGACAGACTGATAAACAAAGAGAACAGACTTGTGGTTGCCAAGGGGGAAGGGGAGCTGGGGCGGGAAGGATTGGGAGTTTGGGATTAGCAGATGCAAACTAGTATACAGAGGATGGGTAAACGACAAGGTCCCACTGTATAGCATGGGACCTATATTCAATATCCTGTGATAAACCATAATGGAAAAGAATATATATATATATATATGAATCACTTTGCTGTAGAGCAGAAATCGATACAACATTGTAAATCAACTATACTTCAATAAACTTTTTAAAATTTTTTTGAATGAGTGTAAAAGTTCAAAGGAAAAAAAATACAGAATCGAGTCCCCCCAAAATATATTTGTTGGAGCCCCAACCACCACCACCAGCACGACTGTATGCCACCACCCGATCCCACCCCTCACCCCCGCAACATTGTGTGACTGTATTTGGAGATGGGACCTTTAAAGAAGCAATTATGGTTAAATGACGTCATAGAGTGATGCTCTAATCCAAAAGGTCTGGTGTCCTTCTCAGGAAAGGAAGAGACACCAGGAATGGGAGCACACACAAAGGAAAGGCCACGTGAGGACACAGAGAGAAGACGGCTCCCTGCAAGTCAAGGAGAGAGGCCCGAGGAAAACCAAACCTTCCAAGTCAGCACTTCTATCTCGAACCTCCAGCCTCCAGCACTGTAAGAAATAAATTTCTATTGTTTAAACCACCTGACCCCTGGAGCTCTGTTATGATAGCCCTATAGATTAAAATACCCTTGAAACTTTTAACAAAGTCTAAGGGATTTGTGTATCATTTTCAATAAAAACTGCTGAGAAGACAACCCTGTTTTGATTATGCCATGGCCCCACAGTTCTCCAGATGTTCCAGACCGTGCACTGGGGAACTGACCTTCTCCTGGCAACAGTTCCAATGCTGCTTTCATTTATACCATATCTTATATACTAAATAAGATGAATTGTTAGTAACTATCACCACAGTCATTTTACAAAAAAGATGATCACAGCCTGGATGAGCCTTTGATAGCCCTAGTATAAAATATACACTCATTTAAATTAGTTTGAGTAAGCTCCGGGAGTTGGTGATGGACAGGAAAGCCTGGCATACTGCAGTCCATGGGGTCGCAAAGAGTCAGACATGACTGAGTGACTGAACTGAACTGAATTCCATTTAGCAAACAAATACTACATGCTACTGTTTTCTGTCCCTTAAACTAGCCTCTGATAATATGGCAAGATGAAATCTGACCCCTGACCCCAAGGAGCTCTGAGTGTAATGGAGGAGACAATGTGAAGTTCACTGTAATAATATCTATCTAAGGTGTTACAGACAGAGATAGACAGAGTGCCTGAAGAACTATGAACAGAGGTTCATAACATTGTACAGGAGGCAGTAATCAAAACCATCCCCAAGAGAAGGAAATGCAAAAAGGCAAAATGGTTGTCTGAGGAGGACTTACAACAGGTGAGAAAAGAAGAAAAGCTAAAGGCAAAGGAGAAAAGGAAAGATATACCCATCAGAATGCAGAGTTCAAAGAATAGTAAGGAGAGGTAAGACAGCCTTTCTCAGTGATCAATGCAAAGAAATAGAGGAAAACAATAGAATGGGAAAGACTAGAGTTCTCTTCAAGAAAATTAGAGATACCAAGGGAACATTTCCTGCAAAGATGGGGCACAATAAAGGACAGAAATGGTAGGGACATAACAGAAGCAGAAGATATTAAGGAGAGGTGGCAAGAATACACAGAAGAACTGTACAAAAAGTTCTTAATGACCCAGATAGCCACAATGGTTTCATCACTCACCTAGAGCCAGGCATCCTGGAATGTGAAGTCAAGTGGGCCTTAGGAAGCATCACTATGAACAAAACTGGTAGAGGTGATAGAATTTCAGTTGAGCCATTTCAAATCCTAAAACATGATCCTGTGAAAGTGCTGCACTCAATATGCTAGCAAATTTGGAAAACTCAGCAGTGGCCATGGGACTGGAAAAGGTCATTTTTCATTCCAATCCCAAAGAAAGGCAATGCCAAAGAATGTTCAAAACTATCACACAATTACACTCATCTCACACACTAGCAAAGTAATGCTCAAAATTCTCCAAGCCAGACTTCAACAGTACGTGAACTGTGAACTTCCAGATGTTCAAGCTGGATTTAGGAAAGGCAGAGGAATCAGAGATCAAATTGCCAACATCTACTGGATCATCAAAAAAACAGGAGAGTTCCAGGAAAACATCTACTTCTGCTTTATTGACTATGCCAAAGTCTTTGACTGTGTGAATCACAACAAACTGTGTACAACGCTTAAAGAGATGGGAATACCAGACCACCTGACCTGCCTCTTGAGAAATCTGTATGCAGGTCAGGAAGCAACAGTTAGAACTGGACATGGAACAACAGACTGGTTCCAAATTGGGAAAGGCTGTGTATTGTCACCTTGCTTATTTAATTTATATGTAGAGTACATCATGGGAAATGCCAGGCTCGATGAAGCACAAGCTGGAATCAAGACTGATGGGAGAAATATCAATAACCTCAGATACACAGAGGACTTGACCCTTATGGCAGAAAGTGAAGAACTAAACAGCCTCTTGATGAAAGTGAAAGAGGAGAGTGAAAAAGCTGACTTAAATTTAACATTCAAAAAAATGAAGATCATGGCATCCAATCTCATCACTTCAAGGCAAAAAGATGGGGAAACAGTGGAAACAGTGACAGACTTTATTTTCTTAGGCTCCAAAATCACTGCAGATGGTTACTGCAGCCATGAAATTAAAAGAGGCTTGCTCCTTGGAAGAACAGCTATGACAAACCTCGACAGCATAGTAAAAAGCAGAGACATTACTTTGCCAACAAAGGTCTGTCTAGTCAAGGCTATGGTTTTTCCAGTGGTCATGTATGGATGTGAGAGTTGGACCATAGAGAAAGCTGAGCACCAAAGAATTGATGCTTTTGAACTGTGGTATTGGAGAAGACTCTTGAGAGTCCCCTGGACTGCAAGGAGATCAAACCTGTTCATCCTAAAGGAAGCCAGGCCTGAATATTCATTGGAAGGACGGATGCTGAAGCTGAAACTCCAATACTTTGGCCACCTGATGTGAAGAACTGACTCACTGGAAAAGACCCTGATGCTGGGAAAGATCAAAGGCAGGAGGAGAAGGGGATAACAGAGTATGAGACGATTAGAAGGCATCACCAAATCAATGGACATGAATTTGAGCAAGCTCTGGGAGATGATGATGGACAGAGAAGCCTGGCATGCTGCAGTCCATGGGGTCTCAAAGAGTGACATGACTGAGCAACTGAACTGAAATATATTAACATTTAATTTATAATGAAAAATTCAAGTTGGAATAACAGACCCTAGGATCTACCATCATTCATTTTATCTTGTTATTGAAGCTTCTAGGAAGGAAAAAATTTTAAAACACTGGAAAGTCCCCAAACCTTCATTCCCTCCCCACCTCTGCATCTCTCTATATACTGATTATGTAAAGTTTATGCTTGTTAATCTCTGTGGACTTAAGGAGTATAATACTCTGTTGACTTTTAATGACGTTACCCTCAATTGACAATTTTTGTAATTCAATGTCTCTTGAAAGAAAAAAAGTTCCCCTTTCCTTGCCACATCAAGGCCCCCAAACGAATATTAAAAATACATACTTAGATGAACATTCAAATCTGACTGAAAAAATTCAGGAACTTATTTGCAGCTTAGTTTTTAATAGAAAATCTTTTCACTATCAGAAATATCTACATATTTATAAAGGAATATATCTAACAAGCATCTCACCTCCTGAGATAAAATAAGCTTGGCTAGCATCTAAATGCCTTTAGATACCTTCATGGGCCAAGGACAAGTAGAAAATTATTTAAAGGAAGTGACTAAGAGAATTGTATATTCAAAGTCATACTTTTATCATACTTATAAAATATCTGTTCAAAGTACATATCAGACTACATTGAAGTTAAAATAGTTTCTTCTGAAACAAAGAACTTACTAAAAAATAGAAGACACCAAACTGAACAAGGAGAAACACTCTCTTTTGAGCTGATTCTCCCATTTCGCATAGTCCCTAGTTGACCTCACGCTATTCTATATTTCTAGGTCTGAAAATCAGTCAATAGACAGATATTTTGTACGTACCAGCTGAGTACATAGGCTAGTTCTGAGAACTGTAGGAAAATAAGAAAAGCAATAGAAGACATGCTCCCAGCCCGATAAGAGGTTCAACTGGAAGCATAAAACCTACCCTCTGCTTCTTAGAGTCACTAATGGCAAAGTTCTTTCCAAGTTGCCTCAACTTCAGATCACATCTTTGACTCTCAATGGAAAGCAGGTTAACGGAGGTCTCGAGAGCCAGTCAAGGCAGATATGAGTAAACAAACAGGGTTACAGTTGACATGATCTCAAATCCGAACTTCCTTTTGAACAAAGAGAATTCCATTAACTAATGTAAGAAAAAAGATATACCATACAGCTTACAGTTTATATTTCTATATACTTCACATTATTTATTAAGTTCACCAGCAAATTATTTCAAGAACTCTCTTTTGTGTGTGGATATGAAACAGCAATAAGAGCAACTGGTCTCCTTTGCTGTTGTTTAGTCGTTAAGTCATGTCTGACTCTTTTGCAACCCCATGGACTATAGCCCTGCCAGGCTCCTCTGCCCATGGGGTTTCCCAGGCAACAATACTGGAATGGGTTTCCATTTCTTTCTCCAGGGATTGAACCTGAGTCTCCTGCATTGGTAGGCATATTCTTTACCACTAAGCCACCTGGGAAGCCAACTCCAATCTTTACATTATTCTTATTTGTGACTCTTGTTTTCATCTTTATTTACTATTTCCTGAGCTTGCTTTTCTGACATCATCTAACATTATTTTTCTTTCTACCATTGAGTTTTAGAAATACCAAAGGAGGTGAACAGTCTGAAAATACAAAGGAAAAACATAAGCTGAAAATGTTAGGCTTCTTAAAAATGAACCCAATACTCTTTTGAGTATAACTTTTGGCCCTATGACATGGGCAAGGGAAATTTTTGCTACAGTACACACCAGTAACCATGAATTGGTCCTTTTTTTGTTCAGAAAAATACTAGCACAAAACTCCCTAAATAAATTAATGTTCCAATCTTTACTGACTCGTTTAATGGACAATAAGTTAGTGTATGATGGGTTTTGGTATATTTGTGTTGTATTGTATGTTGTGTGTGGAAGTGAGCAATGTTATAGATTACAAAGTTGAACCAAGATATGACTGTGGCACTAGGGAAGAGAAATAAGAATATGTCACATTTCTTAAGACCAGATGTTCTTACACCATATTTTGAATCATGAAAAATTCTCCTAGGAGGCAAGACATATTTGGAAAAGGAATATTATAACTTCAAGCAAATGATAAATGTGATGTGGCAACTTTCCCTTCTTACACTATTTTGTCATTTTTATACAACATGAAAATAAATTTAACAGATTATTCTGTGGGCACCTCTACCAACAGATTCACAAGACACAACTGTCACAAGGGCAGTGTTATGGGTGCTGTGTGCCAAGTGGCTTCAGCCATGTCTGACTCTGCAACCTGCCAGACTGCTCTGTCCATGGGATTCTCCAGGGAAGAACACTGGAGTAGGCTGTCCTCCTCCAATGGATCTTCCCAACCCAGGGACCAAACCCTCACCTCTTACATCTCCTGCATTGGCAGGCAGGTTCTTTACCACTAGCGAAACAGCAATAATCTAGTATACACACAGATTGATGCAAGAGAATTGAGAGCCAAGAAATAAATCCACACATATATGGTCATTACTTTATGACAAAGGAGCCAAGAATAAACAATGGGGAAAATCAGCCTCTTCAATATATGGTGTTTGGAAAACTAGACAGCCATATGCAAAAGAATGAAACTTGACCACCACTTTACATCACACACAAAAAATAACTCAAAATGGATTACAGACCTAAATGTAAGACTTGAAACCATAAAAATCCTAGAAGAAAACATAAGCAATACACCCTTTGACATCAGTCTTAGCAATGTAGCTCTAGATATGTCTCCACAGGCAAAAGAAACAAAAGCAAAACTAAACAAATAAGATTACATCAAATGAAAGTTTCTGCACAGAAAAGGAAATTATCAATAAAATAAAAATACAATCTATCAAATAGGAGGTTTTTGCAAATAATACATCTGGAAATAAGTTAATACCCAAAATATATAAAGAACTCATGCAACTCAACAACAAAAAACAAACAACCGATTTAAAAATGGGCAGAGGAACTGAACAGACATTTGGACAAAGATATATAGATGGCCAACAGGCACATGAAAAGATGTTCAACATCACTAATTATTAGAGAAATACAAATCAGAACCACAAATGAGATAACATTTGATACCTGTCAGAATGGCTATTACTAAAAAGGCAACAAATAGCAAGTATTAGAGAGGATATGGAGAAGAGGGAACCACCACTCACTGTTGGTGGGAATGCAAAATGGTGCAGCCACTATGGAAAAGAGTGTGGAGATTCCCCCCAAAATTAAGACTAGAGCTACCATATCATACAGCTATCCCACTTTTAGGTATTTATCCCAAGAATACTAAACACTAAGTTGAAAGATACATGAACCCCTATGTTCATAGCAATATTATTTATAATTGCCAAGACAGAGAAGCTACCTAACTGCCCACCACAGATGACTGGATAAAGAAGATGTGTTAGACATACACAATAGAGTATTACTCATCCATAAAAAGATAAAATCTTGCCATTTGAAACATTATGGATAAACCTGGCAGGGAATATGCTAAGGAAATAAGCCAGAGTATGACAAATACCATAGGATTTCAGGGACTTCCCTGGCAGTTCAGTGGTTAAAACTCTGTGTTTCCACTGCAGGGGGCATGGGTTCCATCTCCGGTCAGGCAACTAAGCTCTTGAATGCTACTAAGATCCCTCATGCCAAATGCCTCTGCCAAAAAATAAATAAATAAAAAGCAATCTGAAAAATGACTTTAAAAAACACATAGGATTTCACTTATATATGGAATCTAAAAATAAATTAACTAATTAATTAACTAAACAAAACTAACACATAGATACAGAAAACAGATTAGTGGTTACCAGAGGGAAAGGGAAGAAGGGGGAAACCGGTAAAGGAGGTCAAGCGTATGGTGACGGACAGAAACAACTTTTGGTGGGGATTATGCTGACGTGGGTGTACACAGAAGTCAAAGTATGATACTGTATACGTAAAACTTCTATAAAGTCCTAAACCAATCCTACCTCAATTTAAAAAAAAAAAGAATCTAGTTTACAAAACTGTGAAACTTTTTTCAGATTTCACTACATCTTTCTAAAAGCATCCACCTCTTCCCTATTACCGGGAGTACTTACAGCGACAATATCAAGGGGCCTGACTGTCTAGATTTTGACCCTTGATTTAGGCAGGATTACTACTAATCTTGGAAAAGTTAGTTAACCCCATGGGGTTTTTTGTGAAGAGGAAATACAATCTGGCATGTAAAGTACTTGATATGTATCAGTTGCTCAGTAAATGTTAAGGAGAATGACAAGGAGAGAGAAGCAGGTGATAGACAAACGACAGAGAGACAGATGACATACAGTTTCCTCTTTGTTCAATGCTTACTTTAAAAATAAAGTACATAAATTCATATTACATAGAATCACAAAGGTGTTGCCACATTTGTGAAGTTATGGCTTAAATTTGGGAATTTTTATTTAAAACCTTAGAGATGTTGGTTAATTTAATAATTATGCCTGAAAATCCTGCTATGTAGAAATGCTGTCTAATTGTCTTCTCTTTGTTCTTAAATTAGGGCAGCCTCATTCTACAGTAGGTGAAAGTTAAATTTGACATTAACATCTTTTATTGTTCTGAGTATTTATTTTGTAATCAAATTAACTTTTTTTATTTTTGGTTGGATATGTTCCTAGCAGTGATATTAGACAAAATCTTGATGTATTACCACTGTCAGGAATAAAATAATTTATGTACAATTTAAAGCAAAAGATTCTAGATAAATAAGTTTGCTTCCAGTCATTATAGAATAACTAGTACCAGATTTGCTTTTTGCTAAAAAGAATGCTAAAACTAGACAAAGTATACAAGGTAACTGTTGGAAGACACTGAATATCAGACAGGGCAGGGCTATTTTCTTTTTTAAAAACTATTTTATTTATTTTTGGGGGTTGCACCATATGGCATGTGGGATCTTAATTCCCTGACCAGGGATCAAACCCATGCCTCCTGCATTGAAAGCCCAGAGTCTTAACCACTGGCCCTCCAGAGAAGTCCTATAGGGCTATTTTCTAGGAGAGAAGGGAAACACACAAAGTGAGGCAACATGGAGATTGTCGATCTCACTGAGCAAAGGAAGCAGCGACTGGAGTTCCAGGTGGCCACCGTGGCTGAAGTCGGCGAAACAGGGTGACCGGGAGGCAGTCACACAGAGAGAGTGAGCCTCAAGATTGAGACAGGAGTCACTGTGCGTTCTTGGCCAAGGTACCGGTGGTGCGTGAAGCCTAGAAAAGATTGCCTGCTTAGAGGCTGAGTCGTAATTTTTAAAGCGATAGTATAGAGGAAAATTTTAAGGAGACCTCTGACTGGAGATAACAGAGGTCATACAAGGCGAGCCCAGTTAGAATAGAAACATTTTGCTGAGTACCTTGGGCACCAAGTTTAAACCCTAGAAAGGTGAAGCATTGTGAGTAAGCATCTGACTGTAGGATAAGGCCCACACTCTACGATTAGTACAAAACTGAAACAGACGCCGCCTATGAAGAATAACCTTGTCTAGTAGGACAAAAGGGATTAGCCACTACTTTAACTGCCTGCCAAAATAAAACTCAACACCTATTAAAAGAAAATATTATGACATATTTTCCATAAAATGTACCATCTTTAATGTCTGATACAAAAGCAAAACCTACTAGACATGTGACTGAGTAGGAAAATATGACCTAAAATCAAAGGGGAAAAAAATGCAGTCAGCAGAAATAGACCCCAAGATGATCCAGATTATAAAATTAGCAGACAAGAACTTTAAACCAGCTATTTTAAATGTATATGTTCCAAGACTTAAAGAGAAAAATAGTTATAGTAAGTGAAAAGATGAGAAACCTTGAAAGGCAAGTGTAAATTATTTATAATAAAACCCAAACAGATCTTACAGAATTGAAAAGTAAAATATCTGAAATGAAAATTTCACTGGATGGGCTTAAGAGGAATTTGGGACTGGCAGAAAAAGAAAGGACTAGTGAATTTGAAAACAAATCAATAGAAGTTATCCAATCTTGAGGGACAGAGATTAAGAGAAAATAAATGAAAGAGACTCAGTTGCCTGTGGGACAATATTAGGCATACACGTAAGCTGAGTCTCAGAAGGAAAATAAAGAGTAAATAGCATGGGGAATTTTTTTTTTTAATAAATAATGGCTTATAGTTTCCCAAATGATTAAAAACATCTACTTAAAAATGCAGGAAGCTCAAGTTTTATAAGCGAATGATGACTCAGTGGTAAAGAATCGCCTGCCAAGGCGGGAGACATGGGTTCGAGCCTCCTGCCTCAGGAAGGTCCCCTAGAGAAGGAAATGGCAATCACTCCAGTATTCTTGCCTGGGAAATCCCACGGACAGAGGAGCCTGGTGGGCTACGGTCCATGAGGTCACAAAGAATCGGGCGTGGCTTAGTGACTGAACAACAAATAGAATTGAGTAATAGTTTTGGACTTCTCCCTACGTCTAACCCAAGACACAGATTTATTTAAAACTTCTCATTATCCTAGTACCTAAAGTTGATTTTTTTTTTCAAACTGTGCATGGTTATAATGGAATAACCTCAGGATAGTCAAAAATTTTCCTTTGATATCATTTTTGAGTACTTTAAGGTCTAGAACAAAGCTTCACTTTGTAAGACATACATTACTACACAAATATAAATTATTAGAGTCTCTGAGACATCCAAATGATTCTCAACACATCCAGAAGTAAAATTTTACCAGCTATTGGGCATCCTTATCCTAGTCAAGTTGACTGATAAAACTAAACATCACAGACCTCAACTGTGACTCTTGCCTGCCTGCCTGCTAACTCACTTCAGTCATGTCTGACTCTTTTTGACCCCATGGACTGTAGCCCACCAGTCTCCACTGTCCAGAGGATTCTCCAGGCAAGAATACTGGAGTGGGTTGCCATGCCCTCCTCCAGGGATCTTCCCAGCCCAGGGATCGAACCTACAGCTACTTATATCCCCTGCATTGGCAGGTGGGTTCTTTACCACTAGTACCACCTGGAAAGCCCATGACTCTTCTACTCAGAGATAAAGTTACTCCAGATCAGGAAATTATCCAGGAACTACAGAATGTAATCATTTGAACAGCACTCTAACCAACACTTCGCCTTATAAAATCAACACTATTATAGTCATTTTAGAGATAAGGAAACCGAGGCAGAGAGAGACTGAAAGGGCTACTGGTACAGTTGTAACCAGAACTCCAGTCTTGTGGTTCAATTCAGTTCAAATGCTTTTGGTTGAGAAGAACAGCGAGATTAGTGACCTGGGCTGGTGGAAGGAGTCCTCATCTTGGGGCAGATCACGAGGATGCAGTCATAAGTAGTTACTGAAATTGCCTATATCAACAGTATTGGGGAAGAGAATAGACCTAGCATTTCAAAGAGATGACAGGACCCTGCATCCAGGACAAACTGGTCTATGTTCTTTCAAAATTCACTTAAATTTTTCTATTCACTTATAACTTGGCTTTTAGCTATAAAGGCTGTAAAGGAATTATATATGTTAATTTTTTTAACTTGCATAAATTGGAGGAAAGACTGTCAATATTCTTTCTCTTAAATGTCAGGATTATCCTAAACCAGAGCAAAGTATGTAAAACTTTATAACATCTGGATGAGATTTAAAGATTTCAATAGTGTGTTCCTTGGGGTTGGCTTGGCTATGCATTACCATGCTTCTCTAATGTGCTTGTATAATTATTATATGAATGTATTGATTTTGCAGGATTCATAGTCTCTGCAATTTCTCATTGATTAGTCCAGGGTTGATTTTATCGAAGGCTAAACAAGGACCTCCATGAATTGAAGAAGTGCAAAAATGAATGCAATACAATATCTATTTCTATCTACCGAGTCTCCTGTGGAAACTTTGCTAGCATTTGTCAGTGGAGCTCCCTAAGTACCAGCACAGAGCTAGGAAGTTTCTGGCAATTTTAAGAAAAATGTTTTGGTTCAATAATAAAAGTTTACTGGAAGCACCTCTGATTTTCTTTTCCTGCCCTTTTTTATGGGCTTGGTTGTTTTGCTAAATTAAGTTTGAGGTTCACTCGCTTTGTTATAGCACCACGTTAATGAGGCCAAAATGTCAGGCTCCATCTCTGTAGTGACAAACTGCACCCCTAACCTCAGGGAGCTTCCCTGGTAGATGAAAACAGGGAGGATATTTGCAAAAACAAGGAAAATAATTTCAGGTCCTGACACGGAGACTGGCATCGCCTTCACTTATACAAAATAGCAAATTGTTCCCCTCTGTTAAGGCAGAAAAACCCAAAGGAAATTATTAGTGTCATAGAAGAAATAAGACTGCCAAAAAGAAAAAAATTAGAAGGTCCAAAAATGATTAACACAAAACCAAACCCATGGTTTAGAAGATGAAAATTTTCAGCCATTTGGTTGGAGATGCCCCAGTGATTATTTGGCCTAAATGTGCTTAACAGTCCAGGTTGAACAGTGAGTAATTAAAATCTGATGAATTCTTACCAGGTTAGCAAAGGGTGCTGCCTTTCACCTCCCCCCCAATCTGGCAATGTACCTGAACATTACATTTGTCATTTTGCACATTTCACTGGCTGTATTGTAATATACTTAGAAGCACATTTGCCACTCTGTCCTTTTTTGACATCAGTTCTTCCTACACTATGCACATTAGGTAAATATTAAAATATAGATAGGACAGTACTTTTGAAATTCTCTCATTTAGGAACACCACAGTGAACTAATTGTGATTCAAGATATCAACATTGCTTCTTGGCAGTTGCTACCAGCAAAAAATAATAAAATGTGAATGAACAAATTACTGTTTAAACAGCAACACTTTTGATAATTAGCAGATATACTGAGGGATAAAATGGGGGGAGAAAATCTGAAAAGGGAAAAAAGGGATTTAAATTTAAATAGAATTTCTTTTAACATTTCCCCCATTGTACAAGAGTCCATCTTTAATTCATATTACAGTGAGTAATTTGTAATGCTGTGTCAAAATAGATATGCAAAGAGGATATGCATTTGAATTTTAAATCTGATCCCTAAGTTGGAATTTAATATCATGCCCTAACTGAGTCCTGTATGTGGAATGGGAATTTTGAATCTGCTTTGAATGTCATAAGGATCAGCAATCATGCATAGTGTTATCATTGTTCATTATCTATCATGACTTGTGAAAAGAACATGAAATGGCATTAATCATTATTTTCTACTACTAATAATATACTTTCAATGCAAATTTCACCATTTTCTAAATATCTGGCAGCAGGAAATTCTTCATCGCACCCACAAACCACCCCCTCTCCTTTATTCTGCATTTGCAGCTGGAAGCCTTGATGACTGCTAAAACACATCCCCCATCAAAGGAAAGATTTAGATCTTACAACGTTAAAAAAAAAACTGAACTCCTGACCCTAAATCCAAATACCTACAATCAAAAAATCACTGGGTTCCAGGGGACTTCTGGAGTCATCAACTCATTTGTCAGATAGGGAAATAAAGGCCAGTTTGGTAAACTGATTTGCCCAAGGTCAGTCAGCTGGTAAAGGCAGAAAAAGGAATGGAAACCAGAGCTTCTGACTTTAGGTTGAGTGTTCTCTCATATACAAAATGAGCAGAATAACATCAGCTTTAGAAGCAAACGCTTTAACAGACCTGGGACTGATTTCTGATTCTACCAATTCTTTGTTTTAATTTCTTCATCTAAAAAATATATAAGCTGATGATACAGGCTAGGCATGTCATTGTGAGGATTACATGATATAATGCGCAGAAAGTACTTAACTGTAAGTCTGGTGAAAATAAACACTCAATAAATATTAACAATGGATATTAACTCATGTTGCTTAAACAACAATTTTTGTTCATATAAGTAACTTTGTCTCCTACTCCCCCTCCAAATAAAACACAAACTCTACATTTGTAACTTTGTCTCCTACTCCCCCTCCAAATAAAACACAAACTCTACATTTTACATATATATATATATATATATATATATATATATATCTGGAGAATCCCAAGGACAGATGAGCCTGTCAGGCTATAGTCTATAGGGTCTAAAAGACTGGGACACGACTGAAGTGACTGAGCATGCATGTACGCGTATATATACATGCATATATTTATACACACACAATATATATAAAACACTTGAAACCCAGAGTGGACTAAGTGAACCTTGCTGACTCAACTATTAAACCCTAGTGATAACAAATAAGACCCCATGTGATACCCCATTGAGGAATGCTGTCAAAGCACAACTGAATAACACTTTTCAGTCCCCCCATATCAGTGTAGCAGCTTATAAACCAGGAAGAAAGCGTCCTCCTGTTTCAACACTAAACACCCTTGTGGGATAAGTAGAGAAGACACTCTCGACTCCATTTAACAGAGCAGCAAGTGGAATCTCAGAGAGGTAATCAGCGACCTGCCTAAGATCATACAGCTGGGAAGGATGAAGCTTAGATTAAAGATCAGGGTTCTGTTTTATCAACAAGGAAAAACAAGAGGTTCGAAAAAGCCAACATCACATACTACAAGGCAGATCTTTTCCAATGTGTCTTCAAGGCCTGTAAGATGATCCTAGTGACCTTTGTTTGCCTGCCTATCCAACTCCCAACACAGAGCTGTCCCCTTTAGCACAACTGGAAAGTGAGCAAACATGGTGATGGAATAAGAACTGGTGGTCTTTACCCAGGTCAATGTTGCATGTGTCTGTGGTGGGGGGGTTGGGGATGGGCAGGCACAGGGGCATAATCAAGGAAGCAGAGCGGGGGGTGGGGAGATTGACTGATGAGGCTAACTGCCTAACCAGAAAAGTTCAGCTTGTTGCTACCAGGACAAGGATACTAGGTAGTTAGTAGCCATACCCTACAGGTCAAAGGTGGAATAAGGGGGTCATTGGGGCCGTTACCAATCTAGAAAGAGCCCTTGACCCGCATTAGAGATGGAGACAAGCGTATTAACCAGAACTCTCTTCAGTCAGAACACAGTATGCACTGAATAATTTGAGGAGCTGTTGGGAACTCCACAAGAGTAGCGCTCCAGTGTGGCTGTATTGGTCTGAACTTTTGGGTTTTAATAAGATTTATTTATAATATAATTTATCTTCTCAATCAAGACACTTCTAAGAGTAAAATAAGACACTATTAATAACTATGCTGGAACAATAAGTATAAACTAGGACTGTCCCCAAATGAAGACACATGCTCACCCTAGTTTCTAATGTTGGAAGTCAAACAACACTGGCTTAAGCAAAATAACATTTATTGGTGCCAGGGTTTGAAAAGTCCAGTGGTGAGTCTGACTTCAAGGAGGCCAGTCTCCGAGATTTACTCCCTCTCACACCATCTCTCTGTTCTGTTTCCCCTCTGTCAAATATGCCCAGTCCCCCTACTGTCCCCGGCACCTCCAGGCTTACATCCTGCATCCAAGCAACAACAGCTTCTCTTTCCCAACACTCTTCCAAAGTCCAAGAAAAGTTTCACTGGTCCACTTGGTTCTCAAGCCCATCCTTGACCCAGTCACTGTGGCCATGAGGGAATGGAACAAGCTGACTGGCCAAATCTGTATCACAAGTAAAGAAGCTGCAGTACATTAATACAATGGAATACTACTCAGCCATAAAAAGAACAAAACAATGACATGTGTAGCAACATGAATGCAGCTAAAGATTATTGTACTAAATGAAGTCAGTCAGAAAGACAAATCCCACATGATATCACTTATACGGGGACTCTAAAATGTGACATGTGAACCTATCTATGAAACAGAAACAGAATTGCAGACACAGAGAACAGACTGGTGGTGGCCAAGGGGGAGGGGTGAGGGAATGATGGGGTGGGAGTTCGGGGTCAGTAAGTGTAAGCTTTTATACATAGGATGGATTAAAAATAAATCCTACTATACAGCACAGAGAACTAGATTCAATATACTATGATAAACCATGATGGAAAAGAATATATATATACATACTTTGGCCACCTGATGCAAAGAGCTGACTTATTTGAAAAGACCCTGATGCTGGGAAAGATTGAGGGCAGGAGAAGAAGGGGACAACAGAGGATGAGATGGTTGGATGGCATCACTGACTCAATGGACATGAGTTTGGTAGACTCTGGCAGTTGGTGATGGACAGGGAGGCCTGGCGTGCTGTGGTTCATGGGGTCACAAAGAGTCAGACACGACTGAGCAAATGAACTGAACTGAACTGATATATGTATAACTGAATCACATTATTGTACAGCAGTAATTAATACAACATTGTAAATCAACTATACTTCAATTCAAAAAAATCTGTATCATAAGGCCACTTTTGGACTTGAGGATAAGAGAGAGGGCAAGTCATCTACCCAAACCACATGGATCAAGCTTGGTCTAGTTATGATTCTCCAATGGAAAATCAAAAAATAAATTTGCAGGAAGAATTATGCTAGGCAGGTAACATTAATAATGTTCACTAACTCTAGGACTCATTTTGGTTAATAACAGCAGATAACTTTTTTGTGTGTGAGGTCCTTATGTGCCAGGATCCATGTTAATGGCTCTATCTGGAATATCCCATTTAAACTTCAAAACAATTCTATAAGCTAGATACTTTATTGTATGCATTTATAGATGAGGTAACTCAGGTACAGAGAAAACTAAGTAACTTGCTCAAACTCACAAACCAGGGCATGAAAAAGCCAAGACTGAAATCCAGACAAGTCAGGTTCCAGAGCTCATGCTCTGAGCCCTTACTCAGAGAACCATCCCATGAAAGCTATGCAAGCACACTTGGTTAGATCTCTTGGAACAACCCAGGAGAGGTTTGGAGTGGATCAAAAGAAAAAAGGTCGGGCCAGTTAAGAAAAGCCTCCTCTCTATTGATTTACAGCCCCAAAGTCCTGATACAAATTACGTCAGTACCTGACAGAGTGTCCCAAAGCCCTGCACTCAGCCAGCTTCTTGAGATAAGCACAGGAAGTAGCTTTATCTGTCTGGCTTCATCTATCTCCAAAATCCCAACAAGAAAGTCTCTTAACATCACTGAAACGGTACACTCTAACAGTGGATCCCATGAATTCAAAAAGCCCTCCATTAACAAACAACAAAAACTAATCTCAGAGAACAGAAAAAATGGGGAAAAGTTGTTGAGAAAGAGTGAGGGCAGGAGGAGAAGGAGGTGGCACAGGATGAAATGGTTGGATGGCATCACCAACTCAACAGACATGAGTTTCAGCAAACTCTGGGAGACAGTGAAGGGAGGGAGGCCTGGTGTACAGCAGTCCTTGGAGTCTCAAAGAGTCAGACACGTCTTAGCAACTGAACAACAGCAACAAAAATGTTTGCAAACTGTTTTCCTTACAGCAAACAATTTCTAATCATAGTTACACAAAAAAACAGACTTTAAAGAATCCAGAAATAATTTGGTTGTGTCAATGCAGAGCACTACTTGGCAACTTCGAATGCAAGTGCATTTAAATATATTTGGCCATGTTTACTTGCACATTCCTAAATTAGACCTGAATAACTAGCTGATAGATACATAGTTATATACAGCTTGTTTTTAACAGGAAAATTGTTCAATCTATCTTCCTTTATAACTGAGCTTCCACAACCTTGATTTATTGGTGGAATTCAGGAAATTTGCCCCACATAGAGTTATAGGGAATCACTTTCATTTGTATGCTAACTGCTTTTGATTTTTTTTAGCATCATCAGTGGCCTTGATGATTGATTTTCAGTCTAGCTAAACCAGTTCGTTATTGTGCATATTTCCCAGTAGGAAAGAGATTAGCTTAGCTAAGTGAAGATAGTACACTTCATTGTGCAAAAGTTCTAGCTCAATCCACTGACATTTGAAAGTTTTCAAGTAACATGCCCCATGAGCAAGGCTTCTAGGCTTTTATTATTATTTTATTATTTTTTAAAAATTATTTATTTTACTTTACAACATTGTATTGGTTTTGCCATACATTGACTTGAATCCACCCTGGGTGTACATGTGTTCCCCATCCTGAACCCCGCTCCCACCTCCTTCCCCATCCTATCCCTCTGGGTCATCCCAGCGCACCAGCCCCAAGCACCCTGTATCATGCATCGAACCTGGACTGGTGATTCATTTCACATATGATAATTTACATGTTTCAATGCCATTCTACCATATCATCCTGTCCTCGCCTTCTCCCATAGAGTCCAAAAGACTGTCAATACATCTGTGTCTCTCTTGCTGTCTCGCATAAAGGGTTATCATTACTGTCTTTCTAAATTCCACATATATGTGTTAGTATACTGTATTGGTGTTTTTCTTTCTGGCTTACTTCACTCTGTATAATAGGCTCCAGTTTCATCCACCTCATTAGAACTGATTCTAATGTATTCTTTTTGATGGCTGAGTAATATTCCATTGTGTATACATACCACAGTTTTCTTATCCATTCATCTGCTGACGGACATCTAGGTTACTTCCATGTCCTGGTTATTATAAACAGTGCTGCGATGAACACTGGGGTACGCGTGTCTCTTTCAATTCTGGTTTCCTCAGTGTGTATGCCCAACAGTGGGATTGCTGGGTCATATGGTAGGTCTATTTCCAGTTTTTTAAGAAATCTCCACATAAATCTACCTAAAAGAACAAAATACCTATATATAGAAAACTATAAAACACTGATGAAAGAAATCAAAGCGGACACAAATAAAGGGAGAAATATACCGTGTTCATGGATCAGAAGAATCAATATATGGAAAATGAGTATACTACCCAAAGCAATCTATAGATTCAATGCACTCCCTATCAAGCTACCAACGGTATTTTTCACAGAACTAGAACAAATAATTTCAAAATTTGTATGGAAATACAAAAAACCTCGAATAGACAAAGCAATTTTGAGAAAGAAGAATGGAACTGGAGGAATCAATCTTCCTGACTTCAGGCTCTACTACTAAGCCACAGTCATCAAGACAGTGTAGTACTGGCACAAAGACAGAAATATAGATCAATGGAACAGAATAGAAATCCCAGAGATAAATCCACGCACCTAGGGACACCTTATCTTCAACAAAGGAGGCAAGAATATACAATGGATAAAGACAACCTCTTTAACAAGTGGTGCTGGGAAAACTGGTCAACCACTTGTAAAAGAATGAAACTAGAACACTTTCTAACACCATACACAAAAATAAGCTCAAAATGGATTAAAAATCTAAATGTAAGACCAGAAACTATAAAACTCCTAGAGGAAAACATAGGCAAAACACTCTCTGACATAAATCAGAGCAGGATCCTCTATGATCCACCTCCCAGAATATTGGAAATAAAAGCATAAATAAACAAATGGGACCTAATTAAAATTAAAAGCTTCTGCACAACAAAGGAAACTATAAACAAGGTGAAAAGACAGCCTTCAGAATGGGAGAAAATAATAGCAAATGAAGCAACGGACAAAGAATTAATCTCAAAAATATACAAGCAACTCAATTCCAGAAAAATAAATGACCCAATCAAAAAGTGGGCCAAAGAACTAAACAGACATTTCTCCAAAGAAGACATACAGATGGCTAATATGAAAAGATGCTCAACATCACTCATTATCAGAGAAATGCAAATCAAAACCACAATGAGGTACCATTACACGCCAGTCACGATGACTGCTATCCAAAAGTCTACAAGCAATAAATGCTGGGGAGGGTGTGGAGAAAAGGGAACCCTCTTACACAGTTGGTGGGAATGCAAACTAGTACAGCCACTATGGCTTCTAGGCTTTTAAAGGAAAGATCATAGCAACAACCAAAAAAGTAGTTGATTCTTTAATGAAATGACATAGATACAGTGAGGGTATACATAACAACTAAAGAGTTAAAGAATTTAGTCTCTGAGGTCAAGACTCTGGAGTTTGAATCTTAGCATCAACCATTCCCAGTTACATGACCTTAGGCAGGTTACTTAACCTGTCTAGACCTTCATTTCCACACTGTAAGATCAGAGCCGCTAGCAATATCAACAATATTGAGCTGTTTGAGGATTAAATAAAATGCTGCATATGTTACATTTGGCATGGCTTTTGGCTCATAGGAAACCCTCAGTAAATATTAGCTCTTGATGTTGTTGTTGGAATTGCAAAGGAAGGAAATGCAGATACCTCTTTGGCCACCAGATACCTGATAACTTAAGGGGAATACAGAGTCACTCAAACAAGATCGAAAATGTCCACTCAGCCCATAGTGATTTTTCTGCACATGGGCTAGAATTTATTCTTTTGAGTATCAACCCACGTTTGTCACAATGTCCCAGTCAAAGAATGAGATGGGATCATGATTCCAATTAATGATCTTTTAGTTAATACAACAGTAAATTTTCATTCATTTCAGTTTTCCTCCTGACCCATATCATATGTGATCATGCATCTCTTCCCTACCATAAAAATGAGAGCTTTGTCCTACACATTCCCTGCTATATCTTTTGCACCCCCCCCCACCAATGCCGAAAATGCCACTAATCCTCCTCCAAAAGGCCTGTAGTGTTCCCAGCTGTAACTTTGCAAACTCAGAGGATGTGCTTTACGTTACACTTGAGGCAGGTGCTAGACGGCACTTTTCCCATCCTTATCCCCCAGGCCTCAGGGAAAATAGGACTGTATGATATGCAATGGCCATTCATGCAGTTTCTGCCCTGATCCATGTTCTTTTCTTTGATGACACCACTGGATCTGCTTTTGGGAAGTTCCTCTAACCCACTGCACACAGTTACAGTAAGGATGTCAGTTGAAGTCAACTTCTCCTGGGCAGAAATGGACATATGACCTGTAGTTGTTTCCTGAAACAAATCACCACAAACTTGGTGACTCAAATAACAACAACGAATTCTCTCACAGAGGACCCCAGTTCACAATCCAGCTGCAGCAGGCTTGGTTCTCTCTGGAGGCTCTGAGGAGAAAGCATCCCTTGTCGCCCTTCCATCTAAAGATGGTTGTTGCCCATCCTGGTGTTCCTCAGCTTGTAGATACATCACTCCTGTCTCTACCTCCATTCTCCCATCACCTTCTTTTCTCTGTCTCTGTGTCCCCTTCTTGTCTGACTCTCATAAAGACACTCCTGTCAGATGCAGGGCCCACTCTAACCAAGTATGGCTACATTTCCACCGTTTCCTTAATTACATCTGTGTGTGTGTGCTAAGTCACTTCAGTCATGTCTAACTCTTTGTGACTCTATGGACTGTAGCCCACCAGGCTCCTCGGTTCACGGAATTCTCCAGTCAAGAATACTGGAGTGGGTTGCCATTTCTTTCTCCAGGGGATCTTTCCCACCCAGAGATCAAACCCTGCGTCTCTTATGTCTCTGCAACACCAGGCAGGCTCTTTACCTCTAGTGCCACCTGGGAAGCCCAATTACATCTGTAAAAACACTTACTCTAAATAAGGTCACACATTTTGAGGTTATGAGTGGACATGAATTTTGCGGGGATGCTATTAGACCTATTCCATGACCCAAGATAGGGCTATCCAAACCTCTTTCCTTGGAAAGTCAAAAGAACTACAATAAGTCCCCTACATACACACAAGTTCTGTTCCAAGACCATGCTTGTAAGTCCAGTTTGTTGGTAAGTCCAACAAAGTTAGACTAGGTACCTAACTAACATAATTGGCCATATAGTACTGTACTATAACAGGTTTATAATACTTTTCACACAAATAACACATAAAGACATATTTAATCATACAGTACTACAGTACAGTGCCTTGAAAAGTACAGTAGTACAATACAACAGATGGCACACAAGGGCTGGATTCAACTGAAGAAGCAAAAAGAGTTGCTGACTGGAGGAGGGAGAGGAGGTGGGAGATGGTAGAGCTGAAGGACCATCAGGAATAGGAGATGCAAGGCAAGCTGCGTTTTCACTCACGTCTGATGTTGATGGAACGCACGTTCACATCTTTCAAAGTCTGAGACTTGAAGGTTCATATGTAGGGGACTTACTGTAAAACTATTTGCAACATGTTAATTTTCCCAGCAGAATCCTGAGGAGACAGCCCCCTAATTCCTACTACCTATATCCTAGAAGCTTCTCTGGTCTCCTACATTGCATGACTGAGCTATTCAGAGTCTCCTTCACTCTGCGCATTTCCCAATAGCCTGGCAATAAATTCCCATGCAGCTTAACCAGATGGAATCAGGTTCTGCTACTAGAAACCAAAGGAGTCTAAAACAGAGATTGAAACATCTGAACCATCTCAGTCATGAAATGTAGAAATAGGAACAATGGATGTCAAGGCCTTTTTTTTTTCAGACTTCCCACTGACTAAATAGTTCTTTGATCACAACTCTTCCACCCATCTTAGAACATGTCATTCCTGGAGACTTTATCTGTTTGTCATAGTAATTTTTCTAAAAGTCTTAAAAGTTTATGCAAGTATGTAGGTAATAGTTCCCGGCATTCTTCCAAAGTCTGAAAATGCTGACAGACTAACTAAGAAGCAATGTAGAATGCTAGGGCAGGCTAATTAAGTCCTACACATTGACATTTTGGCTAAAAATGATAACTGCACTAATTAGCCAGTTAGAAAACGTTCACATCTCACTGTGCCAAATGAGAGGGGATTCCTTATAATCGTTTCTATAGGATTGCCAGCTACTGCTGGGGACACCATTGAATTACGTCCCAAGTCCCATCACCACTTAACTACTGAAGAGGTTCCCACCCAAACAGTGAGTAGGAGTCAGAGCTGGATAGGCTTCCTAGAATCACGGTTCATTACCACTGCATTCCAAAGTTTGGGGAACATCCTGAGTCTTTGAAAGTGGAATGAGCATCGCCTCTGACTTCCTATAAGATCCCGTGCCATCTCAAGACACAAGGAAGCCAAAATTCTAACTGGTACAGGGTGAACACTGCAAACTTTTGAAGACACTGTGGGAGCTATAGTCCATGTTTATAAAGAACATTTAGAGCTTCCAGGAAAGCACTGAAGTAAAATCCCTAAAGATTTACTAAATGTCAGGCAGAGGAATTGAAATGTCAGTATACCACAGAGAGGCCAAAACTGAATTAACAACATGCAGACAAATTACTCAATCGAATATAATTTAACAAATCATTATGGACACCTACTATGTGCCTGACACTGAGTAGGCTCAGCAGAGGATCAAAGATAAGAAAGAAGAGACACGCGCTCAGAGAGTTTGCAGTCCAATAAGAAGGATAAGAGCAGAATGTGAATCCCAGAAATACAAGGGGGAAAATGCTATAAGACAATTAGAAAGAGAAAAACAAATGTGGTATATTCGTGCATATATCTAGAATCTAGAAAGATGGTACAGATGAACCTATTTGCAGGGCAGCAGTAGAGATGCAGACACAGAGAACAGACTTGTGGACACAGTGAGGAAAGGAGTGCTCGAGCTCATTCACGCAGTCACGTCCGACTCTTTGTTCCTCTGTCCATGGAATTTTCCAGGCAAGAATACTGGGGTGGGTTACCATTTCCTCTTACAGGGCATCTTCCTGACCCAAAGATTGAACCTGAGTTTCTTTTTGTCTCCTGCACTGGCAGCTGGATTCTTTACCACTGAGCCACCAGGGAAGCCAAGGGAAGGAGAAAGTGAGATAAATTGAGAGTAGCAGTGATACTATGTACATATTACCATATGTAAAATAGATAATCAATGGGAATTTGTTGTATGATGCAGAGAGATCAAACCCAGTGCTCTGTGACAACCTAGAGGGATGGGGTGGGGTGGAGGCAGGAGGGAGGTTCAAGACGGAGGGGACATATGTATATCTATGGCTGATTTATGTCCATGTATGGCAGAAAACAACCCAATATTGTAAAGCAATTATCCTCCAATAAAATAAATTTAAAAAGAAAAATGCTATAAGAAACAAAGTGCTAGAGGAAAAATGATTACATCAGTTGCAAAGATCAATAAAGGCTTTCATAGAGGAAGTAAAAAACAGGGATGGTCCTTAATTGACAGATACGCAGAAAAGATTAACCAGATGGAGAGTCAACCCAAGCAAAATCAAAGAGACAGGAAAACGTATGGTCTATTCAGAGGACATAAATTAATTTAGTCTTTCTGAGACACAGGGTTCAGTAAAGAGGGAAACATAGCTGGAAAAGTAGGTTGGAGCTACCCTAAGAGCTCCAGGATAGGTGCGTGTCTTGCTTATTCGTGGAGGGCAATGTGGAGTCACTGAAGGTTTTTGCAAGGGTACAGTCTGTTCGGCACTAGCTTGAGAAGGATCCATCTGGAGGCAACGGGAATGATAAGCAGGGGTTAGAGAGGTCAATCAGCTGGGAGTCTGATTCAGCTTTAAGCAGGAGAGTTTGGAAAGAAAGGAGGGAAGGAGGACACCTGTGCAAGAGATAAGACAACGTCCAAACCCAGAAGAGTTCTCAACCCTGGGTGCATGGTAGACTCTCGTGAGTAACATTACTGAAATAATGCCAGGGCCCACCCCAAACCAATTACAGCAGAACCTCTGTGGTTGGGTTCGAGCCTTGGGACATTTGAAAAGTTCACTAGGTGATTACCATACACAGATAGTATTGACACTCATTTATTCTTCAAGGTATAGTTCCGGGATCAGCAGGCCCAACGTCACCTGAGAGTATGTTGGAACTACAAACTCTCAGACTACTGCACTCAGGACACACATGATTACAAGATGCCCAGGAAATATGTCCATCACACTGAAGACAGAGAAGCACAAACAGACACTTCCGGGACAGGCCCTGAGATGCTTCAGGTCTAACCAGCACCCAGGTGAAGCCAGCAGAGGCCCACACACCACGCCTGAGCATGTGTTAGAAACGCAAGTGCTGCACACAGCCAGACCACTCACTGGGGCATCTGCGGTGCTCCTGGGGTCCATGTCCTATGTCAGACCTCATCCCCATCTCTGCACCCTGTCACCACGTTCACAGGTGTCAAGAACAACTCCAGGAAAACACTTTGGCTATTCCTCAAGAAGCCAAACACAAATTACCATATGACCCATCAATTTCACTCCTAGGTACATACACCAAAGAACTGAAAGCAGAGACTCACACAGACACCTGTACACCAGTGTTCATGCGGTGGTTTAGTCACTCAGTCGTGTCCAACTCTTGCAATCCCATGGACTGTAGGCTGCAGGCTCCTCTGTCCATGGTATTCTCCAGATGAGGAGACTGGAATGGGTTGCCATTTCCTTCTCCAGAGGATCTTCCCAACCCAGGACTTGAACCCAGGTCTCCTGTACTGCGGGCAGGTTCTTTACCGACTGAGCTACCAGGGAAGCCAGTGTTCACACAGCACTATTCGAAGTAGCCAAAATGAGGAAACAGCTTGACAATCCACTGACAGAGGAATGGATAAGCAAAATGCAGCAAACTTCAGTTTATTGTGTGTGTGTGTATATATATATGTATCAGTAGTCACGTATGGATGTGAGAGTTGGACTATAAAGAAAGCTGAGCACTGAAGAATTGATGCTTTTGAACTGTGGTGTTGCAGAAGGCTCTTGAGAATCCCTTGGACTGCAAGAAGAGCCAACCAATCCATCCTAAAGGAGATCAGTCCTGAATATTCATTGGAAGGACTGATGGTGAAGCTGAAACTCCAATACTTTGGCCACCTGATGTGAAGAGCTGACTCACTGGGAAAGACCCTAATACTGGGAAAGATTAAAGGTGGGCGGGGTGGGGAATAAATAAAGGTGGGAGGAGAAGCGGATGACAGAGGACGAGATGGTTGGATGGCATCACCGACTCAATGGACATGAGTTTGAGTAAGCTCCAAGAGTTGCTGATGGACAGGGAGGCCTGGTGTGCTACAGTCCAAGGGGTCACAAAGAGTCGGACAGAACTGAGTGACTCAACTGAACTGCTATATAATATAATATGTATCCTGTGGTCAACAGTCCAAAGGGTCTGAGAGAGTCAGATGTGACTGATGACTAAGCACAGCACACAGCATATTGTGTGTGTGTGTATATATCATATATATATATATATGTATATATCATATATATATATATATATATATATATATATATATAATTTCATCCTAAAAAAACAGATTCTGACACATGTTGCAACATGGATGAACACTGAAAGCACTATGCTATTGGAAATAACTCAGACACAGAAAAGGACAAATAGGAGAAGTATTTTATGATCCCACTTACATGAAATATTGGTTAGGCAAACAATAACTCTAACCCTAACCCTAACCCTGGAGGTTCAGACAGTAAAGAATCCACGTACAATGCAGGAGACCTTGTTCGATTGCTGGGTAAAGATCCCCTGGGGGAGGGCATGGAAAACCACTCCAGTATTCTTGCCTGAAAAATCCCATAGACAGAGGAGACTGGCGGGCTATAGTCCATGGGGTCGCAAAGAGTCAGACATGACTCAGCAACTAACACTTTCATTACTTTTCATAGAAACAGAAATTAGATTAGAGGTTATTAAGGGCTAGAGGGAGGAGAGAATAGAGAATCATTGCTTAATGATTACAGAGTTTCTATTTGGAATGATGAAAAGTTTTGGAAATAGTAATAGTTTCACAACATTATGTATATGATTAATGCTGCTGAATTATGCTTGTATGCTTTAAACATGGCAAATTTTACATTATATATATATATATATTTCCCCACAATTAAAAAGAAAACAAGCTCCATCCCCACCATTTAATTGAGAGTTCTAAGCCTCCTGCTCTTTGTCCCCAGACTGCCACATTACTTCCAAACTACTTGCATTCCCCCAAATGGGATACTTCCTGGATTCCAACCTAAACTCACATTGACACAGAAAGGAAAGAATCTGCATTGTATCCAAATACTTCAAATTAAACCAGGGCTTCCCTGGGGACACGGAACAACAGACTGGTTCCAAATAGGAAAAGGAGTACGTCAAGGCTGTGTATTGTCACCCTGCTTATTTAACTTATATGCAGAGAACATCATGAGAAACGCTGGGCTGGAAGAAGCACAAGCTGGAATCAAGATTGCCGGAGGAAATATCAATAACCTCAGATATGCAGATGACACCACCCTTATGGCAAGAGAGTGAAGAGGAACTAAAAAGCCCCTTGATAAAAGTGAAAGAGGAGAGTGAAAGAGTTGGCTTACAGCTCAACATTCAGATAACTAAGATTATGGCATCTGGTCCCATCACCTCATGGGAAATAGATGGGGAGACAGTGGAAACAGTGTCAGACTTTATTTTTCTTGGCTCCAAAATCACTACAGATGGTGACTGCAGCCATGAAATTAAAAGACGCTTACTCCTTGCAAGGAAAGTTATGACCAACCTAGATAACATGTTAAAAAGCAGAGACATTACTTTGCCAACAAAGGTCAGTCTGGTCAAGGCTATGGTTTTTCCAGTGGTCATGTATGGACGTGAGTGTTGGACTGTGAAGAAAGCTGAGCGCCGAAAAATTGATGTCTTTGAACTGTGGTGCTGGAGAAGAGTCCCTTGGACTGCAAGGAGATCCAACCAGTCCATCCTGAAGGAGATAAGTCATGGGTGTTCATTGGAAGGACTGATGCTGAAGCTGAAACTTCAATACTTTGGCCACCTCATGCGAAGAGTTGACTCATTTGAAAAGACCCTGATGCTGGGAGGGATTGGGGGCAGGAGGAGAAGGGGACGACAGAGGAGGAGATGGCTGGATGGCATCACCAACATGATGGGCATGAGTTTGAGTAAACTCCGGGAGTTTGTGATGGGCAGGGAGGCCTGGCGTGCTGCGATTCATGGGGTCACAAAGAGTCGGACACGACTGAGCGACTGAACTGAACTGAACTGAACTCCCTGGTGGCTCAGAGGTAAAAAAAATCTGCCTGCAATGCAGGAGATGCTGCAGATGCAGGTTTGATCTCTGGGTCAAGAAGATACCCTGGAGAAGGAAATGGCAACCCACTCCAATATTCTTGCCTGGAGAATCCCATGGACAGAAGAGCCTGGCAGGCTACAGTCCATGGAGTTGCAAAGAGTTGGACATGACTTAGCCACAAAACAACAACAAAAACTTCAAATAGAATCATCCAGCCTTTCACCCCATTCCCCAGGGTACTTGGGTTGTCACATTTTCTTCAGCTTAAAGTGATACCTCTGGTCTCTCTGCCAGGAAATGCTGCACTGTCCCCCTCACTTCAAACAATCCCGAATTGGCCCAAGCTCTTCACCACTCCCGGGGGAGGGTATTCACGACACTCAGAATCCTAGTTTGGTGACATGATCCAAAAACCCCACTTTCTTTTTTTTTTTTTTTAATGAAAATGCACCAATGCAGTTTATTTTAATTCTAATTTATGAGAATAACTTCTTAAGTGCAACATCAGAAGTCAATTCATCAATACTGAATTTGGAAAGCACCATCAAGAAAAGAGCCACAGTTTTTATTGGAACTACACAATTTCCATAGTACTAGGCACCACAATTCTAGAACAAAACCAAAAACAAAAATCTGAAATATGTGTGACAAAAGTTCTTAAACTCCAGGAGATGTACATGAACTGCCCCAAACTGGATACAAAAGGTTGTGTAGCATACACACAGATTTTTCTGGGGAAAGGTCTTCTGACTTGAATCAACTTCTAGAGGTGTCCAAACAGTAAATGGTAGAATTCTAATCTCCTCCATTTTTTCAATAATGGAAGCTGTGGACTCTGGGAAGTTCACCTTTGCACATTTAAGAGTCACTTTTCATGGGAAGAGGGTAGAAAAAAGTAACTTGTGAGGACTGGGGAGTGAAAAACTCCAAAGAGTTCTTTACCTCATAAGTTTTAGTAACATGTTCTGGTTTAAAGAGGGGAAATGGGGATATCAGTGGTAACATCATAAAGTGGAAGCAAGGAGACACCTACAGGGATTTTTCAAGTCCTTAAAAAACACCAAACGTTAGTATGAAAAAAGCAAGAGCAAGAATTAAAAATGCAATTTAACTCAAGTATAATTTTCCATTTCTGCATATCAACAACATTCTTTATTTCTGAATGTCACAAACTTCAATCATAATACTTTAAACAACATTATTTTGCATGCACTTAACAAATCTGACAAAGGACGAGGAGCAAGGTAACTTGCATTATGCTATGGAGTTTGAACTGAACAGCCAATGAACACATATTTAAAACCATTAGGTACAGGTAACCATGAACACTTCACTGCATTAATCAGATGGCATCCTACCTCTATGCACACATTCATGTAACACTATGAGTAATTACCCTGCAGCAGAGGCAAAATGGAGAAGGAATCTCCGTAAAAAGCAAGCTTAAGGGATTAAATAGTGTCGTCGTCATCATTATCCTCACTACTGAGAACAAAGCTGCTGCCTGTGGACAAGGGCCCTTCCTCCTTAACATTCCCTAAACCACCCACAGTCCCTCTCTCGTCAGAATCTTCAAACAATTTGTCGCTGGAATCGTCATCAAACAACTTCTCGTTGGAATCATCATCTTCAAATACCTTTTCATCTATGCCTTCATCTTCCTTTACATCTCCATCTTCATCTTTTCCGTCCGAATCTTCAAATACCTCTTCATCTGCATCATATTCTTTGTCCTTTTCATCAGCATCTTCAAGTTCCTTTTCTTCTGCACCTTCTTCATCCTCCTTCTCATCTGACTCATCATCAAATAGCTTTTCACATGCATCTTCCTCTCCTTCCTTTTCATCTGACTCTTCTTCAAACTCTTTCTCAGAGCCGCCTTCATCAAACACTTTTTCAGAGCTGTCATCTTCGAATTCTGATTTTTCAGACTCATTTTCTTCTAACTCTTTTTCCAGAATGTTTTCATTAAATTCCTTGTCAGAGGCATCTTCCTCAAAGCCTTTCTCAAGGCCATTTTCTTCTAACTCTTTTTCAGAGCCATCTTCAAACTGCTTTTCCGAGCAGTCTTCAGACTTTTGTTCTGAGTCATCATCTTCAGAAGCCACCTTTTGGGGGCTGGCCTCCCCCTCAGACTCCTTGCCGGGGCCTTCTTCAGACTCCTTCTCACGGCCATTCTTGTCAGGATCCGTTTTGAGTTTCTTCTTTTTGGATTCTCTTTCAGGGACAGTCTCTTTTGACTCTTTGTTAGGATTACCCTCTTCACGCTCTTTCTCAGGGCTGCCTTCTCCAGACTCTCTCTCGGGGAAGTCTTCTTCACTCTCTCTTTTGGGACAGCCTTCCTTAGACTCTCTTTCAAGGCAGCTCTCTTCAGATTCTTCTTGGGGACCTTCAGCTTCTTTCTCAGGGCCACATTCTTTAACATCTTTTTCAGAAGCAACTTCTTCAATTTCTCCCCCATCTTCCATTTTTTCAAACTTCTTTTCAACTATAGGTTCTTCAAATGCCATTTCAGTTGCAGCTGCTTGAACATTTGTTTGAGATGTGCCAGGGTGCTCAGAAAAATGCCCTGCCCTTTCTGGAGCACGGATGGAATCTGAATGCTGCAGGCCTCTGTTGGCCTCAGGAGCGTTGAGGAAAGCCTCCCATCCTCTCAGCCTTTCCTCCCTTTCTCTTGTGGTCTCCTCCACCTGATAATCCGTAGTTCCATCCCATGCTTGGGCAGTGATTTGACGCCCACCAAACCACCTTCCGTTGAGGGTTTGGATACAATAATCAGCTTCCTCTGGATCCCTAAAGGACACAGAGGCCACACCATCGGGGTGTCTATCAAAGAGAAGGAGCTTCCTAATTTGTCCAAACTTTGAGCACTCTACTCGAAGGTCTTCTCTGATTTCATTCAACACCAGTGGATCATCCTCAAAATCCACTGGATGAAACATGTTTTTGAGGATGACAACTCGCTCATGGCGCATTCGGGACGGGCCAGCTCGTCCCTCGGGTCTCCAGTCCAACTGCTTTTGTTGCATAGACAGCTTTTTCTTGTAGTCTTTGCACTTCTTCTTCTTCTTTGAGGCATCATATTCTCCCTTTAACTGAAATTTTGCCACCTCCAAGTGTAATTTGTAGCCTCTAATTTCATCTTCATCCAAAAGTTTTAATGCCAGATCCACAGATTCTCTCTTCAAATAACAGCAAAGTCCATCTCCTTTAAGATTTCCTTGATTATCTTTGTAAAGCTTGACCTTAAATTCTTCTGTTTGAGGATCTCTCATAATAATGCCAAACTTCGACATGAGCTGTATAAATTCATCCACTGTAATGTCTGGAGGCAAACCAGACACATAAACATTTGTATTTCTGTCTTCTTCAACACAAAACCATCCTGATTCAGCCTTTCTCTTTTCTCCCTTCTTTTTCAGATCACTGGGTTCAGGAGATTGTCTTTGCGGAAGTTCTTTTGCAGTCCTAGCACTGGCATCTTGGACACTTGCAGTAGAACTAGATGCACCATCGTTAGAAAAGCTGTAATTGGCCTGATACGTAGCAATGAAATCTTCAGTGATCTTGGGGAACCAAGCCTTCTTGTCGAGGTCCCACTCGTACGGGGTGTCAGTCGGCTGCTGCCTGAAAGAATCGGTTTCTCCACCGGGATCTTTCTCGGTGTCGTCGTCCTTGGTGTCTCCGTACAACTCTTGCATTCGCAACTGCTCATCAAACTCGTCGTTTGCATCCAAGTTGTTGCCGCTCATGTTGCCCACTTAGCCTAGAGGCAAGGTCCGGTCGAGCGAAGAGGCCGAGCTGATGCTGGAGGGGAACAGAGAAAAGGAGGTTGGCCATACTCAGCCTGCTCCCCACCGCCCCCCAGCCCGCCTCCCCCAAAAACCTCACTTTCAATAAACCAACACTTCTAAGGGTAGGAGGGAAAAAGTCCATTTCAAACAGCAAACTCTTAATGCCCTGAGCCTATGAGACCTAAAATGACCAAGATGAATAGAGTGAAAATGTGAGTCCTCTCATGCACATTCTCTTCTTGAAACTGAGACAGTTCAGCTTGATGTTTGGTACAATGACAAATTGTTCTGGGCAGATTTTCCAAAGTAATCCAAAATCCCCGAGTCCCTCTATACAAATTGTCTACTGTGGTGACTTAATTTCATGTTTTTAGTTTTAAGGAGAAGAGATTTGGATAAATGTTCTAATGTAGTAATTAGCAATTACACTAATAGCATTGATTTCCCATTATGTTGTCCCATTATTCTAATTATATTTCTCTTTAAACAATTTTTCAGACTGCAATCTTTTACTTAGATGAGCCTAACACCCCAGATAACCTCCCGTCGCCATTGTCCACCCAAATTGGTAACGAGTCCTGTGCTGTTTAACTTCACATCACACATTTTTTTTAAATCATTCCAGAAGAGCTCTGTGTCAATGTATTCTCTCGAGCAATTACCGCCAGGACCCAGAACCAACATTGCAGTAATCAAAGCAGGTGGCCATTTGGCAAGGCTCTCTACACAAACAGCTCCTTGACATCCCACTAATGTACTTGAAATCTTACCCTTGAAGAGCACTTTTGGGAGATCTTTGGGGGTTTTCAGTCTTTAACAGTTTCTGCAAAAGAGCAACCCATGTCAGGCAATAACCAGGAAAGAAGACCACTTAACAAGAGCCTATAAGACACACCAAATACTCTCAAATGAGAGCTAACTAACACTCTATGTTTCATGCACTATTCTGAATGCCTTACATATATTAACTCATTTAGTTCCCTCCTATACTTGTATAAGATATGTAATATTATGATCTCCATTTTACAGATGAGGAAATTGAAGCTCATCCAAGATCATCTAACAAATTAGGGGACACAGCCAAAATTCAAACCCAAGCACGCCACCTTCAGGATCTGTACTCTTCACTGATGCTGTTTTGCTTTCTGATATGTTTCTTTTTCAGCCCTCTCATGAGACCAGCATTTTATGTCTTCTTGGACAGATGTACTTAATGATCAGAAGGTTAAATAACTTGGCCAAAGGCACACAGCTAAGTGTCCAGCTATTATGTAAACCCAAATATTTCGGACTCTAGAAACTTGCTCCTTCTCCTCTGCTGCCTACCCAAGAATGTATCACAATATCCAATCATGATGGCTATTTATGAGCAAGACCAAAACAACCAGGAGATAATAATAATAGGCTGTATGGTACACTAACTAACAGAAAAAATGGCAGATAGGTATGGCAGAGCCTACTAGCTGATTGACAAATCTATTTCTTCTTCCTCTTGGGCACACACTGCCTTTTCAAACATCCTTTGTAGTCAAGTGTAGTGAAGTATCTGAATTTCAACCAGTGAGTTTTGGCCAAAATATTGTATTAAAATATGTCAACCTTCTTTCCTCACACCTGAATGGAGAGACACCGAGAACCTCTAGTAGGGAGGAGCCACAAGAGTGAGGGAGCCTGGGTTCCTGATTGACCCTGTGGAGGGCTGACCAACCAAGAAGCGATCCAAAGGATCCTGGCAATAAGAAGTAAGCTTTAGGAATCCCCTGGTGACCTAGTGGTTAGGATTCTGGGCTTTCACTGCTGTGTCCCAGGTTCAGTTCCTGGTTGGAGAGCTGAGATCCCACAAGGTGTGTGGCATGATCAAAATAAAAAGTAAGCTTGTACAGTGTTGAACCATAGAGGTTTCAAACTTACCTCTTATAGCAACTACTGTTACACCAACTAATATAAGATAAAAGTTGAATGTTGTCATCAAAAACTTAGACTAAGACATTGATTTACAGTTGGATTTTGGATAGAAGAGAAATAAATGACTAACTCAGGTTGAAAAGCTGGAGATCATGTGGTAAGTATCCACAAAACGCTTGGCCAATCTTTCTCTACAGTAACTCGTAAAGCAGTTCATCACTCACCTCCTGGCTTTCACTCCTAATGAAATGGGCCGCCATTTGGATGTGTTGAGTAGCATCACATGATCTGATGTTATTAAATGTTCACATCTGGCTGCTGTGTTGAGATTAATTTGCAGGTCAAGGGTAGAAGAATGACAAGAAGTTAAGAGGCTATTTCCACTGATCACAAAGAGTGAATCTGTGGAATGAAGACTCTCCTCCTACAGCTGGATGATGCCTGGTTCTCCTAAAGACTGTCTCTGAACCACCAGGCCAGGTAGAGTTACCAACGTGGGTTCTGAGAACACTATTGCTTCTGATTAATGATATTTCAAAAACAAATCAAAAGTGAAGAAACTATTTGTGTCTGAGCATTCAGTTTTTTCTTTGTTAACATTTTCTTCCAGATGGTTTTAATTTTCTTTTGATATCTTATATATATTAAAAAGCAATGGATATCCAGTTAAATAATTAGACATAGATATCCAATTTATTTAAAAGATCCTTAAATACCTAATTGTGTTGCCTGTAGAATCATGACTTCTATAAATTTGGGGTGTATGAAAATAGAAGGGATATTTAGGGGTCTGCAAACTGCAGTAGGGACTGAGAGATTTACACTGGCCTTCCTGAGACAGACATTCACAGTTCAGTGAAACCCCCCAGGGCATAAGCATGAAGCCCATAAGACGGGTAGCAGGAAACATCACCTTCAATGCTTCAGTTTAATATCTCTGTCCCACCTTCAAATAAGCCTAGAAAACATACTACTCCATAGACACCCTGCATATATTTTCCAGTTACAAATGACTGTATTTTATTATATCTCTGCCTATGGTGTGGTCACATTCCAGTAAAATCCTAAGAGACTGGCAGGGCTGGGAGCAGTGTTCTTGGAAAACTATGAAGAAGTAGTAATTCTAGCATGCAGTGTTTGAAAGTGAAGGTGTTAGTCGCTCAGTTGTGTCCAACTCTTTTCAACCCCATGGACTGTAGCCCACCATGCTAGGATGCAGTGTTATCCATCATTTGTACCCAAATTCCAGTTCAGTCAGTAATCAGAAAGCAACCCACGCTCTGGATCCTGCTTAATTGCCTAAACCTGAAGGGTGTGCTTGTGTGTCCACCGCTTGTTTCTAATCCATGTCATTACTGAGATTCACATCTTAGAAGTTCAGGCTTTTGTGGTATGTTTTGGGATTGTTTGAAAAAAAAAATTTTTTTTTTTAAACTAGAGTGGATGGCCTGGTGCTCCCAGTGTTCCTCAAACGGAGGGAGGAAGGACTCTCTTCCAAGTCAGTATTTAGATTCCGAACGCTGTCATCAATGATGAAATGACCCATTGCAGATGCTGAGAAGAAAAAGGCAAAATGGGACACCCACTGTTTTCCTGTTTGCTGACCATCATTCAAAGGTAGAGTTAGCTGTTATTGAAATAAACCATGGAGAAAATATCAAAATAAGCCTATTACGCTAGGACCCAACCATTACAGCCAAGGAAATAAAACAATAAATCCTTTGAAATGAAGAAATATAGCAAGAGGCACTTGAAAACTGAGAGGTGTTTTGTCACTAAATTGCAGCATTAATAGTGCTTTGATGCTCCTTGCTAAATTGTATAGTTCTGACACTCAGAACGAACATTTGGAAAATCATACTTATTTTATACAACTCGTTAGCAGAAAAGAAGAAAACAAGATGATGTTTTAAAACCATAAATCTCCTTTATAACTAACTGTGAACCTAATGATATTGGAAGACGAAAGAAAATTGAAAGGGAAAGTATGATTCCAAACTGCATTATAATCTTGGGTGTAAATGAACTATTATCTCATCAGTAGAGGATAAGTTCTATTTGGAATATGATGCTGAATGTTGGCAATATTCCTTCTCTGATAATGATAAGAAACTAGGAATCACAGGAGAAGTTATTTCTTTTTCATTATCAGTGGGACACTGGTGCCATTACCTGTGATCTTTTTTTTAACCAATTTTTCTTCCTTACATATATCCCCGTGTATCCCAACTAATGAAATATCACTTAAATTTATGTTACTTAATAAAAATGACAAATTTAAAGAATCAGAAGGAAATTGGATGCTCACAGCACACTGCTCCATAGGCAAGGTTTATGATCACCAGCACCATTTTCAGACTTTCGTTAATGCTTGCTGGTATTCTAGATGTCTGTTTACCCAATCTCATTTTAATTTGTTAAAGGAAGTTGAAGTCATGACTCAGCTATAATGTGGCAGCATTTGAGTATTAAACAAAAATGCAAATCTAGCAGTACCTCCCTAATGAGATGTAGCAAGCTCATTTTTCTTCATATCATTTCTAATTCAGTCTCTGGTTTGAGGGAGCATTTCTGCGGCACATGGTCATGTTTAAACTTTATTTTATTACTTCTAAGCTTCTCCCATATTATTAGTCAACTTGAAGGCCTAATTCTGAAATCTGTTGGCTTAGAGACCTGCATAAACACTTGGGAAAATATTTTTCATGCAGCCACTGCACTGAACAGGGGGAACATCTGAGCTGTTTTAAGTGTTCTGTCTGTGTACCAAAGTGACAGCTAGGTTGCAGAGCTCCCAGTGTCTTTAGACATACGCAATGAGTCTTTCTCATCTGTCTTAATTTTTCATCCTAAATAATGCATGATTCTGTCATTAACCAGCAGACAGAAGACTCCCTGAGGGGTACCTAGTTGTCTTAATTTGGGTCTTGGATGAAGGGAATATTGGGGAGCTGATCTCAGAGAACACCTTGAGCTAGTGGGGAAAACAAGAAGAGGAAGGAAGATATGTGAAAGGTGGGTTAATGAGGGATTACTCTGTGGGCAACCCAGACTGTATCCCACAAGGGACTCTCTAAGCAGTTGTCTTTTCTAAGACCTCAAAATTGCTCAAGGGCAAGGAAACAAGGCATTAAATCTTTCTGGTTTCTAAACCTCAATGGTTGAGGGCTGCTCTTGGAGCATGAACCCCTCAGGACTTCCGGCCTGCTCAGCGACCAGAGAATGCCCAAGGTCAGAGAGCTGCAGGAAGCCACCAGCAGGAAAAGGGACTTCCACGCTGATGCCTCCAAGAGAGCCAAGGACACATGGGCAGGGACTCCCCACAAAAGGAGGCAGCGCTGTGAGGCAGGATGCTGACAGTCTCGGCTTGAATCTGAGGGAAGCAAAACTTGCCACCCTAATTAGTCTCTTTCAGTTCAGTTCAGTTCAGTCGCTCAGTCGTGTCTAACTCTTTGCGACCCCATGGACTGCAGCACGCCAGGCCTCCCTGTCCATCACCAACCACGGAGTTTACTCAAACTCATGTCCATTGAGTCAGTGATACCAATTCGTCCCTAGCATGCAAATTATTTTAGCTGAAAACAATTAAGGCCCAAATGACTCAGGAAGAAACTTTGACCTTCCCCATAACTGCCTAAAACAATTCAGACACAGGACCTGAAACTGAATGTAAAACAGCTTAAACTGGTTTTGTCTCCTTAAATAGGGTGTTGTTTAACCAAACCTTGAGTTATTTTACAAAAACAGCACTGCTCATGTGCAAGACAGGAACCTCTGTCTCCCAGATCACCCCAGAATCAAGAATCTCCAGTATACCAAACTCAAAGAATAGAAATATTGTCACCAGAACCTTTTACAAAGAGAGTGTTAGTTGCTCAGTCGTGTCCAACTCTTTGCAGTCCCATGGTCTGTAGCCTGTCAGGTTCCTCTGTCCATGGAATTTTCCAGGCAAGAACATTGGAATGGGTTGCTATTTCCTTCTCCATTACAAAGATTGAAGTCCTTCAATAAGGAAAATCTGGCTTCCAGCAGTGCAAGTAGCTTATGGACTGATTCTAGACTAGCCAATCAGCTTCCAAGTTTGAAAATCCCTTACCCCTTAAATTTCTGCTCCAAACTCTGAATTGGGAAGACAGATTTGAGCTGTATCTCCTAAGGCCATCAACCTATTAATAAAGCTCTTTCTTTTCTCTAAAGCCTGTGCCACAGTTCTGGCTTCCATGTGCTTCATTGGGTCAGGAGACTTGCTCCATAAAAGGCCTTTCCTGGAATAGAGCTATCACCAGAAATACCTGCAGAGAATATGAGCAAGATGTGGTAAAGGGAACAGGGCCTAAAGATCAGAGTCCTCTCAATGATTAAAGCTGTGGTAGCTACATGCAATGAATATTACTCAGCCATAGAGAGAATGAGATAATGCTATTTGCAGCAACATGGATGAACCTAAAGACTGTCATCCTGAGTGAAGCAAGTCAGACAGAGAAGGATAAATATCATATGACATAACTTAGATGTGGAATCTTACAAAATAATACAAATGAGCTTATTTACTAAACAGAAACAGACTCACAGGCTCCTAAAACAAACTTACGGGGACCAAAGTGGGAAGAGGGGCAGGGAGCAGGGGTAAATTAGGAGTCTGGAACAGACATACACACATTACTGTCTATAAAATAGATCATCAGCAAAGACCTACTGTATGGCTCAGGGAACTCTACTCAATACTCTGTAACAATCTATACGGGAAAAGAAGCTGGAAAAGAATAGATTTATGTATATGTACATGTGCAACTGAATCACTTTGCTATACACCTGAAACTAACACAACATTGCAAAACAACTATGTGGTATCTCAGTGGTAAAGAATCTGCCTGTCAACGTAGATGAGGATTTGATCCCTGGGTCAGGAAGATTCCCTGGAGAAGGAATCCAGTATTCTTGGGCTTGCCTGGTGATCAGCTGGTAAAGAATCTGCCTGCAATGCAGGAGACCTGGTTTTGATCCCTGGGGTGGGAAGATCCCCTGGAGAAGGGAACAGCTATCCACTCCAGTATTCTGGCCTGGAGAATTCCACGGACAGTCCATGGAGTCCCAAAGAGTGGGACACGACTGAGAGACTTTCACTTTCACTTTAGTGACTAAACTATAACAACGAAACAAAAATTTTAATTAAAAAAAAAAAAGAAGACAACATTCAAAAACAGAGAGTGGTTAAATAAATAGTAAAACATCTTAAAAAGAAAATAAAAGGTCCTCTCTGTGTTCCCTTGTCACCACAGGGCCCAGACAGAAGAAGCTGGAAGAGCAGAGGAAAATGTCTTCCTCCCCAGCAGACCCCTGCTTCCCCTTTACTCACCGTGTGATTTGGATGCATGACTTAAGATCTCTGGTAAGATTTTTTCCATACAGTGAGGCTTGTGACGCTGAGCTCTCTGGGTGATAATAAGGATTCCATATAACGCTGTGAGACTGTATGTAAATTTGCCCACCAAGGACTCAGCGTACAGTAGGTGCTCAGTAAGTGCTGGTCATTTTGGTTGTGATGATTATAATCTTTACTAACTATAATGCCCAATAAATATCCTCTGAACCTCAGCCCCTCCTTGCAGAGTAGGATAGTCCTACCATGCTCATCTCGCCCCCACAGCACAGTTTAGGACAGGAAGCAGGAGGAGTCTGTCAATCGCCCCTGCATCACTTCCACAGCATGTTTCTCGAACACAGCACGTCTCATGACATCGTGTGCTAGTCACAAGCAGGCAGTCCTCTGAGAAACCCCAGGAGCCAAGCAGGGCGTGCGGCAGAGATCTACACTCCCTCATCTACACTCCTCATAAAACTCATCAGAAGCCCTTACTACACTCAGAAGAGAAGAGTCACACGGTAAGGCCTGTTGGTCTGCGGATATTGATGTCATCTAAGGGAGACACTGACTCTGATTTCTATTAACTTTAACACTGTTGACTGAAAAAAATGAACAATGTAAAAGTTGAAAATTATGTTTTATTTGGCAGATGTATGGAGGTCTTAAGCTCAGGAGACACTGCCTCTCAGCTCTGAGGGACCGTTTTGAAGAGGTAAGGAAGGAACCAGGATATATTGGAGTCTTTGCAACAAAAGCCAGGTAGTTTGAACATCAAAAGAATACTGTTAATTAAAGAAAAACTAGACATCTGAAGTTAATGGACTTAGCACTTTTCTCTGTATGGGAAGATGCGTGAGTCTGGGCTCACTGAACTCATTCCTTTGATATGCACCATAACTATCTAGGGCCCGCATCTGATTTCCTCCATCCTGCACCCCCTGAGGGTGCACAGTCGGGTGACTGCAGTGGCTGATTGCTTGATGCAAGCAACATCATTTACTATGGAAGGTGATGATATTATGATATGGAAGGTGACATTCTTCACCCACAATACTGAGACCCACTCTTGCCCCTGTCCCTCCAGCAAAGCTCCAGTTCCCTTGGACTAATTGTACCATGAGGTCAAAGTCACCTCCATCCCAACAACTAAACAGGTGAGACTCCAAGGTGAGAGAGACGTAACAATAGCTGTCATCAGGCAGTTTTCTCTGTGAAAAGGAATGCTGCTCCCAAGTTCGTACTAATGTCTGTTGACTTTTATAATGCCAACCTTTCCATTACCTTGCTTTCCCTCTCTGTTTAAAAAAAAAAGGAGGAGGAAAAAACTCCACAAACTCATGTTCCCAAGGTTATTCTGTAGCAAAACAATGTCTTCCTGGATCTGAGTTCTACACCATTTGTGAAGTGTCAATAAAGCCCTCAGTTCCATAGATCATCAGGAGACCTCGTCCTTGCTCATCTTTGTATATGTGGCTGAGTATCCCTAAACTATTCCTCCCAACTCTGCAGTTACTAATAAATGTCCCGGGGAAGCATTAGAAACGAGAATACTGTGCTGGCTTCTATCCCTATGACCCCTCCTACTGACAGTTCAGAGGAACCGTAGGATTGGAGGAAGGAAAATAGAGGGCAGGGAACAGAGAATCATATCATCCATGAGTTCATTATCTTGTACATTTATTTGCATTGGAATCAACCAGCTTTCTATTACAATGGGTACCTAAATAGTACACTTGTTTTTATTGTTGCTGTTTAGTTGCTCAGTCGTGTCCAACTCTTTATACCCCCATGGACTGTAGCCCACCAGGCTCCTCTGTCCATGGGGTTTTCCCAGGCAAGAATCCTGGAGTAGGTTGCCATTTCCTTCTCCAAGGGATCTTCCCAGATTAGAGATCAAACCTATGTCTTCTGCATTGGCAGGCAGATGCTTTACCACCGAGCCATCTGGGAAACCCCCAATAGTACATTTACCTACATGTAATTTTTATATAGGGCTTCCCAGGCAGCACTATGTAGGAAGACTGAGGTGAGAGAATTAGTTACATGGCCCTCAATTTTACAGAAGGAAATGAATGGTTAATGAAAGCCTACTCACTGGGTGAATTTTTATATCTCATTCTGACGTGGCTGCATGTCTGGGTGGCAGGCTGAGTTATAAATAGTTGATGCGATGCTCTGGTGCAGGAGTGCCTATTGAATTGTTGCCTCCATAAACTTTTTATGTGTTCCACTGGAGAAGTGAACCAATTAAAAAGTTTTGCCCATTTGAACCCTCCACATAAAGTATTTTCAGCAAGTAGATAAACATCTTTGATGCCTTTGACTGCTTGGTGAGCTAAAATTTTATTCAAATTGGCTTTGTAATATCTTAAAATATACATGCCTGTGATGTTCTGCTCTTAACGTTCATACTAAATGAGTATTTGGACATCGTTAAACAAGAATACTGGCTGAACTTCCTTGTCAAAGGAAATTTCAGAAATTTTAATTTGTTCAGGGCCTCCTTTTTATTACATTTGTTTGTATCTCTAACTATTCCATTCGACCTCCCTGGCATCAGTGTGAAGAAATTCTTTGAGAAAAAGCTGATAGTTATGTTTCATGGAAGCCAAAGTCCTCCTTGCAAATTAAAATTACATTCCACTTTGCTGAACACTAAGAAAATCAGCTTTGGAAAATTACCTCAGCCCTAAAGATTGGGCCGCCACTTCGGAGTCAAACCCTGTTCCTTTAATGCGCATCTGTGAGCAAACACGCTTGGCTCTGACCCACACTGGACTGAACAAACCTCATTAACAGACTCGGCCTGAAGAGGCGCTTGAAAAGGCAGCTACTCATGTTCCACATGATAGGAAACGTCACACAAAATCAGAACAGAGGTGAAGTTTTGGACACGTATTTCCATCAGAGGACTACCTTCTCTTCCAAACAATAGTTCAGAATGTGTCAAAGCTGCTCTTCCAACTGCTCCCATCCCTTGACTGAGATTATTAATAAGCCATTTTTAAGATGAGGACCAGGAGAGAAAAGAAGGAGGGGAAGGTGACAGCTTGCTTGTAATCGGGAGAAAACAAGCTGTAACAATGGCTTGAATGCTGCGGTGGGCACTGATGTCTTAGGGATGTGAATGGGAAACTGATCCTGCCTTTCAGAAGCACGCTGTAGAGGGGATCCAGATCAACAAAATGAAGTGAAACAAAAACACAATTACAAGACAGGATAAGTGGTGCTTGAATTGGGACTGAAGCAGGCAAAGAAGCTCTAAAGTCAACTTGGGGGATTCAACATTCTACAGAAGATGCTGAGCTGAGGCTTTGAGGATGGGTAATTCAGAAGACAAATGAGGGAAGGACACTGCAAGCTGAAGGAATGGTGCTTGAAGGTTCAGTATTGCCAGAGCAAGGGCTCAAGGGGCTAGAGGGAAGAAGTGAGGCTAGGCAGGTAACATGAAGCCACTTCAAGAAGGATTTTGAATGCTTTGAAAAGAAACTTGGATTTGGGTCTGCAATTAGTCTAGAAGCAATTAAGATTATTGTGTAGGAGAATAGCATGATTATACACAATTATCAGAAAAATCTCTCTGCTCACAGCACAGAAGAGATTTGAGAGTTGCAAGAACACAGTCAGGTTTATCTCTGAGAGGGACAGGACCCCTAACACAAATATAGTGGTGTACTTCATGGACCATGTCTGCTAACACTCTCTGTTAGAGGTCTATAGCCACAGTCTCCAGTTATTTTTTAGCACCAGGGACTGGTTTTGTGGAAGACAGTTTTTCCACGGGCTGGGCTGCAGGGAGGATGATTCAGGCGGTAATGCGAGCAATGGGGAACAGCAGATGAACGTTCACTCTCTGGCCCACCACTCACCTTCTGCTGTGTTACCCCATTCCTAACAGGCCACGGTTGGGGTCTTCAGCATGATGCTAAACTAAAATCTAGCCAAAAAAAAAAGAGAAGACCCTGATGCTGGGAAAGACTGAGGGCAGGAAGAGCGGGGGCAACAGAGAATGGGATGGTTGGATGGCATCACCTACTCAAGGCACATGAGTCTGAGCAAACTCCAGGAGATACTGAAGGACAGGGAAGCCTGGCGTGCTGCAGTCCATGGGGTTGCAAAGAGCTGGACACAATTTAGCGACTGAACAGCCACAAAACTAAAACCAAACTTTATGAGGGGGTGAACTGGTCTAAGTTAAGGCTCTCTGATGGCCTAACTTAAATTTGAGAAAAAATTACCGAATTTAGGCTATTCAATAACATAGACATTATTTAAGTCAACTTTTTGGCAAGTTTTGGACAGCTGTATATCAAAAGTTACAAGCTCCCTGGCACTTTCCTGATACACACAGTTTCTCTGAAACTCATGAAGGGTGTGCACCTGCATTAACTTCAGTGCCATGCCATTGCCATCTGTGAAAAGTCTAACCTACTTAGTCATTTGAGACTCATTCAATATGCCTCAACACATTTAAAGTGGTGAATTCTGGAGTTCCTTTCTAGTCAAATCCTGATTTTCCAGATATTGTCTTGCCTTTATCTGATTACAAATTCTTAAGAACCCACACTATCCAGTTTGCTTTCCTTGAACACTTTTGGCAAGAAAAATAAAAACATGAGGAGATAAAGCTCACACTAGTACATGTCCCTATTTATCTGTGCTGACAGAAAGTTAGGGAGGAAGAATTCAGAACCTCCATGGCACTTAGACGTGAACACTACACTGGCCGAGTCTTCGTTACTCAGGTTATACTGGGGGTCTGCCCAGTGACATAATGGCTAGGACACTGGGTGGTACATGCAATAGTTGGGTAAAAACAGAAACCTAGACAGGTAACTCAACACCTGGTGTCCAGCAGAACTGGAATCACTGCCCAGACCTCCCTGAAGCTTTAGCCTGAGACGTTCCACAGTGCATTCCACCATCTCGGAAGCAACGCTGCTTCCTGGTTTAGGTTTGGTTTCTATTCAGGAATATAACTGAATTTCATCAAAAAATATACCATGAGCAAAGAATGGGTCCAAACTTCTCAGATACATCTCCACACCCAAGTTTCCAAAGCTTGAGAACAGTCCAAGCTTTCTGGTGGTCATAGCTTTCGTATTTTTCCCCCGAAGTCTTTTTCTGTTTTTCTCAGTAAGAATTCAATCCCTATACCACTTTCTTATTTAAAGAGTTGGGTTTTATGTGTGTTATGACAGTTAAATATTCCATCTTCTTACAACTAAATATAAAAACCAATAAATGGAGGTATGAATTTTCACAATTTCACATTAGAATGCATCTGCCTTTGGTTTCATCAATTTATATGTGGTTATTTCTTATCATAAATAGGTTTTGAGCTGTCAGAATGATCCTTTTCTTCACACATTCCCCAAACAAAAATTTTGCACAGAGCTATCTATACCCCCAAGAAGCATGAAAAATACAGGTTTCCTGACAAAGAAGAAAACATGATAATTGATGACTAAGATAGGCTGCCCTTCTCTGGAGGTTTTTAATTACCACCTTTCATTTACATAACACTTGAAGCTTTTCCAAGAGCTTTCAGGTACATTATCACATTTGTTCCTCAGCACAACCCCTCAAGGAGTGAGAGCGTATATTATAATCATTACTTTCAAGAATAAACCAGGAAGACCCAGAGGGATGGGATGGGGAGGGAGGCAGGAGGGGGGATCGGGATGGGGAACACATGTAAATCCATGGCTGATTCATGTCAATGTATGGCAAAAACCACTACAATACTGTAAAGTAATTAGCCTCCAACTAATAAAAATAAATAAATAAAAAGGTATTTAAAACAATAAAAAAAAAAAAAGAATAAACCACTAAGAATGAGAGAGGTGCAGTGATTTTGACGAGGTCACACAGCTTGTTATGGATGGAGTTAGTGCTAGAACTCAGGACACCTAACACCTCATCAGATATTTCCTACCATGTATACCTTCCGTAATTCCACTGACTAGAGAGCTATCTGGTATGGCTCCTCTGACCTAAGGAGTGTGCAGCTGATGGCAAAGTTAGTGTAACAGTTTCTTTTATGAGCATTTGTTATCTTTCCATTGGACATTTCAAAAAACTATGGTTTGAGACAAGAGGTGGGATTGTGGACATCCATTCCAGCAAAGCCTCTTGGCTTTAGAGTCAACTCAATCACTTGCTAGATAAGCATCTATAAGTCTCATTTTCCTTAGCATCAAATGAGCATGATAATAGTACCTATCTCATGGAGTTATTGTGAGGGCTGGAAGAAATGATGCGAGTAAGGCACTCAGCATGATGCCTGGTACATAGTAAGTGCTCAGTAAATGACTGCTGCTATTTCTAGGACTGCTGTTGTCACCATCATTGTCATTATTATTATAGATCATGATGTGTGTAATTCTGAACTCTGTGGTAAGATTCTCCAAATACTGCCAAGCTGTCATTTGGGGGTTATACTGGCCTGTACTTTTCTGGCCCTTACTCAAATAATACGGTTTGCAATTCCATTGACTGGGTGTGCTAATCAGAAGCTTTTTAAAGATTTCTCTTGTCCATTGAGGCCACTAAATAATCTCCACAAGGGTCAAGCTCTATAATCACCCCCGTGGTCTCACCGATTGTACAAGTCAGCACTTACAACCATGATGGAAGATCTATGGTGAAATAAAATGAAAAGTCTAAAGACCCAAAATCAAACTTGTCTGTGGTCTGGTTTATTCTTTCATTGTACCTAATACTCAACTTTTATCTACATAATAATTAAATAATAAGACATTTTCTTAACCAGCATCCTGCACATTTTTAAATACATCCTTTATTAGATAGTAGAGCTTATAAAATATTCATCAACACAAGCTACTGCAGTTTTTTTTCCCTGCTGACCTAACCTCAGAGCTGCTCAAGTGGAAATTAGATTTTTTTGTTAACTCGCAGAAACTGTCTGCATTTGCTAGATTTCCTAAGAAGCAGGAAAAAAGTAATTCTGTAGGATTAATAAGGGCAACATATATTCTTATTCCAAAAAGACACACAAAAGGGGGCAGAGATCCTATTCAGTGAGGATAATTGATATTGTAGCACAGCGTTCTGCCTAAGCTCATTGTATTTTGAATAGGTGCACAGTTTCTTTGAATCCTCATCAAGAATAGATTGGGGGTCTCTTACGTCTTACCTTGAATTAAAGAAGACTTTTAGAGACTTATGAAATATAAGATACTCATAATGTTAATCAGCATAAATAGACATCTGATTGCACTGCCAAAAGAACGAGGAAGAGATTTTGTCGTGTTAGAGTGTTTGCTCCTAACTGAAAAGCAGGAAAGTCTAAGAACTGTTATTTATCTCTCTTTGCACACTCACGCACGCAGTCCCTATTCTGCCCATGCTCTCTTCTTCCCTCGGTGCCTTTTGCTCCTTTACTTCTCTCTCTTAATTAAAAAGTTCAAGCTTCCAGAAGATTATTGGTTTGTTATTGAATGTCTTGCTTGTTTTTCTGTGATGATTATAAAGCCGGGACCTCAAAGTGCCCTCTCTGTAATCCCATATCTTCTTACCTTGGCATCTTGGTCGCTGCAGACACTCAGAGACTCACTTGATGAGAATGTTCATCAAAACACTAAAAATAGACTAAAACCCTCAACTTCATCACACAAGTCTCTGATTCCTCTACTGTAAAGTGCAGCCTGCCCCCTACATGGAACCCCTCACACACACCCAGTGTCTCAACTGCGATATGAGACCAAGTGAAGTTTCCCTATTTTAATTAGATTTAAATTTCTCTCATTAGGGAAGAAGGAAATCTGCTTAGCATTTACATTACTGAAAAGAAGGTAACTCTGAGCCACACAAAAGAGCTTGAAACCACCACCCCCTCTTTTATTAACAATTATTGCAACAACATTTTCTTGCTGAGGTGTGTTTCTTGCCCACTCAGACACTAATTTTATGATAATTTAAATTTATGCTATTGATATTAAGAAAATTGAGCTGTGTGAAATGAAAATATAATATAGTATTACCATACTAGTTAAGTTTTCTTTGTAATTTAAGGTCTTCAGGGCCACATACCAATAATCTGCTTGAAATTTTTCTACCTCTGAAGTAACCTTAGCAACAGGAGGCATCCAAGTGGTACTTCCATTGACATACTTTCTATTTGATTAGAATGTGTTTATCTTAGGACGTTTATCTTAAAACAGAAGTGACAGTAATGGTCATGCTCTCCTGTTCTTATTTCCCATTTCCGTCCCCATTTCTCACATTGCTCTCTCTCCCTCTCACCTTAAGAACCATCAGAAATGGAGAATCCATGTCAGTGGTTTCTACCAAGTAAGCCCCAAGCTTTTTGGAAAGCTTCACCCATTACACTGGATAGAAAATCCAGATGCTTTGGTCTAGTTCTGTGAAAAATACCGTTGGTAGCTTGATAGGGATTGCATTGAATCTATAGATTGCTTTGGGTAGAATAGCCATTTTGACAATATTGATTCTTCCAATCCATGAACACGGTATGTTTCTCCATCTGTTTGTGTCCTCTTTGATTTCTTTCATCAGTGTTTTATAGTTTTCTATGTATAGGTCTTTTGTTTCTTTAGGTAGATATACTCCTAAGTATTTTATTCTTTTTGTTGCAATGGTGAATGGTATTGTTTCCTTAATTTCTCTTTCTGTTTTTTCATTGTTAGTATATAGGAATGCAAGGGATTTCTGTGTGTTAATTTTATATCCTGCAACTTTACTATATTCATTGATTAGTTCTAGTAATTTTCTGGTAGAGTCTTTAGGGTTTTCTATGTAGAGGATCATGTCATCTGCAAACAGTGAGAGTTTCACTTCTTCTTTTCCTATCTGGATTCCTTTTACTTCTTTTTCTGCTCTGATTGCTGTGGCCAAAACTTCCACACTATGTTGAATAGTAGTGGTGAGAGTGGGCACCCTTGTCTTGTTCCTGATTTCAGGGGGAATGCTTTCAATTTTTCACCATTGAGGTGATGCTTGCTGTGGGTTTGTCATATATGGCTTTTATAATGTTGAGGTATGTTCCTTCTATTCCTGCTTTTTGGAGAGTTTTAATCATAAATGAGTGTTGAATTTTGTCAAAGGCTTTCTCTGCATCTATTGAGATAATCATATGGTTTTTATCTTTCAATTTGTTAATGTGGTGTATTACATTGATTGATTTGCGGATATTAAAGAATCCTTGCATTCCTGGGATAAAGCCCACTTGGTCATGGTGTATGATTTTTTTAATATGTCGTTGGATTCTGTTTGCTAGAATTTTGTTAAGGATTTTTGCATCTATGTTCATCAGTGATATTGGCCTGTAGTTTTCTTTTTTTGTGGCATCTTTGTCTGATTTTGGAATTAGGGTGATGGTGGCCTCATAGAATGAGTTTGGAAGCTTACCTTCATCTGCAATTTTCTGGAAGAGTTGAGTAAGATAGGTGTTAGCTCTTCTCTAAATTTTTGGTAGAATTCAGCTATGAAGCCATCTGGTCCTGGGCTTTTATTTGCTGGAAGATTTGATTACAGTTTTCGATTTTCCTTGCTTGTGATTGTCGTTAAGGATCTTCTATTCTCTTGCTGGTTCAAGTTTTGGAAATTATAACTTTTTCTAAGAATTTGTCCATTTCAATCCAAGTTGTTCCATTTTATTGGCATAGAGATGCGCTGGTGTTAAGTCTCTTTATGATCCTTTGATTCAGTGTTGTCTGTTGTGATCTCTCCAACTTCATTTCTAATTTGTCTTTAAATTGGTTCTTCTCTCTTTGTTTCTTAATGAGTCTTGCTAATGGTTTGTCATTTTGTTTATTTTTTCAAAAAACCAGCCTTTACTTTGTTGATTTCACAATTTGTATGGAATCAAAAACACTCGAATAGCCAAAAGTAATCTTGAGAAAGAAGAATGAACTGGAGGAATCAACCTGCCTGACTTCAGACTCTACTACAAAGCCACAGTCATCAAGACAGTATGGTACTGGCACAAAGACAGAAATATAGATCAATGGAACAGAATAGAAAGCCCAGAGATAAATCCACGAACCTATGGACACCTTATCTTTGAAAAAGGAGGCAAGGATATACAATGGAAAAAAGACAACCTCTTTAACAAGTGGTGCTGGGAAAACTGGTCAACCACTTGTAAAAGAATGAAACTAGAACACTTTCTAACACCATACACAAAAATAAACTCAAAATGGATTAAAGATCTAAACATAAGACCAGAAACTATAACTCTAGGAGACCATAGCATAAACACTCTCCGACAATAAATCACAGCAGGATCTCTATTGACCCACCTCCCAGAATTTGGAAATAGAAAGCAAACTAAACAAATGGATCTAATGACTAAAAGCTTTTGCCACTACAAAGGAAACTATAAGTAAGGTGAAAAGACAGCCCTCAGTTGGGAGAAAATAAATAGCAAATGAAGAACAGACAAAGGATTAATCTCAAAAAATAATACAAGCAGCTCCTGCGCTCAATTCCAGAAAATAAATGACCCAATCAAAAAATGCGCCCGAGAACTAAACAGACATTTCTCCAAAGAAGACTACAGATGGCTAAAAACACATGAAAAGGTTGCTCAACATCACTCATATATTAGAGAATGCAAATCAAAATCACTATGAGGTACCATTACACACCAGTCAGCGATGGCTGCTATCCAAAGTCTACAAGCAATAAGTGCTGGAGAGGGTGTGGAGAAAAGGGAACCCTCTTTACACTGTTGGTGGGAATGCAAACTAGTACAGCCACTATGGAGAACTGTGTGGAGATTCCTTAAAAAAAAAACTGGAAATAGAACTGCCATATGACCCAGCAATCCCACTTCTGGGCATACACACTGAGGAAACCAGATCTGAAAGAGACACGTGCACCCCAATGTTCATCGCAGCACTGTTTATAATAGCCAGGACATGGAAGCAACCTAGATGCCCATCAGCAGATGAATGGATAAGGAAGCTGTGGTACATATACACCATGGAATATTAGCTCATTAAAAAGAATTCATTTGAACCAGTCTAATGAGATGGATGAAACTGGAGCCCTTATACAGAGTGAAGTAAGCCAGAAAGATAAAGAACATTACAGCATACTAACACATATATATGGAATTTAGAAAGATGGTAACAATAACCCTATATTGCAAAACAGAAAAAGAGACACAGAAATACAGAACAGACTTTTGAACTCTGTGGGAGAAGGTGAGGGTGGGATATTTCAAAAGAACAGCATGTATACTATCTATGGTGAAACAGATCACCAGCCCAGGTGGGATGCATGAGACAAGTGCTCGGGCCTGGTGCACTGGGAAGACCCAGAGGAATCGAGTGGAGAGGGAGGTGGGAGGGGGGATCGGGATGGGGAATAAGTGTAAATCTATGGCTGATTCATATCAATGTATGACAAAACCCACTGAAATGTTGTGAAGTAATTAGCCTCCAACTAATAAAAAAATAAAAAAAATAAAAAATAAAAAAGAAAATCCAGATGCTGTCCAAGCATTACCTCCAACTTGTCACCATAAACAACCTAAAGCAATGAGCCTGAGGTTTTCTGAGTGGAGCGGAGGAGATAACCTCATTTCTGAATAAAGTCCAGAATCCTATGGGCCTGTCCTGCTCAGTTAGACCTCTGAACTTTGACACATCCATCTGGTTCCGATGATATCTTGACACCCAACCCAAGACCTAAGACCATTAACCATGATGCTCGAGAGAAGGCTCTACCATCCTGTCCATCATCAGACACATCTGCCCTAAGAAGAATGCTCTAATTGGAATCATGAACTGAACAATGATAAAGGAAGAGTTGACGCCATCTGCTTCTTTTTCCTACTGTATTCAGTAATTAGGCTTTTCCTCACCTCACATTTTTTCAAAATTCTGGTTTTAATCTTTCACCATATAACTGAGTTAGAATTCTAATTCTATATGTACAGTAGTAGTCACTAAACTTCTGTTTTGTATTTTATCATTTCTGAATTCTTGAAATGCCTAAAAATCAACATGTACGTTGATTATAATATTTCCTTTTCTAAAATGCTATTACTAAATCTACTAGTAAGTGTGTTACTCTACATCATCCTGAACTCACTGAGATCAAATTCTTCCTCTGGGTAGTAGCACAGACATCTATGTCAACACCTAAATGTAGACTTATCTCCCAGGATACTTAAGCCCTCCATGGTTTATGATGAAGCCACTCAATCACTCCATAAATTCAGTCTCATTACTGGACTCTGGGGCCTATCCAGTTCTCCTTATCCCCCAACCTTGACAAATACATCCTCACATCCCAGTAGTGGTAGCTGGGCTCTGACCTTATCTCACTTCCTGTAGCAACACCCTCCCAGCACCACCTGCCCGCTCTGTAGCCCCTGTAAGTCTGTCACTGCAGCTTACCTCTGTCAAGATCCATCAGCAGATGGATCCTCTGTTCTCCTGTGTACTCCGGGGCAGAGAAAAAAAGAGACCTTATTCAACTTTGCAATGTTTACATTTATTTTTGATGTTTCTCTTGTTTTCACTGTCAACTGATGTGGCAGGGGGGATTTTAATCTCTACAGCATTTATGTCCTCTTAAGAACTCTGTCTTTGGCTTACTACCAGATCTTCCTAGCATCTCAAGCTACTGGTTTCTTGGGTCACTCACTGGGAGGCCCTCAGTGACCTTGGCTAGGGCTTTCCCCTATCCTGCTGATGACTACTATACCATCCTTTGTTTGCCCTTGGAGATCTATTGGATTTTCAGGACTGACACTGGCCATTTTACCCTGGGCAGTCTTGGTTATAAGGGTTATCATTGTTTCATGAGCAGATTGAGGGAGAGAGATCAGTGTAGGAGTTCAAAACAATAGAATAGTATCACAGGGACATTGAGGAGGCTATTTAATTTCTCTGAACTTTATTTTCATCTGTGAAATGAAGATAATAATACCACTAGTATTATATGAGGATTAAATAAGAAAATGTATGTAAATACCTGATTACAGTTTCTATCATACTAAGCACTACATAATATGTAGAAACTATTAGCTATTATTATTAGGTGACATGCCCAAAGACAGAAAGCAAGTGAGTGATCTAATTCTAAGCCATTCACTTGCCCTGTTTCATTTTCAGAGCTGACCTAATAGTGTGAACCTGTTGTCCCACATAGAAATCTCCCCATCTGAAGCTCTCTGATCACCATGGAATAACATGTGCCTCTCCTCCGTTTCTGAGAAGAAAAGTAGTCATGGGAGAAACTAATTAAACATACTTTGTATTAGTTATACTGAGGAAAACTTGGATCTACTGAAAGAAACAAAAAAGTGACTCAAGAAAAAAACTGTTCTAATCATCTGCGCTATATGGCAATGGAACAGACCATTGCATAAGATGGCAAGCCCCCCATCACTGAAGATGTTCAAGCTCGGATAGATGTAAAGGGTTAAGAACTGACAGCCTAATCTTTGTTTCTTTCCAATCCTGAGATTCTAAAGATTAGGAAACAAGGCAGCCTATCAGAGTTTATTCACTCATTCAACATTAACTTTCAAAAAATACAGCATGGCTCCAAATTGTGGTTTGATTTGGAGATTCAAAAGCACTTTTTTTAAAACCACTGTAGAGGAGAAACCATGGTATAAAATTGAATCACTATACTATGCACCTGAATCTAACACAACATTGTAAAGTAACTATACTTCAATTGTTTTTAATGGTTTAAAAAATACAAAGAAGAGCATTGTGGTGATAGCTCCCTTCCTAGATTAGGTCGTCTACCTAAATTCTTTAAGGTAATTAAGAGGAAGGTCAAAGGTTCTTCCTGAGTCTTTGGGGGCTTGTTTTGAGCCTGAAATAATCCACATGTCAAAGAGATGCATCTTGAGGTGGCAAGGTTTGCTCGATTACAAGAACAAGAACCCAAGGTCCCTACAATGACCTACCAGGTTCTATGTGACCTGGTCTCTGGCCTCCACTCCCACCACTCTCCCATCATCACTCTACTGCAGCCAAACTGGCTGCTTTGCTGTTCAGACACTCTCTTGCCACAGGGCCTTTGTACTTACTGACATCCTTTCCCCAGATCTCCATGTGGTTCACTCTCTCACCCTCTCCAGGTCTTTACTCAAAGACCATCTTTGCAGTGGGATATTCTCTGACCACCTTCTCTAGAATTTCAACACTGTCCGCTTTCTCAACTTTCCCTAACCCCATCTTTGCTTGATTTTTTTCCCCATAGCACTTATCACTATACAGCATGTTAAACATGTTACTTTTCATCACATTAAATTGTCCGGCCACACACACTAGAACATCACATCCACAAGGACAGAGATTTCCTTTGTTTTGTTTACTGCTGTGTCTTTAATGCCTGGAATGATGCCTAGAACATAGTAGGTGCCTAATGAATCTTTGTTGGATAAAGGAGAGGAACAGAAGGAGCTCAGATCTCTGATCTTGTGGAGCAGACCTATCACCTTAAGCTCAGAGAGAACCACTGTTTTAATAAGTTCATTATTACATCCTCCCTTTGTTACAGCAGCCAAACCAATACTCAGTGAATGCAAAGAGAGTGATTCTCCTTCAGCAGAGACGAAACGATGCCCCACTCCAGCATCATTCATAACTTCCAAGGGGTGCTCTTCTGATAGGGGATAAATTCATGAACTAAGACAGACAGACATGGTTCCCCCTTCACAAAGTCTATATTTGAATAAAGAGGAAGGCATTGATCACATAATCACACCAACAAATAATAAGTTGCAAGCAAATGAGACCAAAGAGAGGCAGCCAGGAGAGACAAGAGAGGGAAGATGTGACCTAGTGGGAAAACCTTAAGGAAAATAAACATGGAGGGGGGACTTCCTTGGTGGTCCAGTGGCTAAGACTCCATGCTCCCGATGCAGGGGCCCCAGGTTCAATCCCTGGTCAGGGAACCAGGTCCCACATGAAACAACCAAGAGTTTACATGCCACAGCTAAGACCCAGTGCAACCAAACACACACACACACACACATGCACTCGTGTGTGTGTGTGTGTGTGTGTGTGTGTGTGTGTGAAAGCAGATATGTGGAGGGTAAGGAAGTCTTTCTTTGGGAAGGAGGAGAGGGAAGAAACTTCCAGGCAGAGGTAACAGTATGTGTCAAGTCCCCGTGTTTGAAGGAAGTGTGGCAAATGTAAGAGAATGAGGGAAGCTTGTTGGCTGGAGCAGACTGTGGGGGAGAGGCAAGTGCTGTCTGAAGGAGCCCAAGAGATAAGAGCTGAGGACTTTTGACTTTCTATCGTGAACAGTGCAAGCCCAAGATGTGCTTTAGGCAGGAGGGCAGGTGACATGACTGATACAGGCTTCCTGGTTTTCAGAAATGTTCTCTGGACCCTCAGAGCCCCCTCTCCAGCAGAGTACTCCCCAGCTGCCCCTGAGATGACGATAGACTGAAAACCTTTGGAATGGGAGCCTTGCTTCTGTTACAGCTCTTTCATTTGGTGCCTCACAAATTAGTTGCAAGAACTTGCCCTGGAGACAAGGGGATGTAAATGCAGACGATGTGGAATTATAATAACATAAACATTATGAAACAATGCAAACCAGTTGGGCCCCCTGTGGAGAAATAATCCCTGTGCTCCTTTCCGAATTGTCTTTATGGAAATTTCATAAAATTTGCCATTATTAAAACTGAGTAGCAATTATTTCTTTCTTTGGTTCATCAGTTGTGGGAGGAAAATTAATTGCGTTCTCCTTCTTTTCTGGAGTTCATCAGCTAGGAATGAGGCAATGAGGATTGACAGGCCCAGGCCCTCTGTTGATGGAGAGAAGGCAGGAGAGCCTGTGGGATGTTATCACAGATGTGACTTTAGAGGTGGGAGCGGTTAAGAGAGTGGTCGTGGCAGATGCGGCCGCGCTAACAAGTGTGCTCAGGAAGCCCAAGTCATTACGGTGTGTTGACATAACATTTGCCAGCTTCACAGGGGCCATCATTGTAAATTAGATTTAATATTGATCAGACCATTCTCCATCAGGGCCAGGAGAAAATTGGACACAGAGTTCTTAGTCAAAATTGGCTCTTAAGATTCTGCTTTCTAATTACCATAGAAGAACAGAAATCCAGGGCCTGGCTGGCTGGCCCAGTGTGGCAATAACTGCTCTCCTGTCCCCTAAGGGCCGTGCAGAAGTGACAGCAATTTCCGCTGTCTCTCCATTTTCTCTCCCAGCCCGACTCCGCCGTGCAGCCGCGGAGCAGAGAAGGAAGGGTGAGGAGGGGGACGTGGTAAAGGGACCAGGGGGCTCGCAGGGTACAGACGGCTGCGCTCCTCTTCTCAGCTGTCACCTCAGAAAGCTGAGAGACTTTTTAAAGAAATTTGGTTTGCCCAGAGTCTAAATAAGCTATGTGTTTTGTTTTTTTTTAAGTCCACTCAAAGTTAGGAGTCTAGAGAAATTGCCAGTGTATCTCCCACCACCACTGGCTTACCTTGACCCTTTGAGGGAACGTGGTGGACAAGCCTGGGTTAAATCCTGACCTTTAGAGAAGCCTGGCGGGCTATAGTCCATGGGGTCACAAAGAGTAGGACAGGACTGAGAGACTCAGCTGACCCTCTGCACCATCTGACATTGGGCAGATGACTGACATCTCTGAACTTCAGTTTCTTCTACAAAACAGAAATCATGATACAACCTGTCTCAAAGGGTTGTAGTAAGGACTAAAGGGATAATGAATTAATTAGGCATTCAGCTAATATCAGCTATGGTTTTCAGTACTGCTATTGTTATAGGCTATATTGCCCTTATTAGGATATTATTTGTTCTATTAGACAAGAATATTAATGCTAATAATAACAATAGGAGCATGACATCTAATTTTTTACTTTAAAAACAGTAACTGGCCAGGACAACTCCAAGTATCAGAAAGCAGTTCCCAGGCCATTTTAGACACTTGGGCTTCTCTCTTCCAACTCCAGCTCCATCCAAAGGCTTGCAGAACGCCCGAACTTCAAGTTTCTCTGTTTGACATCTTTTTCCTGGGAGCTTCAGGAGGACCTAATACTTCTCAAGACTTATCCTCACCTTTCATGGACTTTCCAGGCAGGGAATGTACTGGAATCAGAAATCACATCCTATTTATCTTTGGCTCTCTTGACACCTTACACAGAACTTAGCCCGTAAAAACCAGGCCGGAACTAAGGTGAAGCAAGGGAGGCTCCCAGGACATGGAATCTGAGGCTGTAATCACTCTCAAGCAAGCTCTACACTTTCATGACCCTAAAAATTAGCACTTCCTTAAACTGTGTGCCCTAGAAGCCTCCTTTATGTCACCAGGGTCCTGTCTCTGCTTAGAAGAGATGCTTTATCAAGATGACATGAATAGATGAATGATAAGAAAAGGATTCCCCAACTGTTCTATAACCCTAACCCCCAGCCCTGGGCAGCCGGATGCTACTGCTGGTTTGCTGGCCTGGATACACACAGGAAAAGAAGATTTTGAGACAAGAAAGTTTTTGGGAATCTGCTGTACCAATAATAAATGCAAAAGTACCCGATTTAATATTTATTTATTTGACTGCATCAGGTCTTAGGTGCAGCACAGGGGATCTTCCTTGCAGCGCAAAGGCTCTCTAGTCGTGGTCCACAGGCTTAGTTGCCTTGTGACACGTGGGATCCTAGTTCCCTGAAAAAGGAATTAAACTCACATCCCCTGCCTTGGAAGGCAGATTCTTAACCACTGGACCATCAAGGAAGTTCCCAAAGTACCAATTTTTAAAAAACAGCAGTCCCAGGTTTATCTTACCTGCAAAAAGCTCTTCCTCTAAGCTTCATCAAGTTATTGGTCTTCAGAATTAATTACAAAACTCCAGTCCAACCAGAAACATCTGCTGCCCGTTAGTAAAACAGTAACCAAGGAACTGAAAGAAAGCAGGTCCCAGGAGCCTTAGGTCCCCGATTTATTAATTTACAGAGCTTGTTTCCTCCTGCTCCCTCAAATGATTTCCAGAAAGAGTCAGGCAGGTCTAACATCTCTGTGGGATTTTACTCTCTGTCCCCCAGGACTATTTCTTACACAACTGACACCTTTCCATAGGAAAAAATATATATATTTCTCTTTGACTGTACATTCTCATTCAATTCCAGCTTCTGCCTTCAACTCCAAGAGCTTTCTTCCCTTGAAGCCATAAGTCTCCTAATCTATCCTTCCCAATTCGCATTTTAGTGAGTTCACCTACTCTTGGAGACCAAACTGCAGCTGTGGAATTTGTTTATGGAGTCAAACCATGCACTAAAAATGTTCAGAATTTTATCATAAGCACAGGCACATGATAAAATATGTATATATGAAAAAGCATCCAGATGATGATAAACCACTAAAATGTCAACCATTTTTTGTGCATTTAGTACATGCCAAACCTTCTTTCATTTTATCCTGCTACTAATTAGTTCAGTTTTCTCTCCTATAAAATATGCCATGTGAACTGATTTGTTACCTTATTTCAATTTGAAGGCATCTAGTGTGAGGCTAGGAGGAGGCCAGGGCCTGACTTAGTTATATACTGAAGTGGACATCTATCATTTGTCCCTACCCAGCATTCATCCCCCTGTTTCTAGAAATGGTGCCCCAATTTTCTTTTGGAAACCACTTTTCCTCCTCTCTCCAACCATATGCAAGGGGTTGGACTCAGCCTGTTGGTTTCAGAGATGGGAATGGGTCCGAGTTCTAACTAATCTGAATGGTACACATCCGAGGGCCTGTGACTGCCCATGCTACACATGCTGTGAAAGCCAGAGGGATGAAAGGCAGACCCAGACCATGAGCTGGGGAAGCGATTCCTTCTCTGTACAGGGTGGCCATCAGCTGAAAGTTACTGAATGGTCACTTCTCTTTCAGGCAGGAAGATCCTGCCAGTAGAAAGTAGACTTAGAGCTGGGGCAGAAACATCCCAGAACACCTTATGTGGACTTCTGGAGCCATCTCTGCCAGAAGTTGGAATTTGCAGTTACATAAAACAATTTGTTTTCACTTAAGCCAATATGATACATGAGACATTTGTAATAGTCTGAAAAGTCAAAGTGTCAGTCAGTCGTGTCTGACTCTCTGTGACCCTGTGGACTATAGCCTTCCAGGCTCCTCTGTCCATGGAGTTTTCCAGGCAAGAATACTGGAGTGGGTTGTCATTCCCTTCTCCAAGGGATTTTCCCAACCCAGGGATCAAACCCACATCCCCTACATTGTAGGTAGATTCTTTACCATCTGAGCCACAAAGGAAGTCCATAATAGTCTGAAGCAATGGCTGAAGCACTGATTTAAATCAACTGGAGGGACATCCCCTGTGGTCAAGTGGTTAAGAAACCGCCTGCCCATGAAGGGGACATGAGTTTGCTTCCTGGTTCGGGAAGACCCCACCTGCACTAAGCCTGTGCACAACCACTGAAGCCTGCACGCCTCGAGCCTGCGCTCCGCAACAACAGAAGCCGCCAGAGTGAGAAGCCGTGCACTGCGACCAAGAGTGGCCCCGCTCGCCACACCCCGAGAAAGCCTGAGCACAGCGACGAAGACCCAGCACTGCCAAAAACAAATAAATAAATTTAAAAAAATCACTGGCGAACAGTGACTTCCACAATAACACAACCACTTGGCTCAGACCAGGATAGCCACTGTTTTCACAATCAGATCTGCCAGGCAAGCACCCCAGTGATTACTCCAAACTGACCACAAAACAAGCTACTACAAGTATCTTCATTCATTATACCTAAGTATTTAGGGGATGGTTTGGAGCAGACCCCATCCCCTTTCAGAGAGAGAAATGCCTTCCTGATGGAACTAACCTGCTTTAAGAAAGCAAGGTTTTGGTCCTCCAGTTAAATACTTGAGTGGTAAGAGCAAGGGCTGGAAGACTGGGCTGTTTTATTCCGCAGCTGAACGGCAGAGATTAGGTGTGCTGCACCTTCACGCCCAGAAGCTGCAGTGGCTAGTGAAAGCTGAAATGAGGCAGGAACCAGCGTGCTGGGCAAGGGGAAATGGATGAACTTGGGAGAGTTCTCCTGCTGTGGGGAGCCTTTTCCAGGCAGCACCTCTAATTGTATGAGCAATAAGGACAACACCGCAGAGGCTGGAGGCTTGGCAGAAGTTGAATGTTGCCTAAATGAGACTGTACCTAGTTTCTAAACTTCGGTCTTGGTCAGTGAGACCTGACTGGTTCAAAGACAGAAGCATTTACATAAATCTTCAGCCTTTAGAGCAGATTCCATGAGAAAGCTCCAGAAGCACCATGATAGGCTAAGGGAGCAAAAGCACTGTTAAAGGACATGCAGGCAGATGTAGCTCAGCCTTCTCTGATGTGTTCACCAGATTTCTGAGCTCTATTTAGATTCCTCCAAATGTAAACCTTTTCTTTCTCTTTGCTTCTTCAAACTGAGGCATCTCCTGCTGAGCAGTGCTAGGGAGAGGCAATGTTGGACCAAGTAACACATTTTTAATGATGTGAAACAAAGCTTTAATCATCACAGTTATTTACAAAATAATGTCCTCCTTGCATTTGGTTTAATAGCACTTTGTCCACAGCTTTCATCAAAACAACTACCCATCTGACTTATTGGAAGATTATATGAAATGTCAGAAGAGCTCCCTGGACTCATAAAGTGCTTCCTCGCCAATCAGGATTTTAATTTTGGATGGAGAAAGAATAAATACAATAATCATTGAACACTGTGACATTAACTGATCAAGACACCCTCTTCCCTTGAATTATCAATTTCACATTGGCATAAAAAATAGATCAGTGACAATTTAGTCCCACATCTGGTGACCTTTAAGTAATGCTGTAACACTTCACAGCTTTGTCATTAGCATGTCATCAGCCTTCTCTCTGAAAGAAATGATACCTAAATGCTTCATTTTAGAATGTCTCCAAAGTTTGCTAATGTTTAATATCTGGTAACAAATCTAGAGAAGTATAAAGGACCCATACAAGGCAACTTGGTCAAAAGCAATCTTCAAAATAATCTTATTATAATTTACCGTGTGAGAGACATGGGATAGTCAAAAAGCTATAGAACCTTGGTATGCACTGTGTTCAAGGGGAGACCTGCTCACAGCCACATCCTCCTGGTGGATAGGATGTTGGTGCCAACACTGTGGGGCTCTATCCAGATTTCAAATATACACCCCTTTCTACTCAACAATTCTACTTCTAGAGTTCTAGTCTACTGAGCTATTTATACATGAGCACAAAAGACTGTTCATTACAGCTTTGTCTGTAATATCAACCATATCCAAAACTGTAAACCTAAATTCCTTGTGGCTCAGCTGGTAAAGAATCTGCCTGTAATGCAGGAGACCTGGGTTCAACCCCTGAGTTGGGAAGATCCCCTGGAGAAGGGAAACGATACCCACTCCAGTATTCTGGCCTGGAGAATTCCATGGACTGTATAGCCCATGGGTCACAAAGAGTTGGACACGACTGAGAGACTTTCACTTTCAAATTTCCTTTAAAAGAGGAATGCTTAAATTGGTGCACCTGCATAACGGTGCATGATCCAGTCACTAAAAAGGAATGAGTTTACCATTTACACTGACCTCATAAGTTCTCTGTACTGTACTGTTAACACCACATCAAACATATCAGGAAATCGTCTTGAACTCATTTCAGACAATGACCAGAATCCAACCTCTTCTCACAACCTCCTGTGTGCCCATCCCGATTCAAGCCACCACTATCTCATTTAAATGACCGCAGTCACCTCCTATCAGGTCTCTCACGTCTGTCTTGTCTCCAAAGAGCCTATTATGAACATGGCAGCCAAAGTCATCTCGCCAAACGTCATTCAGATCAAGTGTCTTCCAACAGCAAAACCTAACAGTGACTTCCCATTTGACTCCCCACAAATGCCAAAGTCCTCACAGTGGCCATGAGGCTCCTCCTGACCAACTCATCCCTCCAGCCCACAGTTACCTCTATGTCTTCCATTCTTCCATCTGCCCCGCCGCCGGACTCTGCTTTAGCCCCTATTTCTCTCTATCCCTCAATCATGTGGAGTCCTCGGGCCTTTGCACTGCTTGCTCTCTCTGTCAGAAAACTCTTCCCCAGATACCACATGTCCATTCCCTTATCTTCTTCAAATCTGTGTTCAAAAAGCACTTTCTCAAAAAAGCACACTTTGAAAACGTTAGTCACTCAGTTGTATCTGACTCTTTGCGACCCCGTGGACTGTAGCACACCAGGCTCCTCCGTCCATGGAATTCTCCAGGCAAGAATACTGGAGTGGGTAGCCATTCCCTTCTCCAGGAGATCTTCCCTGACCAGAGGTTGAATCCAGGTCTCCTTCACTGCAGGCAGATTCTTTACTGTCTGAGCCACCATGCATCTTGACCAACATATATAAAATAACAACACATCACCCCCTGGCACTACTAATCCTATTTTCCTTTCCTCTATAGCACTTATCTCCTAATTTACCACATCATTTACTTACCTGATATATCATTGCTTACTGTCTACCTATCCCTCTCTCCACTAGAATATAAACACCAAAAAGCAAGGATCTTTGTCTGTTTCGCTCACCAATGTACCACAAGAGCCTTGAACAGTACCTGGCACATAGGAGATGCTCAATAAATATTTCCTGAGCCAATGAATGCATGGACATAATAAAATTATATTCATAACAAAATGCTTTATTGAGCACTGATCCTCTTATAAGCACTAAACCAAGCACTTAGCATATATTTATGTCATATAATCCTTACATAAATACTAGGGAAAGCAGAAAGGGCAGAAGAGAGGGTAAGGTATTATAATTCCCATTCTGCAGGTGAATAAAATGGAAAACCAGAAGGCTAACAATCCACAAAGGTTACATTCTAATAAGCAGCGGGATGAATGAGAGGAGGGAAGGAGATTTGAATGCAGGTCTGTCCACCTGCTTAAATGGGAGATTGTAACCACTGCACCCGACTGCTGCTCCAAAGGGAGCCCAACCAGCTAAAAATCTACATGCGTTCATACTACGTCCCTTCAGTACTGTCCAACTCTTTGTGACCCCAAGGACTGGGGCCTGCCAGCGCCTCTGTCCATGGGGTTCTCCAGGCAAGAATACTGGAGTGGGTTGCCATGCCCTCCTCCAGGGGGTCCCCCTGACCCAGGGATCAAACCCACATCTCTATGTCTCGTGCATTGACAAGTGGGTTCTGTACCACTAGTGCCACCTGGGAAGCCCTAAAAGGCTACATACCCACTCAGTCTCTTGCTCCATCCTCTTTAGGTTTCCATAATACCTATCAGGCTTTCCAGATAGCTCAGTGGTAAAGAATCTGCCTGCCAATGCAGGAGATGAGGTTAAGTTTAATCCCTAGGTCAGGAAGATCCCCTAGTGGAGGACATGGCAACCCACTTCCCCGGAAAAATTCATGGACAGAGGAGCCTGGTGGGCTACAGTCCATGGGGTCACAAAGAGTCAGAAAAACAACTGGGAGACTGAGCATTACTGCTGCTGCTGCTACTAATACCTGTTATTTTAGACAAATGCTACCAAGCTGAACATGCTTCAGCTTTGCTGACGCTTACTCCTTGGAAGAAAAGTTATGACCAACCTCGACAGCATATTAAAAAGCAGAGACATTACTTTGCCAACAAAGGTCCATCTAGTCAAGGCTATGGTTTTTCCTGTAGTCATGTAGGGATGTGAGAGTTGGACTATAAAGAAAGCTGAGCACCAAAGAATTGATGCTTTTGAACTGTGGTGCTGGAAAACACTCTTGAGAGTCCCTTGGACTGCAAGGAGATCCAACCAGTCCATCCTAAAGGAAATCAGTCCTGAATATTTATTGGAAGGACTGATGTTGAAGCTGAAACTCCAATACTTTGGCCACATGATGCAAAGAATTGACTCATTTGAAAAGACCCTGACACTGGGAAAGATTGAAGGCAGGAAATGGGGACAACAGAGGATGAGAAGGTTGGATGGCATCACCAACTCAATGGATATGAGTTTGAATAAACTCCAGGAGTTGGTGATGGACAGGGAAGCCTGGCGTGCTGCAGTCCCAGGGGTCGCAGAGTCAGCCACAACTGAGCAACTAAACTGAACTGAACTGAACAACTTTGTGTACCTAAAAATGAAGTGTGGTCCTGGGTAAGATAATGGATGAGGCCATAAGTCTTTAAATTTCCTTCAAGCTTGTGATTTTATCAATATTAAGTTGCAAATCATACTTTGCTTCTGGGAGTGGTGCTTTGGTTTACTTTCACTCTAAGGAACTGTATCTCTCCCTCATGCCCAACTATTAGCTGTAGTCATAAACAGCAATCAGTGGGACATGAGGGTTTTTTATGAGATAGTTAATTCCAATGTGGTATTCTTTGGTATTTTTGAAAAATTTTAATGTCAGCAAATTTGCTTTTGGATCTGCAAATATGATTTTGTTCTAGATACTCCTGTTTTATGAGTGAGATTAATTTTACTCAGAATATTGCTAGAAAGTAGACTCTCTTAAATTTAGTATAATATGTCAATAAATAATTTCTCTCCCATAAACTAAATGAATTCTGAGTTTTAAAAAAATGGATAAGGTATCTAGAATCTAAGTGGTAAAATTAAATTGGAAAGTTTTAAGGAGGAAACACCCTCAATGATTTTTTCAGAACTTTTCTAGATCAGTGATGTCAATGCTAATCCCACAACTCTCAGTATTAACTTGGAGAGCTCCCTCCATGAGTAACAGAGCAGATTCTGTGGGTGCCCCACCCATACCTCTGAGCTACGTCACTTCCTCCACATGGTCTGATTTCTGATGGCAGCATTCGTATCTTTTGCTTCAGAAGATTTTTTGGCCTTCTATGCCTCTTCTACCCAAGCACACAGGCCAGAGTATCAAGAACTGTATGCCCAAGAGACACGTGCACCCCAATGTTCATCACAGCACTGTTTATAATAGCCAGGACCTGGAAGCAACCTAGATGCCCATCAGCAGACGAATGGATAAGGAAGCTGTGGTACATATACACCATGGAATATTACTCAGCCGTTAAAAAGAATTCATTTGAATCAGTTCTAATGAGATGGATGAAACTGGAGCCCATTATAGAGTGAAGTAAGCCAGAAAGATAAAGAACATTACAGCATACTAACACATATATATGGAATTTAGAAAGATGGTAACGATAACCCTATATGCAAAACATAAAAAGAGACACAGATGTACAGAACAGACTTTTGGACTCTGTGGGAGAAGGCGAGGGTGGGATGTTTCAAAAGAACAGCACTGAAACATGTATATTATCTATAGTGAAACAGATCACCAGCCCAGGTTGGATGCATGAGACAAGTGCTCGGGCCTGGTGCCCTGGGAAGACCCAGAGAGGGAGTTGGGAGGGGGGATTGGGATGGGGAATACATGTAACTCCATGGCTGATTCATGTCAATGTATGACAAAACCCACTTCAATACTGTAAAGTAATTAGCCTCCAACTAATAAAAATAAATGGAAAAGAAAAAAGAAGTATATAAAAAAAAAAGAACTGTATGCGCCTGGGAATAGCTCAATTACTGGGGCTTAGTATACAACGACCCCACCCTCACAGAATGACTCTGGGGTGCCTTTCTTGCACTAGCCCCTAGTGTGGCCCAGTGAAGTTCCAGGGGTCACCTGCCTGACAATATGTTCTTTATTGGCACCTTCTTTTTTTCTCCATTCCCTAACCACTGTTACCTGGGACCAACTTTCTAGTAATTTACTTGCATTCGAATCCTTATGACAGGATATGCTTCTGGAGTAACTCAGTCTAAGACAGCTGCCTTCATTTGGGGCTTAGATGTAGGTCTTGGGAATAAGAATATTCTTCCTTCTTCAGAAAATATATATTGAATATCTACCATGTTCCAGTGAAAGAAAGACAGGGAAGCCTGGCGTGCTACAGTCCATGGGGTCACAGAGGGTCAGACATGACTGAGTGACTGAAGAAGAACCATGTTCCAGGCATTGTTTTTGTCGCTGGAGATTTAGCAGTGACCCGATAAACAAAAATCTCAGTTTTCATGGAGTTTACATTCTTGTGGGGAAAATAATATACAAAATAAAAATATAGTGTAAGATAGATTATGATGTAAGTGCTGTGGAGGAAAACAAAGCCAAGGAGAGGAATAGGGAGCGCCAGCTACTGAGGTGTGCGATTGCAAAAATGTGGGCAGTGAAGGTGGACAAGAGAGTGACGTGAACAAAGAGCTGGAGTGGTGGAGGATAAGCCAGGGAAGAGGAACGCTTGCCTAGGCAGGAGGAGACAGGTACAGAGGGGGCCGGGCCTGCAATGCTGCAGAAATATCAGGGCCACTGGGAGAACGTGATAGGAGATGAGTCATTTCTGTTATTGTAACTATTTCTTGTTAGTACTACTGCTTAATAGGTATTTGTTGTTGTTGTTTCCACGCTTTAGTATGAAAATTACAGAAAGGTTGAAACGTTTCACAGTGAAGACCCATGTACTCACCACCTGAATTCTACCATATTTGCTATACCTGCTTTTCCACACATCTATCCTTTGACTCATCGATCAAGCCATCTTTCTAATTCATCTCAAAGTAAATTACATTTAACAAACATAATCATAATACAGATATTGTTTCTAAACCTGACAACAGCCTTGAAAGGTGGATGCTATATCCCTATTTTACAGATGGGAATCCTGAGACTCAGAGAGGTTGAATATCTCAGCTAAGGCAGGAACACAGGCACTGGTTCAGTGATTCTAGTCTGAGTTTGCTCAATGCCAGCACTCACATTCTTTCCACTATTGACACACCTGCTGCTCTTTGCCAATAAATGCATCCTGAAGAATGGACAAGGAGTTGGTAAGCAGCCCTGCTCTTCTCTGAAGGGAGCTGTTTCCCTTCCCTACTTCCTCTGCATCTGAAAGACAGAGATCCAGTGATGTGCTGGTAAATGTTAACCAATTAGCTGTTTGGATGAGGATGGAGAGAAGGGCAGAGCCCCAGTGTGCAATATTTTACCAGTTCCTGAGATATAAGTACTCCTACCCTGGCTGATCTGAAGCCACCTAACTGGGGTCATTTTGTAAGCTCTTGTGAGCTGGTGCAAGCCGGCTCCAGCAGAGCATCACAGTTGCTCAATCTTACACTGTGGACAAGTACCACTGGTCCTGAGGACCAGCATCAAATTCGGGATCAGAGCCCATTGCCTGTACCAGTGCTCAGTAAATACAAGTGGTGGTGAGAACAGAGATCTACACCTTTCCACCCACATCCACAGCCAGCATCACACATCTGTTCACACATACGCACACACATTTTCTTCTCAGGGTGGATGACAGAACATTTGAATAATGAATACGGGACACTATATATAATACACTTGTGTAAAGCAAACTTCACCACAGAAAGTAACTAAACCCCTTTCTCTGTATAATTTCTGGCCCTTGATCCACTGCTCTTGCTTTGTCTCTCTCTTTGTCGTTTTTGTTTCCCTGTACTGCTGACCACGATTTTCTTTGGCAAGAGCACTGATGGTGTGCTGAAACCAGAGAACACCATATTTCATGTAGGTCAAGGTTATAAATTAAAAGATGCTTGCTCCTTGGGAAAAAAGTTATGACCAACCTAGACAGCATATTAAAAAGCAGAGACATTACCTTGCCAACAAAGATCCATCTAGTCAAAGCTATGGTTTTTTCCAGTAGTCATGTATGGATGCGAGAGTTGGACCATAAAGAAGGCTGAGCATGAAAGAATTGATGCTTTTGAACTGTGGTGTTGGAGAAGATTCTTGAGAGTCCCTTGGACTGCAAGGAGATCCAACCAGTCCATCCTAAAGGAAATCATTCCTGAATATTTATTGGAAGGACTGATGCTGAAGCTGAAGCTCCAATACTTTGGCCACCTGATACAAAGAACTGACTCATCTAAAAAAAACCCTAATGCTGGGAAAGATTGAAGGCAGGAGGAGATAGGGACAACAGAGGATGAGATGGTTGGATGGCATCACCGACTTGATGGACATGAGTTTGAGCAAGCTCCAGGAGTTGCTGATGGACAGGGAAGCCTGGCGTGCTGCAGTCCATGGGGTCACAAAGATTTGGACACGACTGAGCGACTGAACTGAACTGAACTGAAGTGAGGTTATAAACCATTTAAAACACAAACACTCTGCCCTGAGAAGCTTGCTCTTCCTCCTTTTCCTCGAGCTTCCTTTCTTGGCCAAAACATTTACACACGTTCAAGGCATTTCCCAGGGTTGCCCTGGACAAGATTCTGTTTCTTTTCATCACGCCATCATGCCACCTGAAGCCTGATTCTTTTTGTCTCCCTGCTCGATCCTCCTCCCCCAACTGCCCTCTACCTTCTTCACCCAAATTTCCCTCTGCATCCTTTCCCCAGGGGCCTCATACATTGAAGATAAAGTATCTGATCCCATCACCTAAAGCTCCCTGTCTTCCAGACCTGGCTGAGGCTATTTGCACCAACTTTGGTAGGTCAGTTCCAGAAGCTTTATAGTCAGACTTCTCCAAGTTGAACCCCTTAGTCATTTCCTCCTTCCCCACCTCACCCCATCTCACCCCAAATCCCACCTCCTGCCATACTCTTGTCCCATGCAGGCCACATCCCCAACAGTCTGCAGTGCAAATAACAATCATTGCTGGCAGAATCAGCACGGACAAAATCTGATGCTTAACGACTTCAAAGCATTTTTATAGTACAGCAAATCCCATTACCATGCAACAAAGAACAGCTAATTGTTAAGAATTAATAATGAGAAGTAAGTATAGATAATGGTTTAGCTGACACTGTCATATTTTAATACACTATGTCCTGAAATATTTGCGCCTTTGGGTTGTGAATGTTCTATTTTTGTCACTAATAGGCCTATAGAAGCCTTGTGGAAATGAGAAGTTTCCTCAAAGAAAGTTATGCATTCTGAGATTTCTGTGATAAGGGGAAGGGGTCAATGTGCCTGTAGTTTCTGTGCTTCATTAAAATTCTGCTTCCATACTGCATAATGTGAGTAATATTAATTTTCTAAACATTCGTGTACAGCAGCTGCTAACTAATTTCCATAACAGTGCTCCTATTCTACAGGCATTTTAAAGAGGGGGAAGGAAAAAAATAAATAAATAAAGAGGGGGAAGGAGATGACTGCTGACTGTCTGCCAAGCAGAAAGGCTTATCCTAACCTCCTCTGAATCATTCCAGGCCAAGAAAGGGACCACATTAGAAATGCCATCTCTCCACCCATGAAGACATCTAGGATTCGACAAGCTGCCTGGGTCCCAGGGCTGACACACCTGGAATAAACTGTGGGCTTATTCCAGGGCTGCATCTTTCCCCTAACACTTCTGTAATGGCCCAGTTCGTGTAACCTAGACTGGCTACTAATCCAGGCATGTCTGAGACTGAATACCACCAGCTTCCCCTCCCATCCTGGTCCCCACGAGACAGGCTGCGGTTACAGCAGTCCAAGCTGGCACTCATGGACGCCATGCTTTCGGGACTTGCCTCAGGGCATCCTCCACCAAATCTCCTCCAGAAAACACAGGGATACCTGGGCATAGTCAGAATATAATTTGAAGAGTTTTCATTATATGTTGATACATTCTCAGATTGGACTTCTGTTTTCTGCCAAGATGAAGAACAACTAGTGTCATGAACGTGAACAAGTAGATCTCCCCTGACTCTCTCCATCAGTCCTGTCCTTTTGGACAGTGACCTCCAACCATTTTCACACCAGGTACCAGATTCATGGAACACAATCTTTCCACAGATCAGGGGCAGGGAGGGAGATGGTTTGGGGATGATTGAAGCATTTTACACTAATAAGTGTAAAATTATAAATTATAATTTTAAAGTATAATTTTAAAGTATTTATAATTTATAAATTATAAAGTACACTTTATTTCAATTATTATTATTACATCAGTTCCATATCAGATCATCAGGCATTGGATCTTGGAGGCTAGGGACCTCTGCTTTTGGCGATATCATCCAGTGTTGCATCCATCACCTTTGCAACCCATCTTTGCCTTCATACTCCAGCCCCAACTTGTCTCTCTAACCCTACCTTCCACTTCTCTTTCCCACGTGCTCAGCAATCCCACCACATTGGTCTACTTGACCACTCCTCCTACAAAACATATCCAGTCACTCCTCCAAGTCTTTTCTTAAGTTGTCATCTCTGGCTAGATAACCTACCCTTTGGAATCCCAGTAAAACTTTACTTTTTATCTTTTTAGAATCACACAAAGCTGCTCCCCTCCATCTTCAAACTGTCCCAGCTTTCGTCCTTACCCAGCACCTGAGACGTGTCATGATGCTGGCTGGTGGCTGGAGTGGCTGGTTGGTCAGTGACGTGCAGATCTGTTTCCTTTGCATCTCTGTGATGCTTAGAGTCAATGAGCTGGGTTTTATCCATCTTCATATACACTGTGCTCATAATACCACAGGCACTAAAGAAATTCTTGTTGAATGGAATTTATCCTCAAAATGAGCCTGCACAGGATATGTAGAAATAGGTGACCACAAATTTTGTCAAGTCATATACAAACATAATTAGAGCCAGATGAGGGAAAACTAAACTTGCTTCTATTCTGTATGTCTCCCACCCAAAAACTGGCTACTGTTTATCAATCAATTATCATCCATAGAGATGAGCCAGTGTGGGCGCTCCAGAGAAATAGAACCAAGAGCGTTGTTGTTGTTGCTCGGTCACTAAGTCGTGTCCAGCTCTCTGTGAGCACAGGGACTGCAGCACACCAGACTCCTCAGTCCTTCATTGTCTCCTGGAATTTGCTCAAATTAAAGAGATTTGTTTTAAAGAATTGACTCATGCAGTGATGGAGGCTGAAAAGCCCCACGATCTGAAGACCCAGAAACACAAGTGGTGTAGTTCCAGTCTGAGTCCAAAGGCCTGATAACTGGAGAACTAATGGTATAAATTCCAGTCCAAGCCTGGAGGCCTGAGAACGAGGAGCGTCCATCGTGTAAGTCACAGTCCAAAGGCTGGAGAAGACCAGTGTCCAGCTCAAGCTGTCAGAGAGAGGGAGAGTGAATTCCCCTTTCCTCCACTTTCTTGTTCTATTCAGGTTCTCAACAGATGGGAAGAGAACCACCTGGGGAAGGCATCTCCCTTACTTACTTCCCCAGCACAAATGCCAATCTGATCCAGAAACATCCTCACAGGCACACGCAGTAATATTTGTGTCAAATACCTGTGCACCTATGACTGAGTCAAGTTGTGCATACATACTCAGTCGCTCAATCATGTCCAACTCTTTGTGACCCCATGGACTGTAGCCTGCCAGGCTCCTCTGTTCATGGGATTTCTCAGGCAAGGATACTGGAGTGGGTTGCCAGCTCCATCTCCAGGGGATCTTCCTAACCCAAGGATCAAACCCATATCTGCATTGGCAGGTGGCTTCTTTATCACTGTGCCACATAGAATTAATCATCGGAGCAAGTGTAATCCTCACCAACAACCCTACAAGATGTGTACTATTATTTCTGCTCCATTTTACAGATTACGGACTGAAGAATCAGCGAGGGGAAGTCACTGAGCCTAAGCCACACAGCTAGTTAGCGGCCCAGCTAGTGAGGGACTCCAACCCAAGTCGGGGCAGCTCCACAGTCTGCGGCTCTGCCGTCCCCTCTCCTAACTCAGCACAAAAAGGCTGCCCCTGCTGCCTCACTTCACAAAGCAGTCCAAAGGAAGAATTAGGAAAGCAGCTAAGAGGGCTTGCTACTTTCCATGGTATCTACTTCTCAGGGTAGTGTGGACAGAACCCAACCAACATAGATAAATGTTGAATGGATGCTGTTGCTAGAGAAAGGCCATCATGGAGGTTCATACATGGCCCCCTGGACCCCAGGAGAAGAGGCCTCTATATTTACGCCGGACATCTTCCCTCATGTTCTCTCTTCTGCCTTCCTGACCCGTCCTCCACACCCTCCTGAGTTGGCTCCACTACTCTCATTCTGCTCTCGTTACCATGAAATTGTTCCTCCCCCCTTTCATATTTCAACATTTACACAGTCAGTCCCCAGAGTCTCTGCCTTCTCAAAAACTGTCAAACTCATCTGAGATACAAAATTGAAACAATAAACCAAAATGAGGATGCAACTCAATAGTGAAAACTCCACATGTGACAACACTCAGAAATGCAAAATCAGTTCCCAAGTCTGCTATCATTGAGGATTCTATGACTAAAGGTTTTTGCCTTAATTCTAAATTTGGTACTGGCCTCAGCACACACTAAAATGGGCAGGGACTTTCTGCAAACGATCTCTCTTGGAAGCCAAAGAAGTAACTGATGTTAATCTCAACATGGGAGCTTCAAAGTCATCAACAGAGTTGGAACAAGACTAAGTTCCAAGTAATAAAAGTGAGAGATGAATGCCAAAGTCTTTTGGTGCAATCTCTATCAGTCTTGACCATTGAGAGGTGAAGGATTATTCTATTTTTTTAACTGACTGCCTTTTTAGAGTACATAAACTATTACCTACTTCTTTATTTGGCCTCATCAGGTCTTCGTTGCGGCATGCAGGATCTTTGATGCACCATGTGGGGTCTCACAACGCAGCGCACAGGGCCTGTCTAATTGTGGCATGCAGGCTCTCTAAATGTGGCATGCGTGCTCCTGAGCACTAAGGCTCAGTAGCTGTGGCGAGTAGGTTTAGTTACCCTGCAGCATGTGAGATTGTATTTCCCTGACCAGGGATCAAGCCCACACCCCCGGCATTGCAAGGAAAACTCTTACTGGACCCTCAGGGAAGTCCTGGGAATACATAGAATTTAAACACCCATTCAAAAAGCACTTCAATATGAGTGAGAAAGGGTCAAAAGCTAAAGAAAGTGGGCTCACGATTCAAATGATCAGGCATTTCCTTGACCGAAAAGTTTCGTGAAGAAGAGATGGGTCATAATCACATAGACTGTAAAAGCGAGTAGCTCAGGGGGTCTTGAAAGAATTTCCTCAACCCAAAAAGGTTCTCTAGCCATAGGCCCCAGGGTAGACACTCAATATATGTTTGCTGAATGAACAAATGAACTTATGGGAAAAAATTAAATATATTTCAATTTTATAAATTAGATTTAAATTTTTAAATGTTTAAATTTTAATATAAATTATAAATTGTATTGTGTATAAAATAATCAGTTACTATAGTAACATTTTTCAAAATCTTCCAACAGTTTATTAAGCATTCATACATACCTAGACAGAAGGAACATTAGGATGACAACTGAATATGTTCTTCAAGTTCTGCTCAACAAAAGGGCTCTGAGAACTCACTGTGTCCCCAGGGGCCACACACAAGACCAAGGGGGATGCAGAAGCAAAGTGGAGGTGGTCCACTTCAGCCGCTGGGGTTGCCGTCTAGTGGGCGATGGTGCCTCCAGCAGAAGTGGCAGCAGTCCACCCTGGGTGGCCAGTGAACAGCCCCGCCTCATTACCCCTCACAGGGCCTTGTATTTCACCAGTGAAGATTCATGCCTCCAGATCTTGAAGGTTAGCTGAGTTTCTTAATAAAGGTTAAGTGAGTACCTTGGGGTGGGTACCTTCTTAAGCCATCATCACCTGCGACTGGGCCCGAGCGTCGGATCACAGCCAGCAGAGAGCATGCTGGGTAGAAGACAGAAGAGCAGGAGGGTTTCAGGATGAAGACACAGACAGGACGCACCTGAGGGCACCACTGATTTACTTTATTTGCAGTGTCCTCAGTCTTCCCTTTCCTTAACCACTCGAGGCTGGCACAGAAAAGTCATACAAAACTACACCCCTCCAGTGAAATGCCTTTTCCATTCCTTATCGCTGGGTTTCTAGGCTCCACACCCTGCATTTTATATTCCAAGCCAGTTCCAATAATAACAGGCCATGCTCCCCGGATGCTTAATCTGTGCCAGCTAGTATCCTAAGAGCTATACAAGAATTATCTCATTTAAGTCTCACAACCATGCTACCCTTATTGTACAGCTAAGAAAACGGAGGGTCAGAGAAGTTAAGTAACTTGTTAAAATCACCTAGCTTCATAGAGCAAAGCCAGGATTTTAATTTAAGTCCAACTCCAGACCCAAAGTTCTTAATCTCATTACTACAATGCCTCATAACTTAGGCTGAAATTACTACAACAGCTCTATTAGACAGACTTACGAAGCAATGGTCGCATTCTAACCTAGATTCAAGGTCCAGTTCCTCTGAGGAACCATGAACCTTAGTGTTCTTATCTGTAAAAAGAGAGTTAAGAAAATCTCCTGTGAGATCAAATGAGGACTCAATGAGCTCACAAAGAAAGTGTTTGGCCAGAGTATTTCGTAAATAGCAGCTATAAGGCACAGACTTCCTGCCTGTGCTTCTTTGCTCTGGTAATGTTCCTGCTGGCTTCTAGGGGTTGCTCAAGCCTCCACTCGCTGACCCTCCTGCCATGGAGTTGTCAGGGCTGTCAGCCTGACTGCACTCAAATCTCCCAGCTATAAATACACACATGCATACATATGCATGTTACTTTCGATATACATGTGTGTGCACATCTGCATACATATGTATACTTACATATGTGTGTATATATAAATACATGTCCAAGGGCAGGGCCTGGACATGTGTTCTAGAGTCATCCAAGTCACTAACATACAGCAGGGTTAAAAGCCACAGCAAGGACGTCCTTGGTGGTCAGGTGGTTAAGAATACACCCGCCAATGCAGGGCAAGCGGGTTCCATCCCTGGTTAGGGAACTAAGATCCCACACGTGAGTACCCTGCCGAGTCACTTACTGCAATTATGTCTGACTCTGCCGCCCTATGGACCGTAACCCACCAGGCTCCTCAGTGCATGGAATTCTCCAGGCAAGGATACTGGAGTGGGCTGCCATTCCCTCCTCCAGGAGACCTTCCCACTCAGGGATCGAACCCGCATCTCTTACGTCTCCTACACTGGCAGGTGGGTTCTTTGCCACCAGCACCACCTGGGAAGACCCACATACCGTGGGGCAACTAAGCCCGCATGCCGCGACTACGGAAGCCCATGTGCCCAGAGAAGCTGCCCCAACGAGAAGCCCACCCACTGCAACAAAGTATAGCCCCCGCTCTCCGCAGCTAGACAGAGCCTGAGTGCGGCAACGAAGATCCAGCAAGCCAAAAATGAATGTAAAAAGCCACTGCTAGAAAGGGCTAATGACATTTTGGAGTTGAAGCAACAAGGAAATGGATGTTACTGAGCAAGAAGTTTAAAAGTTAACTAGAAATTGAAAATTCTAGTGTCCAAGTGGCAAGCGTCCCAGTTCAGAATCTGTTCTTCAGCTCTCCATTGTAGACTCTCCCTCTCTATAGGAGCCATCTCTTGGCTTATCTGTAAAAATTCTAGCCATACTTGGGCCCTGGACCCTGAGCTTGACTCTGACCGCAAGTACTACCCTTCTAGACTCCCTGACATGAGGCCCTGATGACTACTGAAACATGACCCTGACCTTGGTGCTATCTTCAGCGAAGCTTGGTTAGAGGTTGAAGCAGTCCTCAGATACCATGACCTCCCCACCACAAAGACCTTCCAGCATCAGCCCTAAGCAGGCAGGACAGGTGTCCCACTTCTGTCCACCCCACAAGCATGACAAAGACCAGATCTATCTTGCTTCAAGTAAAGTCCCTTTAAGTCCTAGGCTGAGACAAGACTCTTAGAACCAGGATCTCTTTCCCCAAAAGCAAAAATAAACATATATTCGGCTTTGTTGATGACTGTTGCAGGCTGATCACACACAATTCAAACTTCTGTCCTTGTCCACCCTGAGTGCAGCTGATAAGGCCGTTCGGCTGCCCCAGTGGGCCTGCAGTCTTTATAACACAGGATTCAAATACTCCCTCCCCTACTGCCTCTCCAGATTTTCAGTTCCTCATTCATTATTCTCCCAAATTATAAAAAACCATAGAGAAAAGTTTGCTCACTACCCACCCTGCTCTGAATTAGGGATCTAAGCAGTTAATAAATTATCTGGTTAAGAGCCTCACTTTTTTTCATAAGAGGTGAAATATTCCCTCTACCCATTACTCACATACTTGTCACTCAAAGGGGACTGAGCACATATTCACCAGATTTGGCAACATTTCACTCTGAGACTGAAAACAAACATGATAAATTTCTCCCCCAAAGAAAATGTTGGTGATATGTATAGGCCACCGAAAATGAGAATGTTACGACTTTAGTGCTGGGATAACATATGGTAGTAATTATATTAACAAGGGAAATTACATCCCTTTTCAGCAATTTCAGCTCATACCACCCACATGAATAGTGGGCAGAAGCAAAAATGCTGAAATGGCGCTAGTCATATAGAGGGAGCAATATTTGCTGAATTTAGAATCTGCTTTAATCACTTTTTTAATCTATTGAGCTCCTACTATGTGCCAAGCACCATGTGAGCACAGTGGAGAATGAATGCGATGTAGCCTGTGATCTTAAGATGCTCACTGAGTAATAAAGGATTTTAGCTATGTACATAAATCACTGTAATGCCAGGGAGGAAGTGAGAGATGACAAGAGGGTACAGATAGAGTTCTGCAGGGTTTGAAAAAAGGAAGCTATCACTTCTAGATAAAGCACTGATGAAGACCTGGCTTGCCCAGAAAGCAACCAGACACCCAGGAGGTGAGGAGTAAGCAGCAGCCCACAGTTTCCAGCATTGAGATAAACTGCAGCCAATTGACCCTGGAAATTCTGCCACTGACCTGGCCCCAGAAAATATTCACCAGCAGCCTCCATAACCGGATAACCATGGAAGCAAACCCCATATCCCATGGCTCCAGAAATCCTTCTAAAAACTCTTCTGCCAAGAACTTATAAATGTGTGGATTAATGAAATATAAATAGGGATTAAAAGCATGAGTAAAACTCTGTAATTCATTTTGAAATTTTATTGGAATCAAATTTGAGATACTCATTCTGTTTATCTCTACCAATCTGATTAGCTTTTGTTTCCTTTCTCCCATATACAAGAAGGTATAGAGGATTCGAAGAGAAATAACACACAACCAGACCCTGAGGTGTCTTGGAATCTCATATGCGAGAGGAACACTTACAAAATAATTGTAAAAATGATCTGCTGTTTCATCAACTTGAGCTGGTGGAAAAAATAATTTTGAAACAGACAGACTTACGTTGAATTCCTAGTTTGTAGCCTACCAGCTCTGTGACCTAAAAAAGAATTATTGACTCTTTCTCTAGGTTAACATTCATTTATCTGTAACTGTTCAAATCACAGGGCTGTGCTGAGGATTAAATAATACAATATTGTGAAAACATTTTGTCTAATGCCTACAAACGTCTAATGAATCTGTAGAATAACATGCATCAGAAAGCTTCTGTGTGTCAGAAGGCTTTTTCTTTTTAATGTTTAAAGAAAAGAATCTTAATTACTATGGTGTACACCTGAAACTTGCAAGCTGCAATTCATGGGGTCGCAAAGAGTCAGACATGACTAAGCGACTGAACTGAACTGAACTGAACACCTGAAACTAACAGAATATTGTAAAGCCATTATATGCCAATAAACTTTTTTAATTAAAAATAAATAAGTGAAAAAAAAAAAAACTAAAATAATCTTCAAAGAAAGCTCATTTTGAAGTTGGAGGGAACAGGAGGAAGCGGAGCACCAAAGAATTGATGCTTTTGAACTGTGGTGTTGGAGAAGACTCTTGAGAGTCCCTTGGACTGAAAGAAGATCCAGCCAGTCCATCCTAAAGGAAATCAACCCTGAATATTCACTGGAAGGACTGATGCTGAAACTGAAACTCCAATACTTTGGCCACCTCATGCAAAGAGTTGACTCACTGGAAAAGACCCTGATGCTGGGAGGGGTTGGGGGCAGAAGGAGAAGGGGACGACAGAGGATAAGATGGTTGGATGGCATAACCAACATGATGGACGTGAGTCTGGGTGGACTCCGGGAGTTGGTGATGGACAGAGAGGCCTGGCGTGCTGCAGTTCATGGGGTCACAAACAGTCGGACACGACTGAGTGACTGAACTGAACTGAAGAATTTTGTATATGAAAACACTTGACTTACAGAGTCACTCTAGACAAATCAGTACTTTAACACACATAACCTCCAAAACACCAACCTATGTAATCAAAACTCCATTGGTGCCCAAGACAAAGGACATACACATGGCAGAGGAGGACAGTTCTTCCAGATCATAGAAAAAGGAGAGCTGTGAAAAGTCAGCATAATATTTATACCATAATTTTTTTTAATTCAGATAAAAATTTTCCTATGAATATTAAAGCAAAAAATGCCGTAATATATTGGGAAACAGAATACAGAAGCATAATAAAGGAATAAAATAACACATTTCAGTGGAGTTTACCCTAGAATTGCAAAGAATTATAGGATTAAATACCAGGAAATTTATAAATACCAGTATTTATAAAATTACTTAAAGTAAGGATAAAAATTAAAATTTAAGGAAATAGTAAAATCACTTAAAGGACAAAAAGAGAAATACATTGCAATTTCCACAGGTACTAAAGCCATCTAATGAAATTTAATATCTATTACTAAGTTTTAAATAAAAAATGATAGTGTGAATAGATACTTCATTAACAAGGCAAATATATAAATATATGCAGCAACCTAAAAGTTATCACAATTAATGGGGAAATACTAGAAGATTCCCATTAAAGTCTAGAACAAGTTCACTTGTGTCACTAATACTTCATATTACCCTGGAGCATCTAGGTAGTTAATAAAATTTGGTACCTGAAAAAAAGAGAGAAAATCATATAAGGAGAAAGTAAAAGCATTATGACTCATAATTTTTAAAAGGGATGATAGCCTAGAAACTCAATAAAATCAACTGAGAAACTAATTTCTTAGTATTAGTAACAAAAAGAATTGAATAATGAATTAACTCAAAAAAAGTAATATGTGGAAAGAAATAATCTTCATGTATACATGTAACAATTAGAAGAAATAAAAGACCCTAATTTACATGAGTACCAAAAAATGTAAAATACATATGAATAAATTTAACAAGAAAAGTGCAGAAGTTATACAAAACAATTTTAAAGTGCTTTAATATCATTGCAAAGAAATAGAGGAAAACAACAGAATGGGAAAGACTAGAGATCTCTTCACGAAAATTAGAGATACCAAGGGAACATTTCATGCAAAGATGAGCTCAATAAAGTGGAGAAATGGTATGGACCTAACAGAATCAGAAGATATTAAGAAGAGGTAGCAAGAATACACAGAAGAACTATAAAAAAAATCTTCACAGCCCAGATAATCATGATAGTGTGATCACTCACCTAGAGCTAGACATCCTGGAATGCAAAGTCAAGTGGGCCTTAGGAAGGATCACTACAAACAATGCTAGTGGAAGTGATGGAATTCCAGTTGAGCTATTTCAAATCCTAAAAGGTGATGCTGTGAAAGTGCTGCACTCAATATGCCAGCAAATTTGGAAAACTCAGCAGTGACCACGGGGCTGGAAAAGGTCAGTTTTCACTCCAATCCCAAAGAAAGGCAATACCAAAGAATGCTCAAACTACCACACAATTGCACTCATCTCACACACTAGTAAAGTAATGCTCAAAATTCTCCAAGCCAGGCTTCAACAGTACGTGACCTGTGAACTTCAAGATGTTCAAGCTGGTTTTAGAAAAGGCAGAGGAACAAGAGATCAAATTGCCAACATCCACTGGATCATCAAAAAAGCAAGAGAGTTACAGAAAAACATCTATTTCTGCTTTATTGACTATGCCAAAGCCTTTGACTGTGTGGATCACAACAAACTGTGGAAAATTCTGAAAGAGATGGGAATACCAGACTACCTGACCTGCCTCCTGAGAAATTTGTATGCAGGTCAGGAAGCAACGGTTAGAACTGGACATGGAACAACAGACTGGTTCCAAATAGGAAAAGGAGTACGTCAAGGCTGTATATTGTCACCCTGCTTATTTAACATATATGCAGAGAACATCATGAGAAACGCTGGGCTGGAGGAAGCACAAGTTGCAATCAAGATTGCCGGGAGAAATATCAATAACCTCAGATATGCAGATGACACCACCCTTATGGCAGAAAGTGAAGAGGAACTAAAAAGCCTCTTGATGAAAGAGAAAGAGGAGAGTGAAAAAGTTGGTTTAAAGCTCAACATTCAGAAACCTAAGATCATGGCATCCGGTCCCATCACTTCATTGCAAATAGATAGAAAAACAATGGAAACAATGACAGACTTTATTTTTTTTGGACTACAAAATCACTGCAGATGGTGACTGCAGCCATGAAATTAAAAGATGCTTACTCCTTGGAAGAAAAGTTATGACCAACCTTGATAGAATATTAAAAAGCAGAGACATTACTTTGTCAACAAAGGTCTGTCTAGTCAAGGCTATGGTTTTCCCAGCAATCATGTATGGATGTGAGAGTTGGACTATAAAGAAAGCTGAGCGCCAAAGAATTCATGCTTTTGAACTGTGGTATTGGAGAAGACTTTTGAGAGTCCCTTGGAGTGCAAGGAGATCCAGCCTGTCAATCCTAAAGGAAATCAGTCCTGAATATTCACTAGAAGGACTGATGCTGAAGCTGAAACTCCAATACTTTGGCTACCTGATGCAAAGAGCTGACTCATTTGAAAAGACCCTGATGCTGGGAAAGATTGAAGGAGCAAGGAGAAGGGGATGACAGAGGATGAGATGGTTGGATGGCATCACGGAGTCAACGGGCATGAGCTTGAGTAAACTCCCGGAGTTGGTGATGGACAGGGAGGCCTGGCATGCTGCAGTCCATGGGGTCACAAAGAGTTGGACACAACTGAGTGATAGAACAAACTCCCACAAAAAATTATTTAAGCTAATGGAAAGACATTCCACATTTTTGCAGAAAGTTTTATCATCTTAAAGCTGTAAGTTTTCGTTAGTTTAACCATTTGCACAAATCCAAAGTCTACCAAGGGGATTACTTTTGGAACTAAAAGAATTTATTCTAGTCCATAAAAGGAAAAAAAAAAAAAAAACAAGAATAGTACAGAAGTTTGGTGGAAAAAATTTATAACGTGAGATTGTCATTGTTTTTGTTTAGTCACTCAATCATGCCCAGCTCTTTGCAAATGGACTATAGCCCACCAGGCTCCTTTGTCCATGGAATTTCCCAAGCAAGAATCCAGAGTGGGCTGCCATTTCCTTCTCCAGGGGATCTTCCCAACCAAAGGATTGAACCCACATCTCCTGCGTTAGCAGGCATATTCTTTACCACTGAGTCACCAGGGAAGCCCAATATGAGATTAGCCCTACAAAATATTAAAATGCAGAATAAAGTTACAATAATTAAATAATATGATACAAGTCATAATATGAATATGCAAACAGATAAAATAAAACAGTCTAGAAGCCCCTTAAAAAGACTCAAATATATATTTAAATTTAAATACACTGAAGATAATATTTCAAATTGGATAGTTCAAATGTTACTTTAAAGATAAAATATTGTTATATTATTGGAACATCAGACTATCCATTGGAGAAAAATATTGACTACTTGCCTCACAATATCCATAAAAATAAATCCCAAATAGATCAAAGATTTAAAGGTGAAAATAAAACCTTAAAAAATAAAGAAGACATGAGGAGCATTTATTTTTTTATTTTCAAGTTGGAAAGGCCTTTAAAGTAATATTTTTTTAAATCCCAGTGGTCATAAATAAATTATTAATAAATTTCACTACATAAGAATGTCTTAAATCTCTGTATATAATAGCAGAAAAACAAAGCAAAAAGAAAAAGAAAAATCCTGGGGAAAACATTGCAATTCGGCAATATCTGTCAAAAATTAAAATGCCTGCTGTCTGTCAGAAATTAAAATGCCTACTATACCCTTTGATAAAATTGATTTCCAAGGAATTCATCCTGCAGACTCTATAAATAAAATATATTCAGAGATAGTCCCTTCAGTATGAAATATTTGACATGGTCAAAAAAAGGCCCCTTTTGATGGTTTGAGAAGGTTCTATTTATCACACCCACACAATGGATTTATTAAAGAGTATGGGAACACATTTGTCACACAGCATCTGGCACTTAGCCCGGGATAATGCAAATTGTACCTCTAAACATCTGTTCACATTCTTAATGCCATTCAGTTCCCAAGAAAAAGCTCCACATTTCTTGCCCTATGTCTTCAAATGAAAGGTGACTCTATCCAAATATACTAGAAATTTGTGGGCTGTGCCATTGCCAGTATCAGAAATGACCACTGCCTTGGGGAATAGAAATGGTATAGGCTACAGAAGCATTTCCTAAGGGCAAAGACTAATAACTTAAATGTTCCTCTCAGATGGCAAGAATGCAATTGTTGTTGCCGTGTCCAACTCTTCGAGACCCCACTGACTGAATGACACCAGGCTTCCCTGTCCTTCACAATCTCCCAGAGCTTGCTCAAACTTATGTCCACAGAGTCAGTGAGGCCATCCAACCATCTCATCCTCTGTCGTCCCCTTCTCCTCCTGCCTTCAGTCTTTCCCAGCATCAGGGTTTTTCTAATGAGTCAGCTCTTCGAATCAGGTGGCCAAAGTATTGGAGCTTCAGCTTCAGCATCAGTCCTTCCAATGAATATTCAGGGTTGATTTCCTTTAGGATTGACTGGTTTGATCTTCCTGCAGTCCAAGGGACTCTCAAGAGTCTTCTCCAACACCACAGTTCAAAAGCGTCAACTCTTCGGCAGTCAGCCTTCTTTATGGTTCAGCTCTCATGTCCATACATGACTACTGGAAAAACCATAGCCTTGACTATATGGACCTTGGTCAGCAAAGTAATGTCTCTGCTTCTTAATTCATTCTCTAGATTTGTCATAACTTTTCTTCCATGGAGCAAGCATCTTTTAATTCCATGGCTGCAGTCACCATCTGCAGTGATTTTGGAGCCCAAGAAAATAAAATTAGTCACTATTTCCATTGTTTCTCCATCTATTTGACATGAAGTAATGGGATCAGATGCCATGATCTTCGTTTTTTAAATGCTGAGTTTTTAGCCAGCTTTTTCACTCTCCTCTTTCACTTTCATCAAGAGGCTCTTTAGTTCCTCTTTCTGCCATAAGGATGGTATTGTCTGCATATCTGAGGTTATTGATATTTCTCCTGGTAATCTTGATTCCAGCTTGTATTTCATCTAGTCCAGCATTTCGCATGATGTACTCTGTATATAAGTTAAATAAGCAGGGTGACAATAAACATCCTTGATGTACTGCTCTCCCAATTTGGAACCAGTCGACTGTTCCATGTCCAGTTCTAACTGTTGCTTCTTGATCTGCATACAGGTTTCTCAGGAGGCAGGTCAGGTAGTCTGGTATTCCCATCTCTTTAAGAATTTTCCACAGTTTGTTGTGATCAACACAGTCAAAGGCTTTAGGGTAGTCAAGAAGCAGAAGCTTTTCTAGAATACTCTTGCTTTTTCTGTGATCCAACAGTTTGACCCCCGGTTCCTCTGCCTTTTCTTAATCCAGCTTGAACATCTGGAAGTTCTCAGCTCACATACTGTTGAAGCCTAGCTTGGAGGATTTTGAGCATGACCTCGCTAGCATGTGCACCACATGAGTGGAACTGTGTGGTAGTTTAAGCATTCTTGGTATTGCCCTTCTTATGGGATTGGAATGAATACTGACATTTTCCAGTCCTGTGGCCACTGCTAAGTTTTCCAAATTTGCTGGCATATTGAGTGCAGCACTTTCACAGCATCATCTTTTAGTATTTGAAATAGCTCAGCTGGTATTCCATCACCTCCACTAGCTTTGTTAGTAGTGACGTTACCTAAGGACCACTTGAATTTGGACTCGAGGATGTCTGGTTCTAGGTGAGTGATCACACCATCGTGGTTATCTGGGTCATTAAGATCTTTTTGTATAGTTCTTCTGTGTATTCTTGCGAACTCTTCTGCATATCTTCTGTGTCAGTTAGGTCCATACCATTTCTGTCCATTATTGTGCCCAACTTTGCATGAAATGTTCGCTTGATATCTCATTTTCTTGAAGAGATCTCTAGTCTTTCTTATCTCTCCTTGCTATTCTTTGGAACACTGCATTCAGATGGATATATCTTTCCTTTTCTCCTTTGCCTTTTGCTTCTCTTCTCAGCTGAGTAAGGCCTCCTCAGACAACCATTTTGCCTTTTTGGATCTTTTTCTTGGGGATAATTTTGATCACTGCCTCCTGTACAATATTATGAACCTCCCTCCATAGTTCTTCAGGCACTCTATGAGATCTAATCCTTTGACTCTATTTGTCACTTCCGCTGTATAATCATAAGGGATCTGATTTGGGTAGATTCCTGCATCTTTTTTACAATGAAGCTGATCATACATTTTCTTGCTTCCTGTGCTTTGTTTTATTTTAATGTTTGAATTGTGATTCCACTTCCGGTGTCCACAGAAGTTGCTAACAGTAATTGGTTGAGGAACGTTACCCAGTGTAAACAACTAATAATTCTTCTAATCATGGAATGATACAGATTCCTTACAACTTGGCCCCTGGATGGACTTTGAACACCAGAACCAAAAAAGCTTTAAATGAGTTTTAATTTAAATTAAAATACTTTACTAACACAAAATCATCATTTGATTAATTACATTTATAATTAAAATATTAAATGAGATCAATTAATTTCAAAAAATTAATATACAATAAATTTATCTATATTCAAGTTTTTATTTTTGACATTCAGTCATCAAATTTTCCTTTTGCCTTTGCATTCAGTGGTTATTTTAAAAGAAAGCTTTTCAAAGACATAAAAATTAATATTTTATACTCGTATTGATTTATATTTGTATTAGATTTATACTTTTATGCGAACACATTTAAATTTTGTACTCTTTGAATTACATGTTCAATACCAATATTATTATTGATAATTTTGATTAAAATATCTTAAGTAATTTTGCTAAAATGAAAGAAGAAAATAAATTATATAGAGTACATAGATAATGAATCATATTTTTTATTTTTATTATCAATCCAAATATCAGTGTATCACCAGAATACTGTGACATCTGCAATAATTCCAGTTTTTATATTTTGCCAAGTTTCAGTTATATAAGAAATATAACTTTATTCACGTTTTTCTATTTCATGTTATTCATCAAAGTAATAGGGATAGAATTATATTTTAGTTAATAGCTTGTGATTTATAACTTTTAAATATTTAGACACATTGTGTGGAGGTTCCATCTGAATTAATTCCCTGAGCTCCACAAATGTTATGAGAGGGGCCGTATGCAATATTACATATAATAGGAAAAACTTAAGAAATTCTAAACACTCATTAACATGACACTTGCTAAATATTTTATTTCATATGTATAATATTTAAAGGACATATTAAGTGTTTGTATGTGGGTGGAATAAATATTTCACTAATTATCCTTTTGTATACATTGGATTTTGAACTATATACATGTTCCCTTAATTTGGGGGGAGAATGGAATCTAATGACCAAAAAATCTTAACATCCCAGTTCTGATACTATCATCTCAGAAGCAAATACCATCAGATTCTCATAACCATCACTTCTCCTATGCAGTGTCCTAAAACTGGAATTCCCGGTGGGCACGCGTGCATTGTAACAGAGCACTGCCTTGCATACGTCCGGTTCTTTACAGTTAACCACATGCTATCACATGCACAGTGTGGCTCATTCCAGGGACACAGAGAAAATGTCATCATCCCTAACTTACAGATTCAAAGCCTGCCCAAGTTCAAACAGTGCAGAATGGGGTTCACTTTCCACAGCCCACACAGCTGTTATAAAAACAGATTCATGTCGATTTTTTGTACTGCTCTGGAAAGACAGCTCTATTCTGTGGAATAGACAGCAGGTTCACTTCTTTAAGTGGTTGGCATCCTTTACAAATACAGCATCCTCTAAAGCTGAGTTTGTGGCCAGTTCCAAACACACTTTATGAAGCGAAAAAGGAACTGTATTTTCTCTCCCTTATTGTTTATTTTTATGGTGCACTGTCTTTAGTAATAAATTTTGTTACACAATTGTGGCAAAGTGTAATAGGTTTGCCTGAAAATCCTTCTCTTAGGTGATGAAACTTTCCAAAAAGAATTCTCCTTTCCACGTTTTGTTTTTCCTCTTTAATCGAATTCCCTATGACTTTTACTGAAAACATTTCACCTTTTTAAAAATGACATTATCACATTTTTCTTAATTTCATCATCTTCTCAACTCCTGCATCCTTTATGCATCGTGCTTTTGTATCCTTTTATTTTCAAGTTCTTTTCATGTTTCCCCCTTTTGTTTTATTTCCATGGGAGCTTTCATTGTCATCCCTGTGTTTTTGTCTAGGCTTCTACACTGAGGCCTGGCCCAACAGTGAGGAAATGAACAGGGAAATAGCTGTGCTGCAGTGGTAAAGGCAGACAGGTGCAAAGGACGGGCAGAAACAAAAAGGACAGAGAAAGACTGGATGAAGACCTGATTATTTTTTCAGCCTTCAGGGTATAATATCTTTGAAGGTGAAAAATAATGACATTTACACAGGCATCTAAATAAAAAATGTGACTTGCAGAACATAGAATTGCAGAGAAAACAGTTTCCTTTATTTAGAAGCTTGTTTCCATGTCCAATAGGCTGAGTCAAATTTACTTTGAAGACATGAGCGAGAATATTACCATGCAAAGCTAAGGCTGACAAATGAACTCAGTCTGTCTTGAAACCAACTCACTAGTAAGTGAAATTCAGAATTCCGCTTGAAGTTTCTTAATGTTGATTTAGACGAAGCAAGCCATGCTCCTTAATGTCTAAAAGCAAGATATCAATTTAATAAATCAGTAAGAATGGCCACAGTATGATTCTCGTGCAGAAAGATTAACAATCAATATTAGAAATTTTGACAAATTGTTGTTCCTATCTTTTTTTTTCTTTTTTTTTTTTCAGTTCTACCACTTTATTGCTACCAACCCATCTCCCTCCACCCTCGCGCACACATGCTCAGTCATGTAATCCCATGGACTGCAGCCCGCCAGGCTCCTCTGTCCATGGACTTTTCCAGGCAAGAATACTGGAGTGGGTTGCCACTTCCTTCTCCCCTATCTCTACTTAATAGACATTTTTGTGTTTCAGATTTAGCTGTTTATGTATCCTCTTTTCTTGGAGCTCATTCTGGCTTGATTTATCTTTCACCTGCCTAGCTTCCCACCAGTATCGCCTAACTCTTTTGTCCATCTATAATTCTACCCCTACTACCCTGTAACCCATGGAGCATCTACAGATCAAAACTGAGCAATTAAAATAAGAGGCAGATCCTGAAGCTGTGGTACATATACACCATGGAATATTACTCAGCCGTCAAAAAGAATTCATTTGAATCAGTCCTAATGAGATGGATGAAACTGGAGCCCATTATAGAGTGAAGTAAGCCAGAAAGATAAAGAACATTACAGCATACTAACACATATATATGGAATTTAGAAAGAAGGTAACGATAACCCTATATGCAAAACAGAAAAAGAGACACAGAAATACAGAACAGACTTTTGAACTCTGTGGGAGAAGGTGAGAGTGGGATGTTTCGGAAGAACAGCATGTATATTATCTATGGTGAAACAGATCACCAGCCCAGGTGGGATGCATGAGACAAGTGCTCGGGCCTGGTGCGCTGGGAAGACCCAGAGGAATCGGGTGGAGAGGGAGGTGGGAGGGGGGATCAGGATAGGGAATACGTGTAACTCCATGGCTGATTCATGTCAATGTATGACAAAACCCACTGAAAAAAATAAATTAAAAAAAAAATAAGAGGCAGATCCCTGCTAAAAGGGAATATGTGTATTTCATAAAGTTTTTATTGCCTTTGCAATGAACTAAACTAAATCTGAAAATTTCATCTCACAAAAACATTAAAAGTGATGCATGTGATGCATGTGTCTGTGCATGTGAGGCTATGACTGGATGCATATATGTGTGTATTCCTAAATATGTCTTGTATGCAAGTGTGTGTATGTGTATCTGTGAGTTTGCCATAAAGAGGCAACAAGGAGGAAAATCAGTAAATCAGACCATTTTTTATTTACTTGGCATTAAATGACTGGTTACTTATAAATATGTATGATTAATTTTTTGCTTTAAAAAATGAAAATCTGGATGTTAAACATATATGGAAAATGTGAATGACTTTGCCTTTGCCTTAAACTCTTTTTTTCATTTACTCCTTTTCCTTTCCTTATCTGCTAGCTTTCACCCTCATTTTGCTTTTTCTATCTGGTGTTTCCTAGTTCTGTTCAGTTTAATTTATCCAAATGTCATACCCAATAAGTTACTGAATTTCCACTCCATTCCTGCTGAATTATTGTATTACTTTTAAATAACTTGCATCTGCTCCTGATTCTTCCATCTGCTTCTCTTCCTTCTACCTTTCTCATCAGGATGCCTGGCTCAAAGTTAAGGACATTGGCCAGACACCCTTTATTTTCTGTTTTTTAACCACTGACACAAAGTTCATTATCCTTTCAGACTCAACCTGAAAAAGCCAGCCACAGGCAAAATTTGTAAAGTAGGTCAGATATGTGAATGTTGCCGTGCATACCTTTCATACTTTCTCGTTCATGTACCTGCAAGAGGTACCACACAATTCTGGTTTTTTCCCTTTCATTCCCCTCCTTCAAAAAGTACACATCCAGGTCTGCATTACCTCACTTCTAGGAGAAATGCAGTAGGAAAATCCATCAAAATATTACACATAGACAATAAAAATTTCATTGTTCATCTTCTATGGAATGAGTTTCAAGATGTTTGTTTCTATGTTCTGTCATAATTGCAGGCATGTGAGGCAGCCCCAGAAAAGAAACCAGCTGTAACTGATCTTCAGCACTTGTAAGCAAAATTGACTGCTCTCTTAAACTCAAGAATCTGATGGCATTTTAGGAAAAGAAAGGAAATTAACATTTCCCACATTTTTACTTTGTGCCAGACACAAGCTAAACTGCATGTTCATTTTAATCAATGAAAAGACAGAATACTTGCCCAAAATGAAAAGACCGTATGGCTATAAGAAGTGCAGACGCCAGGTATAAGTGAGCAGCAAAAACCCAATGCTCTGTCCACACATGCTGCTGGCTTGAACCCAGAGTCGTGGACCAATAGTATTCCTCTGTTTTAGGTTCCAATCATCCATCAAACCTCAGTAGCTTTTATGCATCAAGACAAAGCTGGAAGTGAGAAACAGCTTGGGGTGGATGGTAAACTGTTTTAAGGGCACAAAGTCTGCAGCAGGGATGTGTCCTAAGAAGGATCATCTGGGACACAATTTTGAAAGCTTTGTAGTACAGACTACAGAACTCAGGCTTGGGGTGCCTTTAAAGGTTCTAAGCAAGAGAATGAGATGGGGCAGAGTTGAGTTCTGGATTCATCATCCTAGAACAGGATATAAACAGGCTTCGAGACACACTCCACGGAGGGTGACTAGTTGGGAAGCTACATGGCTGTTACCCCAGCAAGAGATGAAAGTCAGCTTAAATAAGGCAACAGAAGATGCAACGGGACCTATATTTTAGGAGGTAAATCAGTAGGACTTAGTGATCATTTGGATACAAAATGTAAAAGAAAAAAAAAGGAATCAAAGATGTCCATTTTCCCTTTGTATTTGTTCCCAAGTGCCACAGTCTTTTTCTAAATCAAAGGAAAGTGAAAGTTGCATCCGACTCTTTGCAACCCCATGGACTATACAGTCTGTGGAATTCTCCAGGCCAGAATACTGGAATGGGTAGCCTTTCTCTTCTCCAGGGATCTTCCCAACCCAGGGATCGAACCCAGGTCTCCCACATTGCAGGCGGATTCTATACCAGCTGAGCCACAAGGGAAGCCCAAGAATACTGGAGTGGGCAGCCTATCCCTTCTCCAGGGGATCTTCCTGACCCAGGGATTGAACCAGCGTCTCCTGCATTGCAGGTGGATTCTTTACCAGCTCAGCTATGAGGGAAGCACTATTGTGATAAACAGGGCTGCCTTAGGACAGATTCCTAAACTGAATTTATGAATGCTTAAGGCTGACAAAATTATACCTAACCTGACCAGTGACACATTCGGCAGGTATAGTTTATGACCATAATATATAACATCCACACAATTAAAGAATAATTTACCCTTAAGAAAGGGCTAGAATTCTCTTTTCTGGAAAATCATCTTTTCCTACCTCAAGAGGTGTCTTCACAGAGACAGTCTTTATAATTCTTGGTTATGTTTACAGCAATTTGATTTTAGAAATCATCCTAAAGACAGATATTTCTATAGTAAACATTCCCAGCTGCCGTCTTTGGAAGGAGTAATTTGATTAGTGGCACTGTGTTGAATTGCATTATAACTGATTTCTGCACATAATGTCTACTGCCTACATAAAGAAAAATAAATAAATCATAAACTAATGTCTAGGTGATCTGCTTGGCACAAAAGTGATGGCAGGATGGGGTTAACAAGTGTTTGTGGAGAGATAACAGGGAATGATGAACCCTCTCAAGTTTTGATGTTTATTAAAGAGTTTATTGAAATCTCAAAGAGCAGTAACAAATGATCTAATAAAGCAAATAAGATTAAGCAGTGCCAGTAAACAAATTTATAATAAAACTCCAGAAGAGTAGACATAAACAATTTTTATTTTTTTAATTCTTGCAAGTGTCATATTAATATTTCCAAATCTTATAAAGAGTTTTGGAATTAGGACCCTGTTTGAAAATGGACATAACCATTCAAATCATGATTCATGTAATTTATTAATTCATTTAATGGGCTATATAGCCACATTAGCAAACTTTTTAAAGGAAGATAACTTTTCCTGGCATGAGATTAGGGGAAAACCACTGAACATTGATCAGCAAATAAATGGTATATGCTGCAGAGTTTTATTGGAAAATGAAAAACAGTAAACAAGCTTGCGTTGAAGAAACGAGGAAGGCTTCCTGAAGGAAGAAAGGCTTGCTTAAGGAGGTTACTAGATATCAGATGTTTCTAGCAGCCTTCTTCCTTGCCCATCTTTCTAAAAGGAGAAAAGGGGTTCAGAGTAAATATAGACAGATGGGCTGTGGATATCCTCCAGAGATTCACATATCTAATACAGCGTGGGAAAAGTACAATTAACTATTCTGGCCAAAACAAGTTCCTAGGTAACAAAGTGACCAGCCTGAACAAGCTAAATGGACAAGAACCAGGTACATCTCAGCAGCAAAGGTGTAGACCCATGTCCCCACAGAACAACAGACCTCTCCATGGATTCTCCCATGCACAGATAAAATTAGAGACCAAATACGCTCTAAATGCCCTGGAGTTGTGTGAAGTCCCTCAGAAGCTAGGCAGTGACATGATATTCACTGATGCTGAGTGTGTGCCGCCCCGGCAGAGCAGGAGCTGGGCACGCTAAGTTGAGACAAACAAAAATAAGGGTCTTATTTCTTGCCCACCTAAATACTGGACTCGGGGTTGCACCTGCTACATACGGGAGAATGCTTTAAATCTCCTGGGCAGATACAGACAGGTGAGTAGAAAGAAAGAAGAGAAGGGAAAAGCATCCTGGTAAGAAATTAGGGAAATTTCTCAGGAAGGTTCCCAGAGGGGCAGAATCACTGAGTTTTAAAGACGGGTTTCTGAACCTCTTTCTGGATAAGGAAGTGTATTATGGACTGGATGTTTATGTCCCCCCACCCAATTCACATATGGAAAGTATAACCACCAACAATAGAATACTAGATAGTATTGGAAGGTGGAACCTTTATGAGGTGATTAGGTCTAGATGAGGTCATGAGGGTAAAACCCTGATGATGAGATGGTGGCTCAGTGCTAAAGAATCCGCCTGCAATGCAGGAGTCTTGCAGGAGACGCGGGTTCTACCCCTGGGTCAGGAAGATCCCCTGGAGTAGGAAATGGTAACCCACTCCAGTGTTCTTGCCTGGGAAATCCCATGGACAGAGGAGCCTGGTGGACTACAGACCATGGGGTCACAAAAATGTCGGACACAGCTTAGCAACTAAATGACAGCAAAGAAGAAGAAAAGACTAGAGTTCTCTCTCTCTCTCTGCGCCCCCCGCCTGACTCTCTCTCTTTCCCCACCACATGAGGATACATCAAAAAGGCAGCCACCTATCAACCAGGAAAAGGATCTTCACCAAGAACCGGACCCTGTTGGCACCCTGATCTCTGACTGTCACACAGCCTGCAGAACCACAAGAAATAAATGTCCGCTGTTTAAACCTCCCAGTCTACAGTATTCTGTTACAGTACCCCAGAATGATGACAACAAAGGGCAATTCCAAAAGTTGCATATGGATCTTGCAATTGGTGAAGATAAAAACTTAGGCTGGAGTTCTTCACTATCCCAAGAATGAACTTTGAGTTTTTATCTCTGGGCTTCCTAACACTCAAAAAAATGAGAAATATGAGTTAATTACATGATTCACATCTTTTAAGAAAAGTTACATGTGCCAATTCTTTAAGACACCAACAAAAATTTAATGAAATAAATTTTTTGCCTTTATTCCATGGATACTGCTCAACATAAGATACAATATTTCCTCTGACAGTTTTGTAAAAAGTAAGAATGGAGTTTCCATTTTTTTCTTGTTTTAACTCTTAATGAAACCTTTTATGTTATTACTCATCTTTCCTATGCTTATGTAGGCATCTTTTCTGTTGGATTAGGTTTTCTGCCAGGATAAGGCCTGTGACTCATTACAGAAACCCAGTTCTTAGCACAGTGGCACATGTGAGGACTTCACAAATGTGTGCTTAACCAGAAGTATGCAGTGGAATGACTTCTGATGGAGAGAGGTACTGACCTAAACTAAAGATATGTAAATTTTCAGGATCTCAGTCAGCTTGGGTTGCTATAACAAAATACCATAGACTGGGTGACTTAAACAACAGACATTCATTTCTCACAGTACCAGAGGCTGGGAAGTACATGTTCAAGGTGCCAGCAAATTCAGTTCGTGGAGATGGCGCTCTTCCTGGCTTCCTTCTCACTGTAAATTCACCTGATGGAGAGAGGAAGCTCTGGTGTCTTGTCCTTTTCTATAAGGGCACTAATCCTATCACAGGAGTTCCATCCTCATGACCTCATCTAAACCTAAAAACCTTCCAAATTAGGCCCCACCTCCTAATATCATCACACTGGAGTTAGCATTTCTACCCGTGAATGTTGGGGGGACACAAACATTCAGTCCATAGCAGGATCTAATTTGGACAGTACATAACAGGATCTAATTTGCACCACTGATAAAAATCCAAACCACCCAAACTCTCCTAAGCACATAGTTTCCTTAATATATACTGAAAAGAAACTTACAATATCTATAATTTCTCTTCAAGATAAGTAAAAACATTTCCTTATTTTGCACTAGAACTATGAAAATCTGCCTACACTTCTAGATTCTTTTTTTAATGATGGATCTTTGGTTCAGTTACAAAATAAGATTTGTTGAATCAGGGCAAAAGCATCTAAATAAGTGTCTTAGAAATAAAGCTCAATCTTGAATCCAATGTTTCATTGTGTAAAGATTCCATTTTCAAACTTTTGTCAATGACACAGCATGGACACTGACTAATCATAAAAGGTATCATCTGTAAACAAGTGCTGTAATCATCTGAGTGCGTGCCAGAGAAATATCTGCAAGTTATGATGGATTTAATACTCAAAGTACTCAATAGGCGGTGAATAACTAAGTTAGTAATTACTTAATTGTAATTTTATTCATACAGAGATTTCTAGAATTAGCAGCTATAAGAACATTCTTATGATAATCTAAGGTATCTGCTGAGGTAGAAATTGATTTTTTTTTCAGTACTGAAACCACCTAACCAACAAATCTGTATATGTAATTTGAACCTCCAAAAGGCATTCAAATGTCCCCAACATGATTGAATGTTGGAACTAATGGGGCAGTGACAATAGTTCCTTTATACAGACAATTTTATAATATTTCAGGACACTGGCATCTAATGATGGTGACCAACACAAAATCACTGGGCTGTCAGCTTCTACTTTCTGCAGCAAGGTTAGCAATTATTCTGAAATAATTTCCTGTTACTAATGCCTTCCCAGAAGTACTTAAGCATGATGGCCTTATGAATATAGTTATTAGTGGAACTACATTTAGTACTTGGATTCTTTGGGAAATCTGATAAAGATAATATTCCTCCAAAGGTTACTGTCCAGATTAGAAGTCATTTTTATCACTGGACCTAAGTTCTAGCCAGCTGTCATTAAGAGCATCTTGTTAGCCAGTGAAGGACTTTGTAGCTGGGTCAAGGCCGAGGAAGTCTGGGGCAAGGTTGCTAAGGTAACGAATCTGTCCAAAGGCTTCTCTCAGCATCAACCTTTCATCTTGTTAAATTTAGATAAGCAAAGCACTGTGAGGAGAATGCTAATAAACCAAATGACAGGAAGAATTGTACAAAGATATTTTTAAGCTTGATAGATGTGTGTTTAAGCTCTTTTATAAAGATAGAACAATATGTGTGGGCTTAGAGATGTTCATGGAAATGAGCTAAATTATCCCGGGTCCACATATTGTTTACATTAGCATGTGAAATATGTGGCTCTACAGAATAGAATTTAATATGATGATACACATTGATTGAGTGCCTGTTTGGTACCTGAATTTGTTTTTCAGTGTAACATTTGAGTCTGAGAAGAATTAAATTCTAAAGATAGTGAAGCTTAATATGTCTTCTAAAGAGTCCAGACTCAGTGAGGTAGAGAAACTTCAGGTCTTGCTTTAGGGAGTGTTGGCTAGGTGGAGTGAGGCCATTGTGCTAAAAATATACAAGCTATCCAGCAGTCCAACTCCTGGGCATATTCCCAAACAAAACTATAACTCAAAAAGATGCATGCACCCCTGTGTTCACAGCAGAACTATTCACAGTAACCAAGACATGGAAACAACCGAAATATCCATCAACAGACGAGTGGATAAAGATGTGGCACACACATCCCATGGAGTATTATTCAACCATGACAACCTAGAGGGGTGGGATGGGGGTGGGTGGGAGGGAGTGCAAGAGGGAGGAGATATATGCATACTTGTGGCTGATTCATGCTGCTGCACAGCAGAAATCAACACAACATTGTAAAGCAATTCTTCTCTGAAAGTGAAATGAAAGTGTTGGCTGCTCAATCTTGTCCAACTCTTTGCAACTCCATGGAGTGTAGCCCACCAGACTCCTCTGCCAATGGAATTCTCCAGGCAGGAATACTGGAGTGGGCTGCCATTCCCTTCTGACCCAGGGATGGAACCTGGGTCTCCAGTACTGAAGGCAGATTCTCTGCTGTCTGAGTCACCAGGGGAGCTAATTAAAAATAAACAGATTACAGATAAGAAGGAGGGTGAAATAACGCCATTTGTAGCCACATGGATGGACCTAGAGTTATCATACTAGGTGAAGCAAGTCAGAAAGAGAAAAGTGATAACGGTATCACTTACATGTGAAATCTAAAATACAACAGAAATGAACACATATGAAACAGACTCATAGAGAGAAAACAGACCTGTGAGTCCAAAGGGGAGGGAGAGTAAGGAAGGAAAGACTGGGAGTTTGGGATTTAGCAGATGCAAACCACTATATACAGAATGAATAAACAGCAAGGTCCTACTGTATAGCCTGGGAAATTATACTCAATATCCTGTATAAGCCATAATGGAAAAGAATATGTAAAAGAACATACATATATGCATAAGTGAGTCGCTTTGTTGAATAGAAGACCTTAACACTGTAAATCAACTATACTTCAATAAAATTAAAACATATTTTCTATATATACATATACATATTATATATGTAGGGCTTCCTCATTGGCTCAGATGGTAAAGAGTCCACCTGCAATGCTGGAAATGCCTGAAAGATTCCAGGGACAGAGGAGCCTGGCAGGCTACAGTCCCTGGAGTCACAAAGAGCCGGACACGACTGAGTAACACTTTCACTTTCATATATATATATATGAATCATGTCTAAAGGATACAAGAGTCAAATTGAGGGGCTCTGTCTGGCCTAAGATGGGACAATTTGAACATCAAAAAGAATAATTATGACAATGGATTGAAATCAATCAAAAATGGAAAAGTCCAAGAGCTCATAATGATATTGGGGGAAAAAAAAAAAAAACCTAATTGAACTCTATTAGGAGTTGCTAAGGCCACTAACTCACTACTGAAATTTAATAAATAGGAAAGAATGAAGTATATGTCTTGCCTTTCCTATATGAATTGCATTTCTATACAACTAAATTGCTGATAAAAAATGGGTTTTAAAAATAATTGCAGATAGTAAATGCATAAGAAATAGTAAGATTAAAAATCAGCACTTTTCAACTCTTAATGAAATGATGGATCTAGACAACATACATCAATGAATGCTAAAACTATTAGGTGAAATGTTGGTGGGGAACTTAGTAATGGAGAGACTATGTTGACAACATCTGAACTCACTAATCAATCAAAACATCATTAAAGATGGGACAATCAGACCTGAGGCACCTCATAATATAATGCAATGGGAAGTGCACCCATCACTTATGAAACAGTCTTGCCTAGGAATATTGATTGAACCTCAATGTAATCAACCCTCTAGTTCTAACAACAAGGAAGAGAGAATGTAGCTTTGAAAAAAGCAAAATCCAAAAACTGGGACCTTTTAAAGACAAATGACCCAGTTTCTCCCACAAATCAATAGTGTGAAAGAAAGCAGGGAGGGGAGCTGCTTTATAATAAAAGAGTCCTAAGAGACAGAACAGTCACATCCAGTGAGTAGACCTTTTCTGGATTCTGAGTCAAACAAATCAATGTAAAGCAACATCTTTGACAAAATTAGAAGAAATTTAATGTAACTGAGAAATAGATGATACAAAATTATTATTTGTGTTCAGTTTGATAATATTAGCTGGTGCTTTGAAAGATTCTAAGCAGTTAGAGATTGTGTGGCCTGCCCGCACAATCAAGTCTGACTCTGCGACCCCATGGACTATAGCCCACCGGGATCCTCTGTCCATGGGATTCTCCAGACAAGAATGCTGGGGTGGGCTGCCATCTCCTCCTCCAGGTGACCTTCCTGACCCAGGGATGGAACACAGGTCCCCTGCATTGCAGGTGGATTCTTAACGGCCTGAGCCGCCAGGGAAGCCCAAGAATGCTGGCACGGGTTGCTATCCTCCTCCTCCGGGGGATCTTCCCGACCCCGGGCTGGAACCGCCTTCTCCTCTGCCTTTTGTTCTGCAGGCAGATTCTTCACCACTGCGCCACGTGGGAAGGCCTTGAGATGCCCACTGAAGTATTCAAAGGTGAAATAAAATGGGGTCAGAGGTTTGCTTTAAAATGCTCTAGGGAGGGACTTCCCTGGCAGTCCAGTGGTTAAGACTTTGCCTTCCAATGCAAGGGGTGTGGGTTCAATCCCTGGAAAGGGAGCTAAGATCCCACATGCCTCTAGGTCACAACACTCAAACATAAAACAGAAGCAATGTTGTAACAAATTCAATAAAGCTTTTGAAAATGGTCCACATCAAAAAATACTTTAGGAAAAAATGCTTTAGGGACCTCTATTCTACCTTGTAATGACCTATATGGGAAAAGAATCTAAGAAAAGAGTGGATATGTGTCTGTCTATAGTTTATTCACTTTGCTATGTCATAGAAAGTAACACAACATTGTAAATCAACTATAGTCCAATAAAAAATTTAAATGGCTTTAAAATGCCAGGGGGAATGTAGGGAAGTTAGTAAAACACACTGGCAAAATGTTTATGACTGTCAAAATCCTGAAAACAAAGCACCTGTGGAAAACCGGGTGCTTGAATTACAGTGTTGGAACTAACTGACCAATGTTTCTTATAGTTTCACCATGGAGAGAACCAGTAGCACCTGTCTGGTGCTTATATAAATTACTCTTACTTCTGGCAAGAGTCTATACTGAATGGAGTCAGCCAAACCACCATATTTAAAAATTTATATTTATCCTGGTCTTTATTCCAAAAGAAATATGTCAGTTCCTAAGGATAATCTGAACTCTGAAACATGCCCTCATCTGAAAATATAAACAAAGGAAGAGTTTGGTACAGTGAAAACACTGCCCCTAGATAAAGATAAATGATTTGGTGACTCAGAAGAGCATACCATATAGTCACCAGGGGGAACCTCTGAAGAGTCTAAGCTTTCTGCTAATTTGGGCTGCTACCAAGCAACCGAAGCCACTTTCTTAGCAAGCCAGACACTCAAGTTTCTGTCAACAACATGAAAGACTGAAGGAGGAAAGCAGAGAAGTACATAGTCACTCTTCCTATTAAAATAAACTAAAATTAAGTTAACTAAGAACAAGAGATTTTAAAGAATTAAGGAATTACTTATAATGTGACAATGATAATATATAAAGAGTTCCTACAGATCAATAAAAAGATGAACACTCCAATAGAAAAATGGGCGAAGGACACAAAATCAATTGAGAATAACATAAATGACCAACATATATTATAAAAATCATTTTAAACACTTGAAAATCAACCTCAGTAATAATCAATGAATGCAAATAAGACAAGGAAATACCACTTTTATCTATAATATTGGCAAATGTTTTCAGTGATAAATAGGATGAGGTGGTTGGATGGCAACACCGACTCAACAGACATGAGTTTGAGCAAACTCCGGGAGAGGGTGAAGGACAGGGACGCTGGGCATGCTGCAGTCCATGGGGTCACAAAAACTCGGCCACAACTTAGCAACTGAACAATAACAGTGACTTTCTCTAGAAACAGTAGTAACAATTGGTTCAACACTTCTTAAGGTCAATGTGGCAAAATGTATAAACATCACTGTCTGCTTCAACAATTCTACTTCCTGGAATTAGTCCAAAAGATATAATTATGAATATTGACAAAGATTTAGGCAGAAGAAAGTTCATTCCAGTGATGTTTATAATAGTTCAGATCAGTCGCTCAGTCGTGTCTGACTCCTTGTGACCCCATGGACGGCAGCATGCCAGGCTTCCCTGTCCCTATTTTCTTCAGTTTAAGTCTGAATTCTGCAATAAGGAGTTCATGATCTGAGCCACAGTCAGCTCCTGGTCTTGTTTTTGCTGACTATATAGAGCTTCTTCATCTTCAGCTGCAAAGAATATAATCAATCTGATTTTTGTATTGACCATCTGGTGATGTCCATGTGTAAAGTCGTCTCTTGTGTTGTTGGAAGAGGGTGTTTGCTATGACCAGTGCGTTCTCTTGGCAAAATTCTGTTAGCCTTTGTCCTGCTTCATTTTGTACTTCAAGGCCAAACTTGCCTGTTACTCCAGATATCTCTTGACTTCCTACTTTTGCATTCCAGTCCCCTATGATAAAAAAGACATCCTTTTTTGGTGTTAGTTCTAGAAGGTCTTGTAAGTCCTCATAGAACTGTTTCAGCTTCTTCGGCATTAATGGTTGGGGCATAAACTTTGGATTACTGTTACATTGAATAGTATAGTAAATATTTATAATAGTAAAATTTGAAAATAACCTAGATATTCAGTAGAAATAAATTATGATACATACATAAAATAGAACACCATGTTATCATTATCTCTGTTGTCATAAAGCTATCCAGATAAATATGAAAAGATTCAGAAATTTGCTTATGTTATACTCTTAAGTGTAAAAATGGGGCTTCTTTTTACTGACTCAGCAGTAAACAATCTACCTGCCATGCAGGAGATGTGGGTTCCTGGGTTCAATCCCTGGGTTGGGAAGAACACCTGCAGGAGGAAATGGCAACCCACTTCATTATTCTTGCCTGGAAAATCCCATGGACAGAGGAGCCTGGCAGGTTACAGTCCATGGGATTGCAAAGAGTTGGACAACTTAGCAACTAAACAACAATACAAAGTATAAAAACGGGGCTATTAAAGTAGTATGTGTTGTGTGTGCATATGTAAATACATGCAAAATAATTACAAGTAAAATATACTCAAAGTGGCAATCAATACTCTGATTAATGGGAGTGTAATTAATAAAAATAATTCTTATTAGTCAATATTCTCTAAAATTTGTACACTGAACATATAAGGATAAAAGCTATCATTTAAGAGTGAAAAGAAAACTTTCTATGGACTAACTTCTACTTCTCCAACTGTGCTCAATTGTTCTTTTGCTCAATCTGGGTTTACTGCACCCTATTTCCTCACTGATGGAACATACGAGGTAAGCCATAGCCCTGCCATTTCCACCTGCTGGCTGCACCAAGAGCCCCAGGGAAGAGACACACTGGTGGCTGGCCTCTAAGTGTGGAAAGCCTTTATCACTCAAATTGTTATACTTACTGTTTCATTCTACCTCACAACTGTCTCAGCAGTGCCAACACCTCTATCTTTTCTCCCTGGCTAAAACTAGAATTCAAGCAACATAGAGCCCCTCTGCACTTCCCTTCTGTGTCAATGGTTCCCTATCAGAAATACCCTGCCACCAAAGACTCATTCATCGAGCCTGATTTCCACGCCAATAAATGCTTAATCTACTGGTTACAATCTTTTCATAACCCTATGCTCCTATTTCCAGGGCAAACCTATATTACTTCTTAGCTGTATCCATTTGGGGTTCTCAAAGTCAGAGTGCCTTTTTTTCTCCTTTGGTAAGTTTAAGTGTCAGAGCTTGATAAACAATTTTTAAATGTAGAAAATAACTGTTTTGTCATTGAAGGCAATCCTATTTCCAAATTAAGATATAATTTTAAACCTCCATCTTCATAATTTAAAAAAAGTGATTAAGGTCACAGAAATCAGTTAAATTGAACATTGTACAGAGCAAATTAGAGAGATTTAATCCTTGCATTCTGGGATCTTACAATTTCAGGCAAATCACTCACATTTGCATAGTGTCAATGTACCATTTCATATACTCAGCAAACACTTGTTGAGTACCTACTAATGGTCAAGGGACACTCCTTCCACCAAAGTCCCGGAGGTACAAATATGCACAGGCAGGGACACTATTTGAGAAGCTAACAGATTAGTCAATATTGTCAATAGACAATATGTGAGCAATACAATCCAGTGAATGAGTGTAATAACAGAGTTGTGTTCTAGGTAGCATATGCCCTTCATAGGGACTGCTAAAGAGTCACTCTTTATTCACTAAAGGAGTTTCTCAAGTAAGGTGTTACTCCAGGTGTCAGCAGGGGATAAAAATAAAGTGTTTCCTAAGTCCTAGGACAGACTAGGTTAAACTGAGTTCAAGAGGTTTCTTTGCTGTGTAACTTATCAGAGCTTTTAATATCTAATGTTCATCATGAATTCCCAGGATAAATTTCTAAAGACTGGCATTGTGAATTTCCAAAAATTGTCCAAGGATAAGCTTATTGGACCACAGAACTCTTTCTTCCCAGATCACCTTGATCAAGAGTTTTAGAGTTCACAAAGTGCTTTTCTAAGGTACATAATCTCATGTGCCCACGATGGCAAGCTTCTTGTGCAGAAGAACTGAAGACACCCATGAGATGAGGCAATGGGAACATACCTTGCTTACCTTTGTATCTCCAGAATCTACCCAGCATCTGGCACAGAAAAGACACTCATTTAGTCACTGATCTATTTGTGACTTACTGCACCTTCCCAGCTGAGCCACCACGGCCTGGAGGGAATAGTTCAAGCACATATTAGCCTCACTTTTCAGAAGAAAATATACAGTGCGGGGACATTAAGTGACTCAACCAAGATCACAGAGTAAGCGAGTGATGCAACGAGGATTGGAAACCAGATCTCCAAAAGTCCAGTGCTCCTTTTCTTGTGTGATCATACAATCTGAATTTTCTGGGTAGCCTTAATTTCAGATGCTGCTGCTACTGCTGCTAAGTCGCTTCAACGTGTCCGATTCTGTGCGACCCCATAGACGGCAGCCCACCAGGCTCCGCCATCCCTGGGATTCTCTAGGCAAGAACACTGGAGTGGGCTTAATTTCAGATAGTCTGTTTTAAACAAGACCAAGTGACATCCTGGCTTTTTGGTTTTGAAAATAGCCTCCATAACCACAACTTTCTATGTTTTGTAAACATAAAAATATAAACATCTACCTAATAAATATGGAAACATACAGTCAGTCATGATATAAGGGAATCTACATGATATTGTGCATGAGTGATTACACAAGAATGGCCTTAAGTACAGTCTGATTATTCTGTGGGAGAAGGGCATTTACAACAATGATAAAGTCCATTTTCAGTTCAGATTCTAAGTAGGGACAGCCACAGCTGGGCAAAGATGCCAGGAGTCTCCCACACAGACATCACTCAGAGAAAGAAGATACTCTCAGGAGCTGGCTGTGGTGGGTCCTTCAGAGAGACCACAGCACAAAGCACTGTCAATCATCCTGGGCTAACAAGCCTGTGCCCGCCCCCCAAGACTACATGTCAGGAAAGCACATAAACAAAGATGAGACCAAGATGGATAAACACATTTTCTGTAGCAAGAGATCCCCTGAGCAGCATGGACGCATGGAATAATAGAAGATAGTCCCCATCAGACCAGCCCTAGGATGGTTTGCTTAGCCACACAAGTTCAGGGGTATTGCTAGTCCTTTAGCGAACAGGACAGAGGTAACCGTCAGAATGACCTCTGTTCTGGAAGCAGAGACACTCTGAGTCAGAACCTTCCCTCTGCTATAATACCTTGCCAAGTGAATTTATCTCTATAAAGCTTCATCTATAAAATGAAAATAATAATTTTAGCTTCCTCACAGGACAACTGTGGTTTACATGAGATAAAAGGACCAAGTGCTTACCAGAGGACTTAGAACACAGTGAATGCTCAATATTTTTATTATAAAGAGGTATTATTTTAACTAATAATTCTATTATCATAACACATCACACCCATTAGGCTGTGCAACCATTCCTATTACTTAAAGTAACTTAGTCATCCTCAGTTAGTCCTTTGGTCTTCTCCTGAAAGTTCCTAGTTCAAGACCCTTTCAGGAATCAATAGAGAATTTAAAGCAAGGGGACCTCATCTATACATTACAGTCATCACCCAGGGACCCAAAATGGGTAAAAGCACAGAAGTAGCCTCCTTGTAGAATGCTGTCTCAATAAGGCTTTGTTCTATGTGGGAATTCCAAATTATAAGTAAGTACTGGTCCAAATGATCAGAGACAGCATCACTGGAATAAAGGGAACAGCCTCTCTCTGCTATTCCTCTCAGTCAGTCAAGATCATCTTGTTTCTTGAACATAGTTACAAAAACTAATGGGCTTCCCTGGTGGCTCGGTGGTAAAGAATCCATCTGCAATGCAGGAGACTCAGGTTTGATCCCTGAGTCGGGAAGATCCCCTGGAGAAGGAAATGGCACCAGAATTCTTGCCTGGGAAATCCCACGGACAGGGCAGCCTGGCGGGCTACAGTGCATGGGGTCACAAAAGAAAAGGACACAGTGACTAAACAACAAAAACCAATACCCAATGACTAAACAACAGCTAAAACCAGCAAGAGTGGGTCATTTCTAGGGCTAGGATCACAGAACAAGTTTCTTCACTCACAAGGCATTGTTTTACGTTAAACATAGTATTTCTTAATTTTTTTCCTTATCCAAATAGAAAGCCCTGAAAATTTTTTTAAAAGAAGAATGAAGGTAACAGGTTGATAAAAATAGCCTTGATCAGTCAGCATCTAATTCCTGCTAGGTCTCTTCCATCTAAGTCGTGTATTGACTAATAAGCACTCTCTCCTGTCACTTGCAATGGCTTGCATGCATCACAGAGTTATTTGCAAGTTAATATATATTAAAATCACATATGCCCACACACATTACTTCTGTGTGTCAGGAGACCTCAAGAGATAATACATCCATCTTCATTTGTGACAGTGTATGCACCCATAGTTCATAAATGGTGATAAATGAATTGTCATGCCGTCCCAATGGTATAATACACTTATCCCCTATTCTTGCCATATTAATACATGTTCATTTCAGCACCAGTCAGATCTTTAAAATGAGTGATCCAACATCTGCCTCCTATTGGTAACCACAGAAGAATGCTAATTTCACCTCTCAACACCCAGTATAATTTGTTTGGTATGTAAATCAACAGCAGAAGAGAGAAGCCAAAAAAGTAATAATAATAACTTCAACTCATTATGTCTCTCTGATATGCTATGATAAATTGAGATGGAAAATGTTGACTTTGTTTATATTTCAGTGAATCCAGGGAGAGATTGCCCTCGGCAGCTGGCCCACCCCCAACTCATGGCCCACCCGAGTGGGGAGGGAGGGTAAAGTGGGGAGAACTGTTCAGGTTGATGAATAGGCCTGTGAACTGTCTTTAAACTGGTCTCTAACTGATGTGTTTATCACTTTCACATCTGCCTGTATTAAGTGATTATTCATTAATAATTGCCATCCTCACCTTATACAGCCAACTTCCCATTTTTCAGAGGCTAATGGTAGTTTGTCACTTAACTCTGCCTATACCTTTTGAAGGAGTATGAAATATCTTCCAGTTATTTTAGCCCTTCCACACCTGCACTTACTGACGGCTGATGAAAGGAGATGCAACCTGAGGTCACTAAACCTTGAGGCTGAGAGGAAACTTAGGTGTGCTGGACTCCACCCTGACCTCATCACCGCTTTACCTCTCTCTGCCTCCTGTTTCCATGCTCTCAGCCTCCCTCCCTCATACCTTCTTTCTATCCCTCCAAGCTTTATGGTTTGTTTGGATGGTAAAATGATATTTAGGACTACAGAAATAAAACAGATGGCCAAAATGAGGACGTGCATTAAGAGTGAATCTTGTTAACTAGTTCTCACTAAAAAGATGACCAGCACTAATTAGTTGCTTCCAAATCTGGGGATCACCCACCCTATGGGTATTTAAAAATGTAAAGCACACATAATATATAAAAACAAGTTCTACATATACAGGACTTTATATATTGTAGCTATTTTTTTTAATTGGTGTCTTTTTGGCGGGGGCAGAGCCATGCAGCATGCGGGATCTTAGTTCCCTAACCAGGGATTGAATCCAGGGCCCCTGCAGTGGGAGTGCGGAGTCTTAAGCGCTGGCACAACAGGGGAGTCCCTATACTGTAGCATTTAAATCGATCATAGCTCGGTCGGTAAAGAATCTGCTTGCAATGCAGGAGACCTGGGTTCGATTCCTGGGTCAGGAAGATCCTCTGGAGAAGGAAATGACAACCCACTCCAGTATTCCTGCCTGGAAAATCCCATGGACAGAGGAGCCTGGCAGGCTGTAGTCTATGGGGACTGTAGTCCATGGGGTTGCAAGAGTCAGACACGACTTAGCAACTGAACCACCAACCACCAAAAGGAGATAAAATGTGAACAGATAATTCTCTTTTTTTTGCCTTTCACATGTTGGAGACGACAGACCCAGATAAGCCAATCCCTTTCATGAGCATTTCGCAGATCCCAAGTGGTCCAACATATCTCTTTGGAAGAGGTCTTGTGAATAAACACTTGGACACACTCTTTTTGGTCAGAGTTCTGTGAACTCAGCACAGTTTTTGTGCAATCCCTTGTTTCCCTGAGATTTGCATTCTGATGCAATTCTGTTTCAATAAGTTTGGAGTAAGACTCAGAAAACAAGAGTCAAACCTTCTGAAGCTACGTATGGGTTAAAAATGAATATTTTCTCAATCACTTATCCATTTAAGTCTAACAGGTGGCCCGGGGACGCAGCCAGAGCCAGCGTGAGGCCTCAGTCAAAAGCAAACAAAGAACAGGTGAGACTCCTCACAGGGGTGGTCTCAGGGGCAGCTGTCTGTACAATTCGGCAGAGAAAAGAACACTGGAGGGGAATGCTGAACTGACAAAGTCAGTGATTTATAATCTCTCATTCCCATAAAATGACTCTCGTTATTCTTGGAGCTTAGACTCTGAAGCGAGCTGTAATGGGCCACTGGGCTAAAAATGAAGTGCAGATTTATTTCTATAATCACCACCAGCCAAGCCCTTCCCTGGGAAATAACGAACTTGGCTTCTGAAGTGCTAGGATACCTTTAGAATGCTTGAGATTTATCTTTGGGATTGAGTGCTTGTGTTGCTCTGGGACAGTCTAACTGTTTGAGTTGTAGATGCCCCAATCAGTGTGCTGGGGAATGCTGGAAAGACAACAGAAAAGGGAGCTCTGCTTCCCTTTCACACTCTGTTCTGAGAAAATTCTTATGCCTAAGAGATGGTAAGTAAATAGCAATTACAAACACATCAAATACTGAGCTAAGAGACCACCTGATTCAGCCTCTGTCCAGGAGACCAAAAGCGTTCAGCCTCAATACAAATTTAAATTCTGAAATTGAATCTGATTCACAATAGGCCTCTACACTGATGGCTCTTGGCTTGGGGTGGTGGGGTCAGTGGGGGTTGGGGGGTGGGTGGGCAGGGGAGGTTTGCTGTACTTCCCTTGCTATTCAAAGAAATCACTGGATCTAGAAAATATTCAAGTATAGTTATATAATTATGAATCTCAAGAGTTAAGGTAAAAGATACATACAGAAAAGTAAAACAAAAATAAATAAATAAAAACCACAAGGTCCTTCACGTAATTCTGGCACAGAGCTCACTGTGTAACATCGCCCTTCCTCTGGCACATGGGTGATCCAACAGCCACTGCCGTTCCCTCCAGTGCCTCTTCGCAGATGTCTTAACTCATAACTAATTCATTTATTGGCTGCACACTGTTACTTCAGTTGCACCTGACTCTTTGTGACCCTATGGACTGTAGTCCACCAGGCTCCTTGCTCTATGGGATTCTCCAGGCAAGAATAATGGAGTAAGCAGCCCTGCCCTCCTCTAGGGGATCTTCCCCACCCAGGGACTGAATCTGCATCTCTTAAGTCTCCTGCATCAGCAGGCAGGTTCTTCACCACTAGGGCCACCTGGGAAGCATACATACAAATATGCTTTTCCTGGGACTTCCTGGCTGTCTGGTGGTCAACACTCCATGCTTCCACTGCTAGGGGTATGGGTTCAGTTCCTGGTCAGGGAGCTAAAATCCCACATGCCAAGTGGCCAAAAAGTAAAAAATAAACAAAAAATAAAACTAAATAAATAAATTGGGCCAAGACATTTTTTAAAAAGACTAAAAAAATTCCTTTTCCTGACTTTCCTCTGCCTCATCTTTAAGAATCTTCTCAACTCTTAACTTTGTACAAAGCGAAAGTACTTCAAGCATTTTCTGGAAGTGAAAACTACAAATCTCCATTTGTGGAATTACCATGATGTTCAGAGTATAATCCAAAAAGCACAGAATTTTAGAGGTGAAGGTTCTGAAGGAGCATTTATACCAGTCTTTATGGACAAAAACACTGAAGCCCAGTGGGAATAAATGCATCATCTGAGGTCACTCAAGCAGTCAATGGTAGACTGGGAGTAAAATCTGGTTCTTCTAGCTCTGCCATGATACCGCCTTAAAATACTTTAAAGAATTACAGACCCAGAGGAATGACAGTAGAAGAAAGTTATTTCTTGCTTTGAAAGGGTCAAAGGTCTGAGAAGGTCAGAAACTGCTTCCAACATCTAGAGCCTTAGCCCATAATGAGATAGACTGCCAGTATTTGCTGGAAAATGCCTTCTTCTTTCACAGGCCAATTAATTTTTTAACGATTTATGGTGATTCTCAAAGAAAATATTTTTCTTGCAAGAGGAATTAATATGCTGAACTTAAAATATTTGCACTAATTACTAAAGGTCAAGATGGGATTGTGCAAAGACATTAAGCAGAAGGCCCAAGGGAATGGGAATACACTGGACAAATAATGTGAAATTCTGATCAAAATATTGACTAAAGTGCCCTTTTTTGCTTATGTGATTACAAACTGGAGCAAGGACATTCTCCTTTAAATCTAGACCACGAGTTTTATGATGACTTGCCAATAGTGACCATAATATCAAAACCCTAAATGGCTCAGAATGTCCATAAGAGAAACTGCAAAGTCAATTACTAGCATGGAGATAAGGCTCTTCCTAATCTGATCCCACCCTGCTCATCTATTTCTACCATTGCTTTCTCCTATCCATCCACACTGTCCTTCTTTCACTTTCTCAAAGTCGCCACACCTCTAGAACTGTCCACTTGTGTCCCCTGCCTAGACCACTTCCTCCTCTGACTATTCCACCCACTTCCTTTCATCTCAAGAAACCATACTCATCCTTTAGGTCTCATTAGGTGCCATGCTCTGTGTAGAAAGGCTGCCTCACTCTCCCCAATTCTTCACTCTTTAGTGTATTAACGTATCGTATTAGAGGACTCTACACATGGACATCACCAGATGGTCAATACCAAAATCAGACTGATTATATCCTTTGCAGCCAAAGATGGAAAAGCTCTATACAGTCAGCAAAAACAAGACCAGGAGCTGACTCTGGCTCAGATCATGAACTCCTTATTGCCAAATTCAGACTCAAATTGAAGAAAGTAGGGAAAACCACAAGACCATTCAGGTATGATCTAAATCAAATCCCTAATGATTATACAGTGGAAGTGACAAATAGATTCAAGGGATTAGATCAGATAGACAGAGTGCCTGAAGAACTATGGATGGAGGTTCATGACACTATACAGGAGGAGGGATCAAGGCCATCCCCAAGAAAAATAAATGCAAAAAGGCAAAATGGTTGTCTGAGTAGGCCTTACAAATAGCTGAGAAAAGAAGAGAAGCAAAAGGCAAATGAGCAAAGGAAAGATATACCCATTTGAATGCAGAGTTCCAGAGAATAGCAAGGAGAGATAAGAAAGCCTTTCTCAGCAATCAATGCAAAGAAATAGAGGAAGACAACAGAATAGGAAAGACTAGAGATCTCTTCACAAAAATTAGACATAGCAAGGGAAGATTTAATGCAATGATGGGCACAATAATAGACAGAAATGGTATGGATCTAACATAAGCAGGAGATATTAAGAAGAAGTGGCAAAAATACAAAGAAAAACTATACAAAAAAGATCTTCACAACCCAGATGATCACAATGGTGTGATCACTCACCTAGAGTCAGACATCTTGGAGTGCAAAGTCAAGTCGGCCTTAGGAAGCATCACTACTAACAAAGCTAGTGGAGGTGATGGAATTCCAGTTGAGCCATTTCAAGTCCTAAAAGATGATGCTGTGAAAATGCTGCACTCAATATGCCAGCAAATTTGGAAAACTCAGCAGTGGTCACAGGACTGGAAAAGGTCAGTTTTCATTTCTATTCCAAAGAAAGGCAATGCCAAAGAATGCTCAAATTACTGCACAATTGCACTCATCTCACACGCTAGCAAAGCAATGCTCAAAATTCTCCAAGTTTCAACAGTACGTGAACTGTGAACTTCCAGATGTTCAAGCTGGATTTAGAAAAGGCAGAGGAACCAAAGATCAAATTGCAACATCCACTGATCATCAAAAAAGCAAGAGAGGTGCAGAAAAACATCTATTTCTGCTTTACTGACTATGTCAAAGCCTTTGACTGTGTGGATCACGATAAACTGTGGAAAATTATTAAAGAGACAGGAAAACCAGACCACCTGACCTGCCTCCTGAGAATTCTGTATGCAGGTCAGGAAGCAATAGTTATTACTGGACATGCTGGTTCCAAATAGTCAAGGCTGTATGTTGTCACCCTGCTTATTTAACTTATATGCAGAGTACATCATAAGAAACGCTGGGCTGGATGAGGCACAAGCTGGAATCAAGACTGCCGGGAGAAATATCAATAACCTCAGATATGCAGATGACACCACCCTTACGGCAGAAAGTGAAGAACTAAAGAGCCTCTTGATGAAAGTGAAAGGGGAGAATGAAAAAGTTGGCTTAAAACTCAACATTCAGAAAACAACGATCATGGCATCTGGTCCCATCACTTCATGGCAAATAGATGGGGTAACAGTGGAAACAGTGACAGACTTTATTTTGGAGGACTCCAAAATCACTGCAGATGGTGACTGCAGCTATGAAATTAAAAGATGCTTACTCCTTGGAAGAAAAGTTATGACCAACCTAGACAGCATATTAAAAAAGACAGACATTACTTTGCCAACAAAGGTCCATCTAGTCAAAGCTATGATTTTTCCAGTAGTCATGTATGGATGTGAGAATTGGACTATAAAAAAAGCTGACTGCTGAAGAATTGATGCTTTTGAATTGTGGTGTTGGAGAAGACTCTTGAGAGACCCTTGGACTTCAAGGAGATCCAACCAGTCAATTCTAAAAAAAAAATCAGTCCTGAATATTCATTGGAAGGACTGATGCTGAAGCCGAAACTCCAATACTTTGGCCACCTGATGCAAAGAACCAACTTATTGGAAAAGACCCTGATGCTGGCAAAGATTGAAGGCGGGAGGAGAAGGGGACAACAGAGGATGAGATGGTTGGATAGAATCACCCACTCAACGGACATGAGTTTGAGTAAACTCCAGGAGTTGGTGATGGATAGGGAGGCCTGGCGTGCTGCAGTCCATGGGATCGCAAAGAGTCGGACACGACTGAGCGACTGAACTGAACTGAACTTAGTGTATTCACACGATGTGTCCTGTGACTTTTCAGTTTCTCCCACTAATGGATGGTGGTGACAATTTAGTCTCTAAGGTGTGTCCAGCTCTTGCATCTCCACGGACTGTAGCCCACCAGACTCCTCTATCCATGGGATTTCCCAGGCAAGAAGGGTGAAATGGGTTGCCATTTCCTTCTCCAAGGGATCTTCCCGACCCAGGGATTGAACCCAGGTCTCCTGCATTGCAGGTGGATTCTTTACTGACTGAGCCACCATTTCAGTTTCTCCCACTGATAAGAGATTATTTTCCCACTCCTCAAATCTGGGTTCAGCCATATGACTTTCTTTGACTGACAGAATGAGGCAGAAGTAACAATGTCCCAGTTATGATCATAATGCTTTAAGAAGTCTCATATATTTCCACTTGCCTTCTTTGATTCTGCTATAGCATGAGAAGAACATATTTGGACTAGCCTGCTGATCCCAAGAGAAAGATGAGGGATGTATAGAACAGAGTCACCCAGGAAAAGTTCATCAACCAAGCCCAGACCATATCAGCTGTTCCCCAGGTGATGCATGGGCAAATGCACAAATCCAGAAAAGATCTGCTACTTGTTTAGCCTGGGTGAGCCAACTAAAGGTACCTGAGAAATGACAAATGATTGCTGTCGTTAAGTCACTAAATTAGGGTGGTTTGTTACACAGCTATGATATTTTTTCTAACATAGCTGTTATCAAACTTTATTATAATCCTTGGATTAATTTCCTCTCTCTTGAGGACTGAATTCCAGTATGATTGAAGTTATGCCCATTTGCTCAACACATTATTTCAAGTTTAGTACAGTCTACTGGTATGCAATAGATACCCATTAAATAAGTGGTTGTAAAATCAATTCCTTATTATTGCAAAACAGTTTCTCTTCCATTCTTTAGTCTCTCTCTAGCCCAGACAGAAAACTGCCCACCGACACTTTTCAAAGCTCTTCCATGGTAGGTACACCATTTTAACCTGACAACCATCCTGCAAAGTAAATTATGCTTATTTGATTCATGCTAGACTGAATGATTGAATACAAGCCCCTATTTTGTTCATTTATTATTGTTTATCTCATTGTGATTTTATAGTCAGTACTAAACAGATGAATGAACATTAACAAATAAAGCATATTCTTACATTCGGCATCACATTCTATGTTCCTCCAAATTTCTTCAACCTGTATAAATTAGATTCAAAGTCAGTCTTTGAATACATGCAAAATCTGTTAGGAATTAAGATCCTGTTCTTACATGAATGGTTATTGGAAACCTGAATATAGTGGTGAAAACTGCACTTAAATAGTCATCAAAGAATCCATCTCATGCACCTGTTTCCACATGGTGCTTTGGAAAAGGGAGAGATGCAGAGAATTTTACAATCTTTTGTTAATCCTTTGTGTCTTTATATCACATCCCAACTCTTCACTTGCACTGAAGGTTCGTAATTGTAAACGTTTGGCATTGTCCAGGGCTCAGCCACATGATCTATGAGAAAATGGAGATTTGATTGATTTAGCCCATTTTTAAAACTTATTTTTTAATAATTGTGGTAACAGTGTGAGGGTACTTAATATCATTGAAGTGTATACACTCATTTAGCCCATCTTTGCTGCTATATGATCTAAAAACCCTTCACCTCTAGGACCTGTAGGACAAAAGAAACTGACTATGTTTGAAAGGAACACTACTGGTCTCCACCACTGAGAAATATACTTACTTCTCATCTATAGTCTTTACTCTATGCTCTGCCTCCCACAGGAGAGGGGCATGGGGAAAAAAGTACCCTTGTGTTAGAACATGCCAATCTTTTATTACAACCACCAACACCAGGTGTGAGCTGAAGAAAATCACTAACACTCCCAATGCAAGGGGCCTGGGTCTGATCTCTAGTCAGGGAACCAGGGAGCTTCCTAGGTGGGGTGAGCAGTAAAGAATTCCCCTCCCAATGCAGGAGACGCAGCTTCCATTCCTGGGTCAGGAATCTGACCTCATGCAGTAGGAAACGGCAGCCCGCCCCAGTATTCTTGCCTGCAAATTTCCATGGACAGAGGAGCCTGGCAGGCTACAGCCCATGTGGTCACAAAAAGTCTCGGACATGACTAAGCATTCACACATACACACACAGGGAACTAGATTCCATATGCTACAACTAAAGATCCTGCATGCTTCCATTAAGACCCAGCACAGCCAAATAAATAAGTATTTAAAAAAAAAAAAAAAAGAAAGAAAGAAACTTTCTCCTTGGGTCAGTTCAGTTCAGCCACTCAGTCGTGTCCGACTCTTTGCAACCCCATGAATCGAAGCACGCCAGGCCTCCCTGTCCATCACAAACTCCCAGAGTCCACCCAAACCCATGTCCATTGAGTCAGTGATGCCATCCAGCCATCTCATCCTCTGTCGTCCCCTTCTCCTCCTGCCCCCAATCCCTCCCAGCATCAGGGTCTTTTCCAATGAGTCAATTCTTCGCATGGGGTGGCCAAAGTATTGGAGCTTCAACTTCAACATCAGTCCTTCCAATGAACACCCAGGACTGATCACCTTTAGGATGGACTGGTTGGATCTCCTTGCAGTTCAAGGGACTCTCAAGAGTCTTCTCCAACACCACAGTTCAAAAGCATCAATTCTTCAGTGCTCAGCTTTCTTCACAATCCAACTCTCACATCCATACATGACCACTGGAAAAACCAAAGCCTTGACTAGATGGACCTTTGTTGACAAAGTAATGTCTCTGCTTTTTAATATGCTATCTAGGTTGGTCATAATTTTCCTTCCAAGGAGTAAGTGTCTTTTAATTTCATGGCTGCAATCACCATCTGCAGTGATTTTGGAGCCCAAAAAAATAAAGTCTGACACTGTTTCCACTGTCTCCCCATCTATTTGCCATGAAGTGCTGGGACCAGATGCCATGATCTTAGGTTTCTGAATGTTGAGCTTTAAGCCAACTTTTTCACTCTCCTCTTTCTCTTTCATCAAGAGGCTTTTTAGTTCTTCTTCACTTTCTGCCATAAGGGTGGTGTCATCTGCATACCTGAGGTTATTGATATTTCTCCCGGCAATCTTGATTCTAGCTTGTGCTTCTTCCAGCCCAGCGTTTCTCATGATGTACTCTGCATATAAGTTAAATAAGCAGGGTGACAATATACAGCCTTGACATACTCCTTTTCCTATTTGGAACCAGTCTGTTGTTCCATGTCCAGTTCTAACTGTTGCTTCTTGACCTGCATACAGGTTTCTCAAGAGGCAGGTCAGCATCTCCTTGCCTAGGCCCTCACGAATCTTACATGGAAACTGGGAACCAGAAAAACATTATGTAATAGTGTGAGTGTGAGGATTAGACTGTATTATGCACATAAGGATTCAGAGATTGGCTTGACCTATTGAAGATTCTTCACAAATGTTACTTATTATGGTGCAATCTTGTATGCATGGTTGATTCCTGAAGTACAAACAAGGCATCAACTTTCCTAACTCTATGTGTGACAAGGTTAAAAAAAAAAAACTTGCACTTAAAATGAGATCTGTTTTGCCCTCCTTCCTTAGGCTTGTGCATTCCTGCTTTTTAAGATACTTTGTAAACACTGCCTCTTCTGCGGCCTTGCCTCACACAGAGCTGGTTTCCTCTTTGTCACCTGAGGTCCCCTCCATCACACCACTTGTTACTTGGCACTGGAATACTCCGTTGACTGGTCTGCCTCCTGCTGGATTTTAACTAGGTTCAGGACAGAGTCCATTATTCCTCTAAATAAGCACTTCTGAGTACTGATCTGGCCCTCCCAACTGCCCAGGACAGTGCCCAGGACCCATAGGTGCTCAGTAAATCTTCAGGGGAGAGAGAATAAACAAAAAGGACACTTGGACAAAAAGAGTGGACATGACGACGGGTCTGGCATCAAAGCAAGCAGTCAGGTTGAAAAGTCCGAGCAGGAGAGCCACAGTCTTGTGTCCAGAACCTAGAGAAGGGCACAGTTCAACACAGGCTCTTGGCAAACAGGTGACTGGGCATAGCGCTCAGGGCTGCAGGCTCTGGTGCCACAAGCCTACCTGAACGTGGCTCGAGGCGCCGCCCCTCACCAGCTGTGCGGCCTTCAGCGAGCGACTCACTGATGAGACCATTTCCTCATCTGCAAAGCAGACACCCTGATGCCTTCCTGAGAGCAACGTGAGGCTTAAATGAAGTGATAACTGGAACTGTTTGCCTAGCACATAGGTAAGTGCTTAATAAATGTTAACGGCTGCTATTGTTATTGTTGTTGTTACTAATGGCTGAAACTATAGGCTTTGTAGTCAGCATTGAATTGAAATCGGTGTTCTAGGTCCTATTAGTTTTTGTGACCTTGGGCAAATTAGTTAAATTTTGTAAACCTCAGTTTCCTCATCTATAATGAGGCAATAATATCTGTGTTGGGAAAATAACAAATAAAAATGTAGCATCATGATGCCTGGCCCCTATTAAGTTCTCCATAAAGGCTCATTACCATTAAGTCAGGAATCCCCACACAGAGTTCAAACAGGGGCAGGGAAAAGGTGGAATCCAGATAGACTGGAGCAGTATCATGGGATCAGGTCAGGAAATGGTGTCACAGGTCTACTCAAAGAGGCTTGGTTACCTTCTACCCTGCTGAATGCATGTGTACACAGACTTAGGTGACTGTCACATCCCAAAGAGTCAAGACTCTGCAGCCATTACAGCCTCCCCCACACCTAAGGCTGGGCATCCTTTGCGTTCCCACAGCTCATTATGTTTCCTCTGTCCTGTCTTCAGTTTAGAAGTATTTATGCAGGCATCAATACCATGTCTCATCTCCCTTGGTGCCCCTAAAGCCTGGCATAGTAAAGGAATCCAGTAACATTCACTGAGTTAGCAGCATTGACATACAGCTAGTTGAGACTCCTTCAAGGCTGAATTCCAAAACTTGGGATCTTTGGCCCTCAATGTATTTCTTCATGTCTATACTCACTTGTATTATTATTATTATTTGCTTTAAAAATTTTGGAATTATCTTGGGCCAACTACAAAGTAAACTGGTTTTAAAACAACTTTAGAGTGCATAAAATTTCTGAGGTCCACAAACCTAAGAGAAAAGCCAAACTGTCCTCTCTCCTTCCTATCTCCACTCTTCCTGCTCCACCAACAAACACATTTACAAAATCTCACCAGGCAGTAAATCAATTGTTAAAAATGGCTATTTTGTAAAATAAAGTTTTGTGATCAATTTTCCTAAGGAAGTGGTGGGGGGGGGAGCAAATACTGTGTTTTTTAGTCATATAAGCACACACACACACACCAAGAAAACTTAGTTCTAATAGTGGAGTTGATCTCTGTGTGTTTCAGAAACCCAGTTTGCAGCCTGGGAAAGTGATATTTATTTGAAGGAGCTTATTGCCAAAAGTGAATCATAAATCTGCTGGCTGTTGAGACTTCAAGGCAGAAAGAACAGAGGCAATTATTAGTCTGAATGTTCCACTGACAATATGAAATCTTTGTCTTTCAAAGCATTTGTTTAAGTAAGAAAAAGTTTGCCCAGGCTGGAGAACGTTCTATTATGGGAAATGAAACTTCTGAAAGCTCCAAAGCTTATTTATATATTTGCTAGGCTTCTCTCTGCCAACTTTCTTCTCTCCCAGAGCGTCCGTTAATGCTAAGAAAAGCCTCTGAAAAGCACACATTATAAGCAGAGAAAAATCTTAATGAATGTAATATATTTGGCAAATCTGTTTTATCTACCAAAGAGATTTCCTTCCTCTCTTCATCACTCATCTCTTTTATTTTTTAATGTTTTTCTCCTTGACTCATCTTAGGTAGTTTATTTTTCTCTCCTTCCAAAAATAAAAATAGAAACCCAAACAGTCTCTTGACTCATTCTCCTGTTGTCATTTTCTATTTCTTCCTACTTACTCGATTTCCCTCCTTTTGGGGAACTCTAGAAGAAGGTATTCTTGCCTGGAAAATCCCATGGACAGAGGACCCTGGCGGGCTATAGCCCATAGGGTCACAAAGAGTAGGACACGACTGGGCGGCTATGCACAGCAACATAACACAGAAGGTCGGGGTGTGGAGGAGCAGGCAGTGCAGGGAGCCTGAAGAGCCCTGTGCTAACGTCCTTCCTCTAGCTCGACCAGAGGGCTATCCATTACAAAACCCAGCTCTCAACTATGCACTGTGGACTATGCACTTTACAAATGGTCTTTGGCCGATAGGCATGCCAAGCTCGCCTCCCCCTCCCACTGAGCATGGTCCTTCCCTCCACTCATACATGCTCAGGAATTGCTAAGCCATCATAATACAGATCTGAACAGCTCCACATAAGTTATCAGCTAGAAAAAGTGGGAGTTTTTTGGTGTTTTTTTTTTTTTAATCATACAAGGCATTCCAGATCCCAAAGATGCAGGGGTAATTTCCTCCTAACACTAATGAGGGTAAATATGAGTTGAATGTATTTGTATATCTTCATACATAGTTCTCCTTTCTGTCAAAGCTGTGCTATCTGACACCACATCTGTGACCTGAGACCCTGTTAACACCTTGCTAGTCAGAGCGCGGTGCCCCTGCCAGCGGTATCGGCATCACCCGCTGTATAGCCCTGGTGGCTCAGTGGTGAAGAATCTGCCTGCACTGCAGGAGACCTGGGTTTGTGCCCTGGGTCAGGAAGATCCCCTGGAGGAAGGCAAGGCAACTCACTCCAGTACTGGGCTTCCCTGGTGGCTCAGTGGTGAAGAATCCACCTGCAATGTGGGAGACCTGGGTTTGATCCCTGGGTTGGGAAGATCCCCTGGAGAAGGGAAAGGCTACCCACTCCAGTATTCTGGTCTGGAGAATTCCATGGACTGTATAGTCTGTGGGCTCGCAAAGAGTTGGACACAACTGAGCTACTTTCACTTTCACATAGCATCTCAAGCCCCTGACCTGCCCAGTTGGAAAATTCATTTTAACAAGATTTCTAGGTGGCTCTCCTGCACATCAAGGCTTGAGACACTCTGTTAACACAGAGCGCTTTCAAAGCACCTGTGGTTCGGCTTGGAGAATCAAGGGGCTGCAGCTGCTAAGCCTGCTGCTAATGCTGCGCCACACCCTCTGCCTGGGGGTCGCACCTCTGGGCTGCCTCCAGCCCCCCACCCCTCCTCTGTCTCTAACCGCCTTCACCTCTCCCTCCATGCTCTACACTGGATGCCAGGCCTCGGTCTCCATAACCGCAGGTGCTGCTGGTGCGTGCACCAGCCACGCTCCCCACTTCCTGCAGGTCTGCCATGCCTGTGTGAGCTGTTATCACAGAGACCAAAGACGTGACAGTCACAGTTCCCTTCCCAGAGAGGAGTGTGAGACACTTCATGACAGCTGCACATAATCCTCCTCAGTCCCCTGTAGAATGAGGAAGGGGGTGCATTTTAAAATAATCCCATTTAATTTCTCCCACCTACATGGTATTCTCTCCCCTTCTTGAGAGAAGGAAAGCAAATAACTAAATCACACTGCCCCTGGGGGAAGTGTGTGTATGCGTGTGTGTGTGAGCATGTAAGCAACATTCTTGGGTTTCAAAAAGGCTTCGGGTTCCTTCTGTCCACCTGAAACTATCACAACATTGTTAATCGGCTATACTCCAATACAAAATTTAAAAGTTAAAGCAATAACAACACATGTTGTTATTCAGGTCTTTTAATAACAAGTTATGATTTCACCTGTAAAAAAAAAAAAAAACAACCAAACAACAACAACAAAAAACCAACTTCAGACTATTCATAGGACTTCTGACTCTCTGATGATAGGCACTTCCAGGAGTAAGGCTTCCCTTGCAGCTCAGCTAGTAAAGAATCCGCCTACAGTGTGGGAGAATCCACCTGCAGTGTGGGAGACCTGGGTTTGATCCCTGGGTTAGGAAGATCCCCTGGAGAAGGGAACGGCTACCCACTCCAATATTCTGGCCTGGAAAATTCCATGGACTGTATAGTCCATGGGGTCGCAAAGAGTTGGACACGGCTGAGTGACTTTCACCTCACTACAGGAGTAACCCACGCCCCACTCTGCAAACCCTGGCTACTGACCAGAAGCTCGTAACTCCAGAGGCACCCATCCTCCCATGGCTGCAAGGGCTGGAGACTGTATGTGATGAATGGGTCCCTTGAACTTTGTCTCAGCTTAATGCTGAAGACACGACCCCAAACCACATCATTAACCCTTCAGCAGATCCTCTCCACATTGAGGCAGTATACACACTTCTCCAAATGCATACCCAAGCACATTTTAGTTCCTTGTTTTTTGTGTGGGGGTCTCATACTCCCAAGCAGCCTCCAGCATTAAGTCATTCCCTTGGAATCATGAGTTCTACATTTTTTTCCTTTCAGGCAGACAAAACGTGGGCCGGCAGCCTCTGGCCGATGCAAACGCAGTGAACTTTTCTCAGACATATGGGGTTCCAGCCAGTTTGTGGTGGTTTTGTTACTCTGAATAACCTGACACAGTCATGGATACCCTGTCAAGCTCATCTGCTTGACACTCAACACCTCGGCCCTGTAAGGAAAGCCGGGTCTGGAAGCTTCCAAAGGGCTCACACCTCCTGTCAGGTCACCAATGGCCATAATACCTCCTCCCAGCTGCACCTATGAGACATGTCAGAGAGTGTGCTTCCTGGTGGGTGGTCTTAGGCCTAGAACTTTTAAAATCCCTCCAAGAACAAAAAGGAAGAGTTGCATCCTCCTTCTACTTTAACATGGCCACAGACATTGTTTTATGTGGGACTCCTAGCAGTGCGAGAGTAAGACAGGTAGAAACGGGCAGCTGAGGAAGAGGACTGGACCTCTCACAGGGTGCCCACCCTGTGTTCTTCATGGAGCATGTCCTCTGGGAGCCTCTGAGGGGCTCCGTAAGAACACAGCGGGCCCCTGCCCCTGCACTCCTCGCTCAGCTTTACAACCTCTGCAAACTCTAGAACCCCTGCCTCTCTCAGGAAGTCCCGACCTATCATCAGATCGAGATAGGAGTCTTGTCTCCTGCCACGGAATGAAACAACCTCTCAGGAATGAAACTTTATCTAAGATTCCATTTAGATTAAGTCCAGTTAATTCAGCTGCAACAGAGACCATAGGGATGTGTTCTGAAGAAGGACGAAAGCCATTGCTTTAACTGAGTTCCAAGAGAGATGTTTCACTTACAGTGGGGCCTAGGATGTAACTTTCCTGTGAGTCTCAGGGATTTATCAAAAATTCAATTTGGATATTTTGAGATCCTTAGGAGGATCTAGTTGGTAACAGGGAGTGGTGACTTGCTTGCCACAGATTAACTTAAGTGGAAAATAAGATTAGTCTAAATGACCCCTGTGCCTATTTCTAGCATAGTCCCTAAATGAAAAGTCCTTTTCTCACAATGCATTCCATTGTTTTGAGAGGAGCTCCACTGTTGTTGTTGTTGCTTTCATTTCTAGTGGAGTACAGTTGCTTTATAACGTTGTGTTAGTCTCCACTGTAAACTAAAGTAAACCAGCTCCACATGCACACAGATCCCCCTTTGGGGATTTCCTTCCCATCGAGGTCACCGTGGAGCACCAGGCAGCGCTCCCTGTGCCGCACGGCAGGTTCTCACTAGTTATGTGTTTTATACATAGTATGAACAGTGTACATATCACAATGCAGTTTTATAACATCATTCTTTCAATCTACTAAAAAATGAACAAAACATAAGAATGGCCCTCTTTTTAGTCCTCAGTCCTAATTCTGCATGTATTTAGAAGCCACCAGACTCAGTGGCATACAATCCTTAGGTTATCACTGTTCCCATACTGTGCAACAAATATTTGGTGTCCCGACTGAGTGCTTGGGGTCACCGTGGAGGACACCAAAGTAGGAAACTCAGTTTACTACACAGAGTTGCAACCCACATAAAGCCAAGCTGGCCTTTTCTCACCTAGAAGTCAACCTTAGCCTGGAATCTATCAGAGAAATGAGCTCAAAAATAACCAAGAAGCAATTAATATCTATATTGAAATCTATTAAAAATCCTCCAAAGAGATCCCACTCATAACACACAGCAAAACCGATTGAAATCATGTTTTTGTCACTTTTATCTACATAAATACATTATTTGGTGTGTGCATTTCTGTGCGTTGCACCTGGAAGCTCTCTTCTCCAAAATCTCTCAAAGTCAGACTCCCACAAGATTTCTTCCCTGTCCGCCTTCTCTGTGTCCACAGGTGACACTTCCCCTTGTCAGCAGTACCCCGGCGATTCCAGTGTAGACCTGGCTGACCTCCCCTAAAATCAGTCAGTGATTGGCCAAGAGCCCACCTGGGAAGACACGGGGAAGGGAGGCAGGAGGGGCTGCAGCTGCTTCTCCTCAGCAAAGCAGGGGGGGGACGCTGTGAACATTTAAATGATATTCTTGCCCTATTCGGAGGGAATTGTTTAACAAATATTGATTGAATACCTCTTTTATGGGCTACACACTACTCAGTACGAACCTTACTGATAAAGCAGATATGGTCCTTTATAATCTACCGGCGGCAGCAAGTCTCAGTAATTGAATAGGATGGCTCCTACAGCCACCAGCAGGGTAAGTCTCTAATCCAGATGTCCCTGGGTGCAAATGAGAGCATCCCATATCCAGTGATCATGTCCGGAGCCCTCTTCCAGAGCGCAAAATTCCCAAAGAGAAGAAGATGGGGAGGGTGAGATATATTTTCCTGTCTCAGCTGAAATCTCCCTCATTTCCTGCTTCTGCCGAATTCTTGTTCTCTGTTCTGTGCCTGGAGGTCAATCCTTTTTCTCCCTGATTCCCTACTCAAGCAACAAGGGAACAAAGCCTCTGATGTGTAGCAAACTTCTGCTGAAGTTTTCTAGGTCACCGCCAAAGAGTTACATTCCTGCGTGACACAGCAAATAACTTAAAACAACACATTAGTCACCTCATCTTAAAAGTCCCTTTGGGGACTTTGCTGGTGGTACAGTAGTTAAGACTTTGCCTTCCGATGCAAGGTGCAGGAGTTTGGTCCCTGTTCATGGAACTAAGATCTCACAAGCCTCATGGCCAAAAAAAAAACAGCCAAAACATAAAAAAGAAGCAATATTGCAGCAAATAGACATGTTAAGAAGTGGCCCCTATCCATGACATGGGATTTCACAGTGGTCTGCCTGCTCCAATCAGCACCTGGTCACTGGCCATCTTGCTGCTGCGTGTGCACACACGCAGACACAGACACACATGCGCGTGCATGCAAAAACTGCCCAAGGAATTCCAAATTCCTCTCACTTTGGTATGCACAGAAATTCAGTACTCTCCAACCCTTATATCCAAATTCAATTCTAGAACCAACCTTGGATAGCTAAAAATTTCAGCTACTCAGAGGAGAAAAGGAGCTCGTTGTATGTTAAAAGCAAAAAGAACGACATATTTATAGTCTTTTCCCTAATAGGATTGAGCCTCCTTTATTAAGTGACAAAAAGAATTATGCCAATGCTAAGAGATATAAAATTTGTCCCTTTCTGTGTAATAAGATTAGACCAATACTCTCTAAGACCCACTAGACTATAAGTTCCAAAAGAGCAAGGATAGTGTCTGTCTTCTTCTCTGCTGTATCTAGTATCTAGCTATCTCAACAAATATTTTGAATAATTTACTAATATCCTGTTCAGTACTGACATTCTGTAATTCTTTATTATTTGCAATTCCTTAATCTATTTTTGGAGCTCCCTCGATGGATCAGCAGGTAAAGAATCCACCTGCAAAGCAGAAGACATAAGAGAGGCAGGTTCGATCCCGGATTGGGAAGGAGGAGGAAAATGGCAACCCACTCCAGGATTCTTGCCTGAAGAATTTCATGGAGAGAAGAGCCTAGTGGGCTACAGTCCAAAAGGTCACAGAGTCAGACATGACAGAGTGAAAGCAGAAACAACCTATTTTTTTTTTTTTTACCATACTTCTCTCACATTTGGAGGATGTGTAGAAGAAATGTTTTAGTCAAAAGAGCTAAAGCATTAAATGTATATACTTATTACTGTATCAGAATTACTTCAGCTATGAATAACTGAAGAACCAACTCAAAATAAGTGACAAATTTATTATTTCACAGAATACGAAGTTCAAAGATGAGGTTGTCCTAGGGCTAATCAATTTTGCAGCTTGGCAACAATATTGATATTCAGGTTCTTTTCCGATTTCTACTCTGCCATCCTCAGTGAGGTCCTGTGAAAGGTAAAATTCAAACGACTCCATTTTAAGATAATACCGCCATTTTGAGCAGAACTCCCCCGAAGAAAGAGAAGAGACAAAGAAATTCAAACAAGCCAATCAGGAGAAGACAAGTTATCCTCCACCCCTAGCCAATCAAAGGAGGGCAAGAAAGTCCCTCCAGAAAGCCCCTCACCTCCCACCAATCAGGAGCTTACAAGACCTCCCTAGTTAAAGAAATAACCAATCCCCTTAAGCTTCCCGCTTCCCCCACTATAGGTATAAAAATGGATCGCCGCCATCACTCGGGGCTCTGTCCGCATAGCCATTAGGTTGTGTGGAGGGAGTCTCTGTTCGAGCTTGTAATAAAGTTCCTCACTGCTTTTGCATCGATCCGCAGCTCCTGTGGTGTTTGGTGGGATTCCGAGATCCGGGTACAACAGTCCTCGAGACACCTTAAAACGGCAAAGTGGCTGTAGCCACATCAAACATCATGTTTCACACAACAAAGCCCTTCTCTGGGTCCTTCATCAGGAACAAAGATAACCTTTCCAGAAGCCACTCTGTAGACTTTAGCTCACATTTCACTAGCCAAAACCACATTACCTGCTCAGTCCTAAAACAATGCAAGGGAAATGGAATAACCACGACTGTGCAAGACTAACCAGGATTCAGTCCTTAGAGCTGGGACACCAGAATCCCAAAAGAACCCAAAATCCTTGAAGAACTTCGTCACTCCTTGCCTGAACGAAACTGGAGTTCTATTCGAAAGGATAAAGGAAGGAGTGTCTGCTGGGTAGTCAACCAGCAGTATATACCATACTTACTATCATTTTAAAAAGCCATTCTGAATGCAGTGAGAATTATTTCAAATGGGGAACAAATTCCAATCAAAAGGAATGTTTTTAAGACTAAGTCACAGATTAACCCAAAATTGTCAATGTTGGTGTGTTAATCTCTTTTTCCTACAGACCTTTGATCGTATTTTGAATCCAAAGTTATTGGGAATACTAAAGATAAAAATTGTCAATGTCTTCCTTCCAATTATTTAGGATTCCTGTCTTACTTGGAACTTTTTAGAAGGATATTCTGATGCCATGACACAAACAAAAACCATACGCAATCGATCACACCAAACTCTAGGAAGTTGTTATTTATTTGGAATGCTATATAAGCCAACCTCTTAGAAATATTCCATTATCTTGTGAAAGTTTCTCTCCTGGATACCAAGCTAGAACACAGAAGAGCTAGTCATTAACACTAATGACCACAGCAAACCATGATAGACACCAAAGCTATAAGTACAAAGTGTCAGGCCATGTAGTATAGATCCACACAGAAAGACAACAAACCATTTTCATCTCGTTGCCCTTGATAAATCGAAGACTCTTCTAGGTGCAAGTGACAAAAATCTGACCTTAAACTATCTTAAGCAGAACAGGAGTTTCGTTGACTCATCCGAACATTCTCTGTGAATCTCAATAGAAAGGAAACTTCTTTCCAATTTAAACTTTTGTATCATCATTTAGGATTTTTTTTGAAAGAGTAGACAGTTTAAAGGCTTCCTGCTTGGTTGCCAAATAGCACCGCATGATGAATCTTATAGCACCCAAAATTACCATCAGCAGCAACCCAGCCGCTCACATCTGCTTGTGGAGTTACCTTTATAATCAATCAGGTGATTGAAAAGGTCTTTGTGAGGCAGAAGGGAATAAGTCACCTGTGTTTTTCAATTTACTCTAATTTGTACACAAAATATAATTTGCTACAATGCAGGTCTCTTGCTCAAAAAGATTCAAAACAACAAAAGCAAAAATAATCACTACTATTCCGAGAGTGAGAAAAGTGATAGGAAATCTAGCTGTGATCAGCTGGGAATTACATTAAATCTAAACCATACATAGAAACAAAGATTTTTAGTGGGGGGAAAGACCTAAAAAATGTATCACAGTAACTTCCCATTTCATAGGTAAAGAAATGAGGTCAATGGCCAGTTGCATGCATAAGTTGATTTTCATTTCCTCCGCAATCCCAATTTGACTATATGAAATGTATAAACCAATGGGCAAAAGAGAACAGGAGAGGACATACATAGCAGACAGGAGACCAGAGGGGAGTGGATGAGTGGCGGTCACACTAAGCAGTCAGAGAAACCTGGAAACTGAGTGGCTCCAGACAGACAATCCAATGGCAAGAAAACCTACTTCTGCCTCTAAACTACAGAGAGGCGTGGGAATTGGTGACACTAGGTACCTCTGAATGGTTGAAGGATGAAAATAAAGATCCAGAAAATTGGTTGAAAGTCAGGATAAGGAGCCAGTAAATCTTAGGTCACCTTCCCAAATCTACTTAGCCAAGAGATTGTTCATCCATTTTGGCAAAAAGTGGGAAGGTTTTCATCTAGACACTGAACCAGAGAAGTTCCATGCTAGGGCAACGGAGGGAGGGAAGGATGAAACACAATGGGGGAATTATACTGAATTAATAATGATGATGATGACGACAGGTGTGTGTGTGTGTGTGTGCACTAAGTCATGTCCAACTCTTTGCGACCCCATGGATTGTAGCCCGCCAGGCTCCTCCGTCCATGGAACTCTCCAGGCAAGAATAATGGAGTGGGTTGCTATTTAACATTCATGATGTTTAAAGGGCTTCCCAGGTGGCTCAGTGGTAAAGAATCCACCTGCCAACGCAGGATATGGAGGAGACATGGGTTCGATCCCTGGGTCAGTTAGATCCCCTGGAGGAGGAAATGGCAACCCACTCCAGTATTCTTGCCTAAGAAATCTCATGGACAGAGGAGTCTGGAGGGCTACAGTCCATGGGGTCCAAAGAGTCAGACACAACTAGGCACGCATGCACACACATGATGTTTAAAACACTGTAGGCACTTTATAGGCCTTGATTCATCTAATCCTAAAAACTACATGTCTCCCCCACTTTTCAAAAGTTCAATTTATACCACTTCAATTTTATTAAAGACCTAAATTAGTATTGTTTTCATTAACTGAAAGAACTCAAAGAGAATTTTCACTTTTACAAAAAAAAAAGACAAAGTGCAGAAATAGTGTTTATCCGCCTCAAACCGCTTGGGGTGAACCACTGCAGAGGCAACCGGCACTCTGGGCAGTGAGTCTGGCTCCGCCCAGCTCCTTCCCCAGGCACCACACTCAGCATCTTGGCACAAGCCACCAGCGCTCTGAACTGTGTCTGTGAGCCTCTGTGCTTCATCTCCATTTATTTTGTGTGGTCATTAGCAAGATGTTTTCCTAAGGTATTGATAATTGCTGCTTCTCTTTATAGTGTTTCAGCTTATGAAAGGTTTCATAAGAACACTCTACTTTTGGATAGCAGGGGAAACCTATATTCTATAAAATAGGTATTACTAGGGCCCTTATTTTACAGATGATAAAACAGGTTATAAATTTTAAAGAAACACAGAGAAAAGACCTACAGGTCCTGCCAGATCCAAGTCACCCATCAGCCTGATCCACCAAGCACCGGAAGCTTTTATTCAACTTCTCAGAATGTTACAGTTGCATAAGAACAGCCAGCCAAGGACATCAGGTATTTGAGGAAAGTCTCTAATGTGGAAAAGAGGAACCAAAGAAAATTGGAAAATGGAATTCAGAAAAATAAAAAAGAAACTAAAATGTCTTCAGAGAAACAGGAAAAAATACTGATCCAAGGAACAAGTACAGAATGTTATTTTTTAAAGAATATTTTGAATTTAACATTCTAAATAGAAAAATCAGAAGTTGAAATTAGAAAATACATAAGAAAACTATATATATAATCAATCTATGATTCAAATATCTTATTAATAGGTGTTTTACAAAAAAAAAAAAAAAAAACAGAGAAAAGGGAGGGGAGAAAATTACCAAAGAAATTATACAAGAAAATTTCTCAGAAATGAAAAAAGTGAAAGGCGCACTGTGTGTCCAACACATTGAACAACAAAAACAGCTCTACAGTACACTATTAATTTCAGAATATCAGAGATAAAGAGAAGTTCCAAAAAACTTTGAAGAGGACAAAGAAAACATGTACAAAGAATCAGAAATCAGAACAACATTAGATTTCTCAAGAGGAACCCTAGAAGTTAGTAGACTAGGGAGAAATATCTTCATAATCCTTAGGGAAAAAGATTTCTAAACCAGCTTTGGCTAACTCTCCAATCTATCCTGCTCTACCCTGCCCTACCCAATCTAACTTGCAACCAGCTCCAAATCCAGAAGCAATTTAGCAAATTCCCAGGGGCCTGTGGACTGGCCTGCACTGTGCCTGGTTGAGGTGGCAGCCAAGGCTGACACTATAATCCCACCACAGCTGCTGTCACCAGTCCAGGACTCCAACTTCTCCGTGGCTCCCTCTATGGCAATTTTTATCATTTGTTGCAGGCCCAGACTATTCCACCTTTATGATGGGTTTCCAAAATCTGGTCTGTTGAAGCTAGTAAATTAATTCTATATTTGTTTTCTTTTGGCTTCTGTAACAATCACCACTAATTTAATGGTATATAATAATACAGGTTTATTATCTCACCATTCTGTAGGTTGGAAGGCTGGGCAGACTAGACTGATTTCTCTGCTACTAGCCTCAGAGGCTGTACTCACGGTGTAGTCTAACCTGACTCTCCCCTGGTGGCTCTGCGGGAGAAGCTGCTCCCAGACACGCTCTCGTTGTTGGGAGAATTCAGTGCCCTGTGGAGGTGGTGTCAAGGTTTCTCGTACAGACTGTCAGCCAGAAGCCTCTCTCGGCTCCTAGAGGTCTCCCTTCACTCTGTGCACATAGCCTTCGGTATCTCAAGGCCTGAAATGGCACATCAAGTCCTTCTTACACTCGGAATCTCACTGGCTTCTCCTGCTGCATCTCCAGCCCAAGAAAGTTCTCTGCTTTTAAGGGCTCTTGTGATTAGATTGGGCCTATCCGGATAGTCCAGGATGAACAACTATTTTAAGGGCTGTAACCTTAAATACATCTGCAAAATCCCTTTTGCCATGTTATATGACATATTCACAGGATCCAGGATTGAAACACAGATCTTGGAGGAACCATTCTGCCTACCACAGTTTGTACAGAAAATAAAGTCAGTTTATTATGTGGGTGTGCATGCTAAGTCACTTCAGTTGTGTCCGACTCTGCGACCCTATGGACTATAGCCTGGCAGGCTCCCCTGTCCATGGGATTCTCCAGGCAAGCATACTGGAGTGGGTTGCCATTTCCTTCTCTAAGGGATCTTCCCGACCCACATCTCTTATGTCTCTGGCATTGGTAGGCAGGTTCTTTACCACTACCGCCACCTGGGAAGCCCCAGTTTATTACGGCAACAGATAAATCTATTTTCCTCCCTGACCCTTCATTGGAATAGGAATATTTGTACTTACAGATGTATCTGATAGCACCTGCAATGACTAATACAACAAAATTTGAGTGCTTACTATGTAAAAACATTGTGGTAAGCCTAGGGAATTAAAAAGTGATGAAACAGAGTCCACTCTCAAGATGCTCACAGTACAGCAGATGAGATAGAAAATGATCCTCCTCAGAAATGCAGGGGGACTTTATCAGAGATGACTCACATGTCACCTGATAAGACTCAGATCAGAAACTAAGCCATCCAGATCCAGTAAGAAAGTCCAGTACCTATTTCACTGTGGTGCACCATCTCTACTTCTCAAGTTTTCTGTTCAATTTATTTAGCTCTTTGTCTCATTTTTATAATGCATCTGATACAATTATGGATTTATGGAACACCCGAAAGACACCAATTGATTTTTACTTTTTGCCTTTGAGCTTACTGCACAAGATAGGAGCAAAATTATACCCATACTCAGACATTATTGCTTTGTTGATTTTCACGTTTCCCAAAATGAATAATTTTTTGTTGTTCTACCACAGCCATTAAAAGAAATAGAAGATCTGATCTGTGGAAACATTGTGATTGTCGCAGGGAAGCCTCCTGGAGGACATGCGGGCTATTGGTATTCTCTCCTCAAACTGAAAGCGGTCTCTGGAGATCCATGAGAGACACAGAATAACAACAAAGACTGGAAAACAAATCGATGGAATCAGAGATGGCTGCAGACCCGTGAATAGCTTTTCACGCTGTTGCCATTTCAGTTCAAATTACACTTCAGTTTTGCAAATTGACGGAAAAAAAAAATTAGTTTTATTTCAGTGTGTTTAACTTTTCAGTTAAAGACCAAAGAGCAGGTTTCTACACTCAAAATGGTTCCTTTTGGTCGCTTTGTTAAAAATCACAAAGCTCCTTTCCCCCCAAAAGAGGTCCATTCATTACACTGCAATGCTAGGAGCGAACTGAAAGGCGAATGTGTGACTGTATGAAGGTTTTAATATTTTCATAAAGATCCTCTCTTTGGCTCCTCAAGCATTTGCCTTTCATTTTGTTTTATTGAATTAGGCTGCAAAGCACTTGAGCATGAAGCTCTTTGTCATCTCTAACCAGGCTTACACTGATTCCACGTATCCATATGCCTCGTCTTGGTATATTAATATACACATCTATTCCACTGAAAAAGAGAACTCTCTAATTTATTATGTAAAAGGATAAGCCACTTCCATAGCCTATTTGCATGCAGGTATGCTAAGAAGCAGATTTGTTTTCTCAGACTTAGAGCTGACTCCTTTAGTGGCATTAAACCAAGGGGAAAATGAAATTATATTTTGATTTTTATGGTGGATTATGCTACAACCATGACAAAAGCAGGCTGAAATTTTGGCTTTATATTTCTTTAAATATAAGCAAATTGTAGCACAAAGAACTCTAAACTAATATAAACAAAACTCTTCACACAGACATACACACATACACACAACCTCAAAAATGCAAATCACACTATTAATTCACCACCTGCCACTCATTTGGGTCACTTTATCCTTAGCCCAAGCAGAGGATTTCCTGAGATGGTAAAGGGATTTATACAAATGACCAAAAAAAAATGTGTTTTCCTCATAAATATTACTCTTACAAATATTAATAAGGGAAATGTATAAAATAAGCAATAAAGCAATCAAGAATTTCAGAGTCTGAAGACCTTAGTTACTGTTTATAAGGCAAAAGCAAAATAATATTTTCTGAAGGCCCTCTCCTTAATCACAGAAAGTTTTTAGATGCATTTATAAGCTTCTCTTTCACCTTATTCTGATTCAGAAGCATCTTTTCTAAGAAAAATGTGTACCTGGCTTGTCTATTCTACAAAATCTATTGAGTGCCTCCTCTGTGCCAGGCACTATTCTGGGTGCTGGTGTATAGTAATGAGCCAGTCAGATGCGTTCACTGTTGTTGTGGAAAATGAACAGCAAACACATGAATATATTAACATTAGAAAACTTCAAAAGCAGTGAAGGCTTTGAAGAAAATTCAATATGACAATGTGAAGCCAGCGGCTAATGGAGCACCGGCAGATGTGGGAAAGAGTAGAGACCAAAGCTGAGATCTAAATGACAAGCGCCAATCACATAGAATCTGGGTAAGAGTCGTCCAGGTGGGGGCAGCAGCAAGTGCCAAGGCCTGGGCTGGAAATGAGACTCAGGCTGGTTCACTGCAGCTGGAACAGGAAGACAATCCATCCTCCATTCACTGAGCCTCTATTCAGTAGGGCCCAGGAATATAGAGGTAAAAACTTTCATTTCTGTTCTCAAAAGGCTCACTCTAGTGGAAAAGACAGACAAAAAATTTGAACGTAACGCAGTAAGTGCTATGATGGCAGTATGCACATAGAATATGGGACACAAGAGTACAGATCAGGTAGGTCATGAAACCAGTCATAAATTAGGCGCCAGCCAATGTCGGATTTTCACACTGGATTAACCATTAATTAACATACACCTTGGCAGGTGAAAGTTATTCATATTTTCATGCACTCAGTATATCAGTCAACAAATACTGAGTATAATACTCCAGGACTACCTTAGGTGTGAAAGTAAAAGTGTTAGACACTCAGTTGGGTCCAACTCTTTGCGACCCCATAGACTGTAGCCCTCCATGGGACACTCCAGGCAAGAAAAGTGGGTATGCTTCTCCAGGGTATCTTCCTGACTTAGGGATCAAACCTGGTCTCCTAGATTACAGGCAGACTCTTTACCATCTGAGCCATCAGGGAAGCCCGTATTAGGTATAGGGGACTCTACAGCAGCTCGGGTGCTTTCTCTTGCTAAGAATAGAAACTTGTGTGTGTTAGTCAGTCAGTCATGTCCGACTCTCTGTGACCTCTTGGACTATAGCTCACCAGGCTCCTCTGTCCATGGAACTCTCCAGGCAAGAATACTGGAGGGGGTTTGCCATTTCCTACTCCAGAGGATCTTCCTGATCCAGGAATCAAACCTGGGTCTCCTGTATTGCAGGCAGATTCTTTACCATCTGAGCTGAAAGTCCACTCAGAAATCTCAAAACAGGGACTTCCCTGGTGGCTCAGTGGTAAAGAATTTTCCTGCCATTGTAGGAAACACAGATTTGATTCCTGATCCTGGAAGATCCCACGTACCGAGGAGCAACTAAACCCGTGGGCCACAGCTATTGAGCTTCCGCTCTAGAGCCCATGCTCCACAGCAGGTGAAGCCGCCACAGTGAGAAGCCCACAGACCACGAGAGCAGCCCCGGGCTCTGGAAGCAGAGGAAAAACCTACACAGCAATGAAGATGAGGACAGCCAAAAACAAATAAATAAGATTATATTTTTCTAAATATCAAAATGGCTTAAGCAAAAGAGGAACTTCTTTGATTTGCCTAACTGACAAGTCCAGGAGTTTGACTTCAAGTACAGGCTAGTCCAAATGTTCAAACAATAAAGCTAAGTCCATCCAACCTCAGAAGTACAAAACTGTAGGCCTTCAATTATGGATAACTTACATTTTGCACATCATTAAAATTTTCCTGCTCTTTGCAATGGTATTCTGTCTTTCAGTTTGATATCTTTAATTAGCCCTATATCTTAAAGATGCTGTGGTCCAACATTTGGTATTTGATGTTCCTATGGGTCTTTGTTGCTGACAACAATGTTGCCATCTCTATGTCTGGTTTATAGTCAAACACATATGTCCCTACTTACTTTTTAATGGAAATTTGATGAGGAAAGTTCTCAGATTTTCTAAAACATTCATCATAAAATAACTCTCTGTCCCAGAATCATGCTCAAAAACCTTAAGTCATTTTGAGATAGGTTGGCTGGAGTATGAGTTTTGTTCATACGTATATTTGTTGAATATAAAAATCAATAACATCACCACTCTGTACATTTATCTAATATAATAATCAATACCAATATCTTTCCTGATATTTACTTAATGTAATAATCAATAACAATACTGTTTGTTTATTTGATGACATTGACCAAGGAAGACGACCAAATCTATGTGCTTTACACACCCTACGTACATTCAAACTGGGCCACTCACTGCTCACGTCTCCCTTCTACTTCGCACCCTCCAGACCTAAAGAGACACCATCCTTCTTCTCTTGGCAATGGAAGGCACTGGGCAATAAATTATCATATTTTTGTGAGGCAGTCAGCATTGATGGATCCCCTCTCTACATTATTCTTGGTAATGTGAAGGAAACAAAGAAATAGAACATGATTTACCCCTATATTTGTTAGTGTAATACTAGCTGCTGTAAAAGATAAATCCCAAGATACCAGTAGCTTAATATATGATAAACTGGTAAGTTAGTTGCCTACCATCTGACAGTATAGTATGGTTATTTCTGGTTGCTCAAACGTTTCCATATAATACTTTGGGGACCTATGCGTCTTCCATATTACCTTCTCCTAGAATCCTACAATCCTCTGCATTCAGAGAGCATCCATGGAAAGAGCATGGGAGCCCACTGGAAGTAGCTCTCATCACTTCTTCCTGATCCCTTTGGCTTGATCTCAGTCTGCATATACCAGGCAAGCTGAGGATACAATCTGGCAATATGACCAAAAAGAAGGAAATGGATTTGTTAAACAGCCAATTTCTGCCACCATCCCATCCTTAAGTTGCCTATAATTCAAAGAGGAAGACAAGATGAGACAAATGAAGTATTATACATCTGTAAAAAGGGAGAAATATTAAAGACTGTAATAGTCAGAATATTAGAGACTTTAATTTCTAAGGAGAAACTAAAAACGAGTAGAATTTGAGGATAAACCTGAAGAGCCATCCCAAGAAATAAAACACTACAGTATAAGTAAAATCAGAAGTAGAGATAGGCATGCATCTGGCAGAGGAATATAAAGGACTGATCTGACAACTGTACAGAGTCTATGCCAGAAGGTAGAAAACAACATACCTGGCTAAGGAGACTTGTATGAAACTACCCTGGCTAGGACCACTGATCATGCCACCTTAAACACATGTTTGCACTGCATTATGTGTGTTGCACTGCATCAGATTTCCTATAATATAGCCAAAGAGCCCAGTGTTCTTCACCCTCTTTTTCTTAGTAATCTCTAAATCTCAGCTGACATTTCAAGTTTGAGTAGAAAATGTTGATATTACCTAGAGGGTGTGTGTGCGTTAAATTGCTTCAGCCATGTCTGACTCTTTGCAATCCTATGGACTGTAGCCTGCCAGGCTCCTCTGTCCATGGGGATTCTCCAGGTGAGAATACTGGAGTGGACTGCCATGCCCTCCTCCAGGGGATCTTCCCCATCCAGAGACTGAACGCATTTCTCCTGAGGCTCCTGCATTGCAGACAGATTCTTTACCACTGAGCCACCAGGGAAGCCCAGCTACCCCTCACTAATTTTGAGTTTCTCAAAGAACAAAGAAAAAACAAATAGCAAATTCTAAGAGATAATGATTAACCTAAATAACCGTCTCACTTGTGAATTAAACTACCAGTCTTTGTAATACAACAAAGTTAAGAAGTCGTTGAGAACCAGACGCTCTAGTTGAGGACACGTAGGAGTAGATAATTAAATTCTTAACCATGGACATAGAGTTACAGCAAAATTAAAGTAGAAATTAAATGCCAGTAGTTCTCTCTTTGGATTAACCACTAAATACCCACAGAATTAGGGAGACCATGGCTTTAATCAAATACTTCCTACAAAAGAGGAAGTTTCTAAAGGTTAATTCACATGTGGTCCCAACAGAAGTCCTTATGGGCATATGTTTTTGAATCTTTTAGGGAAGATTCTCTGGATGCCAGGGAACACACCTCTGCCTCACTTGTTCTGATGCTTGCTCCAATATTTCAATATGCTGCAACACTCACCTTGCTAAACTGAAAACTATATCTTCAACTCCATCATGCTTTGTACTCCATGATACAGTACACAAATCAGGACTGTCCTGTCCCTTTGTGGAAATTTTAGGGCAGTGGTGATTTACCTTTGAGGAATTTTGAATTTTTAAAATCCAAAGGAAGCTATGGCTCATGTCTGCTCCGCAGAAAAATTCACATAAGCGTAGAAGGGATTTTAATTTTATGTGAGGGAGGCATTCCAAAGAAGCTCTTATAATTTTAAGACCCCGTTTTTTCCACTCTCCGACATAAATCACAGCAGGATCCTCTATGACCCACCTCCCAGAACATTGGAAATAAAAGCAAAAATAAACAAATGGGACCTAATTAAATTTAAAAGCTTTTGCACAACAACGGAAACTATAAGCAAGGTGAAAAGACAGCCTTCAGAATGGGAGAAAATAATACCAAATGAAGAAACAAAGGATTAATCTCAAAAATATACAAGCAACTCCTGCAGCTCAATTCCAGAAAAATAAATGACCCAGCTCAATTCCAGAAAAATAAATGACCCAATCAAAAAATGGGTCAAAGATATAAACAGACATTTCTCCAAAGAAGATATAAAGATGGCTAACAAACACATGAAAAGATGCTCAACATCACCCATTATCAGAGAAATGCAAATCAAAATGTCAATGAGGTACCATTACACGCCAGTCAGAATGGCTGCTATCCAAAAGTCTACAAACAGAAATACAGAACAGACTTTTGAACTCTGTGGGAGAAGGTGAGGGTGGGATGTTTCAAAAGAACAGCATGTATACTATCTATGGTGAAACAGATCACCAGCCCAGGTGGGATGCATGAGACAAGTGCTCGGGCCTGGTGCACTGGGAAGACCCAGAGGAATCGGGTGGAGAGGGAGGTGGGAGGGGGGATCGGGATGGGGAATACGTGTAAATCTATGGCTGATTCATATCAATGTATGACAAAACCCACTGAAATGTTGTGAAGTAATTAGCCCTCCAACTAATTAAAAAAAAAAAGTCTACAAACAATAAATGCTGGAGAGGGTGTGGAGAAAAGGGAACCCTCTTACACTGTTGGTGGGAATGCAAACTAGTACAGCCACTATGGAGAACAGTGTGGAGTTTCCTTAAAAAACTGGAAATAGAACTGCCATATGACCCAGCAATCCCACTTCTGGGCATACACACCAAGGAAACCAGATCTGAAAGAGACACGTGTACCCCAATGTTCATCACAGCACGGTTTATAATAGCCAGGACCTGGAAGCAACCTAGATGCCCATAAGCAGACGAATGAGTAAGAAAGCTGTGGTACATATACACTATGGAATATTACTCAGCTGTTTAAAAGAATTCATTTGAATCAGTTCTAATGAGATGGATGAAACTGGAGCCCATTATACAGAGTGAAGTAAGCCAGAAAGATGAACACCAATACAGTATACTAACGCATATATATGGAATTTAAAAAGATGGTAACGATAACCCTATATGCAAAACAGAAAAACAGACACAGATGTACAGAACAGACTTTTAAGACTCTGTGGGAGAAGGTGAGGGTGGACTGTTCAGAGAGAACAGCATTGAAACAAGTATACTATCAAGGGTGAAACAGACCACCAGCCCAGGTTGGATGCATGAGACAAGTGCTTGGGGCTGGTGCACTGAGAAGACCCAGAAGGATGGGATGGGGAGGGAGGCGGGAGGGGGGATTGGGATGGGGAACACATGTAAATCCATGGCTGATTCATGTCAATGTATGGCAAAAACCACTACAATACTGTAAACTAATTAGCCTCCAACGAAAAAAAATAAATGGGAAAAAAAAAGACCCCATTTTTCAGCAATAATTTCCCATAGGAATGCCATAGACTTCTATGGGGCAGGACAGCACACTAGTAAAGCCTGTTTCCTATACCAACTCAAGTTTCCCCATTTTATAGATGAGAAAAATGATGCACAGAGACATTAGGCAACTTATCACGTTCCACCTCCAGGAAGTAGCAAAGCAGGAGGAAGTGACCAAGCAGTCTACCTCCAAAGACTTTGTCCACACATATAACCACAGTGAGATACTGTCCCCACTTGTCTGTTCTAATAATACATTCTTTTTATTTTTAAAAGAATAGAGACTGCTCTGCTCTATCCACATTTCTGATGGAAACAGAAACCCTAAAGGGGTTGGGTGTTGCGCGTTACTAGTGCTCCATCTCCCGCCCATGCATTTCGGTCAAGTTATCAATGAGGGATACCCTCACACAACCTTAGGATGAGCTCCTTACTTTCAAAGAGTCAGGCACATGTGGTACCGAATGCTGTGCCTCTTCTCTCCTAGGCTCAAGCCAGGCCACCTGGTTTCTTCTAAAGCTAATTACTGAACCATCTAAAATGGAGTTCCCATATTTCTTTATTTTTAATCTCCCTGACTTTCAGGCCATACATCAAGACAAAGCCCTCCTGGACGTAGTATCATTTTACATTCTCCAGACACCATCCCAGGAATAGCAGTATGCTTCTCTTAATTTGCCTCAGCTCTGGAGTCCCTGGGCTTCCCTTGTGGCTCGGCTGGTAAAGAATCTGCGTACAATACGGGAGGATCTGGGTTCAATCCCTTGGTTGGGAAGGTCCCCTGGAGAAGGGAAAGGCTACCCACTCCAATATCCTGGCCTGGAGAATTCCATAGACTGTATAGTCTGTGCGGTTACAAAGAGTCGGACATGACTGAGCGACTTTCACTTTCACTAGAGTCCCTGAGGTTTGTAGTTAGCCATACCACTGGTCAGGGAAAGACTATAATAAAAGCTCATTCAGTCCAAGTTAATAAAATCTTCTTTAGTTTTCAGTTTTAATCTCCTCATCTTGGCTTTATCTGAGGCTAAAACTCAGGATGATATCTAATTAAATTTGGAGAATTAAATATTTTAATTGATTTACTTATTTTCTATAATCTTAAGCAATCTAATGCCCCACACTTGACTAGGCCAATTGTGTTAAATTGCAATAAACTCAAACATTATTTAGCACTTTTTAAATTTAATCCAAATGCATATGTTCTAATTATTAAGTTTATGAAGAGTTCCTTCCCACCACTTCTACAAAAAGGCATTATGGCTGGTAGGGGCCTTTATATAAATCCAGACTGGATATCTAGCTTTAACTACAAGTGGAGGCTTAAGGTCATTTTCTTTCCACGTTATCTCTGTCAGGACTTCTCCGTCTTCTGCAAGTAAACACGTGTCATAAGTAAAAACACTATTCTCACTATTTTGTTGTGATTCACGTCATGTGTCTCACTGATTCACGTCTGACTGTGACCCCATGGACTCAGCACACCAGGCCTCCCTGTCCTTCACTATCTTCCGAGTTTGCTCAAACTCGTGTCCACTGAGTCAGTGATGCCATCCACCCATCTCATGCTCTGCTGCCCGCTTCTCCTCTTGCCTTCAATCTTCCCCAGCATCAGGGTCTTTTCCAATGAGTTGGCTCCTCCTATCAGGTTGCCAAAGTACTGGAGCTTCAGCATCAGCATCTGTCCTTCCAATAAATATTCAGGGTTGATTCCTTTAGGAAATTTAGTTCAACATAAAGACCATGTCAAATTTCTATCAACTTGCATTCAAGCTATTCCAAATAAACATGGATATCCAGTAAAAAAAAAAAAAAAGAAAGAAATAGTTTTTGTTATACATGTTGCAAATGCAACTATAATATATTGATAGATTCCTAAACAAGTTCTATCACCTTCCAGATAGAAAATTTTGTGTTCCCACTGGTGTCAAAGACTGTCAAAGCAACTCTATGGCTTAATTCCATATTTTTTCTACCTATAATATTGAGTGTGGGACCTGAACTTAGAAATTATTTAAGTGGTGTAAAAATTTGTAGTCAAGAAACTGACCTATAAACTAGTCTAGAATCACTGAAAAACATAGGCCCCTAGCAAAGATGGGGTAAAATACCCTATAGAGGTGCCTCCTCAACTCAAAGCTCAAATAAGACAACCAAGAGACAACTTCAACTGAAGACAAGTTCATAACACAAAACTGTGAAACACATGGACACTCACAGCACTTAGAGAGAAAGCAAACACAATGGGGGAATTTACAGCTGGAAGAATTCAGGCAATAGAATAATCTAAAATAAAGTCTTTTTTTTTTTTTAAGGGCACATTATTTAATGTTCCCACCATGGTCTGGTTAACCATCGACCAAAAAACACATTAATAAAATTAAGTCTTTAAAAATGAAGTATGTTAATAATGTTCTATAAGGTAAAGGAAGGAAAAAGTATCAACAAGACAAAACCAAAATGCTTTTAAAAAAAACAGGCAGATTAAGAAAGGAAAAAAATTTTCTAGAAATGAAAACCATAGTCATTGTCAATTGATGGCTTAAACAAAAGACTAAAAACATAACTGAAAAAGAAATTAGTGAGCTAGAAGGCAAAGAACTAAGGCACCCAGAACATGAAAAAATTTAAGATACACAAAAGAGAGAACAAGAAGTTTTAATATACCTATTATAGGGGTTTCAGAAAGAAGTAAAAGGTTATGGGAAAGAAGCAATACTGAAAGGGATAATAGTGAAGATGTTTCTAGAAAAGAAAAAAGGCATGAATCATTAGATTTTAAAGAACATAGTGAGTTCTTGGCAGAATTTTTTTTTTTTTTTTGGGGGGGGGCCATGCTGTGCAGCTTGTGGGATTTAGTTCCCCAACCAGAGACTGAATTAGGGCCCTTGGCAGTGAGAGTGCAGAGTCCTAAGCACTGTACCACCAGGAAATTCCCTTTGCAGAATTTCTTTAAAATCACAAATCATAGTGAAACTTTAGAGAATCTAAAATAGAGATAATAAAGCTAGCTGGAAGAAATGACTGTTTACCTTCAAATAAACAACAATCAGACTGACAACAGGCTTGTCATCACGAAAATAGGTTCCAGAAATCAAAGGAGAAACATACTCAGTAAAATAACTGTCAACCTTGAATCATCTGCCCAGTGAAACTAACATTCAAAAGAGTGAGAATAAAATAAAGGCATTTTCAGACATACAAAGAATAAAGGAGTTCGCTACTTTTAGACCACTCTGCCCCCCACTGAAAGAACCACTAAAAACTAAACCTGAGCAAAAAGCAAAGATAGAATTACAATGGAATATAAGAAACAATGGTTTAAAAAAAGAACTTGAAAAAAAAAAAAAAAGAACTTGGTTTTCATTTGCATATCTAAATAAATATAGACTCTATAAAATAATAATAAAGTAACTAATTTGAGGGATGATCTCAAACCACAGTGGAGCTAAAATATGAGACTAACAATAATAATGGAAGATAGGATGGGTTCAGAGGAAAACTAAAACATTCTAAGGTTCTTGCTTTTTTTTTCCTCAGGAAAACGAATGGGGAAGATGAACCAAACAGCACAAGAGAGAAAGGATTATGCCATAGTTGTGTTTGGGTTATGAGTGGGAAAAAGATAATTAAGACTTTCTTTTCATAAAGTTTCCAAGAATAAGATTTCATCCTTCTCAAATGAGATTAATATAAATCACTTTAAAGGTGTTTTTCAAATACTCTTTCCTTGCATTAGAAGTAGCTACCATTTTTCTAGAAATTCAAAGACAATGACTTTGATCCAAAAATAAGAAAAGTTACTTGTTTGTGACCCAGTTCATGTAGAATTAATTTTGACATTCAGTTTCCAACATTAATATTTGTTTCTTTGAGTTTCTATGAGCTCTAAAATCCCCATCAAAGTAGATAAATTATCTCCATAATTCCACATACTTTACAAATTAAAAATAAAAATATTTTCCACAAGAACTGAAAGTCCTAAAAACTCCTCAGAAATAGTATCTCTTATATTCTCCTAAAAAAAATTCTCAAGTATCCCTTTCATTCTTCCTGGGAGAAAATCCATAGACAATTGATGTTAACTATAATTTATGAATAAATAATTATCAGGCTCCATGCTGCCTTATCACCAAGGAATCCACCTGGAAAGTCAACTGCCCAGTCTACATTCATTTGAGGGAAAAAAAAGCCCATCGATAAAGTTACATTTTAGGGCTTTAGTGCACTAACTAGCCACTGTCGCCACAAAGAATCATTTTTACTTGAACACAAGTGCTAAAAACTTAACTTCGCTTTTTTATTTAGTGCTTTTGAGAGACTAAATTGCAACTCACAAAGACAGTTATTAAGGTCTGAATGGAAAATTATTTAGATTAAATATCATGTTCACATTCAAGAATCATTGTAATTGGTCCATTAAACAGAAGCATTGTAATGGGGTCTATATCTTTTTTTGCTCCATTACTTAAAACTAAATAGCAGTTATTATATATATTACAGTGGTTAAAGATTCTACCGTTTACATTGTTGATGTTGAAATTTAGCTTTTTATCAACTCATTGGCAATTTCCTCTATTTATTTATTTATTAAACAATAGATGATAGGTTAGCTGAATTCTCTGCCTTTATATCAAGTTTTTTAAAACAAAGAACACAATCAAGAAGGTATTTATATAAGTCAAAATATAACGGTTATTAGCATAACAAACATGTCCAAAACCTCAACAAAAACAAGGGTTTATTTCTTCTTTGCATATATATATCTTTATATATTATATATATATAAGATATATATATCTTATATATATATTCTTCTTTATATATCCATTGCTGGTTGGCCATGGATCTGCTCCATGTCAACTTCACTGTAGGACCTGAAAACTCCCCAAGGCAACACAGATCTTCATAGAGGAGAGAAAAAAAAAAAAGATAAGGCAAACTGTGAGATGGTTACATGAGCTTCTATTAGAAGTGCCTCACATCACCTCCACCAGAGCAAGTCACATGACTAAGCCTCCCTTAACAAGAAAAAACACTGTGTAATCCTCCCAAAGAATGACACCACAGGAGAGGCATCAAAATATATGGTAAGCAGTCATACAATATATCACAGTGACCATGCCAATATTTTCTATAAAATTGAGGAATCACTTCAATATACTATTTGCTTTCCAAGGCAAAGTTGGTCCTATTTCTTCACTGAAGAGAGAAAGTGACTCTTACTTAAGAAAATTCCAGATAAATTAAACATATTGACTTGAACCTGAAAAAAAATTTTGGTGCAAGATTACAGAATTAAATTTTCCTCTGATTTTCAACAAGGAGTAAGGGCACACAGAATGTCCACTATAACAGGAAGCCTTAAAGAATGTGATCATTTATGGAAAGAAATTTTTCATAGAAGTCTTCTAAGGGCATTTCACCAGAAGAAGCTTACATTTCAATTTCATTTCATATAAGGGATGAAAAATATGCTTAAGAGGCAGAAGCTAAAATTTGAAGTTTAAACTAATTTTGACAATTTAACATTGCCAAAATCAAATGCCACCTCACGCACCCTTATGATTTGTACTTCAAAAATCTTAAGAAGTTTTAGACAGCTGAGTGTATTCATTTTAAGTCTTAAAAATGTTTTGGTGTTATAGACAGTATTTAAGAAATCTTCAACCTGTAGAACAAATTGTCAGTATTTGAGACTGAACTTTTTTGCTTTTATTTAAGGAAGTAAATTTTATCACAGCAGTTACTTGATGTGATTATTAGAACAAGGTCACAAATTAGAAGTCACATGAAGCCATATTCCTGGTTTATTTAAATGTCAATAATACTTTGCCGGGCTTCCCTGGTCGCTCAGACGGTAAAGAACCTGACTGCAATGTGGGAGACCTGGGTTCGATCCCTGGGTAGGGAAGATCCCCTGGAGGAGGGCATGGCAACTGACTCCAGTATACTTGCCTGGAGAACCCCCATGGACAGAGGGGCCTGGCGGGCTACAGTCCACGGGGTCGCAAAGACTCGGACATGACTGAGCGACTACGCACACAGCACACACAAGCAGCTCTACACGTTTGCTGACCCCTGAGATACCATCTCTTTCACCACCACATGCCAAACCCAAAGTTACATCAACATGAACCCAGCAGAGCTTCCTAATGTTTGGATTTAGAAGAATATATAAAACTTTTAACTATAACTACAGTAAAGATCAGTAATTAAAATAAGTTCAAATGTGGCACCCTCAAGCCCATTCAAGAAACATTAACAAGCAATTCTATTCATTCTTCTAAGAAATTTAACATCAGCCACACCAGCTTTTCCCAGAGCATATCCTATAAATTGGTAGTTCTGTAGAATTTAATTGACAGTTATGTGACATTCTATAATCAAACAAGTTTGGGAAACACTGAGTTAAACAAAAATAAAATGTTTGTTTATTGAAAAGACCAATACACACCAAGGATCTCCAAGAAAGAAGGGTAGCATAGAGCACTTCCCAAAATTATTTGGCCACTGAATCCCTTTTAATTTTTTTGAAGACATTAACAGTAGGACCAACTGTTCCACAGGATATACTTCAAAATGTTCTGAATTAAGAGGAAGGAGAGGATGAGATGAATGGACAGGGTGGCATGGAAGCATATCACTACCGTGTGTAAAACAGGCAACCAGTGGAAATTTTCTGTCTGACTCAGAGGACTCCAATCAGGGCTTCGGAACAACCTAGAGGGGTGGGAAGGGTGGGAGGTAGGAGGAAGGTTCCAGAGGGAGGGCACATCTGTACATCTATGGCTAATTCATGCTGCTGTATGGCAGAAATCAAACATATTGTAAAGCAATCATCAATCAATTAAAAATAAATAAATATAATTTTTTTAAGTTCTGAATTAGACTCTTTCAGATGATGTCTACATTAGACTATTATTGTAAATATTATGTAGAGTTAACACTTTAGTCACAACATCTGTTCAAAATTATTAAATCACTCCATTTAGTCAAAAAATGACTAATTAGACAGTAACGGCCATTACACAGCTGAATCAACCATAACACTGCAGATTTCCTTTTTTCCGTCATCTTAAGACCAGATTTAAAGAACTTTTGACAATGCGATCAATTGCTTCATTATCAGGAATTTATGAATAAAAAGGAAAGGGAGAAGAACAAATTAATCAGTGAATGTTTTCATTCTCTATATATCATATTTTACCATCCTATCATATAGAACCAGCCAATGTAAACCCAGTCTCTGGAGTCCCTTCAATGACATAGAAACAACATAAGTAAATGACAGGAAGCAGTAGTTTTCCCAGAAAATCAATCTGGCTGGAATAGGAGTTGCTCACATTTTTGAGAAGGAGCTTGTCTTGATTTTCCTTCAAGGATCAAAGAAGTGAACAGGACTGAGGCACTGACAGTGAAGAACATAAGAGGAAAACACCAGCAGCCCTCTTTGCTCAGGCTGAGAGGAACTGATGTCAGCGACTCATCTTCGTCACCAACGGAGGGCACAGCATAAAAGGAAAAGTGACGGCACACCAGCTGTCTCCAGTTAACGGTATTTGAAATTACCAAGGCCTGTTGGCCACCAAACCCAAATACTTTCTCAATGAAGCCTACCCTGACCACTCCATTAATACTCAAAGCTGCCCCCCACCTCCATCAACCCCACCCTGTCCCTGGAACTCCCACTAACCTTGTCCTACATTTTTTCTATAATTTTTGTCATAATCCAACACATGTAATTTGCGTATTTATGAAGCTTAAGAATTATTGTCTGTTTTCCCCACTAATTTAAGCTATACAATGACTGCACAAATACTTTTTGATTTAATGAAGTTAATTAGAGAAAAAGAACTTCTGAGAATTTTGGTCCTAGGGCATTTCCCTTATAGGACTTACAAAGACATTCATTCCAACAGTGCCTGCCTCTGTCTGCACATTCCCTCAGGAGGGAAAAGAAGATGGGGGAGACAGCTAGAATTCCACCCACCGATAGCCCACATGCCAGAGATGTGGCCTTTGTCTGCTACTACTGTCACCATCCTGTTACTTACCCTCTTTAATTGAAAGGGATTATAAAGCCAAGAGGGCTTCCCTGGTGGCTCAGATGGTAAAAAATCTGCCTGCAATGCAAGAGACCCGGATTCTATCCCTGGGCCAGGAGGACCCCCTGGAGAAGGAAATTGCAACCCACTCCAGTGTTTTTGCCTGGAGAACTCCATGGACAGAGGAGCCTGGCTGGTTACAGTCCATGGGTCACAGAGAGTTGGACATGACTGAGTGACTAACAAACACACGTAAAGACAAGAAGAGCGGAAATCTTTCTTCGGACGCTATCCTTGAAAACTTACGAAGCAAGAGAGCATAGTTTGGAAGCCTCTTAACTGAAGTCCCCACATCTTCAGCTCAGTCTATTTCAACACAGCAGCCAGGATGATCCTTTGAAACGTTAAGTCAGATCACACACTGCTCAGCTAAAATGGCCCCTAGTTCCCTCACACTGGAAACCAGAGTCTCCAGTACTGCATGTCTGGCCTTGCATTTCCTCTCAGACCTCATTTCCGGTTGCTCTCTCCACCCCCGGTCCCCACTCTTACCTCCCCGCTGTCTTTCAAACATGATAAGCATGCTCCCACACCAGGGTCTTTGCAGCAGCTGTTCCTTCAGCCAGGAATATTCTCCTCTTAGCAGTCACATGGCTCATACCATCGCCTTCTTCAAGGTTCTGCTCAAGCACCACCTCGTCAGGGAAGCCTCCTGTGACCTTCGTATTAAATACTGACATCTTGCCCGTTTGTCCCAACCGTGCGGCTGCCCTCTCTTACCCTGCTCCACCACCCTCTTTTTTCCTGTTCTTTTTAAATCGGGGGTAATCCCTTTACAACGTCGTGTTGGTTTCTGCCACGTGCTCAGTCACTCAGTCGTGTCTGACTCTGTGCGACCCCGAGGACTGTAGCCCGCCAGGCTCCTCTGTCCGTGGGGAGTCTCCAGGCCAGAGTACTGGAGTGGGCAGCCTTTCTCTTCTCACGCGTGCAGGCGGGTTCTCCACTGTCTGAGCTAGCAGGGTTTCTGCCATACAGCACCGTGAATCAGGCAGAGGTACGCGCCCTCCCTGCGGAGGCTCCCTCCCACAGCCCCACCCCACCCCACGGCTGCAGGCTGTCAGAGGGCAGGGCTGGGCTCCTGGGCCCACACAGCAGCTTCCCACGAGCTGTGAGCTTGGCACGCGCCAGTGCACACAGGTCAGTGCTACCCCCTCAACATGTCCCACCTTCTTTCCCCTCCACGTGCACAAGTCTGTTCTCTCTGTCTGCATCTCTACTTGTCATACGTAACTCACTTCTGGGAAAGTCATGCCCGACTCTTTGCAACCCCATAGACTATACAGTCCATGGAATTCTCCAGGCCAGAATACTGGAGTGGGTAGCCCTTCCCTTCTCCAGGGGATCTTCTCAACCCAGGAATCGAACCAGGGAATCCTGCATTGCCGGCAGATTCTTTACCAACTGACCTATTAGCGAAGCCCCACTTATAGCACATAATTTACTTGTCATGTTTATTGTTTTAATTCCCCACTAGAACTTTTTTTAAAAAAAGAAAAGAATCTTCAGAAAGGCAGAGAATTATTGCAATTCCTCTTTACTTTTTATCCTTAAGGCTTGGAGTATTCCTAGCACATAGTGCTTTACAAATGTTTGTGGAAAGAATAGAGTAGTTTAAATAACATATTTTGGTTACACAGACTGGGCCTGAATCCCAATTCTATCATTTATTAGGGCTTTCCTTGTAGCTCAGCTGGTAAAAAATCCACCTGCAATCTCTGAGTATGTACATGTATTGCATACACTGAGGATAAAAATGGACATAAATTAACCAAAGTGATCTACTACACAATGGATTTTATGAATAATGCAGATAAAAATGAAAGCAGTTGACCAGTATGATACTTTGAAGTTGCTCTCTTCATACTGGTTGAAATGCACCAAAAGGATTTTTCTTTTCAATACTTCAGAAACAATACTTCTATGGTGTCTCGGGGTTGCCCAGATTGTCTCCATTTCATGCATTCTAGAATGTCATTAGGATGACTTTGCACTTGCCATTTCTTCCCTGTGTCTGTTAGCTAGACTGGCTTTGGCAGAAAGGAAAGGCCATATGGTGACCATCCATATGGATGGGTTGGCTGGGTTTTAGACTCTTATTCCCTATTGATGTTCCTGTTGTGTGAACAGAAGAACTTCTATTTAAGAGGAAAAGACGTGGGATTCCAGTCTTGCATACTGTATCAGTTAGAAAATATGCTCAACTGGGAGCAGCAAAGAATGGAGCAGAATATCAGAGTTTACACAAACTAGGGTGGTACGATGGCTCTATGACCTAACTGTAGACCTCTTCCCTCTCTTCTTTGCCCTTCATCTTCTCTGATCTGTGACTTCCTTCCTTTTACACTATAAGGCTGCCTCGTATTCATAAAGTGGCTACTAGAATTCCAGCAGTATTTTCTCGTTCCAGGTAGGAAGGAGGGGAAGACAAGGAACAAAGGGGGCATGTCAGATGAGGCACTGCCCCTTTTCAGGGAGTTTCACCAGAAGACTCATCCAGTAACTTCCTCTTATCTCTCACCAGCTAGAATTCAGTCATAAACCCCTCCCATCTTTCAGGTAGGATGAGAGATCTAGCATATTTCAGTGAAGCATGACGCTATGCTAATAAAATCAAGGTTTTATAGCCATCAAACAGGAGAGATAGTAGGTATTTAGGGGTCTCTTGTCTAGAAAAATACTTGATTTCTCCAATAAATAGAGGAATCTTAAAAGATGACTGTCACAGGTTGCTAATGACTTTACAGTTCCTCTCGCACCAAACTAGAAATTAAAATCCTTCCCTTTAGCTCTCCAAATGGTGGTTTACAGCAAGTATCATTTTTTAAAAGCCAATCTTTACACTGGTATCTACACTAATCACCAAGACTCCAGCTCACTTTTGCAGACCACTTGGTCTCCGTTTGATGACTGCATCGGTGATTCCAGTCATTCTTCACTGAATTCTGTAGGAGGAAACACTTGCCAGAACCCCATCACTGGAATCATCATTTTGCTGCAGTGATCCAGGATCAGAAGCCCCCTTGTGTAATTGAGAACCCTGCCTGCCTCTTGCTCCTACACAACACGTACTGTAGAATTGATGTTTGGGGAGCTGTATCTGTTTTTCACTTAAGAAACTCTCTAAGAATCCTTTAAGCACTCAATAGCCCTTTCCGGTCACCAGGGCGTGATCTTGGTACATTTCACCCTAGCCAACTACTTCTACGGGCATCGTTCCAAGGACTAATCTCTTAAACGGCCCCTCCGTTGCCTGAAAAAGTCACGCAGCTTCAGAAAGTGCCTGACTTGCTCTCAGGCAGTGGCCCATCTACTAAGAAGCCAAAAAAAAGTATAGAACTCCTGTTGTTCCTGATTCCTAATACTACTTGAGGAATGGGAAGATATAAATGCCAACAATTTGTTCTAAAGACCAAGTATGTAGTCATATGGGACAGAGCCATGAAAAAAACACATACTACACATACCCTCCCCCTTTCCCTCTATCCCGACTCCAGTGCTTACCTTTTGTTCGATAAACAAAATAGAACCTGCATCCACAATGAGAAAGATAAGCCTTTGATTTTTTTAATCTATTTTTAATTGGAGGATAATTGCTTCACAATATTGTCGGCCTCTGCCAGACAACAACGTGAATCAACCCTAAGTATACACATGTCCCCTTCCTCTTGAACCTCTCTCCACTCCCCTACCCCATCCCACTCCTCACAGAGACCTCAGCCATAAAAAGGAGAACATCCGAGTCAGACGGACTGAGGTAGATGAACCTAGACACTGTTATACAGAGTGAGATAAGTCAGAAAACAAAATACAATTATCATGTGTTAATGCACATATATGAAATAAAGAGAATGGCACTGGTTTGCAGGGCAGGACTGGAGGTGGAAACATAGAGCAGACTGTGGACACAGCAGGGGAGAGAGTGTGGGATAAACTGAGAGGACCACTGAGGCACACACAGCACCGTATGTAAACAGACGGGTGTAAAAGGGAAAAGAAGGCAGCAGAGGGTGAGACGGTTAGACAGCATCAGCAACCCAGTGTACACGAATCTGAGCAAACTTTAGGAGACAGCGAAGGACAGGGAAGCCTGGCATGCTGCAGTCCATGGGGTCACAAAGAGCTGGACACAACTTAGCGACCGAACAACAACAACAACAAATAGGATGCCTTTGATTTTTTATCTGAATTTTTTTCTCCTTCATGGAGATGGCTCCCTGGAGCTTTCAACTTATCAGATATAATCTGTTCTGGCCACACAGTCGTGAGAGGATGACAGCCACAGAAACTGTGATGTCAGATTAAAAAAAAAAAAAAAAAACAGCGTGAATGCAAATGCACAGGCATCACAGAGGTGATGGACATGAAGTTCTCTTCCTGAGAAGGGATGACCGGGAAGGAGCAGTTACAACAAATGACATGGGCCTCTGTGGATAGAGTGCAGCCCAGAGCCTCAACCGGTCATGTGGGCAGTTCCCAAAGGCTGTTCATCCACACATCTCTCTTGTCACTCCCACTGAGACCTTTTGAAAAGAGGGCCAAATCGCCCTTCATCAGGATATGCTGATTCAGACAGACAGCTAAGCCAAGATGGCTTTGGTGAACACACTGTATGGGATGAAATGAGTTCCCCTGTGGTCAGCTGCCCTGTTGCGGTTTAACTGAAACCAGAGGATCTCAGAGTTGCTAAGAGATTGTCACACTGCTGTGGGAAGAATTTACATGATTGGTGCCCTGAGGCAAGTAGTGCTGAATCTGTCAGTATTCAAGACTGTGTAATTTTTTTTAGCTATTTCTTCATTCTAACCTCTATAGAGTACAGCCTTCTCTCCACACTGACATAGTAGGCATTTATAGCACTGCTAAGTTCGAAGTAAAGCAAAGACTGGCTACCAGAAGTGTGGGTTCAAGGACTGACTCCTGGGGCAAAACTGGTATGAAGATAAACTGTCAGAACTGAGAGTGTGGACAGCTCCAGGGGTAGACATAAAAAGCATCTGGAAGGTGAGTCAAAGCAATGGCAGAAATGAGGAAGTGTCCCTAGAAACTAGAAGTCGTGATATGTGGGGTCTGAAACTCACTGAGCAGTCCAAAAGTGGATTTGCATTAGGAATAAAGATCCAAGTTAAATAGAACCAAGATGCAGCACATATGTTGCTCAATTTGCCCAGCTCCTTCCCCAATAATCAGGAAGTCAACACCAATAGACCCAATTGATGAGGCAGGGAGCTATGCAGTCTCACACGCCTTTGCCACAGACAACTGGATCTCAGACAAACATCAGACTCAAACACAGCCAATCAAGCAGATGAGTAGCAACCATCTGATTCTCTCTCTTGAGAATTTAAAATAAAAGATACACTGATTGCAGCTGGTCAGATAGTGCTGGGCACTAAACCTCTAACATCATAGAGAACTGGGGCCAGAACCAACGCCACAACAACCTAGAGTCATGTGCAAGCCAGTCTCAGAGGAGCCTTTGAAGGAAGCTGGTGTGGAAACGAACAAAGATATGCAGACAACAGCAAAAAGGTGAGAGATCACGTGATCCCAGACGGAAAGAGAAATGGGGAAAGTGACTATGCTATCAGGTAACTTTCCAGCTCCTAAGAAGTCTAGAGGTAATGCCTTCAGTCCAGTTCTCTGAGATTTCCTGCATCCTCATAATCTAACCAAAAGCCTTGATCCTGCATGGTGCCCCACATTCAGCCTACACCCCACTGTTGTAACGGGAGCTTTGCTCCAAACAGATTCATTGGATTGCAAAGAACACACTCAGGCCACCCTAAGAAACTGAATTGCCATAAAGATACCCATGAACATGTCCAGAACCACACAAACTTCTGAGAACCAAGACAGACTAGGGGTCAGACGCTTCCTGTCTCTCTGCGTCTCTCACAGTCTCTCTCTGCGTCCTGCTCGGTTTTCCTCTCTATACCAACTGGTCTCTTTCCCTCCACTCTGCATAACTTTCCTCTGCTTCAAAGATTCTGCTCCCTCATAGCTTTTGCTTTATAAAGCCTGCTCCAGCTTGCTGGGACCCTTCATGGCCCTATCTTACCTCATAGCTTCTCTTTATAGATTCCTTCTGCATCAGAGATCATCAGTAACTTCATTTTCTAGTACACCTTCAAAAGACGGAATAGGACGAGCCCTGCTCATTCTTTTGCACCAGCTCACGGACTGGCCAGTCTCTGGTTTGACTATTCTTGGATCAAAACCCACTCCTTATACAGCCAGCCCCAGCCATTAGGGCAGAGTCTCATAGTATAAAACACAGCAATCTAGGCCTGTCCACTTAGAGGGGGTTCTGAGCCTGGAAGACATTGTGAGGAGCATGTTTTCCATGCCAGTCCCTCCTTGCCATAAATATCCTTGAAATACTCTCCTCTGTTTTCTAAGAAAAAATTAATTATGTGATAAAGCAATTGATTTTGTGATATTAATAATCATTCTGTAATTTTTTTATTTTCTTCTTGTCAGAAGTTTCCAGATTTCCCAGAAGTAATATATCCTACTTTTATAATCAATACTTTTGCATTAAGTATTAAGAAAACAAATGTAGCATCATTTATACGACAAATATATTGAGCGTCAACCACATACCTGGCTTTATGCTAAACGCCACAGATATAGCGGTGAACAAGAAATGGACTTCTTGTCATGGAACTTGAGTGACTGCATACTGTATCAGCCAAATGAGGACACTTTTGAGGGTGAAAAGGAATGTTATTAATAATCAGATAAGAACAAAACTGGAACTGTGGGCATATGGTGAATGTTTCCAATTATGCGTGCCAGCTAACATTTTAACCTTCCTGTGTATTTGAGCAGAGGACTAAGGCTTTAACTCTCCCCTCAAAAATTAATTTCTAAAATCAGAAAATTCGGAGACTATGTCAGGCAGGTACTGGGGACAGGGAAGACTTTAACAGTCCTTTACCTCTCAGCATTCTCATTCTATACTTTGGAAAACAGATAGGGTTCCAGTTTAACCAAGAAGGGCCAGAAGAGGGAAGCGTGAGGTAGGGGATAAAGAAGGAGAATTAGTATTTATTGATCACTTATATGTGCCAGCTACAGGGTTGGGTATTTTCCATATGCAATCAAAGTTAATTTCATGACAATTAGGTGATACGGTTATTATTAAACCCATTCTCCTAATGGAAAAAAAAAAGGCTCAGAGAGTTTAATTAAGTTGCCCAAGGTAACACACCCAACATTTAGGACTAAAATTTGAACCCAGCTCTAGCTAACTCCAATACATCAAGCCACTTCTCAACAATTTGAGACCTTAAAGCACTGAAACATTATATCTAATTTCCTCTAAAATAAATATGAATAATGATGGGATTGTCATTAAAAGTCAAGTTACAGTGGTCAATTCTTCCACACCATCACTGTTTCAGCTTATACTGTAGAAATGAGCTTAACTGATACTGCTTCTTGGAGTATTTCTCATGGTCCTTATGTAGGTGAATTTGCATGTAATTTGAAAATGAGATTCTTGAAGGCAATTAAAGAAAAACTTCTGAAGAATGCAGTTAGACCAGAGAAAAACATCCAATATGCTGAAAAGCATTTGGAACTAATTTCCTATCAGTTGAGTCAAAACAGAATAAGTCCATTGATATCAGATTGGTTAGAGATATATGTCAAATTCTGTTTTGACAAATATCATCACAATTCACATCTCCATTCACTTTAATGGGATTTGACCTCCATCAACTTCTTCCAAAGCATGAAAGTGGAAAAAAGGTAGATTTTGCTGGAAGAGTTTTGCTGTTTGTTTGGGCTTTTCCAATTGTTACAGTTTATGCTTGTTGCCAAATTATGCAAATGGCCAACTCTGGATCAAAAAGTCATAGAACTCTAGAAAACAATTTTTTAGTACATAAAATAAAATCACCTGTACAATGTTTTTCAGTGCCCTATGTTAGCAAAATTCATTTACAGACTAACATTAAAGAATGTCAAAACACATAAAAACAGCATAGAAAATCATATTGCATCTGTGACTTGTTTCATCTCTGCTTCAGATCAAATCATACATTTCAAACTCATTGTCTTTGGAGGAGCTGCACTGAAGATCCTGCCATTGGAGGATCCCTCTGAAATAGAAAGTCTCTTTTTATCCTCAGATCTCTCTTGAAACAAAAGAACTTCCTAGTGACATATTTTGGAAAGTCTGAAATAAAAGTTCAAAATGTGGTCCTTATTGTACTTAAAATGTGAGAGGTGAAGAAACAGAATACAGTTTGATAAAGAAAGGAAATTTCTTTAAGACCTAAATGTTTTGAGTGGTACATAAATAGAATTGAGTAATTTCATTCACTGTACAAGAAAAACAAGATCCTTTTGCTACAAATAAGTAACTGATGCATCTATCACAGAACTTGCACTGTTCTTCACCTTTAGACCTCAAGGCTGCAATTCAGACCAGTGTTTTAAAATACTTACGGTCTTTATTCTCTTTCAGCTTCTTCCATTAGCTGAGAAAAACACTCTCCTTTCATGTTGTGTAGCTGATAACAAAAACTGGCTAGCACAAGAATGCCCTGCTGAATTCACAGTCAGCTTTGCAGAGCTTAATTGTATAGAAATAAATGAAACTACTTACTGCCTCACTGAATTATGGATTTTAGAAACTGTTTAATAAGGAAGAAAACATTTAAGACAGATTCTATTGAATTTTGCAAACATAGAAAACATGAAACAGGAACTGATAACAGATTTTGTTGGGAAAGTTCAATCGTAATTTTATGACCATTTAAAAGCCTAGATATCTTCACAAGGAAAAACCACACAATTATCTATGTGTCAGTTACTTGGACTTGGATAATTATATTTTAAATGGTCAGATCCCTCTTTACCTACAACTTTAGATTTAGAACTTTTGCTATTTCTTTGGCCTTTATTTAGCTCCTGGAATATAAAGAAGAAAAAAAACAAACAAACAGTTTCCAAATATTTGCCACTTCCTCTCCTACAACTGTTCAACTGTTTCGGAGACTGGATTATCACCAGAATCATTGCTTGTAAATTCCTCAGTGGAAGGTAAACTTCTTAAGACCTAAAATGTATTCATTTTTATATCTTTCAGAACACTTAGTAAATTACAGGCACAGAGCAGGCCCTCAGAAAATGTGTTCTAATTGACATGAACTTGTATGGTTAACCCAAAGACTCACAAGACTTCTTATGTTTATTTGTTATTTTTAAATTGTATGTGCACTTAGACTTGCCGAGAGCCCACCAAATGTCACTCAAAAGTGATTAGAGAGAAAACCAAGCTCAATCTTCACCCCGCAGCAGCTCCCAGTCCAGTGTGAGAAACAAAGGAGACAAGAAATCATAATTGTGTGTGTGTGTGTGAGTGTGTGTGTATGTGTGAGTGTATGTGTGAATGTGAGTGTGTCAGTGTGTGTGTGTGTGTGAATGTGTGTGTGAATGTGTGTGTGAGACTGTGTGTGTCAGTGTATGTGTGTGTGAGTGTATGTGTGTGTGAATGTGAGTGTGTGTGTCAGTGTGTGTGTGTGTATGAGTGTGTGTGTGTGTGAATGTGTGTGTGTAAGACTGTGTGACTCTGTGTGTGTGTGTGTGTGTGTGTGTGTGTGTGCGCGCGCGCGCGCGCATGCTCAGTCATATCTGATGTTCTACAACCCAATGGACTGCAACCCGCCAGGCTCCTCTATCCATGGAATTTTTCCAGGCAAGAATACTGGAAGTAGCAAGGTTGCTACTTCCTACTCCAGGAGATCTTCCTGACCCAGGGATCAAAACCACATCTACCACTGGTGACACCTGGGAAGCCAATATTGCGTGACAAACACCAAACATGATAGCATAGGAGGGAAGCATCTACCTTACTCAGAGGGCTCAGAGCTTTGGTAGAAGCTTACATCTAAGTTGAAATAAGCACAAGTAATGAAAACAGAGAGAAGGAGATTCTAGGAAAAGGGAAGAGCATACTGCAAAGGTCAAGACTCAAGAGAAAAACCATGTTTTGGGGAACTTCAAACAATTCAGTATGGGTGGAGTATAGAGTGTGTGGTAGGTTGGGGCAAAGACAATACTGAACCACAAACAATGGGGGAAACTTTGGAGAGCTTTAGGTACCAAGCTAACTCATTATATAGCCCTGGAATAAAAATTGTTGATGCTTCTGTGTTCTTTCCCATTACAAGGAGTTGAGTTTTACCCTAGCCCCCAAGATGGTATCATTACTAAAGTCAAGAGAAATAAAAAATAATTTGCTTTAAAATCGGGTGATATCATTCAGCAGATATTCTGAAGTACATATGGTTTTAGCTTATAGAACCAAACATGTTATATACCTCTTTTTCTACCTCCACACTTAAAGAGATGGGAATACCAAACCACCTTACCTGCCTCCTGAGAAACCTGTATGCTGTTCAAGAAGCAACAGTTAAAACTGGACATGGAACAACAGATTGGTTCAAAACTGGGAAAGGAGTATGTCAAGGCTGTATATTGTCACCCTGCTTATTTAATTTCTATGCAGAGTATATATCATGTGAAATACTGGGCTGGATGAAGCTCAAGCTGGAATCAAGATTTCCGGGGAAAATGTCAATAACTTCAGTTATGCAGATGACACCATCCCAATGGCAGAAAGCAAAGAGGAACTAAAGAGCCTCTTGATGAAGGTGAAAGAGGAGAGTGAAAAAGCTGGCTTAAAATTCAACATTCCAAAAAGTAAGAATCATGGCATCTGGTTTCATCACTTCATGGCAAATAGAAGGAGTAAAAGTGGAAAAAGTGACAGATTTTCTTTTCTTGGGCTCCAAAATCACTGCAGATGGTGACTGCAGCCATGAAATTAGAGGACACTTGCTTCTTGGAAGGAAAGTTATGACCAACCTAGACAGTATATGGACTTTCCTGGTGGCTCAGATGGTAAAGTGTCTGCCTAATTCGAGAGACCCAGGTTTAATCCCTGGGTCGGGAAGATCTCCTGGAGAAGGAAATGGCAACCCACTCCAGTATTCTTGCCTGGAAATTCCCATGGATGGAGGAACCTGGTAGGCTACAGTCCATGGGGTTACAAAGAGTCAGACACTACTGAGAGACTTCACTCTCACTTTTACTTTGAGACAGTATAATAAAAAGCAAAACATCACTTTGCCAACAACAGCCCATCTAGTCAAAGCTAGGGCTTTTCTAGCAGTCATGCACCTCTGTGAGAGTAGGACCATAAAGAAGGCTGAGTGCCAAAGAATTGATGCTTTTGAACTGTGGTGTTGGAAGAGATTCTTGAGAGTCCCTTGACTGCAAGGAGATCAAACCAGTCAATCCTAAAGAAAATCAACCCTGAATATTTATTGATGCTGAAGCTGAAGCTCTAATACTTAAGCCACCTGATGCAAAAAGACAACTCATTGGCAAAGGCCCTGATGCTGGGAAAGACTGAAGACAAAAGGGGAAGTCAGAGGATGAGATGGTTAGATAGCATCACAGAATCAATGGACATGAATCTGAGCAAACTCCAGGAGATTTGTAGGATGGAGGAGCCTGACATGCTGCAGTCCATGAGGTCACAAAGAGTCAGACTTAGCAGTGGAACAACAACACACAAATCAGCTTCAACACACCACTGGAAAAAAAAGTAGGTGGAGATCTCACTCTCTATTTACCATTTTAGAAATGACACGTCTCCCTCTCTCTGTCTCTCTCTCACACACACACTTTACTCATGCATAGTTCACTTTACTCACAGTCCATTGGTCAAAATTAGTCACGTGGCCTTCCTGACTGCTAAGGTATCCAGAAGGCAAAAATAGGATACCGGCGAGCACAACAAAGCCCAATCCTTGGGCATCCTCTTTCTTACCTGGCAAAACCATTATATACTTTCCTCAAGCAAAAATTATTCTCTCAATAAAAGAAATTCTACCACTAGCTTCAAAATAATTATTTGCTCTCATTTATTATATATATGATACACAGATACAAAGAAAAAACAAAATTATTTCTGAGTAATAGTTTTAGGAATTTTTAAATTTTCTTTTGATTAATTTGTATTTCTTGATTTTCCATAATAAACATTGATTGTTTTTATAAAAATAAAAATGTTTTCATGTTTAATATACATGTGTGTCTTTCTTGAATAATTCCTGCAAATTCTTCTTATTTTGACTTTAAGATGGGGGAGGTAGAATACGTAATCATTTGGTTATCACTTTTCTGGTCACTCCCAGCAACTGTGGCAACCTTCCTTTTACATTAGAAGTTTCTCTTTAATTTTGCCTTAGAAATGCTACTTGGCATTGACTGGCAAAGCTCCTTGTAATCTAGATTTTCTTATAAGTTTCCCTTCCCAGTCAAACACCATAGCAGCCTCCAGATCAATGTGCCTCAGGCAGATCTAATTAATGTCCTCTCAATTCCTCACATGGCCACTAGTTAATGTCAAAAAATGGAAATACGAAAATCATTCAAGGAAAACACTTTTCCCTGACTTCCTCCAATAAACTGTCTGAAGAAGAACATTGTTAAAAATTTGGCAGACAATTCTTTGATTTTCATTTTTTCATCTCATTTCCATGATGTGAAATTTAATCTTCAGAGTACATAAGAAGGTTTTCTCCATTTATGAAAACCCAAGGGTGAGAAGGTTGCTCAACAGGGAAAAAAGACCCTAAAGGAGCATTGTGGGTGAGGGTACTTATAAAATCTAAGACTTTATATGAAGTTATTATAAAATATCAGCTACATTACCTGTGCTGTACACTACATCCCTGAAACGTATTTATTTTACACCTAGTAGTTTTTAATCTCTTAATTCCTGTCACCTATTATGCCCCTCCCCCACATCTTCTCCCCACTGACAACCAGTAGTTTGTTCTCCGTATCTGTGAGTCTGTTTATGTTTTACTCATTCATTTGTTATTTAGATTCCACATATAAATGAAAACATGTAATATTTGTCGTTCTCTGTCTGATTTATTTCACTAGGCATAATATCCTTCAGGGCCATCCAGGCTGTCACAGATGGCAGATTTTCCAGTATTTTTATGGTTGAGTAATGTTCCCCCATGTACATATACCACATCTTCTTTATCCACTAACTTGTTGATGTGTACTTAGGCTGTTCCCATTTCTTGGCCGTTGTAAGGATTGCTGCCATGAACATAGGGGTGCATATATCTTCTTCTAGAGTGTAATGTATAAAAATATCAAATTAGTATGTTATATACCTGAAACTAATATATATCTTGTAAATCAACTATACTTCAATTTTTTAATGAAGAAACTGACAGTTTTCCATCAGCAGTATTTGAGTGTCAATTGTTCTACAGAAATTCTAGTGAGTAGGTAAAGTAGTTTATGGTGGTATCAATATGTGTTTGTACAATAAGCCACTGGTCCTCTGCAATAAATACCGAGCAAATCTTGGTGAAGACGATATTAAAACAATTATCCTGATGTACTATAATATCAAGGGCTAACAAGGTTGTCAATCATTTGCCTGTATATATTAATAAACCATAAAAAGGCAAAAAAAAGAACTAAGGCTCTAAATAAATACAAGTTGTTATTACTACATTGTATTATATCTAATATTCATTTGTACTTAATATACATGAGTTTTCTAGAAGTTGTTACTTCTGCACCAACTTCAGAATAATGCATTTGTTATTGATTGCCTTTAGTACTGAAATAATAAAGATTTGCATCTACATTTTTAACCTGGAATAAATGAATAGCAGTCTTTCTTAATTGTTTACTTATAATCCAAGTTATTTTTCAAAGTGGATTTTAGAATAGCAAATGCATAAATCTAAATTATTCTTTAAAAGTAAAGAATACAGCACAAAGACAAATTTAAAAATATTTTAGAGGATTTTTGACACAACTTTATTACCACTGCAATGTTCCCCTACATATCAGGTAACCACTTCCCTGCACTGAATGTTCTGTCTGATAATGGAGGAATATTCATCGAATTGAAAAGGGCTAGAGAACGACATTAGATTACAACTTTTATATACAGGAAAAGCACATCACAGCAATGCCTTTTCTTCTTTTTATCTGCTTCCCCTTTCCCTTCAGGCAAAATATAAATGAAAAATGCCTTCTACCTTCAATCAAATACCAAAGATAAAATACCGATTGCTTGCTCGACTGCTTACAATGGAGGTATAACAAATGTTAATCTATTTCTGCAGCCAACAGAGAGGGGAAGTTGGAAAGGGGAGAAAGGGATTAGAAGAGCTTTTCCTCGGTGGCATTTTTGAGACTTCAAAATGCTCTTAGAAGCTACTTAACAACAAAATCAGTTGATCCCATTGTTGTGGCTCAGAATTCTGTTTCAGTATACTGCAGCTGAGTAAGGAGGCTACGGTGCTGGAGAAGAATTAATGCATTGCCCATGGATATTTCCAAAATCTTTTCATTGTAACACTTTAAAAAAGACCTATGAAAATCCTCTGGCCTGCCACAAGACCTGTGTCGCTGGAGGCAGGCCCACCATTGAGAAAATCAAAGCCCACGTCACCTCCTCAGAGGATCTAGCTTGTTTCTGAAACTCTAATTCTGCCCAGTCTTTACCTGTTCCCCACCCACGCCCTGGCTTTACCTCTCCTCTGTAGTGGGTGTGCAGGAGACATTCTCTCCTTCATCATGGGTTCCATATGACTTCCTGTTGCACTATTACAGTTTCTGATTTCACTCCTTTGTTGCAGCCACCAATGCCCAGCCTTAAACACTAACATCCCCTGGGATAACCCTGACCCACCACCACCATCACCAATAAAGTTTCATATCCTGCTTAGCTGCTAGAAAAGAGAGGAAGAAGAAAAGGAATTTGAGAGAGCATCTCTCCTCCTTCCTTTGATGGTTAATTTTATGCGTCAACTTTACTGGCCCTTGGTGCCCAGCTGTTGGCTCACGCACCAGTCTAGATGTTGTTATAAAGGTATTATTTAGATTAACATTTGAATCAGTAGAGCTTGAGTAAAGCAGACTGCCCTCCATAATGCAGGTGGTCCTCATCCAAACAACTGAAGGCCTTCAGAGGAACAGACTGAGGCCCCCTGAAGAGGAAGGAGTTCTGCCCACACACTGCCTTCAGATCCAAGACTACAGTATCAACTCTGGCTGGAATTTCCAGCCTGCTGGCCTGTCCTCAAGATTTTAGACCTTCCAATTCCCATGATTGCATGAGTCAGTTTTTATATATATTTCTATTGTTTCTGTTTCTCCAACTGGTTCTGCTTCTCTGAAGTTCCCTGACAAATACACTTCCCCAGCAGCTTTCCTTTCTTCATGGGACAGTGTATATGACTTTAAAAGGTGGACTTGAACACTCAGGATTCTAATCCCCTCAAGTAAGGGATCATCTAAACCTTCAGGGTGTGAGTTGTGAAGCCCAATCATGTAACTTTTCTCTGACCAAGTTTTGAGGCTGACCCACCCCCTAAGACTTGAAAGGAAATTGGTAGCAAGAGAACCCTGCCTTTTTGTCCTGTCACTTCCTCAAACCTAGTGACCAAGGGGACTTTGGATCCTCTCCCAACCCAGGAGGACCCTGTGTTTCTCTCTCCTTCTGGTGACTATTCCTAAGGAGAAATAGCTTTTCCACTTAATAAGACTCTGCCATCTGATAGACCATAGCACTAATGGGCAGGCCACTTCTGGACATGTGCCTGTATCCACCACACACTTCATGATGATTGACCCTTAACACAGACAGGGTTTTCCTCAAGCTTCCAGAAAGGTGAGAGATTCCCAATAGGTATTATAAGATGAAATTGTACATGATTCCATTTATCTGCCTCATGGAACAAGAATTTGGACAGGAGAAAAGACCCAAATTCTGTCCCCTGAGACTTTTCATTCTTTCTAGCTCTTTAAACTCTGAGTTGTTCTCTGCAGGCATAAATCAAACTCTAAGATCATCTAAATTCTTCAGTAGTCACCCAGAGTCCTGACTCTCCAAAGTAGGATAAATCTTCCCCATCCACACCCTTTCCATGTGATCTTAGTGTATTTCATCATCACCTTTCATCTTTTGAAAGTCAAACCAGCTTTTCATATGCTTTCTCCTTTATCTTTCTCCATTCTCCCTTCACCACTTTCCCCTTTTTTGTTTGCTCTCTCTCTGGTATTGGATTTGACCTGAATTATTTCAACAACTGCATTTTCCTTCTATGTCACACTTGCTCTACAGACCAAATCTCAACATATTTCTCCATTCACTATATTCTGGATTTTTTTTTCTCTTAACGCTTTTTTCTCATATGTCCATGAGTTCATGGAAAAACTAGGAAAGCTTGAATTACAAGTATCTAATTGCCTTACCTACTTCATTCATATTTATTACCTTTACTCATACAAAACTGGCACCAAAATTCTCCAGGAAACTAGCTCTGTTACCCCAAAAGTACAACGAAGAAATTGTGTGAGATTCCCTGAGAGATTTAAAGTCATTATCATGGTAACTTGGAAATAACCAGCTACAACTGCTCCACTGAGGCCAAAGACTTGGCTAACTACCACTGCTTAATTAATCCAAGACACTCTAACTGAATGCCCAACTGTTGTGAAAATAATCACTAAATAACCAAAAGGCCATCTAGAAGCCAAGAGAATAGCACCTGGGCCTGCCTATAGAAACAGAGATTGAATTCCTCCCTTCTGGCTTCCTTCATGTCTACTGCAAAGTTGGTTACCCTAAGAAGAAAGGGAAGGAAAAAGATCTCTGAAAACAGAGGAGCTTTGACCAAAAGTTGGGCTCTCCCAAGAGAGTGAGCCACATTCCCTCAAAAAGATACAGCAGCCCATGAATCATGAAACAGAAAGAATGATCTGTCAGGAACTAGTGTTTGGGGCTGAAAAGGAAGGATATCCTGGGTAACTACCCTGACAAAATGTATGGAGGTGCCCTCACAAGGCTAAAAGTAGAGTCTGCTGTCCAGCAACGCAAAACAACTTTTAAGAATGCAAGACATAGAGGTAGCCTGAGTTCAAATCCCGACTCCCATTTTACCAAATGTGTCATCTTGTTGAGTTAATCTAACTAAGCCTGAGTGTCCCTACCTGTAAAGCGGGAGTGACCACAGGATGGGATGAGAATTAAATCAGTTCAGATCAGTTCAGTCATTCAGTCGAGTCCAACTCCTTGCGACCCCATGAATCGCAGCACGCCAGGCCTCCCTGTTCATCACAAACTCCCGGAATTTACTCAAACTCATGTCCATCGAGTCAGTGATGCCATCCAGCCATCTCATCCTATGTCGTCCCCTTCTCCTCCTGCCCCCAATCCCTCTCAGCATCAGGGTCTTTTCCAATGAGTCAACTCTTCGCATGAGGTGGCCAAAGGACTGGAGTTTCAGCTTCAGCATCAGTCCTTCAAAAATATACCCAGGACTGATCTCCTCTAGGATGGACTGGTTGGATCTCCTTGCAGTCCAAGGAACTCTCAAGAGTCTTCTCCAACACCACAATTCAAAAGCATCAATTTTTTGGCGCTCAGCTTTCTTCACAGTCCAACTCTCACATCCATACATGACCACTGGAAAAACCATAGCCTTGACTAGATGGACCATTTTTAGCAAAGTAATGTCTCTGCATTTTAATATGTTGTTTAGGTTGGTCATTACTTTCCGTCCAAGGAGTAAGCGTCTTTTAATTTCATGGCTGCAATCACCAACTGCAGTGATTTTGGAGCCCAAAAAAAGAAAGTCTGACACTGGTTCCCCATCTATTTCCCTTGAGGTGATGGGACCAGATGCCATGACCTTAGTTTTCTGAATGTTAAGCTTTAAGCCAACTTTTTCACTCTCCTCTTTCACTTTCATCAAGAGGCTTTTTAGTTCCTCTTCACTTTCTGCCATAAGGGTGGTGTCATCTGCATATCTGAGGTTATTGATATTTCTCCTGGCAATCTTGATTCCAGCTTGTGCTTCATCCAGCCCAGCGTTTCTCATGATGTACTCTGCATATAAGTTAAATAAGCAAGGTGACAATATACAGCCTTGACGCACTCCTTTTCCTATTTGGAACCAGTCTGTTGTTCCATGTCCAGTAATAACTGTTGCTTTCTCACCTCATATAGGTTTCTCAAGAGGCAGGTCAGGTGGTCTGGTATTCCCATCTCTTTCAGAATTTTCCACAGTTTATTGTGATCCACAGTCAAAGGCTTTGGCATAGTCAATAAAGCAGAAATAGATGTTTTTCTGGAACTCTCTTGCTTTTTCGATGATCCAGCGGATCTTGGCAATTTGTCTGTGGTTCCTCTGCCTTTTCTAAAACCAGCTTGAAAAATACTGATGAAAGAAATCAAAGAGGACAAAAACAGATGGAGAAATATACCGTGTTCATGGATTGGAAGAATCAATATTGTGAAAATGACTATACTACCCAAAGCAATCTATAGATTCAATGCAATCCCTATCAAGCTACCAATGGTATTTTTCACAGAAATAGAACAAATAATTTCACAATTTGTATGGAAATACAAAAAACCTCAAATAGCCAAAGTAATCTTGAGAAAGAAGAATGGAACTGGAGGAATCAACCTGCCTGACTTCAGACTCTACTACAAAGCCAGAGTCATCAAGACAGTATGGTACTCGCACAAAGACGGAAATATAGATCAATGGAACAAAATAGAAAGCCCAGAGATAAATCCACATACCTATGGACACCTTATCTTCGACAAAGGAGGCAAGAATATACAATGGAAAAAAGACAACCTCTTTAGCAAGTGGTGCTGGGAAAACTGGTCAACCACTTGTAAAAGAATGAAACTAGAACACTTTCTAACACCATACACAAAAATAAACTCAAAATGGATTAAAGATCTAAATGTAAGACCAGAAACTATAAAACTCCTAGAGGAGAACATAGGCAAAACACTCTCCAACATAAATCACAGCAGGATCCTCTATGACCCACCTCCCAGAATATTGGAAATAAAAGCAAAAATAAACAAATGGGACCTAATGAAACTTAAAAGTTTTTGCACAACAAAGGGAACTATAAGCAAGGTGAAAAGACAGCCCTCAGAATGGGAGAAAATAATAGCAAATGAAGAAACAGACAAAGGATTAATCTCAAAAATATACAAGTAACGCCTGCAGCTCATTTCCAGAAAAATAAATGACCCAATCCAAAAATGGGCCAAAGAACTAAACAGACATTTCTCCAAAGAAGACATACAGATGGCTAACAAACACATGAAAAGATGCTCAACATCACTCATCATCAGAGAAATGCAAATCAAAACCACAATGAGGTACCATTACACGCCAGTCAGGATGGCTGCTATAGAAGTCTACAAGCAATAAATGCTGGAGAGGGTGTGGAGAAAAGGGGACCCTCTTACACTGTTGGTGGGAATGCAAATTAGTACAGCCACTATGGAGAACAGTGTGGAGATTCCTTAAAAAACTGGAAACAGAACTGCCATATGACCCAGCAATCCCACTCCTGGGCATACACACCAAGGAAACCAGATCTGAAAGAGACACGTGCACCCCAATGTTCATCGCAACACTGTTTATAATAGCCAGGACATGGAAGCAACCTAGATGCCCATCAGCAGATGAATGGGTAAGAAACCTATGGTACATATACACCATGGAATATTACTCATCCATTAAAAAGAATTCATTTGAATCAGTTCTAATGAGATGGATGAAACTGGAGCCCATTATACAGAGTGAAGTAAGCCAGAAAGATAATGCCAATACAGTATACTAATGCATATATATGGAATTTAGAAAGATGGTAACAATAACCCTATATACAAGACAGAAAAATAGACACAGATGTATAGAACAGGCTTTTGGACTCTATAGGAGAAGGCGAGGGTGGGATGATCTGAGAAAATTGCATTGAAACATGTATATTATCAAGTGTGAAACAGATCGCCAGTCCAGGTTGGATGCATGAGACAAGTGCTCAGGACTGGTGCACTGGGATGACCCAGATGGATGGGATAGGGAGGGAAGTGGGAGGGGGGGTTCAGGATGGGGAACACATGTAAATCCATGGTTGACTCAAGTCAATGTATGGCAAAAACCACTACAATATTGTAAAGTAATTAGCCTCCAACTAATAAAAATAAAGGAAAAAAAATAATAATAAAACCAGCTTGAACATCTGGCAGTTCACATTTCACGTATTGCTGAAGACTGGCTTGGAGAATTTTGAGCATTACTTTACTAGCATGTGAGATGAGTGCAATTGTGCGATAGTTTGAGCATTCATTGGGATTGCCCTTCTTTGGGATTGGAATGAAAACTGACCTTTTCCAGTCCTGTGCCAACTGCTGAGTTTTCCAAATTTCCTGGCATACTGACTGCAGCACTTTCACAGCATCATCTTTCAGGATTTGAAACAGCTCAACTAGAATTCCATCACCTCCACTAGCTTTGTTCGAAGTGATGCTTTCTAAGGTGCACTTGACTTCACATTCGAGGATGTCTGGCTCTAGGTGAGTGATCACACCATCGTGATTATATGAGTCGTGAAGATCTTTTTTGTACAGTTCTATCTTTGCATGAAATGTTCCTTTGGTATCTCTAATTTTCTTGAAGAGATCTCTAGTCTTTCCCATTCTGTTGTTTTCCTCTATTTCTTTGCATTGATTGCTGAGGAAGGCTTTCTTATCTCTCCTTGCTATTCTTTGGAACTCTGCATTCAAATGGGAATATCTCGCCTTTTCTCCATTGCTTTTCGCTTCTCTTCTTTTCACAGCTATTTGTAAGGCCTCCTCAGACAGCCATTTTGCGTTTTTGCATTTCTTTTCCATGGGGATGGTCTTGATCCCTGTCTCCTGTACAATGTTACCAACCTCCATTCATAGTTCATCAGGCACTCTGCCTATCAGATCTAGTCCCTTAAATCTATTTCTCACTTCCACTGTATAGTCACAAGGGATTTGATTTAGGTCATACCTGAATGGTCTAGTGGTTTTCCCTAATTTCTTCAGCTTAAGTCTGAATCTGGCAATAAGGAGTTCATTATCGGAGCCACAGTCAGCTCCTGGTCTTATTTTTGCTGACTATATAGAGCTTCTCCATCTTTGGCTGCAAAGAATATAATCAATCTGATTTCGGTGTCGACCATCTGGTGATGCCCATGTGTAGAGTCTTCTCTTGTGTTGTTGGAAGAGGGTGTTTGCTATGACCAGTGTGTTCTCTTGGCAGAACTCTATTAGCCTTTGCCCTGCTTCATTCCATACTCCAAGGCCAAATCTGCCTGTTATTCCAGGTGTTTCTTAACTTCCTACCTTTGCATTCCAATCCCCTATAATGAAAAGGACATCTTTTTGGGGTGTTAGTTCTAAAAGGTCTTGTAGGTCTTCATAGAACCATTCAACTTCAGCTTCTTCAGCGTTACAGGTCAGAGTATAGGCTTGGATTACCATGATATTGAATGGTTTGCCTTGGAAACAGAGATCATTCTGTCATTTTTGAGACTGCATCCACATACTTGCATTTCGGACTCTTTTGTTGACCATGATGGCTACTCCATTTCTTCTAAGGGATTCCTGCCCACAGTAAAAGATATAATGGTCATTTGAGTTAAATTCACCCATTCCAGTCCATTTTAGTTCACTGATTCCTAGAATGTCGACATTCGCTCTTGCCATCTCCTGTTTGACCGCTTCCAATTTGCCTTGATTCATGGACCTAACATTCCAGGTTCCTATGCAATATTGCTCTTTACAGCATCGGACCTTGCTTCTATCACCAGTCACACCCACAACTGGGTATTGGTTTTTCTTTGGCTCCATCCCTTCATTCTTTCTGGAGTTATTTCTCCACTGATCTCCAGTAGCACATTGGGCACCTACCGACCTGGGGAGTTCCTCTTTCAGTATCCTATCATTTTGCCTTTTCATACTGTTCATGGGGTTCTCAAGGCAAGAATACTGAAGTGGTTTGCCATTGCCTTCTCCAGTGGACCACATTCTGTCAGACCTCTCCGCCATGACCCGTCCATCTTGGGTGGCCCCACATGGCATGTCTTAGTTTCACTGAGTTAGACAAGACTGTGGTCCATGTGATCAGATTGGCTAGTTTTCTGTGATTATGGTTTTAGTGTGTCTGCCCTCTGATGCCCTCTCGCAACACCTACCATCTTACTTGGGTTTCTCTTACCTTGGATGTGGGGTATCTCTTTACGGTTGCTCCAGCAAAGCACAGCCGCTGCAGATATGAGGGGTATCTCCTCAAGGCCGCCCCTCCTGACCTTGAACGTGGAATAGCTCCTCTCAGCCCTCCTGTGCCCGCACAGTCGCTGCTCCTTGGACGTGGGGTTGCTCCTCTCGGCCGCTGCCCCTGACCTCGGGCGTGGGGTAGTTCCTCTAGGCTGCCCCTGAACTCGGACGTGGGGTAGCTCCTTCTCGGCCGCCCCTGACCTCGGGCGTGGGGTAGCTCCTTCTCGGCCGCCCCTGAACTCGGACGTGGGGTAGCTCCTCTCGGCTGCTCCTGCGCCGTCACAGCCTGGTGCTCTCGGTTGCTGCCGCTGACCTTGGGCGAGGGGCAGCTCCTCACGGCCGCGCTTCTGCGAGGTCTGTCGCAGCCGGCGCACTTCTGCACCGTCCGTCGCAGCTGGCGCATCCAAATTAAGTACCTCATTAAATAAGTATTTGAATAAATTACAAATGGTAAGTGTTTTTCAAATCATGACTGATTATCATGTATGAAAGCACCAACCACTGAAAAATTTGCAAAACAATTGCACCATCATAAGAAGTCTTAGATTTTGAGATACTCAGGGACCAAGCAAGAAATTAAAAGAACTGGATGACCAGTAGCATTAGGGTTTCTATCCCAAGTAACGGTAAGAAATTTGAAAAGTAAACGAGGAAACAGAATCCAGGAAGTGAGCAGCTGATATTATTATACAGTGTCAGAGAATGGGTTTGGGATTCCTGAATGATTGTTTAAGGTCTCAGAACAGACACCTGGCTGGGGATAGGGCTGGTGAATGGGAACACCTACTGTCTATCAACAGGAGAATGAATAAATAAAAGGGTGGTCTATTCATATAAAAATGAGATACCACTCACAATTTAAAAAATAATTAAGTACTAAACACACAATATATAGATAAATTGCAAAAACACTACAAGTCAAAGAAAGCCAGTTACAGAAGTATACACTGCATGATTCCATTTTTATGAAGTTCTAGAAGGGACAAAACTAATCTAATGATGACAGAAAACCAAACAGTGGTTTGGCTCTGTGATGGGGTGGGAGGGGAGGGATTGACAGGAAGAGGCCATTTGGGGAGGGATGGCAATGTTCTACATCTTGTTTTGGTGGTGATTTATCAAAATTCATTGAACTGAACTATGTGATTGTTTTACTGTATCTTAATTATCACTCAAGAACAACATAGTGAAAGCAAAATAAACACATTTCAGATTAACAAAGACTGAGAGTTTACCATTCACAGGCCCTCTTTGAAAAATGTACTGAAAGATGTTCCTCATGAAGAAGAAAATTAATGAAGAAATGAAAAATGAGAGCAACGAAACAAAGAAACTGGGGGTGCATCAACTGTATAAAAGATGCCAAAATTATTCACTAATCTTGTGTGTTTGTATTTCAAAAGGCAGAGTTAAAGACTATACAGGGCTATCCAGGCAGCGCTAGTGGTAAAGAACCTGCCTGCCAACACAGGAGACGTAAATAGACATGGGTTCAGTCCCTGGGCCAGGAAGATCCCCTGGAAGAGAGCATGACAACCCCTCCAATATTCTTGCCTGGAGAATCCAACAGACAGAGGAGCCTGGTTGGCTACAGTCCATGGGGTCACAGAAAGTCGGACACAACTAAAGTGATTTAGCATGCACAAACACTATACAATAATAGCATGAAAGGCAGGAACTACCTTTTCATAAAAAGAGCAGAAATACTGATTAGATTTTTTAGGTCAAGTATGCATGCAAAAAGGAATAATGGCACCTAAAATGGTATCACAATGTACAACTTGTGGAGTGGAAGGCGATGTAGAAAGCTGAAGTAAAAAAGTGAAAGTGTTAGTCGCTCAGTCGTGTCTGACTGTTTGTGACCCATTGACTATAGCGCACCAGGTTCCTCTGCCCATTGAATTCTCCAGGCAAGAATACTGAAGAGGGTAGCCATGCCCTTCTCCAGGGGATCTTTCTGACGAGTGACTGAATCCAGGACTGTTACATTGCAGGCAGACTCTTTACCATCTGAGCCACCAGGGAAGTCCTATAGAAAGGTACACAGCGATAAAGAATGCTCAATGAATCTAATAAACACAACCAAACACATATGCAAACATACACACACAAAAAAAACACACACACACAAATGAGTGAGAGAATGAAAAATCAAAGAAATATTGTAATCATAAAGTACAAAATAAAATGGTGGAAACAGAGACATCAGTAATGACAAAAAACATACATACAATACACTCATCAGTCTTACATTGGTTTTTAAACATGTGCACTCTCCAATTATATACTGCTTCCACCTAAACATAATACCAAAAAGATTAAAAGAAGAGAGGTGCAAAATTATACAATGGGCAAATACTAATAAAAATAAAATCAATATAGTCATATTAAATCAGACAAAAATAGATTCATAGGAGAAAACATATGATAAAAAATGTTATTATGTAGTGACAAAGTGAATAATTTTTCTGAAAGATATAATAATACTATACCTGTATAATAACATACCTTCAAAATATATAAAGCAAAACAAAAAATCCACAGGGAGAAATGAATAAATTCACAATCATTAGGGGAAGATTTTAATATATTGCACTAACTGCTGTATAAAAAGTTAATAAATTTTCTCAAATGCACTGCATGCAATGTATGTCCTACACCAAAAATTAAAGAATAATTTAACACAAAAAATTTATTTTAATTTAACAAAAAATAGTTTATTTTCAATTGCATATGAATGAATTACCAAAATTTGACTTAGTACTTGCTTACCAAACAAGATTCAATAAATTCAAAACTTTCTGTAGCATACAGACCACATTTCATGACAAAAGGACTAAAATATTAGAAATCAACAGTTCAAAAATCCTAAAGTATCTCATAAATCATCTATAAGACCAGGGATAAATCAGAAAGAAAATTATCACCATTCAAACCTGAGGCAATAAAAGTACTACATATCAAAACTGATGTATGCAAATAGCAGTACTCAGTACTTTGGGGCAATTGAAGTCTTAAATGTATATATTAGGAAAAAAATTTAAAAGTTATGACTTTAGCATCTAAGTAAAAAAAAAAAAGAAAAATAGCAAACCTGTATGAAGGAGTAGTAGAAAGAAAACATAAACTAGAAATTGATCATATAGAAGCAAAAAAAAACAAAATAAAGAGGGTCAGCAGAACCAAAGCCTTTGCAAAGACAGAAAATAAGCCAGTCCTCTGGCAAGGTACAAATTAGCCTTACTAGACATAAAAAAGTCCATCCAACCAGGCCATCCTAAAGGAAATCCGTCCTGAATATTCATTGGAAGGACTGATGGTGAAGCTGAAACTCCAATACTTTAGCCACCTGATACGAAGAACTGACTCATTAGAAAAGACCTTCAATGTAGGAAAGACTGAAGGCAGGGGGAGAAGACGAGGACAGAGGATGAGATGGTTGGATGACATCACTGACTCAATGCACATGGGTTTGGGTAAACTCCGGGAGTTGGTGATGGACAGGGAGGCCTGGCGTGCTGCAGTCCATGGGGTCGCAAAGAGTCTGACACAACTGAGCAACTGAACTGAACTGACTAAACTGAGACATAAAAAAGGGCTTCCCTGGTGCCTCAGCTGGTAAAGAACCCACCCACAATGTGGGAGACCTTGGTTTGATTCCTGGATTCAGAAGATCCCCTGGAGAAGGGAACAGATACCCACTCCACTATCCTAGCCCGGAGAACTCCACGGACTGTAGTCTATGCGGTTGCAAAGAGTTAGACACAACTGAGCAACTTTCACTTTCAGACATTAAAAAAGATATATAATTGCATCTGGTCTCATCACTTCATGGCAAATAGATGGGGAAACAATGAGAGACTTTATTTTCTTGGGCTCCAAAATCACTCCAGATGGTGACTGCAGCCATGAAATTAAAAGATGCTTACTCCTTGGAAGAAAAGCTATGACCAACCTAGACAGCATATTAAAAAGCAGATGCATTACTTTGCCAACAAAGGTCCATCTAGTCAAAGCTATGGTTTTTCCAGTAGTCATGTATAGATGTGAGAGTTGGACCACAGATAAAGCTGAGCACTGAAGAATTGATGCTTTTGAACTGTGGTGTTGGGTCTTGAGAGTTCCTTGGACTGAGGGAGATCAGATCCAGTCAATCCCAAAGGAAACTGGAAGGACTGATGCTGAAGCTCCAATACTTTGGCCACCTGATGCAAAGAACTGACTCATTGGAAAAGACCCTGATGCTGGGCAACATTGAAGGCAGGAGGAGAAGGGGACAATAGAGGATAAGATGGTTGGATGGCATCATTGGCCCAATGGACATGAGTTTAAGCTAGTTCGGGAGTTGGTGATGGACAGGGAAGCCTGGTGTGCTGCAGTTCATGGGGCGGCAAAGAGTCAGACATGACTGAGCAACTGAACTGACTGATAATTGAAGTGAAGTGAAAGTTTCTCAGTTGAGTCCAATTCTTGGTGACCCCATGAATTATACAGTCCATGGAATTCTCCAGGCCAGAATACTGGAGTGGGTAGCCGTTCCCTTCTCCATGGGATTTTCCCAACCGAGGGATCTAACCCTGGTCTCCCACATTGCAGGCGGATTCTTTACCAGCTCAGACACCAGGGAAGCCCCTATATAATTACAAATACAATAAAAATTTAAAGTATCTTAAGAGAATGCTTGAACAACTTGATGCCAATAAATTTGAAACTTACAAAGTCATGCATTTAAAAAGAAAATAAAGCTTGAGTCACCAAACTTTCCCATAAAAAAATATGAAAAACCTGAACAGACTTATGATTGTTAAAGCTGAATCTGTGATTTAAAAAGCTATGCTCTCCCCCTCCTCCAAAAAACGGGGGGCCACAATAACTGTACAGATAGATATCAAATTTGCAAAGAACAAATATTTCCTAACTTATATAAATGTTTCCAAGTACTTAGAAAGGAAAAGCTCCCCAACTCATTATATAAAGCTCTGTAACACTTAGTGCCCAAAATGGAGGAGGAGGACACAAAGAGTGAAAATTACAGGTCAGGCTCACTTGTGAACACAGATGTCAAAATCTTAAATAATTTTTTTAGCAATCAAATGCATTGAAGTATTTAAAAACAAATACCCTGTGACCACGTAGGGCTTATTTCAAGAATGCAATGAGGATTTAGTATTAGAAAATCAATAAAAGTAATAAACAACCCTAATAGAAAAAAGGAGACAACCCATGTGACAATCTCCAAAGATGCAGAAAAAGAGCAGATGAAATTATATTGACTCAAGTAAAAACTCTTAGCAACCAGGACTGGAAGAGAACTTTCTTTACTTAGATTAAGGGTATCTACCCCAAAACGTCAACAAATACTATGCTAAGTAGTGCAATGTTGAAAGTATTCCATTTTCAGGAATAAGGATGCCATTTAGCACTGATTGTATTCAGCATTTTCCTGAAGGTCCTAGCTAAAGCAAAAAGACCAGGGGAGAAAAAAAAGACGTAATGATTGGGCAGGAAGAATCAAAACTATCATTATTCACAGACGATATGATTGTCTACATGGAGAAAAAATCCATGAGATTATATTTTAAAACTATTAAAAGCAATAAGAGCTTGGTGGATACAAAATAATACACGAAAATCAATAACATCTCTATACACCAGCAACATCCAATTTAAAAATATAAAAATCACATTGGTCACAGTAGCAACAATATCTTCTATTTATAAGGTATGTAAGCACAAAGCTAACAAAATATATTAATTAATATTATAGAAATTGTGTAAAATTTTATTGAAGGATATAAATTTTTAAAACCTGGAAAAAGAAGTGAAAAATGCAGCAAATTCATGGGTAAGAAAGATTCACTATTTTAAAGATAGCAATTTTCTCCAAATTAATCCATAAAGTCAATACATTCCAGTCAAAACTTCCTAGAAGTTTCTTCATAGACCTCATCAAGCCAATGCTAAAATTCACATAGAACAAGAAAGGGCAAAGAAGAACCAGGAAAATTTTGAAGGAAATAAATGAAAGGGGAGATATAACATCTCACACTGTAGGAGATAATAATGTCAGATCACAGGGCAAGGTGGCTGTGTCTGTGCCTGGTCACTCAGCCATGACTGACTGACTGTGACCCCGGGGACTGTAGCCTACCAGGCTCCTCTGTCCATGGGATTTCCCAGGCAAGAATACTGTACTGGGTTGCCATTTCCTCCCCCAGGGGATCTTCCCAACCCAGGAATCAAACCTGAGTCTCCTGTGTCTTCTGCATCTCCTGCGTTGCAGGTGAATTCTTTACCCACTGAGCCATCAGGGTTAGGTGAGAGAGTGGACAATTGAAACAGAGCAAGAACCTTGAAACAGACCTGGGTTTATGAACTGGAACTTAGTATGTGACCGAACAGGCCTTAAAGCTAACATTAGAACCTTACATGGAACAAACGACTGGTTCCTTGGGAAGGAGTACAACAAAGCTGCATACCGTCATCCTGTTTATTCAACTTATTCACAGAATGTTGCTGTTCAGTTGCTCAGTCATGTCCGACTCTTTGTGACCCCATGGACAACACCACACTAGGCTTCCTTATCCTTCCCTATCTCCTGGAGTTTGCTCAAACTCATGTCCATTGAGTTGGTGATGCCATCCAGCCATCTCACCCTCTGCCACCCACTTCTGCTCCTGCCCTCAATCTTTCCCAGCATCAGAGTTCTTTCCAATGAGTGGGCTCTTGACATCAGGTGGCCAAAGTATTGGAGCTTCAGTTTCAGCATCAGTCCTTCCAATGAACATTCAGAGTTGAAAATTAGGATTGACTGGTTTGATCTCCTTGCTCTCCAAAGGACTCTCAAGAGTCTTTTCCAGCACCACAATTCAAAAGCATCAATTCTTTGGCTTTCAGCCTTGTCTATGGTCCAACTCTCACATCTGTACATGACTATTGGAAAAACCACTGCTTTGACTATACAGATCTTTGCAGGCAAAGTGATGTATCTGCCTTTTAAGAGACTGCCTAGGTTTGTCATAGCTTTTCTTCCAAGGAGCAAGCATCTTTTAGTTTCATGGCTACAGTCACCATCTGGAGTGATTTTGGGGCCCAAGAAAATAAAGTCTCTCATTGTTTCCATTGTTTCCCCATCTGTCTGCCATGAGGTGATGGCACCGGATGCCATGGTCTTAGTTTTCTGAATGCTGTTTTGAGCCAGCTTTTTCAATCTCCTCTCTCACCTTCATCAAGAGTCTTTATTTCCTCTTCACTTTCTGCCATCAGAGTGGTAGCATGTGCATATCTGAGGTTGTTGATATTTCTCCTGTCAATCTCGGTTTCACCTTGAGCTTCTGGTCCCATCACTTCATGGCAAATGATGGGGAAACAATGGAAACAGTGACAGACTTTATTTTGGGGGGCTCCAAAATCACTGCAGATGGTGACTTGCAGCCAAGAAATTAAAAGATGCCTGCGCCTTAGAAGAAAAGTTATGATAAACCTGCTGCTGCTGCTAAGTCACTTCAGTCATGTCCGACTCTGTGCCACCAGGCTCCCCCGTCCCCTAGACAGTGTATTAAAAGCAGAGACATCACTTTGCTGACAAAGTCCGTATAGTCAAAGCTATGATTTTTCCAGTAGTCATGTACGGATGTAAAAGTTGGAGCATAAAGAAGTCTGAGTGTTAAAGAATTGATGCTTTTGAAGTCTGGTGTTGGAGAAGACTCTCTGGTGTTGGAGAGTCCCTTGGACTGCAAGGAGATCAAACCAGTCAATCCTAAAGGAAATCAACTCTGAATATTCAATGGAAGGACTGATGCTGAAACTGAAGCTCCAATATTTTGACCACCTGATGTCAAGAGCCAACTCATCTGAAAAGACCCTGATGCTGGGAAAGATTGAGGGCAGGAGCAGAAGGGGATGACAAAGAATGAGATGATTGGATGACATCACCAACTCAATGGACATCAGTTTGAGCAAACTCTGGGAGATGGTGAAGGACAGGGAAGCATGGTGTGCTGCTGTCCATGGGGTCACGAAGAGTCGGACATGACTGAGCAACTGATTTTCTCAACGCCATGTGTAGTTAGCCACCTCTGGAATTAATCTAGCTTCCCTGGTAGGCTAACACTCTGCTGTGGATAGACTGGAAAGCACTCACTGGAAAGGAAGATTCCTGCCATTGAAAGTGTGATGAAGCCACTATGATTTGGCCTTTGGATTAGGATCCAGAAACCCCTGAGCTCAAATCCCACTCTCTCAGTAGCTGGGTTACTTTTGGGCAAGTTAACCACCCTCTCTGGGCCTTCATTTCTTCATCCTCAAAATGGGCATAACACGAATACTTGCTTCACGGGGAATACTCTGAAGTTTAAATAGTATGATGTGTACAAAGAGGTTAGCACATTGCCAATCATATAGGCAATGTTAAACAGACCAGCAACATCTGCATCGCTTGAGAACTTGCTAGAAATAAAATTTCTCAACCCTGCTCCAGACTTAGTGAATCAGAAACTATAGGGTGGAACCAGCAGTCTGTGCTTTTTTTTTTTTTAAACAAGCCCTCCAGTCATCCTGTTGGCACAAGAATTTGAAAATTACTGGGTTCAAATAATCAGGAACACCCCAAAAGCTGAAGTCAATTAGCCTCCTCCGTTCCATTGACTGCACAGAGGAGGGCGGGGTGGACACAAGAACAAAATTAGCATACTCTCTTTTTTAACTCTGGCCATGCTGGGTCTTTGTTGCAGTGTGCAGCCATTCTCTAGCTGCGGCACAAGGGCTCAGCTATTTTGTAGCATGTGGGATCTTAGTTCCCAATCCAGGGATTGAACCTGTGTCCCTACATGGGAAGGCAGATTCTTAACCACTGGACCACCAGAGAAGTCCCAAAATTAATATACTTTTAAAGAAAAGGAAGAGGAATGAATGCAAGGAAAGAAGACATATATATGCTAACATTCCTTGACTATTTACTACAAACCATTGGGTTAACCATTTTGCAAATGTTATGTAACAACCAATAAGACAGGCAGTATTTTTGCCCACATAACAAGTGCAAAAATTGAAGCACAGAGGGTCTACACAACTTGCCCAAGATCACAATACAACCAGTGACAGGGTTGGATTTTCATCAAGCTAGACTCCAGTGACTGCCTTCTAAACGAAAGCATGTGTGTGCTTTTCTTTTTTTTTTTTAATTTAAGGTGCAGTCTTTATTTTTTTTAATTAATTTATTTATTTTAATTGGAGGCTAATTACAATATTGTGGTGGGTTTTGCCATACAGTTACATGAATCAGCCGTGGGTGTACATGTGTTCCCAATCCTGAATTCCCCTCCCATCCCATCACTCAGGGTCATCCCAGTGCACCAGCCCTGAGCACCCTGTCTCATGCATCAAACCTGGACTGGTGATCTATTTCACATATGATAATATACATGTTTCAATGCTGTTCTCTCAAATCATCCCACCCTCACCTCTCCTCACCCCACCCTCTCCCACAGAGTCCAAAAGTCTGTTCTTTACGTATGTGTCTCTTTTGCTGTCTCACATATAGGGTCATCGTTACCATCTTTCTAAATTCCATATATATGCATTAATATACTGTACTGGTATTTTTCTTTCTGACTTACTTTGCTCTGTATAATAGGCTCCAGTTTCATCTACCTCATTAGAAGTGATTCAAATGCATTCTTTTTAATAGCTGAGTAATATTCCATTGTGTATATGTACCACAGCTTTCTTATCCATTCGTCTGCCGATGGACATCTAGGTTGCTTCCACGTCCTGGCTATTGTAAACAGTGCTGTGATGAACATTGGGGTACATGTGTCTCTTTCAATTCTGGTTTCCTCGGTGTGTATGCCCAGCAGTGGGATTGCTGGGTCGTACGGCAGTTCTATTTCCAGTTTTTTAAGGAATCTTGTGTGGGCTTTTCTTTTCAAAGTTTCTCTACTTGCAAAATGGAGGACTAGCTCCAGATTGCGGGTAAGCCTCATGCTGCCGGGAGGAAGCCATCTTCTTCAGTGACATTGTACCCTGCCTCACTTTACAGATAAGGAAACAGGTAAGGATGAAGCGAAGAGAAGCTAAAATACTTCCCTAAGTCAATGAGTCTGTTGGCACCACAACCAGAACTTGAAATCCACTTTTCTTAGAATAAGATTTATGATATTTGTTAAATGTACATCTGTCTTAGCATTGGGGGATATTTATTCCCTTTTTTATTTCATTTAAGTTGTTGTTAAACCTGGAGTCTTAAGCAATTCAAGTATTAGCAGCTTCTTGACTGGAGTAGAAACTGCTGAAAAGACCCTACATGAGCAGTGCACTTAGGGAGGAAAGGTCTTCTACTTCCTTCATAAACCCTCTGAAAAATTGCCGTCTGTGCTATGGTAGCAGCTGTTCCGTTCTCATATTTGACTCCACAGGGAGTCAACTAACTTTGGGTTCCTTTTTTAAAAATTGGAAATCAATGTCAAATCCAGTGATGAAGAAGGCCAATGAAGCCCTTTTGTTCATATTCCCTAGCTACAGGGCACAGACACTTTTCCCTTCACCAGCATTGATCTGAGAGCAGACAATTGTCCGCAATTCTTATGTTGGCATACCGAGATCCTTCAAGTACTCTGAGGCTGGCATAGGCTGGACTTGCTTTAGACTAGAAAAAAAGAAATCAATATTTCTTTCTAAAAGTCGTACTTGGGGCAGTGTTCAGAAGCCTTCTTATTTCTGCTGCTTTGGTCAAAATGACTGAAAGATTCGGTACGAGACATACACTCTGTTCTCTGTAATTTGCTGCCTTAAATTTCTAAATTGAGCAAAAAGTGGGCAAAGAGTTAACACTATCAGTTAGGCTAAGGAAAGTCAGCAGAATGATGGCTTCTTTTCAAATTATCACCCTGTGAGATGCAGGTACCTGGTGTACTATTTGATCATTTTGTAGTTTCATGACACTATCTTTCATCTTTCTCCTTCTTTGCGGCAGACTGAAAGACGGGCTCCGATCCTCCACCCTTCCCTTGCCAAGGCCTCACGGTGGCCTGATGCCTTTCCTGCCCTTCATGTTGGGCTCTACTGTGTGGCTTGCTCTCATCAGTGGCAGAGGAAGGGAGAGCCCAAAGCCTAGACACAGATTTTTCTGATGGCCGTCTTGTTCCTCTGCTGTCGCCATGAGAAGAACTGGCGCTGGCTGGCTCTGGGAGGATGAGAGGCAGGTGAAACCCGTCTAGGCCAGACTCCAGTGAGAAGAAAGCCACTGCAGCCTGACAGGGGACACTCGGCTGACACCAGCGCGCCGGAGCCGACCCCCAGCTGCGCTGCTCGTTCACGGGCCTACTGTTGGACGCTACCGAGAGTTTGTGCTGCACTGGTGCGATGATGGTTAACTGGAACACTCTCTTTTTCACTTTTTATTTTGTATTGGGGTATAGCCAGCTGACAACGTTGTGATTGTTTCAGGTGAAAAGCAACGGGACTCAGCCATACACATACATGTATCCATTCTCCCCCAAACTCCCCTCCCATCCAGGCTGCCACGTAACATTGAGCAGAGTTCCCTGTGCTATACAGGAGGTCCTTTTGGTTATCCATTTTTAAAATAGTAGTATGTACATGTCCAGAACACCCTTTTAAAAGAAAACCATATCATTCCATGCATAAATAAGCCTATGAAAAAGCATGATTGCTTTTGAAACACACATACACAAAACAGTCCGAGTCATGAATTTTCCCCCTTTGGAAATAATCCATTCATTCTTTTGCTGCTGCCTTCTTCCAAAAAAAACTGGGGGAAATGCTTTTAAGAATTGCTTTCTTAATCTATAGCACACACACACACAAAATCCATAGCACAGATTTTGGATTGTCCTCAGTAACAGCAACCCTTCATACTTTGAAAAAAGCTTTTTTTTTTAAGCTAGATGACATTAGGGTGTATTTTAATTTTTTCAGAATCAATCAGAATTATTTTAATGCTTAGAGTGAAGAAAATAACATAAGTATAGTTTAGAAGATTAAAATGTTTTATCATCAAACTCACAACCATAACCCAATTGTTATTCTGGTGTATTCAATTTCTTTTTTCCTCAAATGCATATGTTTTTCTAACGTGCTGCAGAAGATCTTTTCCAAGATGAAATGTGTTTCTTGTTACAAGTTTGTAATGTGAGACTTTAACTGAAAATAAATATTTGGTATCAACTGGAAGCATTTATAAAATATCTCTGGCCATGAGTCTTATATATATACACACACACACACACACACACACACATATATATATATATATATATATAGAAAGAGAGAGAGAGAGAGAGATCTTTATTTATGCTAATTGCAGATTCCAGAATGTGTGCCAATAAAATTGTCATTCATATATCTCTCTGCTTCCTCTGAAATAAATCAGGAGTAAGAAGACAGCAGCAGGAAAATTCAAGAGTTAGAAGACTTAGAGGGTATGATCCAGAAGTGTAAAAACCAAGAACCTAAATGAGGGGCTTAACTAGATCTGTCAACACAAGGACATGCTGCATATTTGGTGAAACTTTGAGTGAAAGTGTTCTCCACTCTAAGCCAACTCCAAAAAGAGCCTCTTGATGAAAATGAAAGAGGAGAGTGAAAAAACTGACTTAAAACTCAACATTCAGAAAACTAAGATCATGGCATCTCGTCCCATCACTTCATGGGAAATAGATGGCGAAACAATGGAAACAGTGACAGACTTTATTTTGGGGGGCTCCAAATCACTGCTGATGGTGACTGCAGCCATGAAATTAAAAGATGCTTGGTCGTTGGAAGAAAAGTTATGACCAACCTAGACAGCATATTAAAAAGCAGAGACATTACTTTGCCAACAAAATGTCCATCCAGTCAAAGTTATGGTTTTTCCAGTAGTCATGTAAGGATGTGAGAGTTGGACCATAAAGAAAGCTGAGTGTCGAAGAATTGATGCTTTTGAACTGAGGTGTTGGAGAAGACTCTTGAGAGTCCCTTGGACTGCAAGGAGATCCAACCAGTCTATCCTAAAGGAAATCAGCCCTGAATATTCATTTGAAGGACTGATGCTGAAGCTAAAACTCCAATACTCTGCCCACCTGATGCAAAGAACTGACTCACTGGAAAAGACCCTGATGCTGGGAAAGACTGAAGGCAGGAGAAGGAGACGACAGAGGCTGAGATGGTTGGATAGTATCACCAACTCAGTGGACATGAGTTTGAGTAAACTCCGGGAGTTGGGATGGACAGGGAAGCCTGGCGTGCTGCAGTCCATGGAATCACAAAGAGTCAGACACGACTGAGCGACTGAACTGAACTGACCTGGCTGTCAAGCTTCAGTCAATCAAAAGCATTATATTCCTTCACAAAGCAATATCCCAGCTTGGTGAAAACTTCTGGTGTCAGTAAAAATCTACAATTTGGATGGGGTCCAAGTTCTGACACATTTATTGCCATCACACTGTGGTTCTTCCAGGCCATGGCCATATTTTTGTGCAGACAGTCCCCAGTTCTTTGCCTCCAGTTCTTTGCCTCCAATTCCAAGAAATGACACTAATGCCCAAAGATGAATCATAATCAACAAATATGACAAGCCATATTTCACAGATATCTTTATTTAGCACCCAATGGAACATCTTATGGAAATAAACTTGTGATAAACCTTTATGTATAACTGAATGTTTTCTTGTCAGTTTCTTTAACAATTTATCCTAATCTTTACACAGAGTTATGATTACGGTATTCCTACAAACCTTTTTCCTTTCCTTAACATAATATTTGTTTGTAAGCATATAACTGCATATATTTAACAACTGCTCAATATTTCACAATTAATGACATCACATTTATTTAGTCATTGTCTTACAATGGGATATTTAGGGTTTTTTAATAAATAATACTCAAAGTAACATACCAGTACATATAAATTTCCCCTTTTATACTAATTTCTTGTGAAAGATTCCTAGATATGGAACTATTAGATCAAGAGTTGTGCACATTTTTAGGGCCCTTTGTACATAGTGAGGGGCTTCGCAGGTCGGCTCAGTGGTAAAGAATCTGCCTACCAATGCAGGAGATGCAGGAGACTTGGGTTCTACCCCTGGGTCAGGAAGATTCCCCAGAGGATGAAATGGCAACCCACTCCAGTATCCTTGCCTGAAAAATGCCCTGGACAGAGGAGCCTGGCTGGCTACAGTCCATGGGGTCACAAAGAGTCAGACATGACTTAAGCAACTGAGCTTGCACACATATAGTGAAATGCTGTTTTCTAGAAGCTTATGCCATTTTCACTGGAGTGATGAATACCAATTTCACCAGCGTTGCAAGTATTAGATATTATCATTTGAAAAACATTATGCTGATATAATACTCAGGCAAGTTACCTCTTTATATTTTTAAAACAGTGTTTATTTAATTATAGGCAGATAGACTATTTTCCATGTTTATTTGTAGTTTTATAACATGTTTATTTGCTAGTAATCTTTTCGTGGTTTTTTTTTTCTGGTTTTATATTTAGTAAAGAAAGGATATAGCTAAAGGATCAGTGATTTGCTGGGAGTTAGGAGATAAGCAGACTCAAAATAGAAATTATAAAGAATCATCTTTACCAACAAATACATCAAAGATGTTCCCACCTCCAAGATGTTCTTTGGAAACTGTAGCTTAAGGGATAATAGGGGAAATTGTGTTAAATGCATAGAATATGCTATACCTAATTGACAACTGGAAATAAACAATGTACTTGGAGTAAATGATAATAGCAACATAAGACTTCTTGAACCACTCAAAAATGACTGTAAAATGTGTGGTACAAATGAACAGAAAGTAAAAGTTGTGACTGAACTTGGTGTCTGTTCTAAGAACCTGCCTGGGGGCATCCAGCACATCAATACTCAGGAGAACCTGGGCCTTGCAAGGTTAAACTCAGTCTATATTTGCGAACAAGGACATTTAATGGTGCCCTTAGAGCCACAAACCAGATACGACCCCTGCTGAGGACAATGACAAGATGGGTATATAGTAGAGTGGTTAAGGGATGAAGATTTGCTCTTGATCTCTATGACCTTCTATGTGTGACCTTGAAAACATTACTTCCTCTTCTAACCCTCCATTCCACGTATGAGACTTGACTAACTGCACTTCTCTCCAAAGACTGTGAGAATTCAATACGGCAGCGCTTGGAAACTGCTTAGCTCAGTGCCCAGCCCAGATTTAACTCTCAGCAAATCTGATTTTCTGAGCAATTATCGTTAATTGCCCGTAAAAGAAACGTCTACATGAATGATATTTTAGACCCCTTTAATAGACTAAATGAGACAAAGAATAGGGAGTTACTTAAAGCCATGTTTGCCAGGTTTGGACTTGGACATTTACTTTGGCCAGCTTGCCTGGCCCCCATGTCATGCATCCAGCATCTGAAAAGAGCACATCTATGGCAATTTGAGATTATTCCCAGCCTGTTCTGAATTTTACAACAACAAGAGTTATAGTTCAGTATTAATCTACTAATGTGAATTTAATAATAATGCAACTAATGTAGCTATTATATATGACATTATTATAGAGATCTCTTCAAGAAAATTAGAGACATGAAGGGAACATTGCATGCAAAGATGGGCACAATAAAGGAAAGAAATGGTATGGATCTAACAGAAGCAAAAGATATTAAGAAGAGGTGGCAAGAATACACAGAAGGACTATACAAAAAAGATCTTAATGACCCAGATAACCACAATGGTGTGATCACTCTAGAGCCTGACATCCTGGAATGTGAAGTCAAGTGGGCCTTAAGCAACACTACGAACAAAGTTAGTGGAAGTGATGGAATTCCAGCTGAGTTATTTCAAATCCTAAAAGATGATGCTGTGAAGGTGCTGCATTCAATATGCCACCAAATTTGAAAATTCAGCAGTGGCCACAAGACTGAAAAAGGCCAGTTTTCATTCCAATCCCAAAGAAGGTCGATGCTAAAGAATGTTCAAGTTGCCACATAATTGCACTCATTTCACATGCTAGCAAGGTCATGCTCAAAATCCTCCAAGCTAGGCTTCAACAGTTCATGAACTGAGAAATTCCAGATATACAAGCTGGATTTTAAAAAGGCAGAGGAACCAGAGATCAAATTGCCAACATTCATTGGACAATAGAAAAAGCAAGAGAATTTCAGAAAAATATCTACTGCTTCATGAACTACCCTAAAGCCTTTGACCGTGTGGATCACAACAAACTGTGGAAAATTCTTAAGGCGATGGGGATACCGGACCACCTTATCTGCCTCCAGAGAAATCTGTGTGAAAGTCAAGAAGCAACAGTTACAACCGGACATGGGACAATGGACTGGTTCAAAATTGGGAAAGGTGTACGTCAAGGCTGTATATTGTCACTCTACTTATTTAACTTATATGCAGAGTATATCATGAGAATATCAGAGTATATCATGAGAAATGCTGGGCCAGATGAAGCAAACTGGAATCAAAATTGCCAGGAGAAATATCAATAACCTCAGATATGCAGATAACACCACCCTTATGGCAGAAAGCGAAAAGGAACTAGAGTCTCTTGATGAAAGTGAAAGAAGAGAGTGAAAAAGCCGACTTAAAACTCAACATTCAAAAAACTAAGAACGAAAAAAAAAAAACTAAGATCATGGCATCCAGTACCATCACTTCATAGCAAATAGATGGGGAAACAATGGAAACAGTGACAGACTTTATTCTCTTGGACTCCAAAATCACTGGGGCTTCCCTGGTAGCTCAGACAGTAAAGAATCTGCCTGCAATGCAGGAAACCCAGGTTTGATCCCTGGGTTGGGAAGACCCCCTGGAGATGGGAACAGCAACCCACTCCAGTATTCTTGTCTAGAGACTTTACAGAGGAGCCGGGCAGGCTATAGTCCATGGGGTCGCAGAGAGTTGGACATGACTGAGTGACTAACACATCCAAAATGACTGCAGATGATGACTGCAGCCTTCAAATTAAAAGATGCTTGCTCCTTGGAAGAAAAGCTATGACCAACCTAGACAGCATATTAAAAAGCAGAGGCATTACTTTGCCAACAAAGGTCCATCTAGTCAAAGCTATGGTTTTTCCAGTAGTCATGTATGGATGTAAGAGCTGAACCATAAAGAAAGCTGAGTGCCAAAGAATTGATGTTTTTGAACTGTGGTATTGGAGAAGACCCCTGAGAGTCCCTTGGACTGCAAGGAGATCCAACCAGTCAATCCCAAAGGAAATCAGTCCTGAATATTCATTGGAAGAACTTATGCTGAAGCTGAAGCTCCAATCCTTTGGCCACCTGATGTGAAGAATTGACTCACGGGAAAAGACCCTGATGCTGGGAAAGATTGAAGGCAGGAGGAGAAGGGGACGACAGAAGATGAGATGGTTGGATGGCATCACCAACTCAGTGATGAGTCTGGGTAACCTCCGGGAGTTGGTGATGGACAGGGAAGCCTGGCATGCTGCAGTCCATGGGGTTGCAAAGAGTCGGACATGACTGAACTGAACTGAATATAGTTATTAATAAAAATCTTGATTATCTGCTATGTGATATTGTGCAGAGCCCTGAATCATATGCTACAGTCACACTGTAAGAGGAATATGATTATTATTCCAATGTGGAAGAATGAATAAAGGATTCTTTTAACAAGTTGGCATCACAGGACCTCTTTTGGAGGGGACTGCCTTGTGTAATGGCCACTCCCCTAAAAGATAGATAGTATACATCCTTTCCCTCATTTTCTTATTCCTTTTTTCCTCCTTTATGCTGCTTGAAGCTTGACGTGATAGCTGGGATTCTGTTTGGGGCCATGAGGACAGGGAACCCTAGAAAGAGTAGAGGGAAAACTTGGAAGCAGCCTGAATCTGAGGTGTTAAGAGACAGCATGCCAGCTCTTTACTGTCCATCACTGGACTTCACTGGGAAAGAAAAAATAATTTCTGTTTTCTGAGCTAATAGTTTCAAGTCTCTAATTCTAACTGCCAAGAGAGGGCATTGGACTTTATCCAGAAGCCAAACTTATTTAGGGCCAAAAAATAGTATAACCTCAGCTAACATCTGGGTCACAACTATTTTAAAGATGGGGAAAGAGAGGGTCAAAGAAATTAAGTGCCTGCCCAAAGCTATATACATGGCGTAACTAAATTTGGGACAAGGTTTACCTGGTTTAAACCCTGTATTCTAACATTTCTTCTTTTCTAATTTCTCTCTTGGAGCTGACACTAACACTGCTTTCTGAACACTGAACTTACCTTCCTTCTCAACAAAAATCTGCATTCTCACTCTTCGCTCCCTCCAGTGGTGATCAGCCTCCAGGCCCTGCAAGAAAACTGACACTTTCTCCATTCCAGTTGAGACTAGACCTCAGGGTAAATACATATGACCAGTATCCCTACAAAAGCACTCCAGTAACAAGGAACTGGAAATTCATTCAACCATATTTCTCTAAAGACTTTTTATTAAAATTAGGCACAAATGCATTTTTTTTCTTCAAGTTGAGTCACAGTGAGATTCAAGGAGAATTTCTAAAAATATGAGGATAATACATTCAAATCAGTTATTATTAAAGAAAGCTAGAGGTCTTTAGGGTATGTCCTTCAACCTCCTAAGATTGGTATCAGAGAAAAATATGCCCTTTCAAAAAAGATTCTAGAATGCCACTGTGAGAGAGAAAATGCTAAGCTGGTCTGACCCTTTTGGCATTTCTTTGGATCAAGTCTAATAAATTCATTCTTAAAATAAATTTTTTCTATTATGAAAGTAGTTTCTGTTATTATGGGATAATTAAAATAAAGAAAGATTTATATCTCAAAAAGAATCACTGTCACCCCACCCTTGAAGTATTGTTATAAAACTCATCAAGCTCTCCTGGGTTGGGACACATAGTTTTTCAAGGTGGGAGCCCTTTGCCTGGCTAAGCAATAAAACTATCCTTTTCTACTTCAGAAAGAAAAAAAAGAATCATTGTTAACATTTTGGAGTTTTCAATTTGCAGTCTCTTTGCTTCATAAATATTTTAAACTTTTGCAATCATATGGCAAACAAAAGCTTACAGAGTGACTGTTAAACAGCAACTATTTTTATTTTTCAAGTTATAATACAAATTGCAAAATATTTGAAAAAAATAGAAGTATGAAAATATAAAATCAACCAGAACATCTATGTCCAAAGAAAACTAATGAAAAACATTTTAGTGTTTGTCCTCAGAGCCTTCCCACTCTATACATTTTACATTATTGAAATCAAATTGTAAAGGTTATACTTAAAGTAAATTCAACACAAAAACACCCAGATACTATACAGACATTTCAAAGAGTCTTTCCCTTGGAAACTTAATGTCTAAGGTCATTAATTTGAATTTTAAAGAAATAAGGCATTGTCTCTCAAGTTCCTTGCCAAAGAAAATGGCTAATAAATTGCTTTCTGTAACTCTGATTTTGTGGAAGGGAAAGGATATAATTTATTTAGTAATTTTTCTGGCACAGTATACCCAACATGTAAATAGTTTAGTCATTCTTAGTAAGTGTTTGCAGAACAACACCAATTATCATTTCAAATGGTTTTCAAACATGGCAGCAACGTCCATCTGAATTATGGTGGGAAGAATGCACCTCAGAAAAACACATTTGCTAGTACTATAAAAAAAGCCAAAACAAACAATAAAGAACAGAGAGACCCACTGTCTTAGTCAGTGCAGGGTCCTATGACAAAATATTATAGACTGAGTGGCTTCAACATTTCTTGCTCACGGTACTGGAGGTTGGCTGTCCAAGATCAACACCCCAGAAGGGTCTTAGGGCCTGACTGCTGAGGGTCCATTTCCTGGTTCATAGATGGCTGTCTTTTCATAATGGGAGAGGAAAGAGCTCTTTGGGGCTTCCTCTATAAGGGCACTGATACCATTCATGAAGGCTCCAACCTCATGACCTACGCACCTTCCTTAATCAGACCACCACTCCCTTGATACCATAATATTTGGCATTAGGTTACAACATATGAACTTGGCTGGGGGGACACATCAGTCTGTTCAGTTCAGTTCAGTCACTCAGTCATGTCCAACTCTTTGCAACCCCATGGACTGCAATACGCCAGGCTTCCCTGTCCATCAGCAACTCCTGGAGCCTACTCAAACTCATGTCCATCGCGTCAGTGATGCCATCCAACCATCTCATCCTCTGTCATCCCCGTCTCCTCCCGCCTTCAGTCTTTCCCAGCATCAGGGTCATTTAGTCTGTAGCACCCACTCTCTCCCTTTTCATCCTTCCTCCTCATGCTGTCCACCAGTAATCTGCTGTCTTTGTTTCACAAGAGACATAGCTTTTCTTTTCTTTGGAGGGTCTCAGTTATCTGTTTTATACATGTGTGTATAAATACTTTGGCCACCTGATGCGAACAGCTGACTCACTGGAAAAGACCCTGATGCTGGAAAAGACTGAAGGCAGAAGCAGAAGTGGGCAACAGAGGATGAGATGGTTGGATGGACATGAACTTGGGCAAACTCCACGAGATGGTAAGGGACAGAGAGGCCTGGCAGGCTGCAGTACATGGGGTCACAAAGAGTCAGACACGACATGGTGACTGAACAACAATAAGTGTGTGTTAAGTCGCTTCAGGTGTGTCTGACTCTTGGCAACCCTATGGACTATAGCCCACCAGTCTCCTCTGTCCGTGGGATTATCCAGGCAAGAATCCTGGAGTGGACTGCCATGCCTCCCTCCAGGGGATCCTCCCCACCTGGGCACTGAACCCCCATCTCTCATGTCCCTGCACTGGCAGGCAGGCTCTTTACCACTAACGCCACAGTGCAGTGTATATACGTCAATTCCAGTTCACCCCCCTCCCCTCTCCCCACTCGATGTTCCTATGTTTGTTTTCCACATCTGTGTCTCTATTTCTGCTTTGCAAATAGCTTAATCTGTACCATTTTTCTAGATTCCACACATACGTGCTAATACACGATATTCGTTTTTCTCTTTCTAACTTCACTCTGTACGACAGTCCCTGGGTCCATCCACATCTCTGCAGATGGCACAATATCATTCCTTTTTAATGCTGAGTAATAGCCCGTTGTGTACATGTACCATAATCTTCTTTAAACTTTCGTCTGCTGATGGGCATTTCAGTTGTTTCCATGTCCTGACTACTGTAAATAGTGCTGCAAGGGTGCGTGTATCTTTTGGAATTATTAGTTTCTCTGGGTAGATGCCCAGGAGTGGGACTGCTGGGTCATATCATGGTTCTATTTTTAGTTTTTCAATGAACCTCCATGTTGGTCTCCATAGTGACTGTATCAATTTACAGTCTCACCAACAGTGTAAGTATTAATCTCCAAAATATACAAATAGCCCATGCAGCTCACTATCAAAAAAAAAAAGCGCTATCAAAAAATGAGCAGAAGACCTAAACAGACATTTCTCCAAAGAAGACATACAGATAGCCAAGAGGTACATAAGAAGAGGCTCAACATCACTAATAATTAGAGAGATGCAAATCAAAACCACAATGCAGGATCACCTCACACTGGTCAGAATGGCCATTATCAAAAAACTCTACAAACAATAAATGCTGGAGAAGGTGTACAGACAAAGGACATTGCTTCTGGCTACATCTGTGTTTCCTCCTGCTTGTGTCTCAGCCCCACAGTTTTATAGAGACTACCACCTCTGAACAGATGAAGACAGAAGAGGCTGTAACTCATACTGTGAATATATATGGAAGTGCAACTGAAACCCTGGCACAAGGATCCTCAGAGTTCCACAACTCTGAAATTACATCTGTAATGAGATCCAAAAAAAGCCACTTCTTGCTCTGTACAGTCAACCAATTACTATCATAACAGATGTAAAACCCTACATCACAGCCTCAGAGCTGCACTGTGTTTAAACAAGCAAAGCCCTGGAGTTTCTAAGCTTCACCTTTGCCTCCTTCAAATATTAAAAGATATCCACAGAAACTAATTAAAACTCCCAGGAGTGAGTACCTTGTTCCACTTTCCCAAAAGATGACTCTCTTTCTCATCTTTATCACCACACCTACCAACCTGCTGCCTCAGTGGACTCCCTCCTCCCCGGCCTCAAGAAACAAGCTGTTGGGATGACCAACAGGCACAAAAAAATGCTCAACATCACGAACTGTTAGAAAAATGTAAATCAAAACTCCAATGAAGTACCACCTCACAGAATGGCCATCATTAAAAAGTCCACAAACAACAAATGCTAAAGAGGGTTTGAAGAAAAGGGAACACTTCTACCCTGTTAGTGGGAATGTAAATCAGTGCAGCCACTATGGAAATAAGCATGGAGTTTCCTCAAAAACCTAAAAACAGAGTTGCTACATAAGATCCAGCATTCCACTCTTGAGAATATATCCAGACAAAACTACAATTCATAAAGATACTTGTGCCCTTATGTTCACAGCACCGATATTCACACAGACAAGACACAGAAACAGTCTACGTCAGATGAATGGATAAAGATGTGGTGTATATCAGTCTGCTTCTCTGGCGGCGCAGTGGTAAAGAACCCACCTGCCAATGCACGAGACACAGGACACATGGGTTCAGTCCCTGGGTCAGGAAGATCCCCTAGAGAAGGAAAAGGCAACCCACTCCAGTATTCTTGACTGGGGAATCCTATGGACAGAGGAGCCTAGTGGGCTACAGTCCACGGGTTGCAAAAGAGTCAGACATGACTTAGTGATTAAACAACAACAACATATCAATATATACAATGGAATACTACTTAGCCATTTTAAAAAAGATGAAATAATGCCATTTGCAGAAACATGGATAGACATAAACATTATCATACTAAGTGAAGTATCGGTAAGTCAGAAAAATAAATACAATATAATATCACTTATATGTGGAATCTAAAATACAACACAAATGACCTTGTCTATGAAACAAAAATAGACTCAGGCATAGAGATGAGATTTGTGGTTATCAAGGGGGCGGGGGACAGAAGGGGAATGGATCGGAAGTTTGGGGTTAGCAGATGAACACTCTTGTATATAGAATGGATAAACAGCAAGGTCCTACTGTATAGTGCAGGGAACTATATTCAGTATCCTGTGGTAAACCATAACAGAAAAGTATATGAAAAAGAACATATTTAAAGGTATAATTCAACACTTTGCTGCACAGCAGAAATTAACATATTGTAAATCAACTATACTTCAATAAAGTAAATTTTTAAAAAAAGAAAAGAAAAGAAACAAGCTTCTGGCATTTCTGTCTCCCACTAGACCCCAGGGAAGTAGTCATTTTTCTAGGCTTCTGTTCTTCTCTTGAGAATACACCTAGAGTTTCTCGTCTTTTTTTGGAAGAAAAAGGGGAGGAAAGTCAAGAGAGCAAGTGAAACAAACTGTGGTTTTCACATCATTGTCCAATATGGCCCAGGACTAAGTATCCTACCAAGAATGAGATGTTGAATATAGAATGGAAAAAAGACAACCTCTTTAACAAGTGGTGCTGGGAAAACTGGTCAACCACTGGTAAAAGAATGAAACTAGAACACTTTCTAACACCATACACAAAAATAAACTCAAAATGGATTAAAGATCTAAATGTAAGACCAGAAACTATAAAACTCCTAGAGGAGAACATAGGCAAAACACTCTCCGACATAAATCACAGCAAGATCCTCTATGACCCACCTCCAAGAATATTGGAAATAAAAGCAAAACTAAACAAATGGGACCTAATGAAACTTAAAAGCTTTTGCACTACAAAGGAAACTATAAGTAAGGTGAAAAGACAGCCCTCAGATTGGGAGAAAATAATAGCAAATGAAGAAACAGAAAAAGGATTAATCTCAAAAATATACAAGCAACTCCTGCAGCTCAATTCCAGAAAAATAAATGACCCAATCAAAACATGGGCCAAAGAACTAAACAGACATTTCTCCAAAGAAGACATACAGATGGCTAACAAACACATGAAAAGGTGCTCAACATCACTCATTATCAGAGAAATGCAAATCAAAACCACAATGAGCTACCATTACACGCCAGTCAGGATGGCTGCTATCCAAAAGTCTACAAGCAATAAATGCTGGAGAGGGTGTGGAGAAAAGGGAACCCTCTTACACTGTTGGTAGGAATGCAGACTAGTACAGCCACTATGGAGAACAGTGTGGAGATTCCTTAAAAAACTGGAAATAGAACTGCCGTATGACCCAGCAATCCCACTTCTGGCATACACCACTGAGGAAACCAGATCTGAAAGAGACACGTGCACCCCAATGTTCATCGCAGCACTGTTTATAATAGCCAGGACATGGAAGCAACCTAGATGCCCATCAGCAGATGAATGGATAAGGAAGCTGTGGTACATATACACCATGGAATATTACTCAGCCATTAAAAAGAATTCATTTGAATCAGTTCTAATGAGATGGATGAAACTGGAGCCCATTATACAGAGTGAAGTAAGCCAGAAAGATAAAGAACATTACAGTATACTAACACATATATATGGAATTTAGAAAGATGGTAACGATAACCCTATATGCAAAACAGAAAAAGAGACACAGATGTACAGAACAGACTTTTGGACTCTGTGGGAGAAGGCGAGGGTGGGATGTTTCGAGAGAACAGCATCGAAACATGTATATTATCAAGGGTGAAACAGATCACCAGCCCAGGTTGGATGCATGAGACAAGTGCTCAGGGCTGGTGCACTGGGAAGACCCAGAGGGATCAGGTGGAGAGGGAGGTGGGAGGGGGGATCGGGATGGGGAATACATGTAAATCCATGGCTGATTCATGCCAATGTATGGCAAAAACCACTACAATATTGTAAAGTAATTAGCCTCAAACTAATAAAAATAAATGGAAAAAAAAAAAAAAAGAATGAGATGTTGCCAGTGTATAGAGAGGAAACCAGTGAGACTGGATCCCAAAGTATCAACCACTCCAGGGACACAGGAGAGTACAAAGCATGCTTCTAAAATATGTCCCTCCTTCTCAAGTTTCAAAACTCATACACAAGTGTCTGGATTGGGGGACAACAGGGGAAAGCTCATGACACATGCAAAGCTCACGCAGAGGGCATGTGAGAACATATATCACACTGGACGCACAGCACCAACCTGCCACACCCCCACCTCCTCTCAGCTGCCACCAGCCACCACCTTCACCTCCTCCAGCTGCACCACCTAGGTGCAAGTCACTATCTTTTCTCTTTTTAAAGAAATCTTTAACATGTGAAAAACATAGAGAATAAAAGTCCCAGTGAAAATAGATCATTGTTAGCCTCTTTTCATGTGTTTTAGAGTCTTTTTATTTTTTTATTTATGCTGAGTTGGTAGGACATTCACATGGCTTCAAAATATAAAAGGTAAGAGAGAATGCATCTCCTATCCACTGTTGTCCAGATATCCAGTTCTCTGCCCCTGGAGGCTACTAAATTTTGAATATTCTTTAAATGCAAAAAATAAAACATTATAGATACAGCTGAAGTCTCCTTTTCTACATTCTCCTTCAACGCTCCCTAGAGGCAACCATTATCATGAATTTGACACATCCTTCTAACACCTTTTTATGGTTTTTACATACATATGTATGTATTTGTGAACCACAGAGAGTTTTGTACTGTGGGCTTTTTATAATTCACATCATGATATCGTATCTTTAAGCACTATCCTATCATTCCTTTTAACTGATATATGATATTCCAGTGTATGACTATGCCAGGTTTTATTCATCCATTTTCCTGTTGATAGGAAATTCTTTCCCCACTTTTTGAGATTATAAATAATATAAATATAAAAAAAAACTTTTGTGTTTTCTAAATTAAAATAACATGTAGGGCCATTTCTCCCCCAGATGAATCTGTAAATCCAAAATAATCAAGTCAAAATCGAAGATGATATTTTATGAAAACTGATAAACTAATTCTAAAGTTCATCTGGAAGAAAAGAGGAATGGGCAAATATTTCTTGAAAAAGAGACAAGGAAAATTGCCCTTTAATTTTATATCTGCTTTTTCTTTCATTGTGTATATCATGTACAGGAGAGGGAGGATCAGATGGATGCTTCCAAAAAAGAAGAGGGGATTCTCCTTTCCCTGGAGGTTCTTCTCTCTAGAAGGGATGCTGGAAATGATACAGCCATCTCGTTACCAGTCTATGTGAGAAGCCAGCACAGCATAGCTTAAAGAGGAAGAATCAAATGCAAACTAGTACAGCTGCTATGGAAAACAGTGTGGAGATTTCTTAAAAAACTGGAAATAGAACTGCCATATGACCCAGCAATCCCACTTCTGGGCATACACACTGAGGAAACCAGATCTGAAAGAGACACGTGCACCCCAATGTTCATCGCAGCACTGTTTATAATAGCCAGGACATGGAAGCAACCTAGATGCCCATCAGCAGATGAAATGGGATTAAGGAAGCTGTGTACATATACACCATGGAATATTACTCAGCCGTTAAAAAGAATTCATTTGAATCAGTTCTAATGAGATGGATGAAACTGGAGCCCATTATACAGAGTGAAGTAAGCCAGAAAGATAAAGAACATTACAGCATACTAACACATATATATGGAATTTAGAAAGATGGTAACGATAACCCTATATGCAAAACAGAAAAAGAGTCACAGAAATACAGAACAGACTTTTGAACTCTGTGGGAGAAGGAGAGGGTGGGATGTTTTCAAAAAAAACAGCATGTATACTATCTATGGTGAAACAGATCCCAGCCCACGGTGGGATGCATGAGACAAGTTGCTCCGGCCTGGGTGCCACTGGAAGCACCCAAGGGGAATCGGGTGGAGAGGGAGGGGGGAGGGGGGATCGGGATTGGGAATACATGTAAATCCATGGCTGATTCATATCAATGTATGACAAAACCCACTGGAAAAAAATAATAATAATAATAAAAAAAAAAGAGGAAGAATCAAGAGAAATTAAACCACACCTTGAAATAACACAGTGGGGACCAGCTCTACCTCTGCACTTGTTATTTAGATAACGTCTGCAGGGTGTGTGTGTGTGCGCGTGTGTGTGTGTGCACACGTGTGCATGCACACATGCTCAGTCACTCAGTTGTGTCTGACCCTTTGCAGTGCCATGGACTGTAGCCCACCAGGCTCCTCTGCCCATGGGTTTTTCCAGGCAAGAATACTGGAGCAAGTTGCCTTTCCTACACCAGGGGATCTACCTAACCCAGGGATCAAACCGACGTCTCTTGCATCTCCTGCATTCACAGGAGGATTCTTGTATGCCCTTTTAAAGGAGCAGAAGAGGGGAGGATTATTCTATTTGTAGCCAAAAGTGTCAAAACTGGTACTTCTTAAAATATTGTTCAATTTAATCAGTCCTGGACTGTTGGGAGTTTCTTAAGTGATTTTCAACTTTTTGGTGGCCCCACCAAACAAAATACTGCAAGGAATATCCCTGTTGCTAAATCCCTGTGCAAGTCTATGAACATTTTCTGAAGATTGATTTCTAAGAATTCCTACTCAAGTGGAATTACTCAACCTAGAATGGGAGGGGGGAGGTTTCCGTGATAGAAAACAATGTAACATATTCTAACTCAGTAGAGAAAATAAAGAAATTCAAAGTAATTTCTGAGTCTCAAGACTGTACCCAATGTCTCTAGGCTTCACTTCCTATCTCCAGAGGGCCAGGACATCTCCTTGCCTTGGATCCTAAAGCCCCTACTGTGTTTGCTGCCAACAGAATAACAATAATAACTATAATGATGATAACAGTTAATATTAATTAAGCATTTATTCTGTGCAATAAGGTATCTATTACATCATCTCATTTAATTTTCATAACAATCGTATTAAGAAGATATGGCTATTACTCCTATCTCATAAATAAGAGAACAAGGCTCAGAAAGAATTAGTCTTTGTGATCCCGGCTGGTCCGGGATCCCACTGCTACATGAAGGAGCTGGGATTCCAGGCTGGGTCCTACTTCTCTCATTCCTGCTTCTCTTACCTCTCCCGAATCTTTGTTGAGAATTCTACTCCCAGATATTTCCACCCAAGTTTCCTGGCTTTTCCGTGTGTTTAGTTTCTTTATGTTTATTTAAAGAATATTCCAAAAACAATTACCCAGGCTACCAGGAATGAGGCAAGTAAACAGGTGTTCCTAGCACCCTCACCTGCTCCCTCAGTTACTCCAGAGGTGGGGGCTCACCTGGAGGGATATCTTTGTGTTGGTGAAGCTGAGGAAGAACGTCTCCCAGTAAAGTCCCCATATCATACATCATGATCCTTCCTTTGCTTTCAGAACGAAGTCAAAAACTTCAGCACGTGTTACCTGAGGCCAGCACAGAGAGCTCCTGTTACAGACACTGTTACTGGTTCTCCAGCACCCGTTACTCCCTTCCTTCTTCACGGAAGCTCATTATTCACGTGGCTCCAGGGAATGCGGTTTCACCCCCAGCTTGAGGGGTATCATGATTTGAGCTTCGATCTATACAAACTGAGTGATTCAGAGATGTGTGTGCTGTGGCCTAAGCTGGTCTCATCAGACTGACTCTCAAGCACAAAGCCTTAATAGTGCCCTCAGCTCGATTATCTTTTAGTACGAAACTTTCATCACAGTCTCCTAATAATAGCAATGCTAATAATTAAATAGCACTTACTATATGCCAGGCAGTAACTTAAGCATTTTGTACATATTTTAGTTATTTAACCCTCTGCAAGAGCCCTATGAGGTAGTTGGGATTTTTAAAGTGCCATTTTAGAAATGAGAAAAGTGAAGCACAAAATCAGGTTAAATAACTTTGTCAGAGCTAGCAGGTGTCTAGATGGATCCTCTGGCTCTAAAGTTCTTAGTCTTAAAACCAGGTGCCAGCAGCTCACCCACTGCTGTCCCGGGCTCCCTCGTGGAGGGAGACTAACAGCATCACACTGGACTGCAGAAGGTGGGGGTGGGATGCAGGTGATCTGTCCAGTCGATAAGTCATGTGACCCCACGGACTGCAGCATGCCAGGCTTCTCTGTCCTTCACTGTCTCCAGCAGTTTACTCAAATTCATGTCCATTGAGTTAGTGATGTGGGTAAGGGGTATGCAAATGTTCACTTCCACTTCTTTCTTTTAAAGGAAACTAAAGGTACATATTTCAGTTTTCATTAACCTCAAATCCAACTGAGAATTTGACTGTGTCCCTCTCCCAGGTCACTAGTGAAACTTCTTCCGCCAGGCCGTTTCTCGATGGCTGACAGTGGTGGTCTGAGGCTGGGTTGGTGCTTTCACGTCTACTCATAATCCTGTGTGTCAAGATCACTGAAAAATAAACACCAGGGTTTTTTCTTGGTGTTCTAGCTGCTGCTGTGATTTTAGACACAAAGTCTGAAGTCTATCTCTCAAGTATCATGTATACAGAATTCAAGAGGTATAAATTCATGCAGAATACATTCACATAAACATGGCAGTATTCTCAACTCATGTGCTTTTTTAAGCAAAGCGGCCCGTGCATCATATTCATTTTGCTGAGGTGGCTGTGGAAGCTTCAACCAATGACACTTGAGTTTCAAACTATGCCTTTATCTCCAGGCCAAATACTCTTACATTTTTTATTAAAAAGAAAAAGAAAACCTGAAGTACTGTAAAAAATTCTCTTTGCTATCAGGAGCTTGTGATGTTTTCAATTAATAATCATCTTTAATGGAATGGAATGGGCACTATTTTCTATATTATTGCATCTCTTCCTCTCTTTGTTTCTGTTGTTTTTCTATTCGTTAATGCAACCATGAGAGGGGCTCAAGAAAGAAAAGAAAGGAGAAAACTGGGGGCAGTACCTGCAAGTTAAAAGGCCAACTGTTGGGAAATCATTGTTCATAACAGCTAAGAGTCTGAGATGTGGTGTCTGAATACACACATTTCAAAGTGAACCAGAAATCTTTCCCTGGGAGCCAGGGGAAAAGGAGGTTTCCAATGTTCTTGCCCTATGCAAACGATTCTCATAATGGTCTATGGAATTAGTCAGACCACTGCAAAAATAGACAGTATAGCCACAACCACATATTGCACTTCCTTTTTAGTTAATAATATATGCGTCCATTTTTTCACACTTGTAATTATTTCCTTTTTCTCCAGTGTTATGGAGGTATAATTGACATAAAACAAATTATTTCTTTATCATTTTATCACAAACTTTCTTCCAATATACCTCCATTTTGTTTTTTTATTTTACAATTTATTTTTAATTGAAGGATAATTGCTTTATTTTTAATTAGAGGATGAGATGGTTAGATAGTATTACTAACTCAATGGACATGAATCTGAGCAGGAGACAGTGAAGGACAGTGAAGACTGCCAAGCTGCAGTCCGTGGGGTTTCAGAGTCGGGCATGACTGGGCGACTGAACAACAAACTGCTTTACAATGCTGTGCTGGTTTCTGCCATACCTCAGCATCAGTCAGCCTCAGGTACACGCGTGTCCCTCCCCCGAGCCTCCCTCCCACCTCACACCCTAGCCTCTCGGCTGTCACAGAGCACCAGACTGAGCTCCCCGGCTACGCAGTAGCTCCCACTAGCGGTCACTTTACACATGGTGATGGGCACGCGTCAGCGCTGCTCCTCTCAGGTCAGTCCACGCGCCCCCTCCCCACTGCCTCCACACGTCTGTCCTCTATGTCTGCCCTGCAAAGAGGTTCACCAGCTCCATTTTTCTAAACCCCATACACGTGTGTTAATGTATGCTGTTTATTTCTCTCTTTCTGACTGACTTCACTCTATGTAACAGGCTCTAGGTTCATCCACTTCACTAGCAAAGAAAAAAGTGACATCGCTCAGTCATGTCCGACACTCTGCAACCCCACAGACTGACTGTAGCCTGCCAGGCTCTTCCATCCATGGAATTTTCCAGGCAAGGATACTGGAAGGGGTTGCCATTTCCTCCCCAGGGAATCTTCCCGACCCACGGATCAAACCTGGGTCTCCTGCACTGCAGGCAGACTCTTCATCGTCTAAGCCACCAGATCTGACTCTGAGTAATATTCCATTGCATATATGGACCACATCTTCTTTATCCATTCATCTGCTGATGGACATTTAGGTTGCTTCCATGTCCTGGCTATTGTAAATAGTGCTGCAATGAACATTGGGGTGCATATATCTTTTTCAAATATGCTTTTCTCAGGGTATATGCCCAGTAGTGGGATGGCTGGGACATATATACACCTGCATTTTAAATGAAGCTGGAATCTATCTGGAAAATATAGATTAATCTTGTATGGGGGTAGGGGAGAACCCAGAACATCACTTCTCGGAACTCTCCTTTACTTTTCAGTATCTATATGAAGGCCAAACAGAAATGGACATAAAGGAAGACCAATTACTAAACATCTACTAAATACTAAGTCCTAAATAAGATGCATTTGTTGCTGTTCAGTTGCTCAGTCATGTCTGACTCTTTGCGACCCTATGGACTGCAGCACACCAGGCTTCACTGTCCCTCGAATCTCCCAGAGTTTGCTCCAACTCATGTTCATTGAGTTGGTGATACCATCCAACCATCTCATCCTCTGTCATCCCCTTCTCCTCCTGCCTTCAATCTTTCCCAGCATCAGGGTCTTTTCCAATGAGTCAGCTCTTTGCTGAATGTAAAGATGCTTATATTCATTATTTAAACCTATGAAAGCTCATGAAATGTTAACCATCCCATTTTAAGTAGGAGAGAACTGAAGAAACTTAAATTCTGTTGCAATGATTAACAGATATAGACTTGCAATTCTTCTGACCTGTGCACTTTCTGTTACCATGCTTTATTTCTATAACAACTGAAAAACAAATATACATAAGGCCAATGATTTCAGCACAGTGGACAAGCCAGTATGAGATAACTCTCAGTATGAAGACTGTCCTCTCCATTGTCACACAGCCATAGAAGGAGGCATATTTGCAAAATAGGAATTTACTAAATTTCTAGCATCCCAAGTGTTAATACAGTAGCCAATAGGAATAGAAATATAACCAGTGTTAACAGAAAAGCATCTAATGAAGACCCCATGCTTTAAATCTAATTACTAAAAATTTACTGACTGAGGGACTACAAGTCTGCTTCATATACCAAATATATATATGTGGTGCAGCCAAACAATACACAAAAGAGAGAGAGAGAGAGAGAGACAAGTACCAGAAACCAAGGGTACTGATTCTACTGCTGTTGCAAATTAATAATCAAACCCAATCAAAATAAGTTTTATTTTTTTATATCCTGAACAAATTTTATTACATATTATTAGTTCTAATCCTACAGTGCTGAATGTAAGATTTATCACAAACTCTTTACTAACTTACAAAGAAATATGCTTGAAAGTCTAATTTTTCCACAGATAAATTAGAGATTAAAATGTGCGCCTTTCCATTTTTCCTCCAAAGCTTTGCAAGCTGCTGGAAGGAACTGTGCAGAAATGAATAGATGTCAGAGACAATTCTGTACCATGAATGACTGGTGGACAAAAAAGATTACAGATTTTTCTACAATTTATTTTTATCTTACAGAAGCTTCAGTAGTTCACAGATACACACTCCTGATTAGCCTTTATGGAAAAATGCACCCCTTTCAAGGCCAGCTCTAGAGCTATTAGCCCCTTTTCTCTCGTTGGTTTTTGACACATTCCTGTGAGTCACTTGCACACTCTCCGTGTGTGAGCCTTGGCGAAAGAGGCTTTGTTTTGTTTTATGCAAAACCTCTGACTCCTCTAATGTGCAGTCCACACCTTTAGTGTCAGATAAATGACAAGCAATCATCGTTAGAGGCAACAACACATTCAAATGTGAAGTTTTACAACAATCCCTGTTTTCCTTAAGCTGCTAAAACCATTAAATTTGTGACACTGGTGGATTAAAAGAACTGTATGCCTCTGCTCTATTTACTTAATTTTTGAATAGACTGGAACGTGCTTTTAATGTGGAAATCATATTATGGTGTTCAAATATCTTGTGCTGTGAACAAGATTATTAGCTATAGAAACCAAATGGGATTTTATCCCTTGTCATCGCCGTCTATTTTTCTTGACGTGTTCATCCCATCTATTGGCAAACCAAATTTGATGTCAGAATTTGCTCCAAAATACCAACAACATGTTTTGTAATTGCAAAGCTAACACCTATGAATAATAAAATTGCAAACAAGCAGAGAGCCATCAAAAATTCAAGATGATTATTTTTTAATGATTGTATTATTTCCTGTATGTGATGGCATACACACCATGGGGCATTGTCTTTCTCAAGACTGAATTCCAGTGAATTTCTGAGCCTGAGGACCATGAGGGCAGAAGCAATATTTTTTCCATCAATCTAATGGTAATGCATGTCTTGGAAAGCAGCAAGTTAGTTAAGAGAAAAGGATTCTTAGCTCATACCACATCTTCCCCCAAACACTTTTAAGCTAATTATGTGAACACTGCACAAGGAATGAAATATCCTTTGCACCCAGTGCTAGATCTGGGGGTGTGAAGACAGAATTCCAATTCTAGTCCTGTCATTGGTCTGTTAGACTTATTAATATAACCTCTAAAATCTATCTCAATTTAAGTTTATCCAAGAACCATGAGATGATAAAGACTACATAACAGTCCAACTCCCTCACTTATAGGTGAAGAAACCAAGATTCTGTTAGCTTAAAAGACTAGCCCAGAGCCATCCTCCTTGATTTAACATGGCTTGTTTAACTGTAGGCACATCCCACTGCTTCAGAGCAGGACTCCAGTTTCACCTTGGAATTCACTTTCTTGATCCCAAACTATCTGCTCTAACCCAATTCAAGCTCCACATCTAACTCTCTACCAACCCACAGACCTTTCCTCTTACCTCATTTCCTTCAACACCAAGAGTAGAATTATTTCCTTTTAAAATGCTCTGTTTAATTGCAAACACCCTGGAGGTGTGATGTTTTACAATCTAACAATGTTTATCATTTATTGGATGCCTTTTATACCCCAGAGACCATATTGGGAATGCTGTAAACACTCTTGCATTTAATCTTCACAACACTATAAGACTGGTACCATTATATAGATGGGAAAACTGAAGGTCAGAGAGCGTAAGTAACTTGCCTATAGTAGAGTAGTACAACCAAAATTTGTACCTGACTCTGTCTGGGGCTTACTACCTGTCATTTCCTCCTAAAACATTTGGTCATTCAACACATTATTTCCAACATCAAATATATACTGGGCACAGTGCTGGCAGGACAGGGAGTACAAGGATGAAAGAACAACTTGGGGCACAGGGGGAAGCTGTGACACTTGAGATCCTGAGCTACTTGTCCCCGAAATAGTGATATAGTGCCTGAGCCTAGTCACACCACAGGGCTTACAGACAGGCAGATCCCTGGACTGTTCCAGGCAATAATAAATTAGGTGTGGTCTGAAAAGGGCATGCAAAGGTGTGTGTGGAAGATGGAGGAGTAGAAGGATATGCCCTCATCTCCTCCACCAAAGAGGAGAGCACCAAAATTGCAACTAGCAGTTGAACAACCATCGACAGGAGGATGCTGGAACTCACCAAAAGAAGATACCCCATGTCTAAAAACAAAGAACTCCCAGCGAGATGGTAGGAGGGGTACAATCACGATCAAATCAAATCCCATACCTGCCAGGTGGGTGATCCACAGACAGGAGAACAATAATACCAAAGAAGTTCTCACATTATTGTGAAAGTTTTGAACCCCACCTCAGGCTTCCCAGCCTGGGGATGCAAAGGGACTGGGAATCCCCAGGGAATCTGGCCTTGTGGGCCAGCAGGATTTGATTATAGGACTTCCAGAGGACTAAGGAAAACAGACTCCAGTCTTGGAGGGCACAAACAAAATTTTGCACGCACCAAGACCCAGAGGAGAGGAACAGTGACCCCACAGGAGACTGAACTGGTCTCACAGGAGACTGACTGGAAGGTCCCCCTTGGCATAAACCCTCTTGGAGTTCACCATTAACCCTACCATAGAACCTGTAGACCTGAGGACTGGGTCACCTCACTCCAAACAACTAACAGGGAGGGAGTCTTACCACACCCATCAGCAGATAACCAAATTAAAGCTTTATTGAGCAAGGCCCTGCCCACCAGAGCAAGATCCAGTTTTTTCCTCACCAGTCCTGCCATCAAGAAGCTTACACAAGTCTCTTAGCCTGCTCCATCAGAGGGCGGACAGATGAAGCAAGAAGAAGCACAGTCTCATAGCGACTAAAACAAAAACCATATTAAAGAAAGTTAATCATGATGAAAAAGTGAAAAGTTATGTCCCAGATGAAGAAACAAGATAAAATCCCAGAAAAACAACTAAATGAAATGGAGATAGGCAACCTCTTAGGGAAAGAATTCAGAATAATGACAGTGAAGATGATCTAGGATCTCAGGAAAAGAATGGAGGCAAAGGTTGAGAAGATGCAAGAAATGTTTACCGAAGACCTAGAAGAACTAAAGAACAAACAAACAGAGATGAATAGTACACTAGAAGGAATCAATAGCAGAATAACTGAGGCAGAAGAACAGATAAATGACCTGGAGGACAGAATGGCGGAAATCACTGCCACAGAACAGGATATAGAAAAAAGAATGAAAAGAAATGAAGACAGCCTAAGAGACCTCTGGGACAACATTAAATGTATCAACATTAGCATTACAGGGATCCCAGAAGAAGAGAGAGAAAGGACCTGAGAAAATATTTGAAGAGATAATAGCTGAAGACTTCCTGAACATAGGAAAGGAAACAGTCAACCAAGTCCAGGAAGCTCAGAGACTCCCAGGAAGGATAAACCCAAGGAGGAACACACCAAGACACACAGTAATTAAACTGACAGAAATTAAAGACAGAGATAAAATATTAAAAGCAACAAAGGGAAAATGACAAATAACATACAAGGGAACTCCCATCAGGCTATCAGCTGATTCCTCAGCAGAAACTCTACAAGCCAGAGGGCATTGCATGATATATTTAAAGTGATGAAAGGGAAGAAACTACAGCCAAGAATACTCTACCCAGTAAGACTCTCCTTCAGATCTGATGGAGAAATCAAAAGCTTATACTTCTGCTTTATTGACTATGCCAAAGCCTCTGACTGTGTGGATCACAGCAAACTGTGGAAAATTCTTAAAGAGATGGGAATACCAGATCACCTTACCTGCCTCCTGAGAAATCTGTATGCGGGTCAAGAAGCAGCACTTAGAACCAGATATGGAAAAATGGACTGATTCCAAATTGGGAAAGGAGTATGTCAAGGCTGTATATTGTCACCCTGCTTATTTAACTTATATGCAGAGTACATCACGTGAAACACTAGGCTGAATGAAGCACAAGCTAGAATCAAGATTGTCGGGAGAAATATCAATAATCTCAGATATGTGGATGATACATACCCTTAATGGCAGAAAGCTAAAAGGAACTGAAGAGCCTCTTGATGAAAGTAAAAGAGGAGAGTGAAAAAGCTGACTTAAAACTCAACATTCATAAAACTAAGATCATGGCATCTGGTCCCATCACTTCATGGCAAACAGACGGGGAAACAATGGAAACAGTGACAAACTTTATTTTCTTGAGCTCCAAAATCACTGCACATGGTGAGTGCAGCCATGAAATTAAAAGACGCTTGCTCCTTGTAAGAAAAGCTATGACAAACCTAGATAGCATATTAAAAAGCAGAGACATTACTTTGCCAACAAAGGTCCATCTGGTCAAGGCTATGGTTTTTCCAGTGGTCATGTATGGTTGTGAGAGTTGGACTGTGAAGAAAGCTGAGCACGGAAGAATTGATGCTTTTGAACTGTGGTGTTGGAGAAGACTCTTGAGAGTCCCTTGGACTGCAAGGAGATCCAACCAGTCAATCCTAAAAGAGATCAGTCCTGAATATTCCTTGAAAGGACTGATACTGAAGCTGAAGCTCCAATACTTTGGCCACCTGATACAAAGAGCTGACTCATTTGAAAAGACCCTGATGCTGGGAAAGATTGCAGGCAGGAGAAGGGGATGACAGAGGATGAGATGGTTGGATGGCATCTCTGACTCGATGGAAATGAGTCTGAGTAAGTCCAGCAGTTGGTGATGGACAGGGAAACCTGGTGTGCTGCAGTCCATGGGGCTGCAAAGAGTCGGACATGACTGAGCGACTGAACTGAACTGAAGAGAATTCAGCACCACCAAACCAGCTTTACAACAAATGCTAAAGGAACTTCTCCAGGCAGGAAACACAAGAGAAGGAAAAGACCTACAGAAAATAAATGCAAAACAATTAAGAAAACAGTAATAAGATCATACATATTACATTATCTTAAATGTAAATGGATTAAATGCACCAGCCAAAAAACACAGACTGGCTGGGTGGATGAAAACATATGCACTTCCACTTACCGCATCACTCTGCTTGACCCCCCTGCCAAATTGTATGTAATTATTTTATACTATTAAGTTAATCATGTTCCCATTATGGCTTGCAGTTGTAATTATCTTTTATTTTTTGTCTGGCTATTGATTGTGAAAAATGATAAACATCTTTTACTATTGTGATTATGTAACTATTACTCACTTAATATCATTGTTTCATGATTGGTTAGCAGAAAAATAAGAAAACTCTGTATCACCAAAACTAGGATCTAATAGAAAAACCTATAGTCATTTTTTTAAATCCAGATGCATATCAGAATTATCTTGCAATTTTTTGAAAAATACAAATGCTCAGTATTGTTTTTAATCTCCAGAGCTCCAGATATGTTTCTAATGAGAAGTCATGTTTAAAAACAACTGGACTATATGATGATCTTTTCCTTTTATCTTGTTTGTTTCACTTTTTCTATTTCATATTTGGTGCTCCCATTTCATTTAGTTTATGTTCTCCAGTTTCTCCATCTCTTTATTTTTTTGATGTTCTCTCTCAAGTCTTTATCAAGTATAGTAGAAAAGCTTTTGTATACATATAAATAATATGCATACATATTTTAGAAAACATGGATTTTTGCCTAAATAAAAAATTTATGACATTTTGAGTCCACTTGTTTGACTTAGCATGAATAGAATGCTAGATTTCTAATTGAAAGCTAGATATGGAACAAGCAACAAAGGTTTACTGTATAGCATAGGGAACCATAGTCAATATCTTGTAATAACCTATGATGGAAAATAATTTCAAAATTAATATCTGCATGGGTATGTGTATAACTGAATCACCTTCTAGGCACCTGAAACCTTGTAAGTCAACTATACTTCAATAGATTTTATATATTTAAAAAAAAGGCATGCATCCAAGCCTCCATATTCTCAGGTAGCTCAACAAATTCCAAATATCTCTTTCCAAATTTCCTCCCAGCCTTAGTTGCTATCCTTCCCCCCACCCATCCCCATGGCTCCTCAATTTGCAAAAGTTGCAAGCTGTCTTTGCCTGGGTCTGTAAGGCTAAGGAAAGGTGGTTCCTGCCCTCTGCCCGCATACCTAGACAGGATGTTCAGCAATTCGCTCAGCTGTCTGTCTATTTTTGTTATGCACTCACACTCTGTGGGTATTTCATAAATTGCTAATGCTTGCAGAATTTCGTTCTCTGCCTGCTTCCCCACCTCTTCCCTCACTCACCAACTGCCAATGCAGCGACTGTTCTTCCCCTCATATTTGAACACTGGATCAAGCTTCCTCTTTAAGTCACTTCAGCTATCAGTTTATTTAGTGGCATCACTCATGCCCAGGCTTGGGATCTGCTTTTTTTATAAGTTTGTTCCTTCAACAAAGCCTTGAAGGTAGGGTCTCGTACTGATCACACTATGTTCTTCTGGTCATTTGTCACTTGCATCTTGAATGTATTTCATCACCAAAATACTTTTTCTACTGCCTCTTCATCTCCACAGATTTGTGATGTTCCATATTGGGCTATATGAGATGGGGTAGAAGGGGCAGGGGGTACCTTACCGTGGGTTCTGATTTCTCTTTTAACTTTCCACATTTGTCTTAAGTGGGTTCATTAAGTTTGGGAAAAACAGCAATCAAAGCAACTAAGCATCTGTGAGATATAAGCAAAGCAAAACAGTTAAACCCTACAAAGACGAATTATGTTTTAAAAAAAAAAGATGATTTACTCATAGCAAGAAATTAAAAAGTCGAATAGAAAAGAAACAGTGAAGTGTGAGGAGGAAAGGCTGACAGCTAAATTACCCTTCAAGAAAAGAGAGCTAATTCCCCTGCCAGGCCTAGGAGAGGGGGCATTCAAGCCAAAGCTCAAATTTAAATTCCAACAGCCTTATATGGACTTTTGGCCCATTATTCTCATTTCTGTATTTAGTTATTGGTTCTTTCTTCATTGCAATAAATGTTTGGATGCATTCAGCCAGAGGCTTTTTTGATAATGAGCACATTTCTACAAAGCAGAAAAAAATAAACATGATATAGTTGCTACCTATTTCCAGAATCCAATACGGCTGCGTTTAGAGGGAGCTGTCCGCCTCTAGAGGCCAGATTCCCATTGAAAAGACTGTGTAGCTCATCCTGAGACCAGCTTTCTAAATCAATTACGAAATTCCAATCTCATTCTGTCACTCACTTCAGCTTTGTAAGAAAAAAAAGGGGGGGGGGATTTTTAATGATTTTGTAAACTTCCATACACATAAAAGCTACAACCAGCAAATACACACTTCCTTTTTTGGTAGATGACTCTGGTAATTAAGATAAACCAATAATAACCCTTTTAAGAGTGCATGATAGATGGCTCTGAAACATATTGAGAGGAATCTTATTGAGCAGTTTTACGTCCAGACAGATCCTGAGAGAGAGCCCTGCCAAGAACAACAACAACCAAAAAAAACTGCCCACAAGGAAAAAATTAACCTGGAGCAGTCAAAGTCTGAGTTTTCACCAAAGTTTTAATCCGTCTGATGCATTCTGTGATGCACCCTTTTATGATAACTTGCTTGTTTTCCAATTCTCAAAAGTTGATATAAATGTGACAAACCCTTTTTTTAAATTTATTTTAAATTGGAGTATAATTGCTTTATGATATTGTGTTAGTTTCTACTGTACATTAGCTATAAGTATACATATGTTCCCTCCCTTTCAATCCTTTTTTAAAGCAAGTGTTTTAATGACTGCATTTGCCAAAGAATCTTGAGCGTGGTTGGCAAATTCTTCTGTAAAGGGCCAGATAGTCGGTATTTTCTGCCATACAGTCTCTCTGGCAACTATAAACTCTGTGTTGTAATGAGGAAGCAGCCATAGACAACAGTAAACATATGACTAGTCTATGTAACAGTGAAACTTTATTTATGAAAACAGGGTGGACCACATGTAGCATAAGGGCTGTGGTTTCCTGATCCCTGTTCTTGGGGACAAGTTAGTAGGGTATGACCAAGACCAACCCAGCCACTTCCACTCCCTCGGGTCTGGGCTTCCTGGTTCCAGACATAAGCAGTATGTACCACCTGGGGAAAATGAGCTCAATATATGGAGAAAACAACTCATTTTGGAATCTAGACTTCCTGAGCCCTCTGACAACGATGACACATCACAGCATTATTTCATCTCTTGCTCACTTACAATGAGTCACTACTTGATTTCCAAATTTCCCTACTTCAATGATAATGTTGAAAGCCCACTAATATTAGTCACAGCAAGAAACTGCCCTGAAAGCTGGGAGAGGAAATTACTTTACAGTTTTAATTTCAGACTATAAACTAGAATGACTATATATCAGATGGTTTTTAATGCTGCCTTTGGTACTAACACAAACAAGGATGATCACTTTTTAAGTTATGTTGTTCTTCACAGCAGAAAACTGCCTGGAGTCTTGAAACAAGAGACAAACTGATATGCTCTACAATATAGAGAAAAAAGGCATTGGCTTTGGACTCAGACAAAGCTGGGTTCTAACCTCTGCTCTGCCATGTACTGCCAATGGAATCCATCAAGTTTTTTTTGTTTGTTTGTTTTGTAAATAAGTTTATTGGTATCATTTTTTAGATTCCACATATAAATCATATTTGTCTTTCTCTGTTTGACTTACTTGCTGCTGCTAAGTCACTTCAATCGTGTCCGACTCTGTGCGGCCCCATAAACGGTAGCCCACCAGGCTCCGCCGTCCCTGGGATTCTCCAGGCAAGAACACTGGAGTGGGTCCCATCAAGTTTTTTAACCTCTCTGAGTTCATTTTCTTGATTGCAGAATGATGCACTAGGCCTTGCCCTGGCTCTTGCTCTCTACCTCAAAGGATTATTGACCAAGAATTAGGGTGCTTGGGACAGAGGGCTGCTGTGAAATGAGATAATGGCTAAAGACTAGCTCTGTCCATCGCACAGTGCTCCTCACACAAGAAGGGTTATCATTTATGAGACGGTATCAGCCACTAGACTCGAGAGTCCCTCCACTTTGTTTGCATCAATTTGTGCCACTAGTGTGACCCTCAGAGTAGATATGCCCCTTGAAAATCTATCTGGTCTCATGGATTAGGTTCACGAGGAGTATCCTGACCAGGCACTGATACTGAGACATATGGGAACTCAGTCCACCAGCACCATGATCCTATCTTCAGCTCTTAGGGCAAAAATCACTAAATAACTCTAGAGGTAGAAAAAACAGGCAGGCAGATAATGCAGGCTCAGTGAAAGGGGTCCTCTTCCCCCGTTCTGAAGTCTCTCGTCTGTCTTTTATAGTTCACCTTGGAAATTTGCAGAAGAATTCCACCATTCTCTTGACGGGTGATTTATCCCTAGGCCAGACATTCTTCTCACAAGATTTTTCTCCTTAACTGAAGATGTCCCCTGTCTTGATATTTCCATCTCTCCTGATTATAAAGATAAAAAAATTCATTCATTTTTCACCATGATATTTTGCCTCTGCAATGGTCCGAGGCAATTGGTCAGTCTTAGATAGCCCCAAGGGATGAAGTAGCAGTTATCAAAAGCATCCTGTAAGAAGAAAATGTAATTTAAATGGGATGAGCAGTGGAGACGCCATCCCTGCTCCTAGATGATAAAACTATTGTCAAGGTATCTATTCCTTACCCAACTAATACCATTTCTGTGATTTATATACCACAAGATTATCTGAAGTTCATACAGATGAACAAATAGAAGGAAAGTTGAGGATGAGTAAAGTTTTAAAATGAAGAGTGATGATTAGACGTTTAACCTAATGTCAATTCTAATTTTCAAACTGTGATACTAACATATGAAATAAAAACTGAAATCCAGATCAGTGGAAATAGTTCCACACTGAACAGATTCCTGTGTATTTATGGCAAAGTATCAAAGCTATATGTACCTTAAATTTATACAGCACTGTGTGTCAATTATACTCAATAAAACTGGAAGAATAAATAAATACATACACACCCAAAAGAATTACATATAGCAAAGGTAAAGATAAAGATTGAGAACCACCTCTCACAGGGAGCCATCCCTGGTTATCTCAGTTCTGGATTAAATGTCTATCTTCAGTAACCACATAGTATCCTGTGACTGTTTCCTTTTTTATATCTTGAAGCATACCCTACAGGCAAGCACAAAGCATAAAATTCCATCTCAATAAACTTTCACAAAGTGAACATGCCTAAGGAAACAGCACCCAGATCAAGAAATAAAATGCTATTCAAATGTCAGAAGCCCCCCCATTCCCCTTCCAGGGACCATCGCCACCTCTAGCACTGAGGTCTCTGATAGTCATTATTATTCTGACTTCTAATATTGAGATTAGTTTTGCCTATCTGGGGACTTTCCACTAATAGACTCATACAATACATATTCTTTAGTGTCTGGCTTCTTTGGGTCAATGTTGTTTTTGTAAGGTTTATCCATGTTGTTGGAGTTCATGCTTTCTCATTGCTGTACAGTAACCTATTGAGTGAATATACTGTGATACATCATTCCAATTTATCACAGATGATATCAGTCTTATTTCCATTTGGGGGCTATGTGCTACTACACACATTCTTGTGCAAGTCTGTTGGTTGGACATCTATGCACATTTCTGTTGGTATGTGCCTGGTGGCAGGAGGCATACACGATCTACGCAGCTTTCCACTAGTGGCTGTACTGACTTACATGCCCACCAGCAGTGTATGGGAGTTTCCTCTGCTCCACATCCTCACCAATTCTTGGTATTATCTGTTTCATTTTAGCCATTCTGGTGGGGTTCTAGGCATACATCTAAAAGTACTCTGTCATACTTTACCTGGGTACTTGTCTATCTCCCTCACAAGTTTGCAGGAATCCATTCTCAAAAGTTAAGAAACCATGGCCCAGAGAGGCTGAAAGATATACCCAAGATCACAGCTTATAATTATTCTTTACAGCACAGAAGTCCCTAATGAGCAATGGTTATAAGATCAGGGAAGACAAACTGCCTTCTTTAAGAGAGTTTTAAAAACTACTGCCACATAATTAATACAACTTGCTCACCTAACCAGAGAGCTGCTCAGACCCATGTGTGTAGGCACCCGCACACACACACACACACTCAGCATTTCTAAATGGAAGGTTTAATTTGGAAGCACACTGCTGTTAGTTAAATGATCCTGCAACCAACAGCCACGCATTCCTCCCTTATCTCCCCTTGGTTAAATGTTTTGAAATGAGTTTCAAATGGGGTTGGCTCAAACGACAGCTCTTCATTTCACCTTGTTTCTGCAGATGCCATTTGTGGGAATGTTTTATGGTTCTGTTAATTACCCACATCAAGAGGTTATTTCATTGTTTCTAGAGAAGTAGAGTTATAGATGTAAATATTCTGAGGCAGCAAATTGCCTCAGCAAACTAAAATTAGGAGTTCTTACTATGTGAATCAATGTATACATTTAAACTTTGCATTATTTCAGCTATTACTAATGGCCTAAAATATTTTTCAGGCACAGATCAGTGCATGGAAAATCTGAGGCAGATGCTGTGCTTTAAAAGTAGACTGGAAGCCTGAAAGATGTGGATTTGAAACCCAGTCGTAGCATTCAAACAACACTCTTTTATCCTCTCTGGACCTAGGTTTCCCCATCTCTGAAATGGGAAATTATAATACTAGCTACCTGCTAGTGTCACTGGGCAAAGTCTATTATTTTCTAGGAAATAAAAATAGAACCTGAGCAATAAGTCTAACCTTTTCTTCCCTTTGTGCTTAGTCTGGGTTCATTTGCTCACAGGCTGCCACATGCAGAGGTCTTGCCCCCGGCAAGACCAGAGCTTCCAGTGCAAAATGGCTGTGCTGCCACCTCAGCTCCCAGACCATGCACAGAAGCTCCGCACACGACGCTCGATCCAAGACGGCAGGGGCCAGACACGTGCAGGGCAGCACTATACCGGGTGTGCGGTCCGGAACCGGAGCAGCACACCTGCACCCGACCAGCAGGGGCTCTGCCCGCTCCTGGCTGGCGAGAGCCCTATAAAGAGCAGCTAGTCTATAGCCTGAGCGTGCACTTCTCCCATTTTTTGATCGAAGAATAGAACACTACTTTTCTTCTGAACCAAACTCAGTCTCTTTCTGTGGGCTCAGATGACTCCCGGCATGAGAACTTCCACTGGGGAGCAACCTGAGAGAGTCAGGAGCAGCGGTACTGCTGTGAGGTTTGGGAGGATGCTGCACAAAAAGGCCTGACGATCGTAAGTGCACAACTACTGCCTCCTGAGGATTGAAAGCGAAAGGGAAGTCGTGTCCAACTCTTCGCGACCCCATGGACTATAGCCCACCAGGCTCCTCTGCCCATGGGATTTTCCAGGCAAGAGTACTGGAGTGGGTTGCCATTTCCTTCTCCAGGGGATTTTCCTGACCCAGGGATCGAACCCAGGTCTCCAACATTGCAGGCAGATGCTTTCCCGTCTAAGCCACCAGGGAATCCCTCCTGAGGACTGGGGACTGAGGAATTCTGTCACACAGTGAATGCATAATGAGGTTGTAGCATAACAGTTAGGAGCAGTACTGCCTGGATAACTATTCTGACTTCCCTCATCACTAGCTCTGCTTCAGCTTCTGCGTCAATAAAATGTGTAGCAATAGTACCAGTTTCAGCGTTGTGAAGACTCAAGTGTGATAATCCACAAAGCCTGCTTAGAACAGAACTTGACACACAGTTGACCATAAACACTGGCTGCAGACAGGTGTGGCTTTGTCCCAGGGATGATCAAGTACATTTACCTTGATGACCAGATAGTGTGGAAACAGGACTGATGCCCTCTGTTGCATTTCACTTGTCCCACCCCGGCTGGCACCTGCCCACGCCGGACATCCCTCCTGCAACAAGCCCCGCTGTGCTTGCACCTCCCAGCTCTGGCACCTTCAGCAGGTGGCAGTGCCAACAGCTCACGGCCCGGCCCAGACGAGAGCCCACCACCGAGCCCTCAGAGAAAGGTGCCCAACACACACCCAGAGAAACCATGGACTGAAAGGATGCGTGCGCCCCAAAGTTCATTCCAGCACTGTTTACAACAGCCAAGACACGGAAGCAACTAAGTGTCCATCGACAGAGGAATGGGTAAAGGAGGTGTGGTACATACATGCGATGGAATATTACTCAGCCATTAGAAAGAATGAAATAATGCAATTTGAAGCAACATGGATGGACCTAGACAGTGCCATACTGAGTGAAGTAAGTCAGACAGAGGAGAAATATTGTATGACATCCCTCATATGTGGATTCTAAAAAGAAATGATACAAATAAACTTACTGACAAAACAGAAAGAGACTCATAGAAAAAGAACTTATGGTTGCTGGGGGATGGGATAGTTAGGGTACTTTGGGAAGATTATGTACACATTGCTATATTCCAAATGGATAACCAACAAGGACCTATTACATAGCACATGGAACTCTACTCAATGTTACGTGCCAGCCTGGATGGGAGAGGGGCTTGGGGGAGAGTGGAGACATGTGTATGGATGGCTGATCCCTTCTCTGTTCACCTGACACCACCACAGCGTTGTTAGTTGGCTGACCGCAATACAAAATAAGAAGTTTAAAGTCTGAAAGAAAAGAAAGGGCGTCTGAGAGGACTGCCTCTCAGGCCACGGCCACCAAGACAGTGCTTCACATGGGAGCATGGCCCCAGGACCCCACGGTCTTGCTCCAGAAGGGACGCCTCAATTCCAGCATTGGGAGAAAAGCCTAGATTTTGAGCTCACTCTGACCTGAGTTCAAATCCCAGCTCCACCATTTAAAACACCCTGATCCAGGGCAGGTTATTTACCTTTACTGAGCATCAGTCTCATCAATAAAACAGGAGTAAGAAGACTTACTTCTCACTCCTTGGTATAAGCGACTCCTTGGACTTCCCTGGCAGCACAGACAGTAAAGTGTCTGCCTACAATGCAGGAGACCCGGGTTCGATTCCTGGGTCTGGAGGATCCCCTGGAGAAGGAAATGGCCACCCACTCCAGTATTCTTGCCTGGAAAATCCCATGGACAGAGGATCCTGGTAGGCTACAGTCCATGGGGTCGCAAAGAGTCGGACACAACTGAGCGACTTAACTTTCAACTTTCAAGAAGACTTACCTCAGATGTGATCATGAAGAATGAGGTAAAGCAGTTTTATAAAGTTAGGTCCGACAAACCTCAAAAAGAGAATTTAATTCAAAATAATTAGGACTGACAGTGCCTCGGGCGACTGACAACAATAAATGCAAACATTATTTCTGGCAAACACACCTCAATGATTTCATAAATCAGCTTGGGGTTTTACACAGTGTTATGGTGTAGAGTTAAAACCCAGACCTATGGTCAGACTGAAGGACTCCTCTCCTATTTCTACCTCTTTCTAGTCCAAATGTCCTAGCCTAATTATCCGTAGTTTCAGGTTCCACATCCTCAAAATGGCATCATAATAGTGCTAGTTTTAAAACTGTCATCAGGAGATAATTAAATGAGATATTAAATGCTTGTTTAATATAGATATTTCATATTAAATGAGACAATCCACATTAAATGCTTACTACTGTATCTGGTATGTGATAAATACCAAATAAATGTATTAAAAAAAAAAAAGTAGGTTTTTTTTTGTTTTGTTTTGTTTTGTTTTGTTTTTTTTAAAGTAGGTTTATAAAGCACTTCTGCAAGGAGCTGGCATGTAGCAGCCATGACTATAATTTTCCAAACCTCAGCATTAATGTATCTGGACCTTTCCATATACAACTACTACAAGAGCCATGAAAAAAAAAAGAAACAGGAGACTCCTGCAAAGAGCTTGAGCTGCATCTTATTATCTGCTCCTTGGAGTACAGAAGCAAATGGCTGTTTCAGTCCTGAAGGGCCTCACGTGATCTGACCCTCAGTCAATTTAGGCTGCAGGCCACAGGCAGAGAAGGCAAGGCCTCCCTTCACACAGCTTAATTACCTTTCATCTTTGCTTACAAACTGGCCAGATTTATTTCTTACAGAAGTTTGCTAAAAATGTCAAGAAGCAGCCAACACACTTCACTGTTCTGACCTTTTTCAACCACTTCCCCTGGAGGACCAGGCTTGGGAGACATGTGGTCTCACTTCCAAGGTTGTCACAGGCAACAGTTTACTAAAAATTCTACCACATGTATCAGAAGAAGGGTCACCAACTTCCCAGACTGCAGGCTCTTCATTCCTGCTGTTCAACTCTCAGCACCTGCCCAGAACACCAAGATCACATAGTGTTAGGGTTTTTACAACAGTGTCTTATCCCCAGTTCCAATTCCATATTCAAGAAGACTCAGATTGCAGCTACTCTAATATATCAGGAACTGAAACAGGATACAGGCTCTGACAGGGTACAGGGCAGATAACGTAGCTACAGTCCAGACTCTACAATTTACTCCTGCATGATTTTGGACATGTAACTTAAGGGCTCAGAGCTTCAGTTTTTTCATCTGTGAAATGGAGGTGGTAATCACATTACCTGCTTCATGGCGTTGTGAGCATTAAATGAGTTGATATTATATAAAGCCCTCTGTGCCAGGCATGTCTTGACAAACTCTCAATAAATGTTAGCTCTGATTACTATTAAGCACCTAGTTGTTCTGAGCATTGTGCTAGTTTGGGCAGAAGACCATTGATAATAGGGGCTTCCCAGGTGGCTCCATGGTAAAGAATCCACCTGCCAACACAGGAGATGCAAGAGATGAGGGTTCAATCCCTGCGTTGGGAAGATCCCCTGGAGGAGAGCATGGCAACCCATTCCAGTATTCTTGCCTGGAGAAGAGGACATGGGCAGAGGAGTCTGGTGGGCTATACAGTCCATGGGGTCTCAAAGAGTCAAGATACAACTGAAGCAACTTAGCGTGCAAGAACACACGCTTAGCCACTTCAAACATTTCGAGACGGCTCCCCATCTAATGCTATGCTGTCGTTTCTATGGTCCTACCCATACTTTTGATTTTAGAAAGTCAAACAGAAGACAGCTGTTTGTAAATCCAGCCTGGATGACAAGGACAGGGGTTTCTAGAACCCACCCTAGGAACAGCTGGTCACTTGATATCACTCTCATTTCCACTAAAACAGGATAAATGAGAGGAAGCTTCCTGGTCTTGTAAAACCCAGCAACTGTCTGGTCAGTCTGGGAGAATGTCCTGGTCACCCCAGCCCACACCCCACGTTATGCGTTCAAACACGTTTGCCACAAGAGGCAGAATATTCTAGTTGCCATCAGAACCCTCAAAGAGACTTCATAACATGCAGTTCAACAGACTACAAGTCACAAAGAGACACTATTCTTTGCAAATGACAATGAATTTCTCATCTCGGGCGTTTGATGTGTAAGGATGTATATTTAGAAGGAAAAGCTCTATTACAGCGAATCAAAGAAGAGGTTCTTTGTAAAAAGAAATATTTATCAGGAGTTTCTTCAGGACAAACGATGTGACCTGGGGCTTGTTCCTGCAGATGGTGTGTCTTTGAGAACAATGGAAACCGTGGCAGGATTGTTTGACTGCCCCCTCCCCACTGGCGCAAGGCAGCCCCATCCAAATGAGCTCCAACACACTGTGGAGGTGGTGATGAAAACAGTCAATCACCTCACGTTTATCTGGCCTCATGTGGTTCTCCTGGGTACCATTTCTTCGCTCTGAGCTTTGTAGATGCTGGTGTTCTGCTTGTTAATGACATTAACAGGAGTGTCACGTCTCATCTGAGCTGTGGCCATTTTGAGCAAAAGCACTTGGGCCTGTAAAGCTCCAAATTCACTAAATAGACACATGCAAAGGATTCCTTTTGAACAAACTATTCATTCCAGATTTGACTTTAAAAAGAACTGAAGTAGAAATATCCAGGGGTGTGTGTGTGTGTGCGCGCACATGTGCACAATGCAAGTGTGGGTGTTTAAAGGGAAAATCATGGAAATCCAGCATTACAGAAAGCAAATATATTATGAAGGAAAAAAAATTTAACTGTATTCCTGCACTTTAGAAAATCAACTTTCTCCTTGTTATTCTGTCAAGTATGCTGTCTGTGTTTCAGCCTGTGAGCCCTGTTTATTGCATACGCATCCAGCACTTCAACTCTTGTATCTTTTCTTAAGGAGATTAGGGTAACCTGACCAGCATGCCTCTCAGGTGAAGCTGGCCTCCTCAAGCCCGGGTAACAGTCAGTTTTCCCTGTCGGCTGGCCTCAAAGAGTCAGGGAAAATAAAAACATTAGAAGTGTATCAGTTTGGGCAACACTCCTTGTGAAATGTTTGCTTTAATGACACTATAATGTCATGCCCTTGGTGTGCCATTTTATTGTGAGATTTAATCAAAGGCAAAGAGAAACGAAGATGCCTGGCTCAGATGCAGGGGCTTCTTTGTTGGAGTGCTTCCTGGGGGTAGGGGGTGGTCCGCTGCCCAGGGCCTGGGCGTGTGTCTTTGAGTGAATGCAGAGGCTCGGCCTGGACCTGTGTAAACATATAACCCCAGGGTTCCCTGACATATTCATTCTCTCTCTCTCTCTACATATGTGTGTGTGTGTCCATGCATGTATGTTGGAGTGGGAAATGCTTGTGTGTGTGGTTTGTATGTACACGATACATGTGTGGTATGTGTGCATTTTGTCAGGGCATGTGCATGTGGCATGTGTGTGTACATGGATGTATTCGTGTGTTGTGTATACACATGTGGGAGGTATGACGTGGGACTGCATATATGATGAACTTGTTTGTGTGCATTGTGTGTGGTATGTGGGTGTGTATGATATGTGTCCATGCATGTGATGTGGATGTGTGTTCAGAGTTCATGCATGTGATGTGGCTATGTTTGTGTGTAGTGCGTGTGCATACATGTGACAGTCTGTGTGCACGTGCTAGGTATATGAACACATGAATGTGCACTCACATGCCCATGTGTATGTTCATATGATCTGCAGGGTCTTTTATAGCCCCTAGGATTCATGTACTCATTATATTGAGCACAAGAATATGAAAATGTCATATTTGTGGCCACATACATATTTGGGCTGTCTGTGGCCCTATACACTGTGTATGGAGCCAACAATTGTTATTCAAAAGAAAAGACAAAGCAATTAACTTAAGTGCCAAGTTCACAATGGTCACTCCATCTGGTAAATGTTTCTGAAGAATACAGGGGAGAAGAAGAAAAAAATTCCAAAGAATTTCAAAATTAGGATGTTTTTTTTACTCTGACATGGATGTTAGAATTTAAGGGATGATACTAATCAATCACATCTCTTTCCTGATGGGTTCTGAATCTACTGAGGAGTTAGACCTAGATCAGCAGACCTGAAATGATCAACTTTATTTCCAAAAAAGACTGCCTTAGAGAATTGTCTTGACCTCTGACAGAACTGACTTGTCAACCAGAACCCCAGGTTTCCCTCCAAAGAGCAGAGTCTCCGTGCAGAGTTCACAGTCTGGAAAGGCTGAACTTTGACACACCATGACCCTCTCCCCAGCCAAGCAAGGGGCTGGAAAAAAAGACAGAGGCTTTCTTCCCAAATTTTCCATTCTTCTACAAGGTGGAAGTTCCTACTTTACAGATCAAGACAAAATAAGAAGAAGAAGAGAAAGAAAATAATTTTCCCTATGACTCCAAAGATGTTGCCCTCTTAACCTGACAGGTTTAAGCATTCAGGTCAACCAAGAGTGTGTCAGGAACTGTGGAGTCCCCATGGGGAGCAGATCATGGTTAATAGGGCACCTTCACATACCCCAAACAGTACAGGCCTCCACTATCTGGTCCCTTTCCAAATTGATCTATATTTCTCCTCAAATCTTCTTCTTCCAGAAAATCCAGACCTACGTACCCATGTGAATTCCCACCTTTCCATGTTTACACTAATGTCACATCTTAGGAAAGTTAATCTTGTGAGAATTCAGTCTTATACAGTCTTCCCACCACTCTAGTCATTCCTCCATCCCATTGTAGGGCACACAAGATAACACAGATTATGCCTCCTTTTGAGTGGAGTTCACCCCACTGCTGACTACTCCTCCTCCTCAAACTGAACACCAGTACCTCAACTCGCTCCCCAATACTTATATCAACTTAGCATGGGCATCAGAAATATAGATGGGATCACTTCTCTGTCCTTCAGCTCACTTGGCCTTGAAATTGAGATTGAGTTTAGCAATACCAAACAGCCAGTCACAGAGACAAAGGACCATCTCCTTGTCAAGCAGCAACCTTCAGCTGCCTCACTCTCAATATTACAAGCATCTTGCCTCAACAATTTGCAGATAGTGGTTAAAGTGGTTAAAGAGATGCTATTTTTGTTCAACACCATCCCAAACACAAGCCAACTATAGAAATTTGAGGGGTGGAAGAGGCTCTGTGGTCCAAAGAAGTAGCAATCTGTGCTAACTCTGCAGGGAAAAGTGACTGTGCTGAGCTTAAAGACAGAAGGTACATGCATACCACAGAGTCAGTACAAGAGCCTACACTTCGTTATCTATTTAAGGAAGTTTTAAGAGTAAAATCTAATTTTCCATGAATTTATGCTTATACGTCCCTCTTTTAAGTGCAACTTTTGCATAAGACATGACACTGCTATGCCTAATCCAAGTGCCCAACCCAAAACCCTCTTTGTTTCAATGTACATTTGAGTCCCACCTATTCCTCAGTGCTGCCTCTGACCACGGAGCCCTCAGTGATCGCTCCTTCCTCTGGACTCACTGGATACCTGTATCATTTTCGTGGAATGTAATTTAGCAACCTACTATCATTACCTATCTAATTATGGGTAGCATATATGTACATAGCCAACATGTCCGACGGCATTATAACCCCTGGAAGACAGGGACCTTACCTCTCAGTGTTTGAATTTCTAGCATCCAGCCAGACTAAATTCTGGGTAAACATATTTGATGTCAATGAATGAAAAAAAATTATGGTCCTTTGGAAAGACCCAAAAGTCAGGGCGCCAAGAAAAATGTTTGCATATTCTGTCCACCTAGAAATGCCTGCTCATCCTTAATGATCCAAACCAAATGCCAGCTCCTCTTCACTCTTCCAAGTAGTTGAGATAGACACAGGTTTTGGAGTCAGCCAGAGAGGTATTCAAATCTTTTCTGCACTCGAGTGACTTTGAGTGACAAGTGTCCTTGAGCTTTGGTTTCTACTTCTGTTAAAAGGAAACAGTGATAACTACTTTCAAAGACAAGAATAAAATTAAATAACATATGGAAGTGTTTTGAACAAGGTAGGCATGGAAAGCAAGGTAGACAAGGTAATTATCAATATTTTCTTCAAAGTCCTCTTCTTGTGCTCCCGCTCCACTTTGTACATGTTGCTGTCACGGTCCCTATAGCTCCCAGCCTAGCTGGTGGAGGAGACAGGTGTCAACCCAAACTCTCACTGCAACTACCGATCCTATTTGCCACAACTATTGAAGCCCATGTGCCTAGAACCAGTGCTCTGCAGGGAGAGGCCACCACAATGAGAAGCCTGTGCACCACAGCAAAGAGCAGCCCCAGCTCACCGCAATTAGAAGCCTGCCCAAGCTACAAAGACTCAGAGCAGCCAAAGATAAACTGAATAGATAAATTATTTTTAAAAAAAGAAAAGGGCTCTAAATTTACCAGCTTCTGTTTCATAGGAGGCACACATTTAGTACATAAAGGAAAATCACTGTTTACATCCCTAAGAGATTCTCCGATAAGGCTGGAGGGAGGATGTTCATTGCAGTCTTAATTTGTGGAGGGAGGAAATTGGAGTATCATCACTGGGAGAGTGGAAAGGCAATATGTGATAGATGTTCACCCTGGGGTACAGCCATTGTAAGAACAGATCATAAGTGGACAAAGCAACATGGATTCTTCTTAAAGGCAAAGTGCTGAGTGAAATAAGAAACAAATTGAGATTTATAACAGTGCCATTTATACAATATCATTTACATAAATTAAAAGTACATATACATAAACACAGTACACATTCTGGTGGTGTGGTTGATAATTAAAAGCATGATTTAAGACCTAAACTGCCTAGGTTCAAATTCCAACTTCTTTGCTTAGTAGCTAAGTGACCTCAAGCAAGTTACCCTGTGCCTCAATTCTTTCTTCCACTCAATGGGCACAATAAAGGTTTTTAACTCATAATGTTGTTGTGAGAATTAAATAGTAACATGTAGAGGGCTTAGAACAGAACCTAGCACATGGTAAGTTCTATACAAGTGTTACCCTTATAACAGTTTTTCAACACACACACAAAGAAGAAAACACATAAGAAACATATTAGAATTACTGCCCATAGGGAATGGAATGGGGATAGGATAATAAGGAATAAATTAAGACAAAAAACAGGAGGCTTGCATGAAACACAGATGATAGTTTACCTTGTATTCAGAAGTATTATTAATTTAAACCTCCTTAATTTACATTTTTCTTTAAAAAAAAAAAAAACACTAGCATTTACTAATCAACCCGTTATTAACCATTTGCCTTACTGAGTTGGTAAGTGATTATCTGAATGTCCAACTTGTGGTAAGTCAACTGTCCAAAGCTCAAAACACCCACTACAAAATTAGGTTCAATGTATACTTGAGATATGACTACAGCTAAGCCCAGCCCACCCCAATACCCATTCTGAGCCAACAGAGCCACTCACTGGGTAATAAAAAAAACAAGCATTTACTAAGTGCCTACTATGTGAAGGACACTGAATTGGCTATAATAAAGCAAAATAAAGTCCTTAAAGTAAACTTTTATAAGATAAAATGCTGTTTGAGGGCCAGGTGAGCTGTACCAAATTCAGCTGCTGAAAGGCATTTTAAACTACTAGTAGCTGGAGTACTAGGAAAAGAAAGTCTTCACAGGAGAAGTGGGAATCAAAGTCAACCCCGTCAAATGCTTAAATAACTTCGAATGAATATCCTTAATAAGAGATGCTTCACAACCTAGATGCCCATCAGCAGACGAATGGATAAGGAAGCTGTGATACATATACACCATGGAATATTACTCAGCCGTTAAAAAGAATTCATTTGAACCAGTCCTAATGAGATGGATGAAACTGGAGCCCATTATACAGAGTGAAGTAAGCCAGAAAGATAAAGATCATTACAGCATACTAACACATATATATGGAATTTAGAAAGATGGGTAATGATAACCCTATATGCAAAACAGAAAAAAGAGACACAGATGTACAGAACAGACTTTTGGACTCTGTGGGAGAAGGCGAGGGTGGGATGTTTCGAGAGAACAGCATGTATATTATCTATAGTGAAACAGATCACCAGCCCAGGTGGGATGCATGAGACAGGTGCTCGGGCCTGGTGAGCTGGGAAGTCTCAAAGGAATCGGGTGGAGAGGGAGGTGGGAGGGGGGATCGGGATGGGGAATACATGTAATTCCATGGCTGATTCATGCCAATGTATGACAAAACCCACTGCAATGTTGTGAAGTAATTAGCCTCCAACTAATAAAAATAAATGGAAAAAAAAAAAGAGAGATGCTTCAGAAACAATCTATGTACCCATCAGTGGATGAAAGGATAAAGAAAAGATAGTAGATACAACCAATGGAATACTATTCAAACATAAATAAAGAAGAGAATCTTGTTATTTTGCAACAGCATGGATGAAATTTGAGGACATTATGCTAAGTGAAATAGGTCAAATACTCAGTTCAGTTCAGTCACTCAGTCATGTCCGATTCTTTGGGACCCCATGAACTGCAGCACGCCAGGCCTCCGTGTCCATCACCAACTCCCAGAGTTTACCCAAACTCATGTCCATTGAGTTGGTGATGCCATCCAACTGTCTCAAGCTCTGTCGTCCCCTTCTCCTCCTGCCTCCAATCCTTCACAGCATCAGGGTCTTTTCCAGTGAGTCAACTCTTCACATGAGGTGGCCAAAGTGTTGGAGTTTCAGCTTCAGAATCAGTCCTCCCAATGAACACCCAGGACTGATCTCCTTTAGGATGGACTGGTTGGATCTCCTTGCAGTCCAAGGGACTCTCAAGAGTCTTCTCCAACACCACAGTTCAAAAGCGTCAATTCTTAGGTGCTCAGCTTTCTTTATAGTCCAACTCTCACATCCACACATGACCACTGGAAAAACCATAGCCTTGACTAGATGGACCTTTGTTGTTAAGTAATGTCTCTGTTTTTTAATATGCTGTCTAGGTTGGTCATAACATTCCTTCCAAGGAGTAAGCATCTTTTAATTTCATGGCTACAATCACCATCTGCAGTGATTTTAGAGCCCAGAAAAATTAAGTCAGCCACTGTTTCCACTGTTTCCCCATCTATTTGCCATGAAGTGATGGGACCAGATGCCATGAACTGAGTTTTCTGAATGTTGAGTTTTAAGCCAACTTTTTCACTCTCCTCCTTCATTTTCATCAAGAGGATTTTTAGTTCTTCTTCACTTTCTGCCATAAGGGTGGTGTCATCTGCATATCTGAGGTTATTGATATTTCTCCCAGCAATCTTGACTCCAGCTTGTGCTTCATCCAGCCCAGCGTTTCTCATGATGTACTCTGCATATAAGTTAAATTAGCAGGGGGACAATATACAGCCTTGACATACTCTTTTCCCAGTTTGGAACAAGTCTGTTGTTCCATGTCCAGTTTTAACTGTTGCTTCCTGACCTGCATATAGGTTTCTCAAGAGGCAGTTCAGGTGGTCTGGTATTCCCATCTCTTGAAGAATTTTCCACAGTTTGTTGTGATCCACACAGTCAAAGGCTTTGGCATAGTCAATAAGGCAGAAATAGATGTTTTTCTGGAGCTCTCTTGCTTTTTTCAATGATCCAGCGGATGTTGGCAATTTGATCTCTGATTCCTCTGCCGTTTCTAAAACCAGCTTGAACATCTGGAAGTTCACGGTTCACGTATTGCTAAAGCCTGGCTTGAAGAATTTTAAGCTTTACTTTACTAGCGTGTGAGATGAGTGCAATTGTGCGGCAGTATGAGCATTCTTTGGGATTGCCTTTCTTTGCGATGGGAATGAAAACTGACCTTTTCCAGTCCTGTGGCCACTGCTGAGTTTTCCAAATTTGCTGGCATATTGAGTGAAGCACTTTCACAGCATCATCTTTCAGGATTTGAAATAGCTCAACTGGAATTCCATCACCTCTACTAGCTTTGTTCATAGTGATGCTTCCTAAGGTCCACTTGACTTCACATTCCAGGATGTCTGGCTCTAGGTCAGTGATCACACCATCGTGATTATCTGGGTCATGAAGATCTTTTTTGTACAGTTCTTCTATGTATTCTTGCCACCTCTTCTTAATCTCTTCTGCTTCTGTTAGGTCCCTACCATTTCTGTCGTTTATTGAGCCCATCCTTGAATGAAATGTTCCCTTGGTATCTCTAATTTTCTTGAAGAGATCACTAGTCTTTCCCATTCTATTGTTTTCCTCTATTTCTTTGCACTGATCTCTGAAGAAGGCTTTCTTATCTCTCCTTGCTATTCTTTGGAACTCTGTACTCAAATGGATATATCTTTCCTTTTCTCCTTTGCTTTTTGCTTCTCTTCTTTTCACAACTATTTGTAAGGCCTCCTCAGACAGCCATTTTGCTTTTTTGCATTTCTTTTTCTTGGGGATGGTCTTGATCCCTGTCTCCTGTACAATGTCACCAACCTCCATCCATAGTTCATCAGGCACTCTGTCTATCAGATCTAGTCCCTTAAATCTTTCTCATTCCACTGTATAATCGCTAGGGATTTGATTTAGGTCATACCTGAATGGTCTAGTGGTTTTCTCCACTTTCTTCAATTTCAGTCTGAATTTGGCAATAAGGAGTTCACGATCTGAGCCACAGTCAGCTCCCAGTCTTGTTTTTGCTGACTGTATAGAACTTTTCCATCTTTGGCTGCAGAGAATATAATCAATCTGATTTCAGTGTTGACCATCTGGTGATGTCCATGTGTAGAGTCGTCTCTTGTGTTGTTGGAAGAGGGTGTTTGCTATAACTAGTGTGTCCTCTTGGCAAAACTCTACTAGCCTTTGCCCTGCTTCATTCTGTACTCCAAGGCCAGATTTGCCTGTTACTCCAGGTGTTTCTTGACTTCCTACTTCTGCATTCCAGTCCCCTATAATGAAAAGGACATCTTTTTGGGTGTTAGTTCTAGAAGGTCTTGTAGGTCTTCATAGAACCATTCAACTTCAGCTTCTTCAGCATTACTGGTCGGGGCATAGACTTGGATTACCGAGATACTGAATGGTTTGCCTTGAAAGCGAACAGAAATCATTCACTACATGATGTTGTATGTGGATTCTTAAAACAACTGAGCTCACAGATACAGGGAACAGATCAGTAGTTGGCACAGGCAGGGGCTGAGGGGTGAGTTTAATGGGGTCAAAAGTTCACAGACCTCAGTTACAAAATAAATGTCATGTGGATATAATATACAGCATGGTGATTGTAGTTAATAATGGTATATTGCATATATTAGAGCTGCTAATCATGTAAATCTTCAAAGTTCTCATCATAAGAAAAAAAACTGTAACTATGTACAGTGATGAATGTTAACTAGACTTACTCTGGCAATCCTTTCATGAGAGATACAAATATCAAGTCATTATGCTGTATACCTAAATCTAATACGATATTACATGCCAAAATACCTTAATTTTTAAATTTTTAATAAAAAATGAAATTTTTTAAAGAGATGTTTAAGCCAAAGATTAGCTAAGAGCTACACATAAAGGGAAGACTCATGTGACAAAGTAACTTCAACTGACCTCAGCCTCCAGACTAACACCTCCTGATACCTAGCACTACAGTGAAAATGACACTACACCCTCATTCCCTAAGAGATGAGCCAGCAATGCACTGTGGACAACATATAAACAGGAGGGGGAGTTTATATGTTGGGGGAGGGGAGAGTTTTTAACACCAACTTATTTTGAATCTTATCAAATCATTAATAATTACTAAATTCTCAGTAATAAGATGCAAATGCAAAGTGGTAGGATTATGCTGTGAGTAGTCTTAATTTTTAAAATGCATGTTTTAGTACAAACATCAAATATACATATGCATGATTCTTGCACTACTGCAAATGATCCCAAAATCTAGTCTAAAGAGAGGTCTTATTATAGTATGATTACTCTCATCAGGATTCTTAGCAATTCAAGACTGCCATGGTCCAGAATGATGCAGAAGTTTAGAAATTAGTAACCTGTGCACGCTAACACTGTCTATGTCTTCTTCATTGGTGAAAATGTGAAATCAAGGCTTTAACTTGGCCAGCTTTGTATTGGAAACCAATAGGCTTGGTTGTTTTGCTTCCTTATTTTGACGGGATGGCATTTTTAAAATACGTTCTTGTGAGGCATTCATATTCCCTTTGGGCCTTGACTTTGTCTCCTAAAATATCCAGGTCCCTTTTTAAAGCTATGTCCTTTCAAAGACTATATCAATGATGAAATAATTATTAGGCTTAGCTTGTGATGCAAGTGACCAAAAGCCCCAACAACAGTGGCTTTAAAAAGACTGAAATTCAGAGCTTCCCTAGAGGTCCAGTGGTTAAGAATCTGCCTGCCAATGCAGGGAACAGGTTCGTTCACTGGTCTGGGACGATCCCACATGCCTCCAGACAACTAAGCCCATGTACCACAACTACTGAGCCCGTGCACCCTACAGCCTGTGCTCCACAGCAAGAGAAGCCACCGCAATGAGAAGCCTGTGCATCACAATGAAGAGTAGCCTTCACTTGCTGCAACTAGAGAAAGCCCGTGAGCACAGCAAAGACCCAGTGCAGCCAAGATAAATGAATGAAAAGTTTTTAAAGCATCCATGCTTCCACTGCAGGGTGCATGGGTTCAGTCCCTGGTTGGGGAACTAAGATCCCACATGCCTCAAGTGAAAGTAATAGTTGCTCACTTGTGTCCAATTGTTTGCGACCCCATGGACTGTAGCCTGCCAATGTCTCTGTCCATGGTATTCTCCAGGCAAAAATAGTGGGATGGGTAGCCATTCCCTTCTCTAGAGGATCTTCCTGACCCAGGGATGAAACCTGGGTCTCCTTCATTGCAGGCAAATTCTTTACCACATGAGCCACCAGGGAAGCCACCATTCACAGCCAAAAAAAAGAAGTGTGTTCTTTTTCCGATAAGCATCAGCAGTCCAGCACTGAGCTGGTAGCTCCATGATCATAAAAGATCCAGTCTCCTTCATCTTTTAATGAGGCCCATACCTCAGAACCCAGATAACTGTTCCATACAAATACAGCCATCCAGGTCAACATTCCAGCAAGCAGAGGAGGAAGCAAAGGAAAGGACACACAATCTCTCTTTAAGAAAACACAGGGTAGATGGCACACCCTGCTTCCTCTCACCACCCATTTTCCTTGGTCACACCCCTTACAAAAGAGGCCGAAACACGAAGTCATTATTTTAAGCAGCCATGGGCCCGTCTATCACCGGAGTGATTCTGTTACAGCAGGAGAAAAGGAAAATGGATTTTAAAGGAGAATCAGCAAACTCAGCCACACTATTCCTGAATAAAACGATCACTTTTATGTGTTATTTCCCAGCTTGGGATAACTATTCTGGTATGCTGTACATTTTCCAGATGTTACTTTTTCTATCAGAAGGAGAATAAAAAAGCAAAATAGTTTTCAACCATTTCTAGTATTCAAGAGATATTGGACATTGTATTGGTGCTTTCACATTTGTTATCTCCTTTAGTTCTCACAAGGTATTGTCCTCATTCAGGGAAATTTAAGATTCACAGCACTGATATATGAGAAATGGAAGTATTTAAAGCTTAAGCCTCTCCTAATTTTCTCCCCCATGAAATGTATTTAGCAAAGTTCTTTTCCTCCTTAGAATCTAATCAACGACCCCTATTCAACTCTCCCCATGACCAAGACCTTTTTCTGAAGCACCAGTAAATAAGTCAGGATTCTGCCATGCATCTGTAGAAACGTAATTGCCAACATTTGCAATGTGGAGTAGAAATTCTCAAGTGTTTCAGTCTTTAAGTCTCGAATTCATGTTCTCATACCCCCATTATTAATGGGATGGTTTATTTTACTGTGTGCTGCTTAGAAGTATCATGTAATGTTATCACTGGCTCTAATGCCACGTAACATTGGAAAGGAACCACTTGGCTTCCACACCAGAAAAACTCCCAACTTTCACGATGTGCTTCAGCAATCCCACCTTTCTGTCCACTCTGGAGTATGTATCATCTTATCACTGGGACTTTTAAGGCCATTGAATTCATACTTGTAGCAGAAGATATTTATTGAGTGTTTCATATGTGCCACTGATGTGGAAATAATCTATGAAGTAGAAAGAACTGCTGCCATTATTATTATCCCCATTTTGCGGATACAAACACAGGACCTTAGAAAGGCTTAGGAACATGCCCCAATTCCCATAATTACTATGTAGGAGATCTGGGACTCAAACTTGCTTCTCTTTGACCAAATAGCTCACACTCTTAACTTGCCTACAAGGAACCAGGTACCAGCTCAGATGTTGAAAACACAGCAGCTGTGCCATAATCAGTCCCTGTCCTCAAGGAATCACAGTGCAGTGGGATAAATGGCACTGTGCCTTTAATTGCACTGCACTAGGACAAGTTCTAGGACTGCCCAAGACCCACTGTTGTCGGTGCCAACACAGGTGTAGCTAATCCCACACTTGGAATGTAAGACCCTGCGTCATCTCCCACCTCCTATTGTCTCCAGCATCTCTCTACCTGGGGACCAGAGTCTCACAGGTCTTTCTTTCCTCAGTCCCTAACACAATTCCTGACACAAAGCAAGTATTCATGCAATGGCCCATACTATGGAAGCAGTAAAACCCAGAATGGAGAGTGGGTACCCTGACATGTAAGACGACCTAGGACTAAATCCACACTTTCTAGCTGAAAGGCTACCAGCCTAGACGTACACCAATCTCATTTCTCATCTAGTGGTATTAGAAGACACATGAACTAGCAGGAAAGACAAGTCCCAGCATGAGCAGCAACTGAGCTGCCTCTAATCACTGGGCCAGCTTCTGGCAGAGGGAGGAGGACACTGAGGAAGAAGGTTTCTGAGAAGTGGGAGAGACCTGGAATGCTAAGGACTAAAGTTGTTTTCTTTTTCAAAAATGCCTGTCAGTCATCTAAAAATCCTCCTCCAGCAGCAAAGATGAAGACATTATGCAACGACTGAAGGGCACTGGAGAGACCTGGAGGACTGGTCACTTCAGCAGCAAACTGCAACAGAAATAGCTAAAGTGATCGAAATACCATTGATCAATTGATGAAGTCACAGCACTTTAAGTCTGCACAATGAGCAGTTTCAGAGAATCTGAGAATTCTCTGCAGTTGCAATGTCAACTGCAAAAAAAAACCATGAACCTATTTAAATCAGTATGGAAAGCAGATTGGTGTGGAAAATGAAAGAGAATTAGCATAACCCAGAAAAAAATACATGGTGACCAGTGTGGAAATAAATGAAGACCAATCAAATGAGAGCAAGCAAACCTGTTTATTCAGAGCTTGCTATAGAAAGGGAGTCAACCTCTATCACTTACATTTGGCCAAAGGCAGGCGGAAGCATGGGAAAGCTTTACATTTGGAAAAATAGAAGGCTTCAGGCATGCCCTGATTGGAAGTTGTTGGCATGGGGAAGCTATAGGCAGGCTAACCAGAAAAGGAACATCTCATGTGATTGATCACAGTGTATATTGGGCTTTCACTAACTAGGGCTTCCCAGGTGACTCAGTGAATCCGCCTGACAATGCAGGAGACTCAGGAGACATGGGTTCAATCCCTAGGTTGGGAAGATCCCTGGAGAACAAAATGGCAACCCCTTCCAGTATTCTTGCCTGGGAAATTACAAGGACAGAGGAGCCTGGCAGACTATAGTCCAGAGGGTCAAAAAGAGTCAGAAATGACTGAGCACACATGCATGCAAATTAGTCCTAAGTTTGAAATGGTGACAAAAACTAGGGAAGCTGTCAGTTATTAAGCTAGGCCATCTGGGGCCAATTGTTCTGAAGGCTATTGTTTGGCTTCCTGGACCACTTGCTAGAGATAATGATCTGACTTCCTACAAATCTGACTGATAGCAGGCTGGTCTCCTGGGCTGGTTATGGTTGATAAAGAGTCGAACTCAACTAAGCAACTTCACTTCTTACTTCTTCCTTATGGTTGATAATGGATCAGTTTCCTGGGCTAGTTGCTGCAGATGGTGGGTGAGAGTTTTGTTTTTATACATGGTGTGACCTTTGTCTGTTTGTAATAGGAAAAGGAGTATGTCCAGGCTGTATATCGTCACCCTGCTTATTTAATTTATGTGCAGAGTACATCATGAGAAACCCTGGGCTAGCTGAAGCACAAGTTGGAATCAAGATTGACGGGAGAAATATCAATAACCTCAGATATGCAGATGACACAGCAGAAAATGAAGAAAAACTAAAGAGCCTCTTGATGAAAGTGAAAGAGGAGAGTGAAAAAGTTGGCTCTCAACATTCAGAAAACTAAGATCATGGCATCTGGTCCCATCACTTCATGGCAAATAGATGGGGAAACAGTGGAAACAGTGGCTGACTTTATTTTGGGGGGCTCTAAAACCACTGCAGATCATGACTGCAGCCATGAAATTAAAAGATGCTTACTCCTTGGAAGGAAAGTTATGACCAACCTAGACAGCATATTAAAAAAATAGAGACATTACTTTGCCAACAAAGGTCCATCTAGTCAAGGCTATGGTTTTTCCAGTAGTCATGTATGGATGTGAGAGTTGGATTATAAAGAAAGCTGAGTGCCAAAGAATTGATGCTTTTGAACTGTGGTGTTGGAGAAGACTCTTGAGAGTCTTGGACTGTCCTTGACAGTCTTGCAGCCCTTGGACTGCAAGGAGATCCAACCAGTCCATCCTAAAGGAGATCAGTCCTGGATGTTCATTGGAAGGACTGATGTTGAAGCTGAAACTCCAATACTTTGGCCACCTGATGTGAAGAACTGATTCATTAGAAAAGACCCTGATGCTGGGAAAGATTGAAGGTGAGAGGAAAAGGGGATGACAGAGGATGAGATGGTTGGATGGCATCACCGACTCAATGGACACAAATTTGGGTAAACTCTGGGAGTTGGTGATGGACAGGGAGGCCTGGCTTGCTGCAGTCCATGGGGTCCCAAAGAGTCCAACAAGACTGAGCGACTAAACTGAATTGATATTCCCTCTCCCTGGGGAAACACACTTTAGAATAATCTATAACAAGACTGACATCAGTATACTGTGAATAGGTCCACAGCTCTACTTTCTAGTTGTATGACTTGCACAAAGTTGCTTGGCTTTCTTAATCCTCAGTTTCCTCATCTGCAAAGTGGTGATATTGCATAATAAGAGTTTGATGAGCATTGAATGACGTAGGGCACCTAGCATGTTTAGCATAGTGCCTGGAACATGGAGAGTAGCCAATTGATGTGAGCTGCTATTAACATTATGAATATTATCAGTATCCTTTTTTACCTAACCTAATCCAGGGATTTAACCAGATAAAGAGGATGAAATTGCAAAGGAAACCATTCCAGGAAAAACCTTATGGAGAGGTTTAATAGGATATAAAGAATATATTGGATGCTCTGTATGATCACAAAAAGATTAGTTGGTAAAGGCATATGAATCCCCCCATGCTCAGAGAACCAGAGAGTTGCCTTTAGTATCTTATGATTGATACTAAACTGCCTGAGAGTAAATTGATTCCATGGCAGTTTACTGGGGAATAAGTACAGAGGAGGTTAAAACAATTTGCAAACTTGTGAGAAGAGACAACAAAAGAACACAAGATAATAAGAATATCATGACATCTCCTGAAATAGACACTATTATCACACCTATTTTACCTACAAGAAGATGGAGGCAGAGAGGACTTAGTAACCTGATGGTCACAGTCATAATCAAAAAGAAACTTTAACAACTTAGTAGAAATTTGCAGGAAAAAAAAAAAGACCTAGATGGTTCTATTAAGAACATAGCACAGAAATAGAGGCTTAGGTACAAATGAACTGAGCATGTGGAACAAAAAAGTTTATAATCACCAAGTTGTCTTTTCAAAATGTCCCCCTATTATGAAATATCAGGATTTTGCATTTCAGCATTATGGAACTATTGTATTTAGTTATATTTGCTTCCCACATTTTGCATTAAGTTTCTTGGAAATGTTATTCACTTTCCTGTGAAGTGAATAGAGGCAAATTATTCTTTCTGCAACGGGACCTAAACATCCCTTCTCTCTCAGCCTTGACCTCCAAGATCCCAAGGACCTCCTCCTAGCAGCTAACACCAGAGAAGGCTTTGGTTCAAAGAGACTGAGTCTGTATTGTAAGAAAAGAAGAGGAACAGCCACTAAAAATGTTTGGTTGATTTAACAAGGCAGTTTGTACCTTCTGGAATGTAAAAGTTGTTATTAAATTGCATTTCTTACCTTTTTATAGAGTACATTCCTAGTGTGGTGTTTTGGTTTATGTTTTATGATAGGTGCTATAGTTTCAGCGTCTGAATATGGATTTCATTAATCCTTAATTTGTGCTTCCACCAGAAGGAATTGCGTCTTCTAGACTTTGCCAACAGTGCCCTCTCCTGGATGAAGTGACACCTGCTTTTCTGATTTGCAAAACTTAGAGACAAGGACATGAAAGCTAAAATACAGGAAAGGCTCTGGAGACCCCCCTATATGGGATTTCTGGTCTCTCTCGGGGATGCAAAGAGATGGTACCCAGGCCCAGTTCTGTCCCAGTGAAAGGTGAGAGCCCTGGACTTGCATGGCTATAAAGAAAAAGAAAAGAAAGAAAAGCCAAGGACCTGAGGATATGATCACTGGTCTGGATCCAGAAGTCTAAACATCTGACAATGAGTTGGATGGATGAAATTAATCTCATTTCAGATTGCTGCAGGAACCCAAACAGAACCTTGATGGGCTTAATGAAAAAAAATGTCACATACTTAATGCTTAGGATGACTCCTGAAAATCAGATCTTAATCATCTACTAAATTTGTTTAACTTCACCAAAGCAACTGAGTTGGACTGCATTTAAAGGATGCTTTTTGAAGCTGTTGAGAGCTTGAGGAAACACTGGTTTCTCTAAAAAAGAATAGAGAAGGGGTTCGTGATCACTGGTGCTATTCATCAATATTTCCCATTCTCTTTCTGGACAAGGATAAGGACTACACTTTCTGTTCCTCCATGAATTTAGATGTGGCCAGGTGGTTTGCTGTAGCCAATCAAGTGTGAGTGAAAGTTATGCCTTGAAGAACTGGTGCAAGGTTTACCACCTTTCCTTCTCTTTTCCACCATAGGGTGGACAAACTACAGCCCACAGCCCAAATCCAGCCCACGGCCAATTTTTATAAATAAAGCTTTATTGGGACACAGTCATGCCCATTCTTTTACACACAGTCTATGGCTGCTTGCGTGCTGCACAGCAGAGTAGAGTAGCTGCCACAGAGACCATATGGCCTGCAAAACTGAAAATATTTACCATCTGGCCCTTTACAGAAAAAGTCTGTGAACCTATGCTCTCAACAGTGGGGGGGACCCTGAAAGAAAACATCATGGAGCACAGCTCATGCTGGACAAGACTGACACGTAGCAACACAGCACGAGAATGAAATTAACCCTCACTGTTTTAAGCCACTGAGATTTTGAAGTGGTTTTGCTGCCCCAGCATGACAGATCTAACAAAAATAGCAAAAGAGAATGTATACCCAGAATGTAAAACACCTTGAAAGAAACTCTCCAAATACTAATGATGGAGAATATGCAAATTCAACGTCATTGACATTATTCTTTTAACCAGGTGGAGAATAAGCATGATCCCCACATGCAAATGAGGCTGTTATCAGGTAAGCCAGACAAGTGTGATACTTTTCCCCCTAAAATCAAAATGAATTAATTTCTGTATCTAAGGAAGGCCAGCCAGCTCTAATCAGACACTGGTTTGTTTTATGAGAGGAGTAAAGAGGCTCATTACAGCAAATCCCAGGCATGTTGATAAATTCCCAATCTTGGGCTCTCATAAAACTCAGAAACACACTTTCCATTGCCTTCCACACTTCTTCTGAATCACTGAGCCAGAGGCAGCTGCCTGATTTGTGACGTTCAGCCATCCGCCATCTCTCGTAGATCATTTTCACCGAATAGAGTCTTAAAATTGTCATCATTTTCTTTACATCGACATTTGAAAGAAATGTTAGATTGATCCACCACTGGGTTAGCTATTTTGCAACTTCTCCCAGCTGGTTAAGGAAGTCGTGTAAATAAATGTAGCTTTTCTGGACATTTTAAATGGTAGCAATTGCAACAATTTTAGCAACACAGAGAGGAAGGGAGGAGAGAGAAAAAGAAAACTGGAGAAAATGGTCCACCAGCAACACACATCACCCTTAGAGAGCTGTAGCTGAGCTTTTCCAGCTCCCTCTGATTGGAAGCTGTAACCACTTAGCAGCCAGGAGCTTGGAGGAAAAGGAGCACTGCCTGTCTGTGCGTTCCATCAGCCGTGACGTCACATCTGGCTTAATCTAAAAACTCCTCTGTGTCCCACGGGAGGACACAGAGCGCTGAAGAAGCACGGCTCCTTATTAACCCCCGAGCAGCTTAGAGGTGGTTCCACTGAACCCTGGCTGAGATAGCAGGTACCCCACAAGGTCATGGCAGGTAAGTTGGGAGATTCCATCAGAAAGACATCTGTGGAGCTAGGGCTCAATTCATCTGAACCTAGGAGTGGGACAAAGGGGATGGCAGGAGTGATGTACTCTGTCTCAGGGATCAGCCTCCAGGAATCCTGTAAAATGGCTCCATTCCCAGACGCTGGATTTGTGCTGCTCCTAACTGCTTCATCCAAATTCAGTTCAGAATGGAAATTCTCCTAACTAATACAGAACTTCATGCTCCCTCAGGCTGTGACTTGTGTTCTCTATGGATCCAAAAACTAAGGAGACAAGAAAGGAAGCGTCTTTTCCCTTTTGCCATTAGTGCCAGCCTTCTTATGAGCCTGTCTGACTCCTTCCAATCTATTCCAGGACAATAAGTAGAAATAAGCTTCCCAACCCTTTAGAGCAGGTAGGAACCATAAGAATGGAAATAGAGCTGGAGGCCTCAGCTTAAGTGGTTGAACTGAGACTGGGATTCTGGTTTTGTCAATTGCCTGTAGTTGCTTGTTAAGTTCACAGGTAATTTGCAACTAGGGCAGCTGCTGAACACAGGAAAAACAAAAGTTCAAAACGGCCTTACTAAATTAAAGGTGAGACCCAAAGGCACCAGCAAATGAAGGTTAATAGAGGGCTCCTACTGCATCTCAGGTTAAGGTAAAAACAGCAAAACTACCCAAGTACAAACAGCATGTGGAAGTACTGGCCACGAGCATGAATGGCAGAGGAAGATCTCAAGGTCTTAGTGGACAAGTTCACTGAGCCAGAAATGTAAGAGAAATGCTAAATAAGAATATAAAAGACAGCAATTGTGAAATAATCTTCATTGGCTCATGTATTCTCTTATTCAACAAACTTCACTGAATGCCTACTATGTGTCATGCACTGTGCTAGGATCCAGGGCAAGATTCAACAACCAGAGCCCACAAGTCAAATCTGACCCACTACTTGTTTTTGCATGGCCCTTGAGCTAAGAATGATTTTCACATTTCTATAATGCAAAATGAAAAAACAGTATAGCATTTCAGAGACAACAGCTATTCAAAGAAGATAGGACATAATCTCTTGGCCTGCAATGGCTGAAGTATTGCTATCTGTCTCTTTTTAGGGAAAAAGAGGGTTGCCAACCCCCTAATCTAGGGGTAAAAAGTTCAATAAGAAATAACCCTTACCCTCAAGGAACTCACAGTTTGGTATGAACTTCATAAACAGTATCAGTGCACCTTGTCCTTTTCTGGCTTCACAACCTAGAAGCAAGATAGAAAATTTAAAGGAAGCTCATGGAAAGTTATAAAGGTTAATAAAAGAATGGGAAGAAGAATTTATGAGAAAATTTTAAAGGAATTTGGATTATTTATTCTCAAGAAAAGGAGACTATGGGGAGACTTAAGAATAGCCTTCAAATATTTGAAGAGATATTATTAAGCAAAAGGTTTTTCCGTTATGGACATAAAGATTAATAGAATGTAGTCTAAAATTTTTTATTATAGAAATGGATGGATTTCCTGGAAGGCTTTTAAACTTCTACAATGAATTGAGAAATCCATTTTCTTTAATCTTCTAAAACTAGTGTCTTTTCTCATCTGTCTGGAGCTGTTAAATGTTTTGAGTGTTGTCTGAGCTAAAGGCAGAGGTGGAGTAAATGTCCTAAGTCCAATCCAGGTCTCTGATTCTTCCATTCAGAACTTGGGGGTCTTCAGAAGGAGAAAGTCTCTTTCCCCTCCGGGTCTCAATTTTCCCCTCTTGCAAAATGAGAGCCTAACATGCTCTGAGTCTGTGACTTCCTGGGCAGAAACTCTGAAATGGTCCAGCAGCTGAGGAAGACAAAGGAGCTTCAGGGATCTCCTTTTATGAGAGAGGAGGCAACAGAAGCTGTTTCATTCTTGACACAAATAAAGAAACCCAGACTCAACATCTGTTTTAATGCAAAGGTAACTACTAGTTGCAAAAAAAGAACATATTTACTAGACGGAAAAGACCAGAGAAATTTTGAACAAATGACGAAAGACTGTACAAGCATAAACAGGGTAATGTCAAGGAGGCATACAAAAAGAAAATTATAAAATAAGAAGATAGAAGCAAGAACTGACATTCCACAATCCCAGTCAATGCGATGGGGTCATAGGCTCCTCCTTCGAAGATGAACTCTTAGGTAAGACCTAAGTTCAAAATTCTACTACATGTTGTTTACAAGAGAGCCACTGAAAACCAAATGGCACACAAGTGTAAAAAATACAGGGTTTAATATGGAACTTGGTTCATGATAGGCATGCTGAAGTCGTTAAGGGTAAAGCATACTAAAGGCTGCAACTGACCATGGAATTCATCAAAAAATAAAGTAAGATGGATAGATGTTTACAGACAGAGATGGATGGACAGATATGTGAAAAAGTAAATATAGGAATATATTAAATGTAGAAGCTATCCCTGATTGCGAAGATCCCTTGGAGGAGGGCATGGCAACTCACTTCAGTATTCTTTGCCTGGAGAATCCCATGGACAGAGGAGCCTGGTGGACTACAGTCTACAGGGTGGAAGAGTTGGATATGACTGAATGACTAAGCACAGCACAGCACAGGAGGTAAATATATAGATGCTTACCCAATAATTCTGTATGTCTGAACTTTTTTATACTAAAAACTCAGGGGGGAAAGTGACTGGCCAAAAATAAATTAAACAAGTATAAAGAGTGAGATTTCATTTTGTGTTGATTCTATAGATGCATAAAGAAAAAGAAAGCTCTTTAAAATAAGTGATATCTGAAGTAAGCAGAATTTGAGTTATTTGGGCTTCTTTGCCCTGCTCTTTTTATAGCTTTGATGATAATTCCCAGGCCCACACCAGGAGGTCAATTTCCTTTAATGTGCTCTGTGCTTCTGTCCAAATATGACTATCCCTTGTTTTTTAGGGAAGATCATAAAGAACCACAGTTTAAAGATAGATTTTAGGAAATGGTGTTATTAGAGGCTTCCTTATGCTGATTTACATCTAGAACTCTCCATCAGTAGAAGGACATCAGTCTTAGAATCATATAGAGTGTGATGTCATCCCAGTTTCATCACACTATAGCCATGGGCATGTTAATTAAACACTGGTCTTTGGTTAAAGAGAGATATAACATTGGATATGTTATCTGAGACGACATAACTATATACCTCCACTCAGGTTTCTAATAAGCACCTTACACTTAATATGTTAAAACCAGCACTCCTGATTTTTCACCTCAACCCTGTTTCTCTTATGGTGGTGGTTTAGTCACTAAGTCGTGTCTGACTCCTGCAATGCCATGGAGAGTAGCCTGCTAGGCTCCTCTGTCCATGGGATTCTCCAGGCAAGACTACTGCAGTGATTTTTCCATTTCCTTCTCCTGGCGATCTTCCCAACCCAGGAATCAAACCTGGGTCTCCTGCACTGCAGGCAGATTCTTTACCAACTGAGCTATAAGCCTCCCCTACTTCAAATGTGGAAGTTTCTCAGTCCAAAATCCTTGGAGTCACCTCTTTTCTCTTTCTCTCATACTCCATTTATGATGCAAATCCTTCAATAGATTGTGGCTCAACCTTCAATAGATAACCAGAATCAGATTGATTTCATCACATCCAATGCTACATCTCTGGTGCCAACCACTATGGTTTCTTTTCTGGAATACTGCAACAGCCCTGGAACTGGCCTCAAACTCTAGGCCCCTCAGATTAGCCTCAACACAGTAGTCAGACTGGTCTCTTAAAATTATATCTAATCATGTCACTTCTCTGCTCAGAATTCTTCAGTGGCCCCCATCTCAATCAGTTAGTTCACTCAGTCGTGCCCAACTCTTTGTGACCCCATGGACTGCAGCATACCAGGCCCCCCTGTCCATCACCAACTCCCAGAGTCTACTCAAACTCATGTCCATCGAGTCGGTGATGCCATCCAACCATCTCATCCTCTGTCATCCCCTTCTCCTCCCACCTTCAATCTCCTCCCACCTTCAATCTTTCCCAGCATCAGGGTCTTTTCAAATGAGTCAGCTCTTCGCATCAGGTGGCCAAAGTATTGGAGTTTCAGCTTCAGCATCAGTCCTCCCAATGAACACCCAGGACTGATCTCCTTTAGGATGGACTGGTTGGATCTCCCTGCAGTCCAAGGGATTCTCAAAGAGTCTTCAACACCACAGTTCAAAACCATTAATTCTTCAGCACTCAGCTTTCTTTATAGTCCAACTCTCACACCCATACATGACTACTGAAAAACCATAGCCTTGACTAGACGGACCTTTGTTGGCTAAATCATCTGTTTTTTAATATGCTGTCTAGGTTGGTCATAACTTTTCTTCCAAGGAGCAAGCATCTTTTACTTTCATGGCTGCAGTCACCATTTGGAGTGATTTTGAAGCCCCCAATATAAAAGTCTGTCACTGTTTCCACTGTTTCCCCATCTATTTGCCATGAAGTGATGGGACCAGATGCCATGATCTTAGTTTTTTGAATGTTGAGTTTTAAGCCAACTTTTTCACTCTCCTCTTTCACTTTCATCAAGAGGATTTTTAGTTCTTCTTCACTTTCTGACATAAGGGTGGTGTCATCTGCATATCTGAGGTTATTGGTATTTCTCCCAGCAATCTTGATTCCAGCTTGTGCTTCATCCAGCCCAGAATTTCTCATGATGTACTCTGCATATAAGTTAAATTAGCAGGGGGACAATGCACAGCCTTGACATACTCCTTTCCCTATTTGGAACCAGTCTATGTTCCATGTCCAGTTTTAACTGTTGCTTCCTGACCTGCATACAGGTTTCTCAAGAGGCAGTTCAGGTGGTCTGGTATTCCCATGTCTTGAAGAATCTTCCACAGTTTGTTGTGATCCACATAGTCAAAGGCTTTGGCATAGTCAATAAAGCAGAAGTAGATGTTTTTCTGGAACTCTCTTGCTTTTTCGAAGATCCAACGGATGTAGGCAATTTGATCTCTGGTACCTCTGCTTTTTCTAACTCCAGCTTGAACATCTGGAAGTTCACAGTTCATGTACTGTTGAAGCCTGGCTTGGAGAATTTTGAGCATTACTTTACTAGCGTGTGAGATGAGTGCAACTGTGCGACAGCTTGAGCATTCTTTGGCATTGCCTTTCTTTGGGATTGGAATGAAGACTGACCTTTTCCAGTACTGTGTCCACTACTGAGTTTTCCAAATTTGCTGGTATATTGAGTGCAGCACTTTCACAGCATCATCTTTTAGGATTTGAAATAGCTCAACTGGAATTCCATCACCTCCACTAGCTTTGTTCATAGTGATGCTTCCTAAGGTCCACTTGACTTTGCACTCCATGTCTGGCATGGAGTAAGTGGATGTCTGGCTCTGGGTAGTGATCATACCATCATGATTATCTGGGTAATGAAGATCTTTTTTTTTTTCCTTTTGGGTGGTTTATATGTTTATTTTATTTTTTAAATTTTAATTGGAAGCTAATTACTTTACAATATTGTGGTGGTTTTTGCCATACAGTCACAAGAATTAGCCATGGATATACATGTGTTCCCCATCCTGACCCTTCCTCCCACCTCCCTCTCCATCCCATTCCTCAGGGTCATCCCAGTGCACCAGCCCTGAGCACCCTGCCTCATGCATCGAACCTGGACTGCCGATCTATTTCACATATGGTAATACACATGTTTCAATGCTATTCTCTCAAATCATCCCACCCTCGCCTTCTCCCACAGAGTCCAACAGTCTGTTCTTCACATCTGTGTTTATTTTGCTGTTTCTCATATACGGTCATCGTCACCATCTTTCTAAATTCCATATATATGTATTAATATACTGTATTGGTGCTTTTCTTTCTGACTTACTTTACTCTGTATAATAGGCTCCAGTTTCATCCACCTCATTAGAATGGATTTAAATGCATTCTTTTTTTTTTTTTTTAATTAGTTGGAGGCTACTCACTTCGCAACATTTCAGTGGGTTTTGTCATACATTGATATGAATCAGCCATAGAGTTACACGTATTCCCCATCCCGATCCCCCTCCCACCTCCCTCTCCACCCGATTCCTCTGGGTCTTCCCAGCGCACCAGGCCCGAGCACTTGTCTCATGCATCCCACCTGGGCTGGTGATCTATTTCACCATAGATAGTATACATGCTGTTCTTTTGAAATATCCCACCCTCACCTTCTCCCACAGAGTCCAAAAGTCTGTTCTGTATTTCTGTGTCTCTTTTTCTGTTTTGCATATAGGGTTATCGTTACCATCTTTCTAAATTCCATATATATGTGTTAGTATGCTGTAATGTTCTTTATCTTTCTGGCTTACTTCACTCTGTATAAGGGGCTCCAGTTTCATCCATATGACCCAGCAATCCCACTCTGGGCATACACACTGAGGAAACCAGATCTGAAAGAGACACGTGCACCCCAATGTTCATCGCAGCACTGTTTATAATAGCCAGGACATGGAAGCAACCTAGATGCCCATCAGCAGATGAATGGATAAGGAAGCTGTGGTACATATACACCATGGAATATTACTCAGCCGTTAAAAAGAATTCATTTGAATCAGTCCTAATGAGATGGATGAAACTAAATGCATTCTTTTTAATAGCTGAGTAATATTCTACTGTATATATGTACCACAGCTTTCCTATCCACTTGTCTGCTGATGGACATCTAGGTTGCTTCCATGCCCTAGCTACTGTTAAACAGTGCTGTGATGAACATTAGGGTACACGTGTCTCTTTCAATTCTTGTTTCCTCGGTGTGTATGCCCAGCAGTGGGATTGCTGTGTCCTATGGCAGTTCTATTTCCAGCTTTTTAAGGAATCTCCACACTGTTCTCTATAGTGGCTGTACTAGTTTACATTCCCACCAACAGTGTAAGAGGGTTCCTTTTTCTCCACACCCTCTCCAGTATTTATTGTTTGTAGACTTTTTGATAGCAGCCATTCTGACTGGTGTGAGATGGTACCTCATGTGGTTTTTATTTGCATTTCTCTGATAATGAATAATGTTGAGCATCTTTTCATGTGTTTGTTAGCCATTTATATGTCTTCTTTGGAGAAATGTCTGTTTAGTTCTTTGGCCCTTTTGCTAATTGGGCTGCTTATTTTTCTGGTATTGAGCTACAGGAGCTGCTTGTATATTTTTGAGATTAATTCTTTGTCAGTTGATGAAGATTTTTTTTTTTTGTATAGTTCTGTGTATTCTTGCCACCTCTTCTTAATATCTTAAGGTTAGGTACATACCATCAGCAGATGAATGAATAGGAAAACTGTGGTACATATACACAATGTAATGTTACTCAGCTATTAAAAAGAATGCTCCTGTTAGGTACATACCATTTCTGTCCTTTATTGAGCCCATCTTTGCATGAAATGTTCCCTGGTATCTCTAATTTTCTTGAAGAGATTGCTAGTCTTTCCCATTTTATTGTTTTCCTCTATTTCTTTGCACTGATCACTGAGGAAGGCTTTCTTATCTCTCCTTGCTATTCTTTGGAATTCTGCATTCAGATGGGTATATCTTTCCTTTTCTCCTTTGCCTTTAGCTTCCTTCTTTTCACAGCTATTTGTAAGGCCTCCTCAGACAACCATTTTGCCTTTTGCATTTCTTTTTCTTGGGGATGGTCTTGATCCCTGTCTCCTGTACAGTGTCACAAACCTCCGTCCATAGTTCTTCAGGCACTCTGTCTGTCAGATCTAATCCCTTGAATCTATTTCTCACTTCCACTGTGTAATCGCTAGGGATTTGATTTAGGTCATACCTGAATGGTCTAGTAATTTTCCCTCCTTTCTTCAATTTAAATCTGAATTTGGCAATAAGGAGTTCATGATCTGAGCCAGTCAGCTCCCGGTCTTGTTTTTGCTGACTATATAGAGCTTCTCCATCTTCAGCTGCAAAGAATATAATCAATCTGATTTCGATATTGACCATCTGGTGATGTCCATGTGTAGAGTCTTCTCTTGTGTTGTTGGAAGAGGGTGTTTGCTATGACCAGTGTGTTCTCTTGGCAAAACTCTATTAGCCTTTGCCCTGTTTCATTCTGTATTCTCAGAGTCAAACCCAAAGTCCTTCTTCAATGGCTTACAAGGTCTCTGAGTTACTATCTCTGACACTTCATCTTCCCTGTTTCTCCACCATTCACTCAGCTCCAGCCATACCAGCCTCCTTACCATTCATTGAACTTGTCAAGCACAAACCAGTCCCAGAGCACCCGCTGTTCCCTCTGCTTGGAACCCTCCTCTCCCTGATATCTACATGATTCACTCTTTTCCCCTCTTCACATCTCTGCAAAAGTACCCAACTTAGTCATGGACCTCCTCTCCCCAACTATGTGACATGGCCACACCCCGACCCCCACACTCCCAAGTGCACAAACTGCTTTATCCTGTTCCACGGTGCTTATCTTTCTCCAATGTATTACATATTTGTTTCCTCTGGTCTGTGTTCCCCACCCCTCATACATAAGCTTCAAGAGGCCAAGAAACTTTTATTTTGTCTCCTCTGTATGCTCAGAACTATAACAGAACATGGCACTAGTTTCTCCTCAATTTGTTAAAAGAATATAAAAGTGCTTTGAAAATCATAAAGCTGTAAATACATGTGATGGGGCATTATTCTTATTTACATGGGTAAACCATAAGAGAGCCTTTTTTAAAAATCCCCTGTTCATTTTTCTCCTCAACTTTGCTACATATAAGGAGATTCTTCCTCTGCCACCTGCAGACTAGCTACTGCCACACTTCAGGTGACACCCAGGGGTGTGACTCAAAACAACAAAACTGGAAATAGAACTGCCATATGACCCAGCAATCCCACTCCTGGGCATACACACCGAGGAAACCAGATCTGAAAGAGACACATGCAACCCAATGTTCATGGCAGCACTGTTTATAATTGCCAGGATATGGAAGCAACCTAGATGCCCATCAACAGACAAAGGGATAAGGAAGCTATGGTACATATTCACAATGGAATATTACTCATCCATTAAAAGGAATTCATTTGAATCAGTTCTAATGAGATGGATGAAACTGGAGCCCATTATACAGAGTGAAGTAAGCCAGAAAGATAAACACCAATACAGTATACTAACGCATATATATGGAATTTAAAAACATGGTAACGATAACCCTATATGCAAAACAGAAAAAGAGACACAGATGTATAGAACAGACTTTGGGACTCTGTGGGAGAAGGTGAGGGTGGGATGTTCTGAGAGAACAGCATTGAAACAAGTATACTATCAAGGGTGAAACAGACCACCAGCCCAGGTTGGATGCATGAGACAAGTGCTCAGGGCTGGTGCACTGGGAAGACCCAGAGGGATGGGATGGGCAGGGAGGCGGGAGGGGGGATCGGGATGGGGAACACATACAAATCCATGGCTGATTCATGTCAATGTATGGCAAAAACCACTACAATATTGTAAACTAATTAGCCTCCAACTAATAAAAATAAATGGAAAAAAAAAATTTTTAACTGAAAGAAAAAAAAAAACCAACGACCCAGCAGAATAGATACAATGACCCACTGTCACCACTAAAACCCATTAACAATTCCTGGGAAATAAAAATGGAATATGCCCCTATCGGCTGGAACCGCCATCTTCCAGTAATTTGTCAAAATGACCAACACAAAGGGAGACAGGAAGGACCCCCACTACGTGTTCTCCAGGACTTTCAGAAAACATGGAGTTGTTCCTTTGCCCACAAACAAGCAAATCTACAAGAAAGGTGATATCGTAGATATTAAGGGACTGGGTACCTACAAAAAGGAACGTCCCACAAACGTTACCATGGCAAAACTAGCAGAGTTTTGCCAGCATGCTCTGGCATCACTATACACAAACAAGGGCAAGATTCTTGCCAAGAGAATGAGTGTGCCTACGGAGCATACTGAGCGCCCTTAAGGGCTGAGCTAGCTTCCTAAAACGTGCAAAGGAAAACGATCAGAAAAAGAAGGACGCCAAAGAGAAAGGGGCTTGAGTTCAGCTGACGCGCCAGCCTGCTCCACCCTGAGAAGCACGCTTCGTGAGAATCAATGAAAAGGAGCCTCAACTGTTGGAGCCCGTTCCCTATGAACTCCTGACCTGCCCCGTGTAAAGAAAATAAAGACCTGGACTGTACAAATGTTTCGGGGAAAAAATGGAATCCGGTAATAAAATAGTCTAACCTTTTGTTCTCCTTCGTGGTTAGTCTCTTTTTCACTAGCTCACAGGGTGACGCCTGTAGAGGCCTTGCCCTCCGGCCTCCAGACCAGTATTCCCAGAACAAACAGCTGAGCCAGCACCTCAGCTCCAGGGCCGTGCGCAGAAGCAGCGCCCGCAGCCTTCAACCCAAGATGGCGGCGGCGGGCCGCGCGCAGAGGGGCTGCGCCGGCGTCGCGGTCGCCACGCGCCTGCGCCTGTCCCGCGAGAGCTCCGCCCACTCGCCACTGGCAAGGATGCCCAAAAGGCACTTCCCTGTGGACCAGTGACTAAAATTCTGTGCTTTCACTGCAGAGGGAACAGGTTCCGGGAACTAAGATCCCGAATTCCCTGCAGTTCAGAAAAAAGAAGAACCAATAAAGCAGCCCCACCAATAAAGCAGCCTGTAAGGGAGAGCATGTACTCTACCTTGAGCTCACACCCCTCTGTTCTTTCATCACATTAAAGCTTTCCTTTGCTTCTGAACCAAATTCAGTCTCCTTCTATTGGCACAAGCGACTCTGGGCAGAAGGGTCCTTGCCAGGGATCATCTCGGGATTGGTCGGCAACAATCAAAATAATATCAGCTGCAGCTACCGCCGTACCAGAGGCACATCGGCCTGGAGAAACAGGATCAATGACAGTTCTACTACACTATTATCTTTAGAAACTTGTAGAGAAATAAGCATTAAATTGGGAATCAAAAAAAAAAAACAACCTGGGTTCCCAGCCACGTCCTCCAGTTGAGGGTTTCCCAGCCTCAGCACGGCTGACACCCCGTGCCTATACTTCGATGTGAGGGGTTGTCGTGAGCATGGTATGCTGGGCAGCATCCCTCGTCTCTACCATTTTCTCTCGGTTGTGACAACCAGAAATGTCTCCAGACTTTGCTAAATGTCTCCTGGGCATTGAGGACTACTACTCTGCCTCCTAGCTATGGAAACCAATAAATTAGTCAGACTCTTTGGGGGTTAATTTCCTTGTTTGTAAAAGAGGCCCAGTAATACCTATCACACAGGATGGCTTTAACAACTAAAAGAAATCATGCATACAAGTATTCAGCAAATCTTACCAAATTACTATTTTTGTACCTATTTATTCTTACTCCCAATGAATAATAAGTTATTTATCTTGCTCTAATAAATGTCTTTCCTTAGGTAGGCTACAATGATGAGCATCCTGCCTTTCTACAGTCATAAAGTTGAGCTTTTCAGTGCCTTATCAGGTCACACCTGCAACACACAAATTATCTCCAAATCCATTCCCTAGTTGCTTTCTCCTCTTAAAGAGCATGCCCTTTAAAGAGTGCATTAAGAGACTGTCTGCTCACCCATGGTTAATTTTACGGGTTGTTTATCTACAGTAGGATTTACTCAAGTCTATCTTGGCAAATGTAATGAAGCCTGGGTGTGCTTTCATGGGGGACTGTGAGGTGAGGTTAGTGAGAGCAGAGCAAAGTCTTAGGCTAGTTTCGGAAATGTCATTTCAGAATGACTTAAATTGGAAAAGTTCTAGACAGTTCTAAAAGAAGAGCTCCAGTAAACAAACCCATCACAACAAATAAGACAGAAAACCCACATCCGCTCTTTGGAGACAGAGAACAGTGCAGCATTCAGTGTGGATTCTATCTTGAAAACTATTAATAACCCGGTCTGCCAATTTTTCAATCCCCTCAAGGACTAGACAAGTACATTGTGCAGTAGACTATATCCATTGCGATATTAATTCATGTCTCTCTTCGGTGAAAAGATTTAAATGGATGGTAAGACACTAGGAGGGATGGATAGAATTACCATCATTTTACAAATGAAAAAAGAGGTTTGGTAGCCTGTGCAAGGTCACACAGACAATAATTGATGGAGTCAAGATTTGAACTCATGTCAGCCACCTTTGGATCCATCCCAGCTCCTTTCATTAAACTGCACTGAAATAATTCAGCATTCTTGGAGTGCATTACCACCTGCCCCACAGTGAGCGATGGTGGGAAATATAAGTGGGTTTCAACAGCGTCGACACATTTACAAAAGGAAAAGCCAAAAAAAAACTGAGAAAAGCAAGTTGAGTTAATGACAGGAAATACTATCAGTCCCTCCCTAGAGCAAGTGTTGATGAAGGAACACCAGCAAGAGCTTATGCATCTGAATGCTCAGGGAGACTCATACACTCTCTTTGAGGATAGTTAAGCTACAAACCCTAACCTGCCAGGTGGGATGTGTGCTATGAAAACTACCTCCACCAACAGAGGTACATCCAGTGCAGCAGAGGACCTACCCCATGAGAGCAGATTCTGGCCCCAGAGACCTCCTGCGGTACAAACCCCTCCTTAGCTGGCTGATCATGGAGCAGGCTAGGGACCTGTGACCTCTCAGAAGAGCTTGTAATGACTACTTACTACTAGAATAGAAATTTTTCAGCATTTTAATGACTTGTCCAGTCATTCAGCCCTGCTCCACACTTCTTAGACATGTGGCCTTACATGAATTATTTAATCCTTCCAAGCCTTCACATTTATTTGTAAAACAATGATGTTAACAATGCTTACCACCCAAATTGCTATGAGGATTAAATGAGATGCAAACAAAGTGCTATGCACTGTTCTTGACATATATTAAATGCACAACAACTATTAGTGCTCACTATTATTAAAGGAGAAATCTTGAAATATCCAATGTATCAATTAATTTTGGTAAAAAATGAACTTGAGTCTCATATATTAGATGTGACAATTCCTAAGGTCAGACATACATGGCATAGTCTACACCCTTGCTGAATCACACAGTCCAATCCCGGTAACTGAGTCAACTTGATCTCCTTTTGGTTCTGTTCCGGGCACTGATACTAATTTTGTCTCCGAATAAGACAAATAGGATGGGCTCTCTGTCAATAGGGTGCCTTATGGAGTCAATCATATTCATCCTATTTCTACCAGCGGCTGAGTCCTCCATCTGGCTTCTCAAGTTTTCAGTCGAAGAGATCAACCTTCTCAGTAGCTAAACACAGAACTGTATGTGTCAGCCCTCAACAGCTGGGTTTCCTGTCCCTCGGTGCTGGTCACCGGCTCCCCAGCTGCCGAAGCCTGGCTTCACCAGTGCTCACTGCCAACCTGATCAGAACCCAGCCTTTTCAAAGCTGAGTCTCAGGCAAATCTATTTCCCAGATCTTGCATCCTCAGAAGATCCTGGATTAAAAGGCTCGGGAATCCCACATATTCTTCCCTTGGACTTAGCTCCCCACGGTGGATTTTCTAAACCTCTCTGTGTGAAAACCCTGGACATGCTCCTATCTGTGGTCCCTGTCATTGTTTGACCTAGACTCCAGGTTGTAAAGCAGGATGGCTTATGAGCACAGTGTTGAAGTTACACGAAGGAGAGCTTGAACCCCAGGTCTGCCACTTACTAAGGTTTTGAGTAATTTCTTATTCTTTTTGAACCAAATTCTAAAATGGAGATAAAAACACATACTTCTCAGAGTTGCTCTAAGAGGAGTAATTGAAACCCGGTTCCATAGCTGGCACGGAGACACATCCCACAGTCTTGTTTTCCATGGAAAGCCGCATGCCCCCTCTACTGCAACTTGATGTCTGGTCATTTTCTATCTATTTAAACTAGATCCTTAATAAACTACCTGGAAATTACTCGAAAGTCTAGACAGCTGCTCACACCAATACTTTCTGACCTCTCAATCAAAATTGTCCAGAATCAAATTTGGACATACACTGTTTTTACTGTCTGTTTATGATTTCATTCCTTCGACAAATACATAGTGAGCATCTAGTGTGCCCATGACTGGGCCGTGTGAACAAGACTTTGCCCTCATGGAGGTTACAGCCTGGTGTTCCCCAACCAGATTTTTTAAAATATTTGTTTATTTATTTGGCTGTACCAGGTCTTAGCTGCAGCATGTGGGATCTCGTTCCCTGCCCAGAGATTGAACCCAGGCCCCCTGCACTGGGAGCATTGAATCTTAGCTACTGGACCACCAGGGAAGTCCCCCTCACCCAGATTTAAGGGACAATCTTTCATGGAAATCTTATTAATCCGGGATGGTGTCTAGCACAGTGCTTGTGAGATAATTCTTCTGTTAGTACTTGTCTACCTACATTTTCCAGTATTTTCAACAGTATATTACACGTATCATTTAAAAATTCATTAAATTTGAAAAATACTGGCTGACTCTCTGGGAAGTGCATGAAAGTCCTTTGTCAGCCCGCCTTATGCAGCAGGAAGTTCCGACCTTCCCATTGCAGTAGCTGTGTCTCTTTTAGGTAAACTCCCGAGTGAACAGTCAACACTGGCTCTTCACCTGCTGCCCAATATCTATTCTCTTCCCTCCAAAGACTTTGCCATCTTTCTAGGTCTGAACCACTCAGGATTCCAAAATAAATACTGTGTTTAAAATCCAACCCATTTCCTCTGGAAGTTTAAAACAGACAGCAATTACTTAATCTGGATTCTTTAAACAAGAAAAAAAAACTCCAGGTGCTACAGTCAATCTTTTAGAAAGGCAAAGCAACTTCTCTCTTTGGGAGTTGCTACGTATGATGCCACTCTGTTTTAAAGGGTCTGAGATAAGTCTTCAATTTTGTGAAGTTTAAAGATTAATAATACCTTTGAGAGAAAAAAATGCTGAAAGGTAGGCAGGACTTGTCACAGGAAAAGAAAAGAATCTCTCCTGCTTTGCTGTGATTAGCTGCATAAATTGTAGTGCGAATTCCAGAGCTAAATGAATTAGTATGCATCCCCCCCCAGAGTTCTTTATTTGTTGAAGTAAAATGCTTACAATCTTTGCTTGGGGGAGAAAAAGAGGGTATGTCATTGAATGAATATGAATTAATCAGTACTTTATGGACAGAACCCATAATTTTAAAGCAGTGAAAAAAGGCAAGGCATTTATCAGGGTTCCACTCAGCAATCTCCCTCTGTCATTGCTAATAAATCTTTTATGAAATGGAGTTTTGCAATCTTTGCAGGAACATTCCCCCTCCCTCCAACCTTTCCTTGGAAGAAAAAAATAAGTTAGCATTCATCTCTAATGTTTTCTCTTCCTTTCCCTATTTGAATTTCCTGTATGCAGAAAATCTCTGAACCTTTTTGTTTTCAAAGCTTTTCCCCCAAATTTATAAGCTCAAGACCTCTTTCATCAGAAGAAATAATTCATATGAAACTTCTCCCAAGAGATTGGAGGCAAGAAGCTGAGTTTTCAGGTGAGAAACACAATATTTTAGTAAGTATAATATCCTGGGCCTGCTAAACAATCAATGTTTATAGACGGAGTGACACAGTCTGTTGACTAAAGGACTTTGGAGACAGATAGTAATTAAAGGATACAACATTCTAGTTCTAACGCTTTATAATTTTCCTATAACTACTCATAGAAACAAGACTCTGCCGAATTATAAACAGCCTGCCAATAACCTCACGTTGTCCTGATTTAATTAGGATTTTATGCTCTTACTTGAAGGTTAGGTTCATTAGCTGTGAAATACGCCACTGGATGTCTGGATTAAGATTTTAAGAGAACCCTAAATGTGGAGTGGCACGTAGCCAGTTTCTAGCCGCTTAAACTGTGCAAAGGGACATGTGTTCATTCTCCCTGAGGTTGGTAACTTTTTATTCTTAGACACAAATCCACAGGCCATCTCTCTTGGTCAGGGATGGGGCCTGATGGCCGGTCGAAAGCTTAAAAAGGTACATGACTGAGAAACAAGTTGTTAAGAGGCTATAATGAAGGGTTGGCAAGAGGGGGGTAGGATGCCTGTAATGATTTTGCCATTAAGAGTGTGTTCCATTTTACAGCTTGGATTTATTTATAACAACAGGTGGTGGTATTTGTGGGGAATTGCTTGTTTTTTCATTTGAGAAGGGCAGCTCCATACATCTGTTAGAAGGCGAAACAAAACCTTTTCCAAACACCGTTTTCCTCGCTTTCTGCATCACCATTAGGAAGCAAGAATTTGTAGCAAAAGGCCACCCTGCCATTATTTCTTCCTGATGACACTCATTTAGCAGCCATTAAAATGCAAATAGAACTATGATTTTTAGATCACAAAATTAACATTAACGGTTGGATGATTGATTAAAGGTCATGGCAACGGTATAACTTAATTTCTTAGATAATTGTGTTCAGTTTTCTGCAGACTGTTTGGGTTTCTGAATTAATTTGATCTGTTGTTGAACACTGACAGGTGCGGTAATTGGCAGAGCCTCCTTGGGGCTCATTTCTTCCCTTAAACCTCGCCCTCTTGTCTTCCTCGAAGTCCTTGTCTAAAACAGAGAAGAGAGGGCCAAGCCAGCCAGCACACAACCAGTGGACTTGTAAGTCTGAGTGAGGTCACTGGAGAGGTTATTACAGACCTGGAAAGAGCCAAATAGAATTCCATTCCATGGTTAACGAGTTTTTCCCCTAAGAACTTCCTGCATTGGGCTCACCGGGGTATAGCATGACCCCTGGCTCTCCCTTGGGGCTCAGGCTAGCCTCTTCAGAACCCGGGTTGAAGGGGCCCATCTCGGACCCATTTTTCTTTAATGGAGGCAATAAGCCATACGGAGAGGTAATAATAAATCACCAGCCTTTCATGTCACCTCTGTATGTGACAGTTCAGGCAGTGACTGAACTGCGCTGAGACCAGAAGTGGCCAGATTCGGCCCAGCCGCTCTGCTTCTCTCAAATGTCAAAACGTCAAATGTGTACGGTGCTCACCTGGTAGGCTAAATGCCTTTAAATTCTGTATTGTAAAGTTAGGAGTTCACAGGGAAAGCACTGAGAAAATTCAGTTGAGCTGCTTTATTATTGTTGCTATTATTATTATTAATATCTCTTCAAGTACTTTCCTGAAGTACTTTCTTTCTGGAAATTTCATAGGACTTTGTTTTATCATGATGAATTCTATCCTGCAACCTTCTGTCCATCAGCTGCTCGATTCTGGCTCAAATCAAGCAACACCTCTCAATAGCCAAGTTATAGCTGATGTCAATGGCATTATCCTCGAAGTCATCAAATTCACCCTTAGTTCAAAACAACTTCACTTAAATGATAGCAAACCAATACACAACAAGGTCACAACCACATCTCATCAGGATGTAATTCAACATAAGCATTGACTCAACAAGTATACATTGAGCATCTACTAAATGCCGGATTCTATTCCAGGACTGAGGATATTCTAATAAAGAGGACAGACGGTCCCTTCAGGATGTGACTTAGAGCCTCTGACGAGACAGGGAAGTGAGAACAAGCGATGAATGACACTTAAAGGTAGGCTGAGCACTACAAAAGAGAAAGGGGAAATTGAGAATGGTATTTGAGCTTCTAGCAGGCTTTGAATTCCCAGTGTCTTTCCCAGTGCACACTAGGTCCTAAAGGCATGTTTGTTGAAATCATCAGTCTCTTCACTAACGAATCAACAAGAGGATATAAGGAGATAATTCTGGTAAGTTCTAGAAGAGCCCATGGAAGAAGTGGGACTTGCAGGCCACCACACCGGCTACTGTGGGTTCCTCAAACACACCATATTTCCCTGCCCCGGGGCCTTTGCACGTCCACTCTTGCTGTGATACACTCCCTTACCTCCTATATGCCTAGTTAATGTCTGCTTATACTTCAGACCTCAGCCAAAGGCCAGGGCTGCAGGGAAAATGTCCCTGACTTCCCCTTCCCTTTCAACCAGGTCAGATCCAGAGCCTGGGTACAGAGGCCCAGCCAGGTGCCCAGGTACAGGCTCCCACAGGCTCCATGACAGCAACCCCCCACCACCCCCTGCATGGCACCATCACACAATCTGTGCTGATCTGGATGATTATTGCATAAATGTCTCTCTTCCTCCCTGGACTCAAAGCTCCATGGGGGATTAGCAATGTCTGTCTTGCACCATTGTGTCCATGGCAGTCTCTCACTAAATAGCTGTTAAATGCATAGATTAACTTGGGCACATTATGCATCAGGTCTTTAATCATGGCAAGAATCTGAAGAGGCAAAGAAGAAGAAGAGCAAACACAGGGGTGGAAAGAGTGCAAAGTAGGTCCCACGGGGCTGTGCAGGGCGGATGAAAAGCATCTCACCAGCTGAGCAACTGGGCTCAGACCACACCAAGCAGATGGTTCGAGGCTGGCATTCCCTGCCTGCATTAACCCTTTTACTCCTGGGTTGTGGAAGAGTGGGCAGGTCCCATAGGTGATCTGGGGCTGGCCTGTAGGGGTGCCCTTCGGGGCAGCAGCTATCCACCAATATTTTAACAAGCCAAAGATTCAATCAGAGCACCGGCTGCCTGAGAGCAATCTCAGAAGTAAAGAAGACCCAATGGGGGCCTATTCCTTTATGGAATATATATATATATATTTGGAAGATAAGCTAGATTATGAGAAACCTTAAAATTCAGACATAGGCATTTGATCTTGAGTTCAGCAAACAACATAGGAAGTCACTGTAGATCCCTGAGAAAGAGAACAAGGATGGAAGGCATACTTTTAGGAAGACTGATTACAAAGTTCAGGTCGGACACTGTGTTAGGTACTGAAGAACTAAAGCTGACACACAGACATTAGGCTTTGCCAAAACAAAACTCCCCATTTTATAACGCCCAAGGGAGATTATAAATTTCCCCAGACGTCAAAGTCTCCATTTTCAATTGCTATGAGACTGGTTTGGGCTGTTTTCTCTTCTGGTATCTGAGCTCCCTAAAGAAATTCCTCACATCCTTAGTAATGAGTCTGGAAGTGTGAGTCACTCAGTGGTGTCCAACTCCTTGTGACCCCATGGACTGTAGCCCACCAGGCTCCTCTCTCCATGGAATTCTTCAGGCAAGAATTCTGGAGCAGGTTGCCATTTCCTTCTCCAGGGAATCTTCCTGATCCAAGGATCAATCCCAGGTCTCCAGCATTGCAGACAGATTCTTTATCATCTGAGCCACCAGGGAAGCCCAGTAATGAGTCTACACTTTGGTAAATGTTTGTTGAATGAATGAAATGAATGGCTTTCTTCAGAATAAAAACATCAAAATTAGCCTGCAAATCTGTGCTACTATGGAAATCCTCTTTCCCCTCCATCTTTCCTTAAACAAGTTTTCCCCAACTAAAGCCTGCCTTTCATCAGCTTTGCCAAAACCAAAGACAGCCTAAATCTCCTCCTTCTTTATCTGTGATCTGCAGAGCCCCATTTCAGGTTGTGATTGCCTGCACTCTTCTGAATCCAACCCAGTCCCCCTCTTGGCTAACACTAACTTGGTAAGCGGTATTTTATGAAGTTAACCAGGCTCATCACAGAGAACATATTTCCAAGAGGAGGGATGTTAATTTCTTCCTCATACAAAGACCAAAAGTCAATATAGTAAATCCAGGAAATCTCCCCTAAATGTCTCTCCTGTCATCATTCTTCCCTGCGCGCTGGGTAAATATACCGTTATGACAGGTTAGCTATATTTCTGCTCAGCAATGTAATATTGAGGTGACTGCAAGACAAGTCACGCTGCTGAAGTAAGGAGTATTGGCTGAGCTGTTACTCCTCAAGGTATTTTGTGACATTGGAATTCCATCAAATCGAGTTGAATGTACCTTTAACGTTTAAACAAGCCCCAGTTCTGAGCCTTAACCTGCTTAGAACATGCTGAACTTGGATGATGACCTACAGATTCTCAACCTGAGTTAGAGGTGGATGAAAAGGAAGCAGTTTTCTAGGGCATATTTTCATGTCAATAGATTTGTTTGCTCAAATGTGTAATAAACACCCACTGCACACACTGCGTGAGAGATACATAGACACGTGGGGAGATACGTGGGGACAGAGGAGCCAATTCTGCAGGAATTTACAGTCTAAGCAAGCAAAGAGAGTTTAAACTAAGACTCGGTATTTTAATACACACATACACATCAGACCCTAGTAAAAATTTCTGTGCAGAAGTGTGAAATCTCCAAGTAATGTTTTCCCTACCACCTTTCGAGAGTCCCTTAACCTCATACAATATCAGGGAGAGGAACACAGCTTCATTTTAGGAGTAAACAAGAATCTAATTTTAGAAATCCTCCAAGATGTTGACCTTTCTGTTGGGATCTGTCAGCCTAAGACTCAGGGTCTTGGATGGGTTATTATAAATTAAAATCTAATACTCTGTCCTTCTATTTGGATCTATAAGGCCCCATTCAATCAGCAATGTCCAGCTTATGTGTGCAATTCAGCTCCAAAAGGTAGACTGCAAAATCTGGTGACTTTAACATCTCAAGGGCACAGGCGAAATTAATTAAGGCATTGCCACTAAATATTAGCCCTTCCTGAATCCTTCTTCCTAAGTTTATTTCTAATTATCTCCCATTGAGTCATGTCCCCAGTGAGTCAAAATTTTTATTAGATTTTAAAGAGCCTATCTCCTGACAGCTTCAAAGGATTTTTATATTTTAGCATAGTTGATTCCTTCTAATACGCTTCCATTTCTTAACTAAACTCTGTCCTGAATTATATTATAAAGCTATAGAGTGGAAAGAATCCTTTGTGGTCACCTACCCCTATTCCATCTGATTACAGACAAGGAAACTGAGGCATAAGGAAGTCTGGTATCTTGAGAAATATGAATAAGTTAATGTTGCAGAAACCTGATGTTACAAAGACCTACTATTAGATCCTATCAGGACCAAGTTGGAAATGGCCCTAGAATAAAGGCTTACATATTTTGATTTTGAAGATATTCCATCAAAAGGTTATCCTATGCTCCAATCATCCTACATAAAGTCTTCCACATCAACAAGCCCAGTCCAGGCACTCAGAGCTTCCAAGTGATCTTTTTCGCATCTGCTTCTCTAATGTGGAAAAATAGACAAGTAATCCCTATACATAGAAGCAAAGATTCCACCATGAGACAAACAAAAGCAAACTCAAAGCAAAACATAAAAAAGGAAACTAGAGACAACAGAAAATCCAGGAAACAGGAGAAAATCTCAAAAATGAGTATCCTCAGAGTGATAATTCATACATAAAACATGATACTGTGAAAGGCAATTTATTAAAGGACAAGAATGAGTTCTTAGATATTAAAACTATGCAAGCAAACTTAAAAACATATTAAAGAGTTTGGACTATCAAACTCAGAAGCCTCATAGAAAGGAAATCAAAAAATAAATAAAGGAAAACTGGGCCAAAAAAATTATGAGAATGGTAAGGGGATTCATTCAGAAAGTCTGCCATGCAACCAACAGGTACCCCAAGAATTCAGCAAACTAAGGAAAGGGAACTATCAGAGCATAAAACAAGAACATTTCTCAGGGCTACAGGACAGAAGTCTGCCTGAAGGACCTTTCTGAGTGCCCAATGCCACACTGCAGCGGTGTGGAATTCCAAAAGGCCAGGGATAAAGAGGAGACCTAGAGAGCCTTTGAGAAGAGAAGGCTTCAACAGTTTTCAACAAAGGACATGCTTTGCACTTCTAGACATTGAGAGTAAAAAATAGTGGAGCAAATCCTTAAAAATCATGAGTGGATATTATGTGAAGCCTAGCATTCTATACTAAACAAATGATGAGTCAAAAGAGAGGATGGAATATTGACAGCTTCCCATCAACAAGGTTCAGAGCATGGGTCTCCTATGCATTATTTCTTAGAAAGTTACTAAAGGGTTTTCAGTAATATAGTAATGCTTTGTTTTATGCCTGAAGAAAATGTGGCAAAATGTTAGGTTATAACTATGTGAGATTGAGATTATAGGTATCTGGGTATTTCATGGTATTTCTTTTCTCTAATCATTTGCTTTAGATTTTTATAACAGGATCCTAGTACCCTAATTGGCTCAGTAATCTATTCATAGTCAAAGTAATGTTAAAATTGGTTACTGAATGAACTTAAAATTGTTATATAAAAGTATGAACAGAAGGGAAAATAAGAGGCATGAGAACTCTAATGAAAAATAGATCTAAAATGTTGACAACTTTAAAATTAACGGGAAAATGATAACTTTAGTCCTAAAAGGGATCTCAGACAGCCCTCTTGCCTACTTTCCACCATCTGAAGACAAAGCAAGAAGACAGCCATCTAGTTAGGAGGTTTGGGGTGGACAGGTACACACATGTATATATTTAAAATGCACAGCCAGCAAGGACCTACCTACAGGACTCTGCTCGACGTCTCACTGGCAGTCTGGATGGGAGGCGAGTTTGGGGGAGAATGGACACATGTATGTGCATGGACAGGTTTGCTGCCCACTTGAAACTATCACAACATTGTCTGTTAACCGGCTGTGCCCCAATATGAAAAAAAGTTAAAAACAAAAGACAGCCATCTATGAATCCAGAAGTGGGCCCTCCTCAGTCATCAGATCTCTTGTTTCCTTGATCTCAGCCCCCAGAACTGTAAGAAATAAATATTTGTTACTAAACCACCAAGCCTATGGTAATTTTTATGGTGACCCATACTGGACCAAGACACTTACCAACAAAACTGCAATTTTGTTCAGGGTAGCAATGTGCCCAGCCTAAGGTAATGAACCATAATGATCCTATTCCCTTTTGCCAATGACTTATAATGCCAGGGTCCCCTAAAACTAAGAGTGGCCCCATGACCCAGCTCTGACTGATGAGTCACAAGGAAAATCTGCTTGAGGGCTTCCAGACAGTGTTTTACTTTCCTAATAAGAGAGTCAAGCTTGGCCATTACTAAAACTGCCCTTCAATCTTTCCTTGAGGGCACATATTATAATGCTTGGATTTGTGGCAGCCATCATGTGACCACACAATAAGCATAAGAATGAAAAGTCAATATGTTGAGGGTGGAAGTGAAGAAGACACAGAGTTTGGATCCTTGATTGCATCATTAAACAACAAATGCCAGCAGCCACTTACCACCGGATTTCTTGCTATGCAAGAAAGTTAATTCCAATAGTTTAAGCCAATATTAGGTTTCTTTTGCTTGCAACTGAAAGCATTCCTAGCTGATACAAACTCAAAGTTTCATTTAAGTCTCACAATAAATGAACTAGGTATTATTCATTTTTGGCTTTAATACCCCATTTTCCGTGCTGGAACTTGAATCACTTTTCTAAGGCTTCAGAGCTAGAGAATAAAGGCAGATTTTGAACCCAGGGATAATGTCAAAGCCCAAGGTTCTTCCTTTACTCCCTTTCTATTCACAGGATGGCCCCTGAACCAGCAGGGTTGGCATCACCTGGGAGCTTGTTAGAGATCCAGAATCTCTGACCCTGTCTTATATCCACCAGCTCAAAACGTGCAGTTTAAAAAATCCACAAGTCTTGCTTAGATATACCCAGGAGGAAAATGAGAGCCACTGGTTGCAGCTTACAGGAGGCCAGATTTGATTTCAGGGCAAAGAAAATGAGAAGCTTTTAATAAGTAAAGCTATCAGGAAGAAAAGGATCTGCTTATAAAGTAGTGAGTTCCCCATCGCTGGAGGTATTCAACATCAATGGAACACCCACTTGCTATGGAGATATGGGATCCTATGGAAATAACCTTGAGGCCTTTCCATTATGGCAAGCATTGCCATCCACCTTTCCAGTGCCTGAAACTTCACCATTATAGACATCCCTAGACAATACAGTCTTATCTAGTAAATGTTATTTAAAGTCCCTGATATTGCACAGAGTAAAATCTGCAGTGCTCTGTGTGTGGGTAGGGATATGTAGTTAATGCTGGAAGATGGGAAGAAGGTCTGGGCAGGGTGCTGGCCCCCTGAAGGCCAGTTGACATGAGGCAACCCAGCTGGGAGCCAGAGGAAGAATACAGGCAGAGCGTCTGAACCTGGGGCAGCAAGTGGTGAAGGGAAGGGACCTCAGGGCTGTGGCTATCAGTGGCCCAGGATGCAGTCTGCCGTTGCCTCTGCTCCAAGTGGATGCCACAAGCCCTTGGGTTTAAGGCTTCCCTCAAGCTTCCCCTGCAGTTGCATCATCCCTGCCTGAGCCCCCAGCAAAACCTGCAAACTGAAGCAGGCTTTGGAAACGTACACACGTAACCCCATTCTCACCCTTTTGAATTTAATTCCACAGTATAATTAAGTACATATATGCACACACGGCTATAACACGCGCTGTCAATTCAATGTGAAAATGTGCGTTAAACAAATCCAAGTGAGGAGCTACAAATCTCTGAGCCTTCAGCTTGAGGAGACACGCCAGCCCTGCAAACAACATTTTGTGGGACACACTGCCACCCAGCGGCCACAAGGGAAACTGTCAAGACTTGGAAGCACAAAGTCAGCAGTGCCTCAGAGTCCTTGGATCTCCTACGGCCTGGCAGGCAGCTCAGTCCAGTCCAGTTCAGCTCAGTCCTCAGTCGTGTCCGACTCTGTGCGACCCCATGAATCGCAGCACACCAGGCCTCCCTGCCCATCACCAACTCCCAGAGTTTATCCAAACTCATGTCCATCGAGTCAGTGATGCCATCCAGCCATCTCATCCTCTGTCATCCCCTTCTCTTCCTGCCCCTAATCCCTCCCAGCATCAGGGTATTTTCCAATGAGTCAGCTCTTCACATGAGGTGGCCAAAGTATTGGAATTTCAGCTTCAGCATCAGTCCTTCCAATGAACACCCAGGACTGATCTCCTTCAGGATGGACTGGTTGGATCTCCTTGCAGTCCAAGGGACTCTCAAGAGTCTTCTCCAACACCACAGTTCAAAAGCATCAATTGGCAAGTTCTCATAAATGTTTTGAACCAAATTATCCCGTCAGTCTCAAAAGTCTCAGGATGATGGCAGAAGCTCTGTTCAGGGAACACAGGTCTGTGTTAAAATAGAATACATATGTTTTTTTGAAGCCTGCATCAATTCGACAGAAAGCATGCCTCCCTTTCTCCCTCCCTCCCCCCACCACTTATCCCTTATGTGATGAGTATGGTGTAGGCACATGGGATCCAAAGTTACCTCTGAAAGTTCACAGCCCGAAAGGGGCAGAGGCTTTAAACCCACCATCCATCACTGCACAATGTGGAAAGAGCTAGAATGAGAGGAGAATGTTCAAGGTGTGGCTGGACCTCAAGGAAGAGAGGCTAATGGTGGCAGACAGGAATCTTGTTACTTCCGTCTTGGCCTGTTTATTATGGGCTTGAGTTCACATTTTGTTTGTATATGAAGATTTCTATACTTACGTGCTGAGTGTTTACTTGTAAACTGTCAGAACCAGGATGTACCCTGCAGTCGTGGAGACCACACGCAATCCCCGATTGAGCCAAGGTGCACACTTGAGACCTGACCTTTTGAGATCCTTCCTGATAAAACTCTCTCCTTTCTCTTGACGCAAAGTGCAGGCAGGATGTTTCTGTTTGGTCTAGAACATACTGTGCTTTCAGGGGCTCAGGAGCAGGTCATCAAGCCCTGACCATTGTTCCAATATAACTCTCCTTCTCACTTCTTCCTGTGGCGCCTACACTCAGAGCCTCTCAAAAGCTACATAAAGCTTCCAAATCTTTATCCCATGGTGGCCATCTAGAAAACTATGTACCAATGACAAACTCCCAGGGAGAAGTTTTGTTAAACCAGGTACGAATTCACACATGAAGATGATTTTTAAAGAAACAAACGCATGCTAAGGAGAAAGGAGAAGCAGGGGAGTCTTTGCTGAAAGGAGTATTTAAATTAAGATTTTCATTTATAGCACCAATGAGTCCAAAATTGAAACTATCACCACCATGAGAACAGGTTGTATCTGTACACAATATATCTACATTTATTTTTCTTTTCTTAAAAGATTAATCTCTCTCTCTCTCTCTCTCTCTCTCTCACACACACACACACACACACACACACACACACACACCTTTGTCTACTATGAAAACTACTCTTACTTCAGGGAGTTCTCAGCTCACCCTCTCCATAAAGCTGTCACAGTTGGCCCCTTAGTCAGGCCAAAGTACCCTCCCCGTCCTGCAATGGACTGAATGTTTGCACCCCTCCAAACTTGCTATGCTGAAACTTTGATCCTAAAGTGATGGTGGTAGGTGAGGTCTTCGGGAGATGATTAGATCATGAGGAGCCTTCATGAATGAGATTAGCACCCTTAGAGGCCAGAGTGCTCGCTAGGAGACAGCAAGCTGTGGGGATACAGCAAGAAGACAGTTATCCATAAACCTAGAAGGGGGTCCTCACCAGAACCTAACCATGCAGGCGCCTAGTGCGATTTCCAGACTCGAACTGTGAGAAATGAATCGTTGTTTAAGCCACTGAGTCTGCGGTAACTTCTTAAAGCAGCCCACGCTGAACAAGACCCTCCCTCTACCCGCCAGCACACTCTGCATAGTCATCGGCCATCTAACATTGTGGTTGTTTCACTATCCCATAAGCCTTCAGGAATGATGTGAAAGAACAAGTAATCACCCTCCTCTGGAGTTCAGAGAATAATCAAGATGATTCTAGAATCATGAGCCTCATGGCTCTACCCCCTGCTCCCCACAACTAGAGAAAGTCAGCTCCCAGCAATGAAGACCCAGTGCAGCCATACATAAATAAATAAATGATTATTTACTTGTTAATTTCAAAATGGCAAAGGCAGAACATTAACCCAAGCACAGGGCCCTTCTGAGCATCAGGGCCTGTGTAACTACATTAAGTTACACACCTCTGAAGCCAGTCCTGCCTCTGCAACAGGCAGATTCCAATGAGAGAGAGGCCCTGGAGACTCTAGAGGAGCAATCAGACTCCTCAAGCAGAGAAGGTGCTCCCTGGGAGGGGTGAGCCAGACTGCTGAGAACATGAAGGCGGGACAGGTCTTCCCATCCTCTATCCTGCTAGAAAGTAGAATGAGAATTCCTTCCTTCTGCTCAACAGCAAGCCAACAGTGGGGAGGAAAGAAACCACCAGTGAGGAAGGCATGCATGTGCACACTGACATTTTGCACACACTTTCTTTTTCTGATTTTTCTAAAAATTATTAGCAGGGGTGGGGGTGGGAACACCACACGGCACAGAGGCTCTTAGTTCCGAGCCCAGAGATCCGTCCCGACGCCCCCTGAGTTACAAGCACCGTCTAACCGCTGGACCACCAGGGAAGCCCCTTGCACAGACTTTCGTGGGCTTCACAAACTTCTTTGAGTGTTGCATCAGCCCCGTAGGATGAGACAGCAAAACACCACAGACAGGCTCTTTACACACCAGACCTGTATTCTCCACAGTCCTGCCATCTGGGAAGTCCAAGACCAAGTGTCTGGTGAGAGTGTCTGACTCCAACTCAGTGTCTAGTGAGAGGCTGCTTCCGGGTTTGCAGATGGCCTCCTTCTCACTGTGTTTTTTTATGACTAAGAGAGAGGGAGAGGGCAAGCTCTCTGGTGTCTCTTCTTACAAGGGTACTGATTCCTACATGGGGGCCCCACTTCATGATCCCATCTAAATGCAATCCCCTCACAAAGCCTCCACCCCCAAATACCATCCCATTGAGGGGTTAGGGCTTCACCATATGAATTTGGGGGGGAAGACAAACATAGCAGATGTATCTCTGCAAATCTGATGCCTTAAGCATAGAAGGGGACAGGAATGGGTACACACACATGTACATACATATGTATGTAAACAAGTACATACATGGGTATATATACTGTATACATACACACATATACACATATGGGAATCCACCTGCGATACAGGAGACGTGGGTTCCAACCCAGGGTCAGGAAGATGCCCTAGCGAAGGAAATGGCAACCCACTCCAGTATTCTTGCCTGGAGAATTCCATGGACAGAGGAGCCTGGCGGGTTACAGTCCATGCTGTCTCAAGAGTTGGACATGAGTTAGCAACTAAATCACCACCACCACACAAACACACACACACATACACTATATATATATATATACACACACACACACACATAAGAAACCACCTCAAGGTCCCTTACAGCTCTCAAACTGATCTTCCTGAAACTTTCACACCAGCAGTGCTCCACCCGGCTCAGAATGAGCCAGCTCATCCTCTCCCCCAGGTAAAGGTCAGACCGCATCCACTGTGCACCGGCATCTGCGGTCTCCGTCACCCATGGCTGTCAATCCAAAGGGCTAGATTTACATCCAGTGCGGTCTGGGCTCTCATTAACCTTGAATCACCTCCTCCTACACAGAGCCATGACATTTAAAATCCTATCAAAGTCATCTAAAACAACCATCAGATTGAACCTTTGGGGGAAAAAATAAATGACCCATGAGCCTAGGATGAGAAAGAAATAAAAGCAGGCCCTAAGGAACTAAGGTCTCTAGTGAAAGCATCACTCACAACACATCACTCTATGTTGATCTGTTTGTGGTATACCTGGAATTGAATGATAGTCATCAAATGGAGCCCTTTAAATGTAATTTTGGCTCTGAAGGCCACCTTGAAAATGCCCATCAATCGAAGTTTCCAAGAAAGCATATTGTAATTTTTGATTGATTTTAATAAGTGTTAATACAAATTCTGAAGACTTTGGTTTTATTTTTTTAATAAATGATGATTGATGTAGGCTATTGTAAAATTGATTGATTTTCCAATATGCTTATACTGCCTCAAATGTCTCTCTCCCCAGCCAGGCTAGTGGAATCATACTTATTCATTGGTTGAAAACTGACTGAGAACCTACTATGTGTCAGATAATGTGATGGTATCTAGGAATACAAAAACAATAAAAACTAGCTTCTGTCTTAAAGGGCTTCCCAGTGCAGACAGGAAACAATCATATGGGGATAAATGATGTGAAAGAGGCTTGTTCACAGTACAGGCTCTAGAAGGACCAAAAAGGGGCTGACAGAACCAAGAAGGAGACACTTTGATGGGATAACATTCTGGGCAGAGGAAAAGGCAAGAGTAGAGACAGGGTGATACAAATGTGAATGTGATCGGTGTACCTGCTCAGTCATGTCTGACTTTTTTTGACCCCAGGGACTGTAGCCCACCAGGCTCCTCTGCCCATGGGGTTTTCCAGGCAAGAATACTGGAGTGGGTAGCCATTTCCTCCTCCAGAGGATCTTCCCACCCCAAGGATCCAACTGGAGTCTCCTGCATCTACTGCATTGGTAGGCAGATTCTTTACCACTGAGCCATCTAGACTGCAGTTTTCGTGCTAAGTCACTTCAGTCATATCCAACTCTTCGCCACCCCATGGACTGTAACCTGCCAGGCTCCTCTGTCCACGGGATTCTCCAGGCAAGAATACTGGAGTGAATTGCCATGCCCTTCTCCAGGGGACCTTCTTGATCCAGGGATCGAACCTGGGTCTCCCGCATTACAGGCAGAGTCTTTACCATCTGAGACACCAAGGAATGCAGTTTAGGGAGCCCTAAATGCAAAGCAGCATTCTATTGGAAAGATGAGTCAATTCTACCACTTGCTAACCTCATAGCCTTGAACGGATCATCTGAGTTTCGGAACTTCAGTTTCTTCATCTGTAAATTAGGACAGCTATCCCCACTCAGATACGCTAAGAGGTTCTGATGAAAATTTATATAAAAATTATTCACAAACTTGATGAGCTCTACAAATGTTAATCGTGCTTATCTTTCATCATTAAGCCTATTCTCTTTTCTCTTAATTATGAAAACATCGACTCTCAGAAGAGGTGTCACAGGCCACCTGATTAAAGTCACTCAGATAACAGAGCTGAAGCCCAGAGAGACGATCGCCAGCACCACCAGCATCGACAGCAAAAGCTTCAGCGTGAGCACCATGGCTGTCATCGTCACCCTTAGCCCGGTTCTTTCCCAAGGGTTTGATTTACCTGGACTCATTTACAACAACCCCACGTGACCAGTAGGATAATCACCTCCATCTAAAAGAGGAAGGCCCTGAGGCTTGTCCAGCAACCCACAGTTTACAGCGGCAAGGTCAGAAGGCGACGCCAAGCCTGCCCGGTGATCACGCCCTCCACGTGAAGCTCTAAGGCCGCTTCTGTCCTTTCGCTCCTCCCTCCTCTAGCTTTTCCTTTCTTCCTTGACTCTTCTAAACACCCACCCTGCCAAGGAGACAGCTTTTCTAGGAGGACGTGAAGGGAGGAAAACAGTGAAGCTGCAGGCCCGCCCCCAGCGGCGAGCGTCTGAGCCCGCGGCGCGTGTGGCCGGAGAAGCCGCACGCGGCCCCGACGCCTCCGCTCAGAGTGAGCTCACGCAGGAAGCGGCAGCCGCGTGCGGGAGCGCCCAGCACGCGGCAGGAGCGGCTGGCTGCGCGGAAATGCCCCGGACCCATCCCTTTTTAAAGGTGTGGCGCACGCTCAGAGCAGGCGGACGCCCGGATGTCACGAGGCACTCAGGCCCCTTCTCTTCCACCCAGCTCTCTCCCTCCTCCGAGGTTACCTGCGTCCTCCTAAGGCAATTCTTTTTATTTGTCCCTCTGCGTTTTTACTTCTGGAGTGAAATCATGGCCTTCTTTCCTATTACAGCGTAACAGGCATTTCTTGGAGTGTGGGGAGAATATTTAAATACCTTTGCTGCCACAGTTAACTTTGTAAGACAAAGGGTCACATGACCACCCCTTTGTTAAAAGCAGGATATTCCAACATCAAGCTCAGGCACCTTTGCGTCAATTTGTAAAGAAGCGTGGGCCCACAGGAACACAAATCGAAGGAGAAAATAAAAACTAGAATCTAAAAGGAATCAAGCTGTCTTGGTTTGGGCACCGGTATCCCAAAGGATAAACTATACCTACAGGGAACCAGGTGCACACCCCTAGGGGAAGATTGGAATCCAGCCTTGACTCTTCCAGGCATCTACTTTAGAACCATTTGCAGGTTTTAACCCAGCTAACTCTAACATCTCATGAGAACAGTCCCTGGAGGGGCCCAGAGGCTGGCACTAAATAACTCCCAATAGCTATTTCTGGAAGGAAGGAGTGAATGAGGACATTGAAGGTCCTAGTAAAAACCTAAATATGTCTTGTAAGTGGTACAGGGAAGGCAGTCATGAGGCTACACTCTCCACCAAGAATTTGAAATTACCCTCTGAAAGTGAAGTATGCAAGTGATAGTGAGAAAAGATGTATTCTGACCAAACTTGATCTGTGACCTAGGGAGAGAAATCATGTATATGTGACATGCCTATTCCAGTCAACTGGCTGTGGTCCCTGGAGTGCTGTGTAGAAGATTCTTGAGGCTTCATTTGAGACCAGTGGAAAAGAGAGCCATGATCACCTAGTAATGTCTGCCGTGCCCACAGGAGGAGGTTGATGCCATGATCACCTAGTAATGTCTGCCGTGCCCACAGGAGGAGGTTGATGCCATGATCACCTAGTAATGTCTGCCGTGCCCACAGGAGGAGGTTGATGCCATGATCACCTAGTAATGTCTGCCGTGCCCACAGGAGGAGGTTGATGCCATGATCACCTAGTAATGTCTGCCGTGCCCACAGGAGGAGGTTGATGCCATGATCACCTAGTAATGTCTGCCGTGCCCACAGGAGGAGGTTGATGGCAAGGAGAGCATACCCTTGCGGTGAGTTCACTGACACCTCCAAAACCTGTTAGTCAGCAGTGGGATTGACCCACCACAGAAGAGTGGATTCGGGGAGCCACTGAGGCAGATGGAGACACTACGCGAGGGAGCCCTAGAGCAAGATTCTCTTATGTGGAAGGGCTCAACGCAGACACAGGCCATTTAGTGCTCACCACCCCAGTGCTGATTCCAGGTTGGCCGAACACACTCTTATTTGCCTTCCCATGGAACGCCTCTGTTGTTGCTAAGTCGTGCCCAATTCTTTGTGACCCCTTGGACCGCAGGGCACCAGGCTTCCCTGTCCTTCACTATCTCCCGGAGTTTGCTCAAGTTCATGTCCATTGAGTTGGTGATGCCATCCGACCATCTCATCCTGTGCCGCCCTCTACTCCTTTTGCTTTTAGGGAAATAATATCCTCCGTCAGGACACAGAGTCAAGTGGCAAGTTCCCTTGACATTTTTAGTTCATGGTGGAGATTAAGAGGCTGTCGTTCTGGTTTCATTGATCACACTCTGCCGACTATGTTCGTGGGTGCCCATCTCAGAAAGGTGAATCTACACAGGATAAATTAAGTCATCGGTCATCACTGAGTGAACACTACCTCAAATTACCTCTCCTCTGCAGAGGTCAGGGGGTGGGGATGAAAGTTTCCAACCTCTAATCACACAGTTGGTCCTTCTGGAAACCAGCCTCCCTACCTCCTCAGGTATGGGTAAAAGAGGTTTGCAATGTATAACAAACAACAACCCCCTTAGCTCCATCACACAGGAATTCCAAGGGCTTTAGGAGTAAGAGTTGTGTATTAGGACCTAGGGATAAAGACCAAATACATCTTTCTTCTTATATCACAGCATAATAGTATGCAGAGGTGCATGAGTAGTATGCAGAGTACTATGGAAGCATGTAATAGGTTTAAGCTTTGCAAGGACGTCAGAGAAGGTTTGCCTACAGCAGGAATGAGAGCTGAGACCTAAACAGTAGTAGGAATTATCCCATGCAAAAGTGTAATAAAGTACGTTCCATGAGGAAGGGAACAGCTGGGCAAAGTCTTTGTGGTAAGAGGAGCTGCAGGAACACAAGAAGGAAGATGGTACCAGATGCTGGAAAGGAAGGAAGGAAGGATCCAGACCCCATGGGATTTATGGGGCAAATGAAGCATGTTTTTCTTTATCCACATTGGGGAGAGAGAGTGACATGCTTCCATGTGTGCGGCAGACCACCTCAGTGCGAAGGCTAAATGATCACATCACATTCATGCACTCACATTCTGGGGCCCTGCCAAGGTCAGTCACAGGGAAGTTGGCAGAGCTCACCTTCAAGCAGCCCCCAGACTCTTGATCATCTTTTCAAGATTGAATCATATTTTTATTATCACATATGTGTATGCTATGCACAAGAAAAGACACATTTCTCAAGAACACTTTGGAGAGAAACAACTTGGTTATATCCCTCACATACAGAGGCCTAGAGGGGTTCATATTGGCTTTTTGTGTTTAATTTATTTTGCAGGAAGAAATTTAAAAGTCTTTGGGATTGGAGGTTTCCTTTGAACTAACTTCAAACCACCAGACCTGCTAAGAAAGGTTCAGCCAAGCTTTGATATGCCTCAGCACACACGTAACATTGCTTCTGCTTTGGACATGCAAAGGGAAAAGAAAAAAAATAGCACTCTGCATCATGAGTCACTCCTTATTAAAAATAATTAGTGGAGATAGTGCATAAGTCACTTTTAAACCCATCCTTTTCTGTAATTATCCTCTTAAATACCTACCAAGACCAATTCACTGAACATGTCTTTGGACATTTTAAGGAAAACTGTCTTTTTACTTTATCCAACAAGAGCTTAAGCAAGAAAACTGTTCGCGCTCAGGCCAAACAAAACATGAATTAAACTGACTTGTTCTTCTTTGTTTGTTTTTAAGTCTCACTCTTTTTCATGCTTAAATTCTACCTGTCATGTTTTAGGCTGAGAATTAAATGAGTTGCTTTCCCAACACCACCACCCAAATTATCATTTCATTAGAGGGTATGGAGAGATCCACAGCAACCGTTAAATTCTTGTGGGATTTTATATACTTTTCTGGGGATAAAGCAGAAATTTTGCAGATTAAGGAGATTAAGACTGTACTTTGTGGAATGTGTGTGCTTGGCTATGTCCTACTCTTTGTGACCCTATGGACTGTAGATTGCCAGGCTCCTCTGTCTATGGAATTTTCCAGGCAAGGATACTGCAGTGGGTTGCCATACCCTCTTCCAAGGGATCTTCCTGTCCCAGGAATCGAACTCCCATCTCCTGCATCTCCTGCACTGCAGGAAGATTCTTGACCTCTGAGCCATCAGGGAAATAGATTTTCTTCTAAAAAGCTAAACTCTTGACTTTTCATAAATTCTAACCAATACCAATAAAATCTGCTTTATGTTCACAGTCATTCTAATATGGCTCTGCTTCTTACCAACCATGACCTGAAGAAGTCACTTGACCTGTTTGGTTAGCTTACCTTTAAAATGGGAATAATAATTAAGCTAAGGTTTAAAGACAGCTTCAAAGCAAAAGGTGAAGCTATCAGGCCTGTGTTTGCAATGTATGCTAGAAATGCTCTGGTTATTTCAGAACCTCAGGGCAGTAACCACTCTCTGTCCTTAGCACACTTCAGGCCTGCTGCCCTGAAAACATGTGCCACGCTTTTCATTGCTTTGAGCTTCGGAAGATGCTCACATCTGCTCTGCCTGAGCGTCCCCAACTTCCGTATCTTGAGGTGCTCACCCCTTACTCTGTTTTCATGATCTTCCCCCAGCTCATCACACTCCATTTTAATTACTTATTTATGTCCCTGGATCTCCCAGCAAGGCAGGCTGTCCCTAGGGGCAGCAAGAATGTCTTAGTCATCCATATATCCTTCACCTCTTTCAGATTTTCTGACATTAGAAATGCGTTGACTAGAGGACATCCCTGGTGGTCCAGTGACTAGGACTCTGTGCTCCCAATGCAGAGGGCCTGGGTTCAATCTCTGATCAGGGAACTAGATCCCATGTACTGCAACTAAGGTGTTCGCATGCTGCAATGAAGATTGAAGATCTTGCATGCCGCAACTAAGACCACACACAACCTAATACATACATATATAAATACATAAATATCAATCAATAAATAAAGGAAATGCATTGACTAAAGAAATGAATGCGTAACAATTTATTACAATATGTAATAAATCTAGCAAAAACATGTAAGTTATAGGGAGATTAAAAGTTATCCCACCATATAGCAAGTTTCCTAACTACTGGTTTTGTCTCCATTCAAACATCATGGGCAATTTTAATTAATGATTGAACTTGCAAGGATGAGCTCTGCCTCTAACCAAATCCACTCTGTCTAAAGCCACCCTCTGCCTCTTTTATTCTTTCTTGCCCTTTGTTTCTTTCCATCCTAGAAATAATCACAATTCATAATAATTTCCTTTTGTTACTATTTTTTTTCAACAGGAAGTTCTTGATGGCAGGAATTTGTCTCTGTTGCCCATTGCTGAGGCATAGCTCCTGAAACACAGTAGATTTTTTTTTTTTAATTTGTTCAGGAAATGAGTGAAGCCAGAAAATGTAGAACAAACTATCACATGGAATCTCTGCATTCTTTCAGCAAGTTATGAAGTTTTCAAGATGATTAAGGAGAGTCATAATTTCACCTTTGTTGGGACTTAAAGAGGGTCCAGTAATAGCCCTCTTTTCCCCTTTCTGAGCCAACTGAGAGTTAAAACAAAGGAGCTGACAGAATCAAAATGTTACTTTTATTAATAGAGCTAAAATGTAAAAATCTGGCAAATGACCCCACAGTACTAAACCTCAGAATCATATGAAGTCAACTCCTAATCTCTAGGCAGGCTCTGCCTAGGGGTGGGGGAGCCTCCCTTACAAAATTATTTCATAGGCTATAGCACAGCTGAATCTTGAGGACATTGTACTAAGGGAAATAAGCCCATCACAAATAGACAAATACTGTTATATACAATGAGGTAAAAATGAGGAAATCCTACCACTTGCAACAATGTGGATGGACTTTGAGGGCATTGCGCTGAGTGAAATAAGTCAGACAGAGCAAAAAAAAAAAAAATACTGTATGATCTCACTCATATGTGGAATTTAAAAACAAAACACAAGGACTTCCCTGGTGGTCCAGTGGTTAAGATATCACAGTTCCACTGCAAGGGTCACGAGTTCAGTCCCTGGTGGGGGAACTAACATGCCGCATGCTCTGTGGCACAGCCAAAAAAAGCAAACTCATAGAAAAAGAGATCAGATTTGTGGATAGCAGAGGCAGGTTGGGGGAAGGGAGGGAAAGTTGGAGCCAGGTGGTCGAAAGGTACAAACTCCCATTCATAAGTAAGTAAGTCCTAGGGATGTAACGTAGAACATGATGACTACAGCTAACACTGCCATATTTTATGAAGGAAAGTTAAGAGAGTGTTGTCGTTTTCAGTCCCTAAGTCATGTCTGACTCTGCAATGCCATGGACTGCAGCACCCCAGCCTTCCCTACTAAGAGAGTAAATTCTATGAGTTCTTATCACAAGGAGAAAATTTTTTTTCCTTTTTTCTTTCTTTCTATCCTTGTTATTGTATTTACGTGAGAAGACAGATGTTAACTGAATCTCTTGTGGTAAATATTTTATAATATATGCAAATCAAACCATCAGGCTACATGCCTTAAACCTATACAGTGATGTATGTCAACTATTTCTCAATAAAACTGGAGGAAAAGGAATTTTTTTAAATGACAAATACCATACGAGTCCTCTAGGTATATGAGGTACCTAGAATAATCAAAACCACAAAGGAAGATAGTCAAATGGTGGTTGCCAGAGGCTAAGGAGGAGGGGAAATGAGGAGTAACCGTTTAACAGGTGCAGAGTTTCAGCCTTACAAGTCGAATGAGCTTTGAAGATGGATGGTGGTGATGGTTGTGCATGAATACATTTAAGATCACTGACCTGAACACTTAAGAAATGGTTAAGATGGTTCAGTTCAGTTCAGTTGTTCAGTCATGTCCGACTCTTTGTGATCCCATGGGCTGCAGCACGCCAAACTTCCCTGTCCATCACCAACTCCCGGAGCCCACTCAAATTTATGTCCGTCGCATCGGTGATGCCATCCAACCATCTTATCCTCTATCGTCCCCTTCTCCTCCTGCCTTCAAACTTTTCCCAGCATCAGGATCTTTTCCAAGGAGTCAGTTCTTTGTATCAGGTGGACAAAGTATTGGAGTTTCAGCTTCAGTATCAGTCCTTCCTATGAATATTCAGGACTGATTTCCTTTAGGATGGATGGTTGGATCTCCTTGCAGTCCAAGGGACTCTCAAGAGTCTTCTCCATCACCACAGTTCAAAAGCATCAATTCTTTGGCACTCGCTTTTCTTTATAGCCCAACTCTCATATCCATACATGACTACTGGAAAAACCATAGCTTTGACTAGATGGACCTTTGTTGGTAAAGTAATGTCTCTGCTTTTTAATATGCTGTCTAGGTTTATCATAGCTTTTCTTCCAAGGAGCAAGTGTCTTTTAATTTCATGGCTGCAGTCACCATCTGCAGTGATTTTGGAGCCCCCCAAAAATAAAAATCTCTCACTATTCCCATCTATTTGCCATGAAGTGATGGGACCAGATGCCATGATCTTAGTTTTCTGAATGTTGAGTTTTAAGCCAACTTTTTCACTCTCATCTTTCACTTTCATCAAGAGGCTCTTTAGTTCTTCTTCACTTTCTGCCATAAGGGTGGTGTCATCTGCAAATCTGAGGTTATTGATATCTCTCCCAGCAATCTTGATTCCAGCTTGTGCTTCATCCAGCCCAGCATTCCGCATGATGTACTCTGCGTATAAGTTAAATAAGCAGGTGACAATATACAGCCTTGACGTACTCCTTTCCTATTTGGAACCTGTCTGTTGTTCTGCGTCCAGTTCTAACTGTTGCTTCCTGACCTGCACACAGATATCTCAGGAGGCAGAGCAGGTGGTCTAGTAAATTTTATGTTATGTGCATTTTACCACAAAAAAAATGGGGGAAGTCATGGTACAAAACTGCAGAAGAGAACACAGGTTCCCCACGGACAGTTCATTCCTACGAGTCGGGTGGGAGGGTTTGGACCCCAAATGCACAGCTTCTTCATTCACTCACAGCTCAGGGGCAGCTCTCTGTCTCCTGCGGGCAAAGGCAGGCAGAAAATGGAGAGGCAGGTAAACAAATAGGGCTCCTGGTCCCTCCATGGAGGAAGACACTAGAAATGGAGACGTCTCCCCTCTCCCATCTCCAACAAGGCTCTAAATATACCTGCTCTCAGATTCTCTCTACCAAGATCCTGAATTTGACCCCACGCATTACGTCAATCAGGTCAATATTGATGGCTAGAAGAGATAGCAGACAGCTTCACTCTCAAGTCAACAAAATAGCCAAGAGGCCCAGGCATCCTAGTTAACTGAGTCATTTTCCATCCGTTTTGGAACCCATAATACTACCAGACAGTAATATAACTAAGAGGGAAAACTTACAAAATAACACCAACAGCTCTTGTCCATCCACTTTGATTTCATGGCTTGTTCTATAGCCTCCCAGCCAGTTTGCGCCCTGATTTGATCCAAGACACTCCCATCTACTGAACTGCCAGTGAAGCGAAGAAACTTTGAGGACAGAAGCCACCTAGGATAGCCCTTTCTTAAATACTGGAGACACTCTATATTGAAGTCATTCTTTTCCTGGATGGCAAAAGGACCTAAGGAATTCTCTGGAAACAGTACTCGTTGCCCAGGAAAGCCACAGAGAGGAAGGCAGGTGGTAGAGTGAGAAAAAGATTCTTAACATTCTTCATGAACCCTTCTTCAAGATGCCAAAAAGGAGAAACTCTGAACAGCATATTCCCCAGACCTCTCAGGCTACTGGGAACAGAGCTTCTGGGGAGGGGTCAGAGAAAATTTATTACAAAACAGAGAGAAAGCCCCAAACATAAATGTTTGAAGATTTGGCCTGGTGCCTGCCTTTTGAGCTCAAAGTGGGAAGAGTACCTGGGGGAAAAGGCCCTTAAAACTTCTAAGCAATTTTTTTTTCTGCTTTGCTTCTCCCTTGTGTAGAGCAAACTCTTGTGTTACATCCCAGCCTGGAATAAATCTTCTGGGCTGAATGATAAATCAGGGATTGTAATGGAAATCACTGTTGACCTTTAAAAGGGCACTGTCTTTATATTTTCACACTGTGCTGTTTGAAATGTCGACTTGGAATCAGGAAAATAATATGCCATCGATTTCTCTCCATACCTCTTATAACAGAGCTTGAAATTGACCTAGGAAACATTGGTATGGGTTTTCTCATTACGATTTCAGCATCATCGGAAATGGTGATTAATGATTCAGTCTTGGGAAGGGCATTGTTAGACCCTGTAATTGCTTTGCGGATTGTGTCCAAACAGCAACTAGCTTATCCTGTTCATACCACCACCACCCGCACCCCCAGAAATGGATGTATTTCAACCCTCACGTGACACAACTTTGTGGTTCTTGATTAAAAGCCTATATAAGATCAGAACATCGTTTTCTTGTATTATTGTTTATCTTGCTTACTGTCTTCTCCTTGTCCAATTATTCTTTTTTCATCTCTCCTCCCATTTCTTAATGTACCAGGCCTTTCCAGGGATTCGTTAGCTTTAGTTTTTCATTCTTCATTTTATTTCTGATTCCCCTTTTCATTCTTCCTCCAATTTCATAAGTGCTCTCTCTCTCTCTCATTCATTGTTTTTAATCCGATGTATCCATTCCATTTCTTACCTGCTTCACAAGAACCTTTACAAACCCTCCAGGCTGTCTTAGTCTTGCCTGTTTGGGCTGACAGCATGGAATGTCCTCCTTCACCTGCCTTAATCATCACATGACAGAACCTATGGAGGATGATGGCGGAACGGAGCAGTCAGCCCTCACTGCGAGCTCCCTTAGCAGACTGCTGCAGAGAGGCGACTATAGACTTTGGTTAAGCACAGAGCTCTCTTCATTTTAAAAACACCTAGGTAAAAAATGATTAATATTTTTCTCTGTTAAAAAATTTTAAGTAGATTTTAGATGATTGAGGCTTTTCTGGGGAGATGAGGGCAGGCCTCCCAATGAGGTCCACCATGACTTGGGAATCCAAGGAAAGGAAGCTGGGGAGGATTCCAGGGGGTAGTGAGGGGTGGGGCCGGAGAGAGAGTGCACACATACTGCCAGGGGCTGGCATCCTTTACGTCTCCCACTGGCACCAAAGGGGAGGGCACCTTGACTTTCTTATCAGCTGGTCCAGACGTGGGGCAGAGAGGGAGAGAAGGCGGTGAGGCTTAAAAGCTGTCAACGGTGGAACATCACATATGGAGTCCAACTCCCTGCGCGACTCTGATCCAAGACAACTTAGAGCAAGCTGACAGCCTCAGACCTAAGCCATGACTGGGGAGCCCAGAGAGAGAGGGAGAGAGAGCTCTACAGAGAGTCCCTGGGACTTGGAAAAGAGAAGCATCTCCCAGGCATGCTGAGCTCATTCATGCATCTCTTTGGCCAAAGTCCTCACAGGAATTTCAACTTAAGTCTTAGCCAACTTAAAAAGCAAAGAAGAGGGACGTCCTTGGTGGTCCTGTGGTTAAGAATTCACCTACCAATGCAGAGGACAGGCGTTCAATCCCTGGTCCGGGAACTTAGATTCCCACATGCTGCAGGGCAACTAAACCCAAGTGCGCTCAATACTAAGCCCACGTGCTGTGACCACTGAAGCCCATGCTCCCTGAAGCCTGCTCTCTGCAGCAAGAGAGGCCACCACAATGAGCACCTGTGCATCTCAACTGGAGAGCAGGGCCTGCTCGCCACAGTTGGAGCAGCCCCACAGTGCAGAGTCCAGGCGCTGCAATGGAGACCCAGCGCAGGCATCATAAATAAACAAACTGTTCTAAAAAGAGGAGAAGAGTTCACCTGGCAGTCCATGGCCACCCACGAGATGTGATGTGAACTTCACAAAAAGTGTTTCTTTACCCCAAAAGTCTCTGTGCCAGATTTAGGATGTCTCCATTTAAACCACTGGCCCTCCTTTAAACCCAGGGGTCAAAGACGCCCATAATGTTTAGAACACCACTGAAGAGAGGGCATATTTTGTGGACCTGGATTCAAATCCCTCTTTTGCCACTTTTATGACCTTGAGAAATGTACTCATTTCTGAGCCCTGGGCTCTGCATCTAAACAATGGGGGTAAATAACACCTACTCCATTCCATCAACTCTAAAATATCTTTTTCCTTGCATTTTAGCATCACCAAAAACTGGATACATTTGGGGGCTCCTGACAAATTGTAATTGGCAGCTTTTTTCCCCAGTGGCACATGAAATAATGGTGTATCTTATGATCAATGGCGTCTTAAATTAGTGAAATACAGTGTTTACAGGGCTTAAAAATGAGAAGTGGAAAGATTTTATTCATTATAAACTCTATAAGAATGTATTGTATACTTCTTAGAGGCTCAGCCTCCTTAACTGTAAAATGGAGACACCAACTTGATGGAGTTGTTGTTAAGGGTCAAGTAAGTTAACACAGAGAAAGTGTTCAAAACAGAGTGTGGCTCAGGGCAGCAGACCTCAGCATGATTATCATTCCAAGACCCCTGACTCCTCTGAAGACGAACTGGTAATTGATCTGTTCCCGAAACACTGAATGTGCTGTGCTGCCGTTAGGGTTCTAGACTCAAGCTCCATGGTTCTGAATACTTGCTCTGCCACTTATTAACTCTGGGCAAAGCCCACGGTTTCATTCAGCTTCTCCCTTGGCATCTGTCAAATGAGAATTTCAACAGGAACTGCTTCAGGAAGTGTGTGTATGTGTTAGTCACTCAGTCATGTCTGACTCTCTGCGACCCATGGACTGTAGCCCGCCAGGCTCCTCTGTCCATGGAATTCTCCAGGCAAGAATATTGGAGTGGGTAGCCATTCCCTTCTCCAGGGGCTCTTCCTGACCCAGGGATTGAACCTGGCTGGGTCTTGTGTATTGCAGGCAGATTCTTTACCATCTGAGGCCCCAGGGAAGCCCTTAGAAAATGTGGGTGAACCTTAAATGAGAGCCTGGCATGGTGCCTGGCAAGTGGAAGTCCTCAATAAACTTTAGTTACCATCTTTAGTAAGAAATTCTGCTTTGAAAAACTTCTGGTCCAGCTACAGAGATGGCCCAGAGAGAGAGAATTACAATACCACAAGTAAAAGGTAACCCCTCTTGATATACTGTCCTTGTATTTGTATAAGTCCTGTCAATGTCCCCTAGCCAAAGATCATCCAGGAACACACCTGAAGTCAAATAGAGCCGGTGCTGCTTCCTGCTATGAGGACACCTGACATCATGAGGAACCATGAAATGTCTCAGAAAGAGGACATCAGGAAGGGCTTGTTCTAGGAGTTAGACCCACGTTAGCTGATTTGCAGGAGAACTCAGGGAAGTGAACTGGGAGCTATCAGAACCTAGGCAAATTTTGTGATTATGTTAATTTTGATTTAGTAGTCAGGAGGAAAGAAGCAGGCCTAGAGTTGCCACTGAAGAAGAAACAGTAGTTCTTCTCCTTAGCAGTGGAGGGGATCATCTGGCCATTTTGGCAGTTGCATGGTATTTACTTTTATCCCTGTTTGGGCATAATTACAGAGTGGTATTTTTTTCTGTCTTATTCCATCACATCCATGAAATCCCCCATTGGATGCTGATAGTCCATGAAATTGCTTATGTTCACCGAGGGCACTGGATGTCTGAGAAGGCCTTACAAATAGCTGAGAAAAGAAGAGAAGTGAAAGGCAAAGGAGAAAAGGAAAGATATGCCCATTTGAATGCAGAGTTCCAAAGAATAGCAAGGAGAGATAAGACAGCCTTCCTCAGTGATCAATGCAAAGTAATAGAGGAAAACAATAGAATGGGAAAGACTAGAGATCTCTTCAAGAAGATTAGATACCAAGCGGACATTTCATGCAAAGATGGGTACAATAGTGGACAGAAATAATAGGGACCTAAGAAGCAGAAGATATTAAGAAGAGGTGGCAAGAATCCACAGAAGAACTGTACAAAAAAGATCTTCACGACCCAGATAACCACACTGGTGTCACCTAGAGCCAGACGTCCTGGAATGCAAAGTCAAGTAGTCCTTAAGAAGCATCACTATGAACAAAGCTAGTGGAGGTGATGGAATTCCAGCTGAGCTATTTCAAATCCTAAAAGATGATGCTAAGAAAGTGCTGCACTCAATATGCCATCAAATTTGGAAAACTCAGTAGTGGCCACAGGACTGGAAAACGCCAGTTTTCATTCAATCCCAAAGAAAGGCAATCCCAAAGAATGCTCAAACTGCCGCACAATTGCACTCATCTCACACACTAGCAAAGAAATGTTCAAAATTCTCCAAGCCAGGCTTCAACAGTACATGAACCATGAACTTCCAGATGTTCAAGCTGGATTTAGAAAAGGCAGAGGAACCAGAGATCAAATTGCCAACATCCACTGGACCACAGAAAAAGCAAGAGAGTTCCAGAAAAATATCTACTTCTGCTTTATTGACAATGCCAAAGCCTTTGACTATGTGGATCACAACAAACTGTGGAAAATTCTTAAAGAGCTAGGAATACCAGACCACCTGATCTGTCTCCTGAGAAATCTGTATGCAGGTCAAGAAGCAACAGTTAGAACTGGACATGGAACAACAGATTTGTTCCAAATAGGGAAAGAAGTATGTCAAGGCTGTATATTATCACCCTACTTATTTAACTTATATGCAGAGTACATCATGAGAAACGCTGGGCTGGATGAAGCACAAGCTGGAGTCAAGATTGCCAGGAAAAATATCAATAACCTCAGATATACAGATGACATCACCCTTATGTCAGAAAGTGAAAAAGAACTAAAGAGCCTCTTGATGAAAGTGAAAGAGGAGAGTGAAACCGTTGGCTTAAAACTCAAAACTAAGATCATGGCATCTGGTCCCAACACTTCATGTCAAATAGATGGGTAAACAATGGAAACAATGAGAGACTATTTTCTTGGGCTGCAAAATCACTGCAGATGGTGACTGCAGCCATGAAATTAAAAGATGCTTGCTCCTTGGAAGAAAAGCTTTGACCAACCTAGACATCATATTAAAAAGCAGAGACATTACTTTACCAACAAAGGTCCATCTAGTCAAAGCTATGGTTTTTCCAGTAGTCACGTTTGGATATGAAAGTTGGACTATAAAGAAAGCTTAATGCTGAAGAATTGATGCTTTTGAACTGTGGTGTAGAGAAGACTCTTGAGAGTCCCTTGGACTCCAAGGAGATCCAACCGTCCATCCTAAAGGAAATCAGTCCTGAATATTCATTGGAAGGACTGATGCTGAAGCTGAAACTCCAATACTTTGGCCACCTGACATGAAGAGCTGACTCACTGGAAAAGACCCTGATGCTGGGAAAGATTGAAGGCAGGAGGAGAAGGGGGTGACAGAGGATGAGATGGCTGGATGGCATCACCAAATGATGGACATGAGTTTGAGGCAGCACTGGGAGTTGGTGATGGATGGGAAAGACTGGCATGCTTTGTCCACGGGGTCACAAAGTGTCAGACACGCCTGAGGACTGAACTGAACTCAGCGATTGCACATCCACGCGCTGTCAGCTGTGGGGTGTTTGACCAAGTGTCCCAGGTTGCCTGGACTGAGGAGGCCCAGCCTGAGGGGCTGGGACACAGGACTTTCAGCGCTAAGATGAAAAGTCACAGGCCAATTAGGACACACTGGTCGCTCCAGCTCTCAGGGCTGCCGTCCTGCTTCTCAGCCCTCAGCGCTTCTGAGAACGTGTACTGGTGACTACCTAGTTTATACCCCACTGATTGACTCATGTCCGCACGTGAGAATGTGCTTTGGAGGCAAAGTCCCAGCTGTATCATTCACTGGTCGCAGCGCTTTGAGCAACGTATTCAATGCCTCTGAGTCTCCAATTCCTCCTCTCTGAAATGAGACTGGGACATACTTTGTGTGAGGTATGGCATAGTTCATGTGACGTACTTAATGAGATAATGATGTGTTAAAAAATGCCTCGCACATCATAGAGGCTGCATTGATGCCACACTTCATTCCTCCCCTAACTTCCTCCTCTATCCCATAGGCTCTGCGCCATTTCAAGCAATGGTCTTGGATTACAGATTACATTTTGGGAACCTCATTTTTAGAGCTCTTAGTATGGTCCCAGATGCCTATAAACACTTAAAAATTGATTTTAATTATATTATCACTGTTTCTACTCTTCTCTTCGGTATTCCACTTGTGTCTTATGCATCTCTATCCCCTTTTCTCACAGGAAACTTAAACCTGTAAGTAAAGACAATAATAATAACAAATCCTCTGTTTCTGGAACACTTTACAGCTAATAAGATGTTTTCCACAAGAAAATTAAAAACGAAAACCTGATGGGCAAGTATTGTTACTCTCCTGTTTACGAATTACCAAACGGAGCCTTGGAGAAGCTGTGTCCCTGATTCATGATGACATGCCCAGTAAAGAAACAGAACCAATCTTCTGAGTCTCCAGTCTGCCCTAAAACAACTTTCCCCAGGGGCTCAAAACTGGATTCTAATGCAGCACCATTCCTCGACTAGCAGGGGCCCTGGACAGGGCCTCCTGAACAGATGTGGTTATTGGGACAAGCAGCTGTCATTTGTAATTTCCTGTATTATCCCCCAGAGCCCACAACTTAATTTCACTTTAAATCCAGCATGGCTCTTGCCAGACCCATGAGAAAATCCTATTTGAGATGGAACCGCTGAAATCTGACTCAGAACTCTGCTGGATTTTCATCTGACTATCAGTTCTGCTCAAGCCCCGGCAGCTGGGCTCCGCTGGGACTGGGTCATTTTAACTTCCTCTGACTTGCCATCACCTGCCCCACTGCCCCAAGAAGAATGCCAAGTGGCCTCATGACTGCTCCCCTTGGGAGTCCTTTAAGTGTCTAGGCCAAAGCAGAAATTACAGATAGGGTTTGGTATTTAACTCAGGCTGATTACAAAATATTTCCCCATCTGGAGCTCTTCCACGGAAAAAGCATTTGCAGTATGTGGGGGCAGGGTGTGGGGCTGGAGGGCAGCCAGGAGCGCACCATCTACAGCTCTGAGTCCTACTGGCAGAAGGTGTGGCAAATCAAGCTACCTTCCCACGGTAACCCAAGCCAGTGGAATTTGTTATGGGGCAGAAGGAAGCTAAGTTTGGGGTCAGCAGACCCAAGATCAAACACCAGTCCCCACGTTCACAAGGTGAGTGGCCCCAAGGTATGCACTCAGTCTCTTTGAGTATGTGCTCTCCTTTGTAGCGAGAAAACAACAACGCCTGGACTCCCCTTCTCTTTACAGCAGTCCTGAGCTAACAGATGTAAAAGCACTTTAGAAACTGAAAATGGCTGGACAGGCCCCAGCTGTTAATATCACGGTGCGGGCTCTCTAAAGTTTGCAATATATTTTTCCAACAGAGATTCACTGAGCATCCCAACTCTCTCTGGTCTTTGTTTTTTGGGTTTTTTTTCTCTTTAGGTTCCTTTGATCTCCCTGCACGAAGTCAAAGTTAGCCAAAGAACAGATCTGCATTCATTTCCTAATTCACACAACTATTCAAGGCAGTATCTGATATCCCATCTCACAAAGACAGCCCAAGAAAGTCTGGCTGAAAGAGGGGAAAATACTTTTCCCTAAAAATTTGCTTTGTGTTTTTTGTGTCTCTAATCTTGAAGGAAATTTTACATTCTGTTTCAGAGTGGGGAAAAGAAAGAGGACGAGAACTTGAGAATTAGAAAGGGAAATTACATCTCTCACACTTAAGGATGATTGAAAAGGGATTATATTTATAAATAACATACAGTTACTGGTAACGTAGAGTCAAGGAGAAGATGTGAATTTACAACACACAGAGATAACATCGTCTAAGTGATGTTCCGGGTATTTGTAAATCTTTGCTAAGCAAAGATGAATTTACTTACCACAACTCTAGTCGGGCTTTGTCCAGGGAAACAGAGCTTTTTAGAAAATATGACCCATTTGTTCTTTACATCCTAATACTGTTTCTCTTTTATTCAGGCAGGAGTTAATATGTTTCCTGAGAACTGGCTATATCATTTATAAATCATTCACAAAGGACTAAGACCGGGAAAATCCAGAAATGTATTTCTCTCTGTGCTGTCCCTTCCAATCTGACCCTGCTTCTGTTCACAGTATCCCACTGTTATATGCTTCCAGCAGAACTTTTCTGTTTCAGAAACTTTCCATTTCATCAGGATGAGTGGCAGAGGAGCCCAGCTGGGAACAGGTGACAGCCAGGACAAGTGCATACATACTAACCACATAGCATGAAATCCTCTGCAACACTCACCAGGCCACTAACACCGGAATTTAAGTTTGGCAGCTGAATCTTGGACTCCACCCAGAAGATTTCGTTCAGGAAATACCAGAAGTTCTCACCACTGTGCGGCAGCTTCACTTTCAAGGTCACACCTCAGCATGAGGGGTGCAGTGTAGGAACGCAGGAATGCTGCGTGTCAGAAGCGGGACACTTTTCAAAGTGACCACGAGATGGCCTCACTGTTCAGACCCACGTTAGAGTTCAGGCTGTAACTTCAGTCCTCAAAGCAGGGTGGCGGACACAGAGGTGTGTTTTAAAGATTGCCGCTGAAATCACGATCAAGAAGTGGCAGCTTTTCCGTTGTTCTCCGGAAACTTATCAACTTATCTGGAAAATTATCAATAACAACAAAGGTTTAGAGTCGAAGAAAATTAAATTTTATAAATTAAAATTTTATAAATTAAATTTTCACTCTAATGTTGCAGCTAAATTTTCTGTTCAACAATATATACTTTTATTAAATTTCCTTGGTATCTTGATACAGAGCAATGAACCACTGATTAATAAGTATATTCCCGTGCTTTTCTAAAAGCTGATATCCTGAGGACACTTTGCGTGTGTGTTAGTCGCTCAGTCGTGTCCGACTCTTCCCAACCCCGTGGACGGTAGCCCGCCAGACTCCTCTGTCCATAGAATTCTCCAGGTAAGAACACTGGAGTGGGTTGCCATTCCCTTCTCCAGGGGAACTTCCCAACCCAGGGATCAAACCCCAGTCTCCAGCATTATAGGCAGATTCTTTACCATCTGAGCCACCAGGGAAACCCCAAAGACCCTTTAAACACATCATAAATTGGTTCTGCAAAGGGCTGTAAATAGTTTTAGGCTAACAGACAAAATGAGGATGTCCATTACCTGTACCTCATCACCACTGAGTATATATTTTCCTAAAATATATCTCTTTTAAAATCTCTCTTTTGTGTAAGATATTCTCTTCTGGGTCTCCCTACATATTGCACATAATTATGTGGGTCTCCGCACATAATGCACTAGAGTTTGGGTGAAATTTCACAACATTCCATGACGTGGAATACAGAATAAACTTAATTGGATAAAGAAGCTTTCGAGGCCAGGGTCAGCATGACAAGAACCCACAATCACTCCTTCAGCCCATGATGAGGCATGCCTTCGTCTGCTGGACCCATGCCATATTCCTTCTTATACGACAAGAATGAGAGGTCAGCCTTACAGCAATCTGGTTTGGGGGCGCCAGCTATTTACAGGAATTGTCCTGGAATGCCAACTGCCCAGCACCTGGAGACTGTCGAGCCCCTAAGTAAAAGTCTAAGTGTTAGTCGCTCACTTTGCGACCGCCTCTGCAACCAACTGTAGCATGCCAGGCTCCTCTGTCCATGGTATTCCCAGGCAAGAATACTGGAGTGGATAGTCTTTCCTTCTCCTGGGCTCTGGAGCCCCAAGGACGTTTTAATTCAGTCCCTGCCTTCACAAGGGAAGGAAGCCCAAGTTCCTCAAGAAGGTGAGCTTGGGCACTGCCCCTCCAACTGGAGGAAGAGAAAGGCCCTGAGCCCTAGTCAGCCTCTGGCCCAGGCAACTTAACTGTCCACTAGGGCTGCCACAGTCTGGAGGGGCTTAAACAACAGAAATGTATTTCTAGAAACTCTGCAGGCTGGAAGCCCAAGATCAAGGTGTTGGCAGATTTTGTGGCCTCTTTCCTTGGTTCCCTTCCCACTGAGTCCTCGTATGGCCTTTCTCTGTGCACACATGCTCCTGGGATCTCTTCCTCTTCCTTGAAGGACCAGTCTTACTGTTAGGGACCACACTTTATAACCACATTTAACCTGAATCATTTCCTCAAAGGCCTTTCTCCGGATATAGTTGCATGACGTGGGGGGGTTGGGGGGTGGGGGGGTGAGGGGGTGGGCAGGGGGTAGGGCTTCAGCCCTGAACCTTAGTGGAGGATGCAATTCTGTCTACAGCACCAGGTAAGCACACAGGGTTATTTGGGACAGTCCTGCTCCTTGCACAATACCTAGTCGACTGATTAAGTAAAAAGTAGTATGACATAATAGGTTTTATTTCCATTTCTTTGATTAACTAATGAAATTATATAACTTTGACATACTTATTGGCCAGTTCTGTTTATGCACTTTGCCCATTTTTCTTCGGGGATATGAGTGTTTCACTCTTTAATTTGCCAAAAAAAAACCTGGGGGGCTATACTGAGTCTTAGTTGCAGGGAACAAGCTTAGTTGTCTCACAGCATATGGGGTCTCAGTTCCCAGACCAGGGATGGAACCCGAGTCCCCTGCATTAGAAAGCAGATTCCTAACCATTGGACCATTAGAGAATTCCCTGCCAAATATTTTCAGAGAGAATGTCTTTTACTCCACTACGGTTACCATGTGTCTTTTTAACTGGATATGTTGATGACATAATTTGTGTGTGCATACTCAGTTGTTAAGTCGTGTCTGACTCTCCGCACCCCCGTGGACTCTAGCCTGCCAGGCTCCTCTGTCCATGCTATTTCCCATGCAAGAGTCCTGCAATGGGCTGCCATTTCCTTCTCCATGGGATCTTCCCGATCCAGGGGTGAACCGTGTCTCCTGCAACGTCAGCAGATTCTGTACCACTGAGCCACCTGACATAATCTGCATTAATATAAACCGTATTTGTGGATTATCTCATCTGTGTCCACACTCATCCCCTTCCTGGTAGCCTTCAAATGCCGGTCAGGGGACACAAGTGTTTCCAGAAAAGCTGACTCGACCCCCAACCCCGTGGGCTATAGCCTTGACCAAATCAATCATGCCCTATGATTGGTACAGGGTGGGCCTGTGACCCAGGTCGGTCCAATCAAAGTACTTTAAATACTGACACAAAGACACCTCTGTTCCTAAACAAGGTCAGGGAAGCACGTAATCTCAGGAGCTCCTGTCAACCACGTTGATGAGTCCTTTTAGGATACAGGTAGAAGCCAAGACAGCACAGAGAGAGGAGAGCACCGGGGTGTATTTTCCACAGACTTTACACTTGTCTCATCCTCTCTCTCTCTCTTTCTTTTAGTGACTCACTTGGGTTGAGTTCTCCCAATATAGTCAATTTAGCTTTCACAGGAACAATTCTTTTTTTCCACACTCATATTGTATCAGTGTACACACGTGCCTGATTACATTGCATAAATACAGAAACAAGTACACTTGATATAAGCTGGTTTGGAAACATGTTATTATCTGAGCAAAACTGCCAGAACTACCAGGTAAAACTGGCCATGAGCATTTGTCCTTCTGTGGTCATCAGCATGTTTTACAGAGAAAATGATGAACGCTTCTTAACCTGATAAAATTTATTAAGTGTAGATTGATCAGCTGAATGCAACTGTTTAATTTGTCATTTCACTTAGAAATTTCCCATACACTTGCACATAAAACTATTCTATAATTTGATATTTTTGTTGTTCATTTATCAGGTCCTAGTGGTAAGGTTATGTTAAGTTTATAGGATGAATTTGATGCGATCATGTATTTCTACATAACTAACAGAGCATAAGAATTTGGTGTTTCTTTAAGAAATGCACTAATAAAAGTATCAGATCTTAGAATCTCTTCTGGAGGTGACTCTTTTATAATTTCTTCCAAGGTTGCTTTTCTTTCAGATTTTCTACTTCGTGAGTTGGTTTTAGTAATGTGTTTTCTTAGAAAACCATCTACTTCATTAGGGAGCTTCCCAAATACATTACCATAGAGTCAACATAACATTCTCTTCTAAATTTTTCAACTGTTAATTGCAGAAATTTTTCTGCACACATAAAACGAGACAGAATATGTAATGGACCTCCACCTAGCCATTACCCAGCTTTAAAAGTAATCAACATTTTTGCCAAAATTCTTTCACTTATTCCTCAATCAACTCTTTAAAATAGAGCCCTATATTTTTTCAGCTTTACTGAAGCATAATTAACAAATAAAATTGTAAGATATCTAAAGTGTACATAATGATGATTTGACACACATACATATTTTGAAAAATTTACCCGAATCTAGTTAATTAACACATCCACCTTACCACATATTTATCTTTTTTTCCCTTAATGAGAATATTCAAGATCTAAAATCTTATTAAATTTCAATTATACAAAACAGTGTTAACAACCACAGTCACCACGTTATACGTTAGAACCTCAGACCTTATTTATCTCACAGCTGAGAAGCACTGTATTGTAAAACAATGCCAGCCTTCCTATCGTTCCATTCATATAAACTTCAGCAATTCTTCTTTTGGAACTTTTTTATTTCAAAGTTTAAACTCTTCTATGTTCATAATTTCATCTCATTTCTCATTCATTTTAAACTTTCTTCTCTTTTCTTCTCTGTTTTCCCAAGGCTTTCTTGACAAAGATATTGTTTTCTCAATGTGTTGGCTCTTAGGTTAATGTATTAATTCTACAGTTTTCTGTTTTCTAAATCAAAGATTTCTGTTAATAAGTTACTTAATATTTCATTCTTACCACTGCTTTCCTTAGGCTGATTTAGTTGGTTTTTCTTAGGTTGAGTGCTTGCTTTTTTAATAAGAAGTCTCTTGAGAATATCAACTTGCTGAACTCAATTTTGGCCTCATGCCTTATGATGTACTCATTTCCAATATTTTCTAAATCATTTATAGTTGTAGTTTTTAAAGTCTACTTCAAACCGTGAAATATTTCAATTGCTTCCTCTTCTTTTCTCATTTCTAAGTGATTGTGAGTTTTTGTTTAGAATGTGTACATTAATTTTATCACATTAATTTCCTTCCACCCATCTCCATTATTATGTCACATATTATAATAACACAAGTTGTGGATGTGACTGGTGATGGAAGTAATGTCTAAAGCTGTAAAGAACAATATTGCATAGGAATCTGGAATGTTAGGTCCCTGAATCAAGGTAAATTGGAAGTGATCAAACAGGAGATGGCAAGACTGAACACCGACACTTTAGGAATCAGTGAACTAAAATTGACTGGAATGGGTGAATTTAACTCAGATCACCCTTATATCTACTACTGTGGGCAAGAATCCCTTAGAAGAAATGGAGTAGCCCTCATAGTCAACAAAAGATTCCGAAATGCAGTACTTGGGTGAAGTCTCAAAAATGGCAGAATGATCTCTGGTCGTTTCCAAGGCAAACCATTCAATATCACAGTAATCCAAGTCTATGCCCAAACCAGTAATGCTGAAGAAGCTGAAGTTGAACGGTTCTATGAAGACCTACGAGACCTTCTAGAACTAACACCCAAAAAAGATGTCCTTTTCATTATAGGGGACTGGAATGCAAAAGTAGGAAGTCAAGAAACACCTGGAGTAACAGGGAAATCTGGCCTTGGAGTACAGAATGAAGCAGGGCAAAGGCTAATAGAGTTTTGCCAAGAGAACCCACGGGTCATAGCAAACACTCACTTCCAACAACACAAGAGAAGACTCTACACATGGACATCACCAGATGGTCAACACCGAAATCAGATTGATTATATCCTTTGCAGTCAAAGATGGAGAAGCTTTATACAGTCAGCAAAAATAACACCAGGAGCTGAGTGTGGCTCAGATCATGAACTCCTTATTGACAAATTCAGACTGAAATTGAAGAAAGTGGAGAAAACCACTAGACCATTCAGGTATGACCTAAATCAAATCCCTTATGATTATACAGTGGAAGTGACAAATGGATTCAAGGGATCAGATCTGATAGACAGACTGACTAAAGAACTATGGACAGAGGTTTGTGACATTGTACAGAAGGCAGTGATCAAGACCATCCCCAAGAAAAAGAAATGCAAAAAGGCAAAATGGTTGTCTGAGGAGGCCTTAAAATACCTGTGAAAAGAAGAGAAGTGAAAGGCAAAGGAGAAAAGGAAAGATATGCCCATTTGAACGCAGAGTTCCAAAGAATAGCAAGGAGAGATAAGACAGCCTTCCTCAGTGATCAATGCAAAGAAATAGAGGAAAACAATAGAAAGGGAAAGACTAGAGATCTCTTCAGGAAAACTAGAGATACCAAGGGAACATTTCATGCAAAGATGGGCACAATAAAGGACAGAAATGGTATGGACCTAACAGAGCAGAAGAGATTAAGAAGAGGTGGCAAGAATACACAGAAGAACTGTACAAAAAAGATCTTCATGACCCAGATAATCACGATGGTGTGATCACTGACCTAGAGCCAGACATCCAGGAATGTCAAGTCAAGTGGGCCTTAGGAAGCATCACTATGAACAAAGCTAGTGAAGGTGACAGAATTCCAGTTGAGCTTGTTTCAAATCTAAAAGATGATGCTGTGAAAGTGCTTCACTCAATATGCCAGCAAATTTGGAAAACTCAGCAGTGGCCACAGGACTGGAAAAGGTCAGTTTTCATTCCAATCCCAAAGAAGGACAATGCCAAAGAATGTTCAAACTACCACAAAATTGCATCATTTCACACACTAGCAAAGTAATGCTCAAAATCCTCCAAGCCAGTCTTCAACAGTATGTGAACTGTGAACTTCCAGATGTTCAAGCTGGTTTTAGAAAAGGCAGAGGAGCCAGAGATCAAATTGCCAATATCCGCTGGATCATTGAAAAAGCAAGAGTTCCAGAAAAACATCTACTTCTGCTTTATTGACAACGCCAAAGCCTGTGACTGTGTGGATCACAGTGAACTGTGGAAAATTCTGAAAGAGATGGGAATACCAGACCACCTGACCCGCCTACTGAGAAATCTGTATGCAGGTCAAGAAGCAACAGTTAGAACCAGACATGGAACAACAGACTGGTTCCAAACTGGGAAAGGAGTACATCAAGGCTGTATATTGTCACCCTGCTTATTTAACTTATATGCAGAGTACATCATGCAAAATGCCGGGCTGGATGAAGGACAAGCTGAATCAAGATTGCCAGGAGAAATATTAATAACCTCAGATATGCAGATGACACCACCCTTATGGCAGAAAGCGAAGAAGAACTAAAGATCCTCTTGATGAAAGTGAAAGAAGAGAGTGAAAAAGTTGGCTTAAAGAATGCTAACACATTCAGTTTTGTGTCTAGAATTAGTCAATCAGTTAGACTTTAATAAACTTTGGTGTGCGTGTGTGCACTCTCCACCAACTCTTTACAACTAAGATAGTATAAGACTTTAATTCTGTACCTTTCACTTTGAGATATGTTTTGGTCATCTAGACCACATCTTTAAGAAACTTCTTGCCAGAATGATATCACTAATACATATCTTGAGGTCCTCTCCTCTGATCCTTTATTAGTACATAAAATATGGAAGAAAATAACAGCCACAGCCATGTTAACTAGACATTGTGCTCATTTTGAAACAAATACAAATATCAAATCATTATGTTGGGGGCTGCCCTGGTGACTCAGGATAAAGAATCTGCCTGCCAATGCAGGAGACACAGGTTTGATCCCTCGTCCAGGAAGATCCCACGTTTGCAGAGCAACTAAGCCTGTGTGCCACAACTGTTGAACCTGTGCTCTAGAGCCCAGGAGCTGCAACTACCGAAGCCCACACGCCTAGAGCCTGCGCTCCACAACGAGAGAACCACCACGATGAGGAGCCCGTGAACCACCAGCAGAGAAAGGCCTTTGCAGCAACGAAGACCCAGCCCGGCCAATAAATAAGTAAATAACTTTTTTTTGAAAAATTATTTTTAAAAATCATTACATTGAACATCTGAAACTAATACAGTTGACCCTTGAAAAACATGGATTTGAACTGTGTGTGTCCATCTGTAAACAGATTTCTTTTCAATACTAAATGGTACAGTACTACACCCTCCACAGCTGGCTGACCCTGTCAATGCAGAACCGCAGATACAGGGACTTGGAGGATGCAGAAGAATCTCAGACATCAAGGGCCAAGTGGAAGTTGTACACAGATTTCTCAGAATTTCAATGGTATGGAGTTTCAGCACCCCTAACACCTGAGTTGTTCAAGGGTCAATGGCATAATGTTGCACGTCAATTATAGCTCAACTTTAATTTTTTTAATTTTCTATTTGTTTAAAAACAAAATGAAATGTCACAGATCCAGTCACCGAGCCCATAGACAGCTTGCCTGGCAGCCAAGTGGAGAGGCTGAGCTGTGCCCTCCTAAACTTGCAACATCACAGATGCCGTGATCAAGGTCACAGGGAGAAAGTTGATATGAAAAAGAAAATAACAGTGAATACCTTTTCAAGAGAGCTATACAAATGGTATATATTTCATAAGCCTTTAAGCATCTATCCTCCTGCTATGCTTACACCTGAAAAACAACCTGGCTGAGCATAAAATTCTCAAGCTGTACCTTTTATCCCCCAAATGTATAGTCATCATTCTACTTCCTTCTGCCATTTGTCTTTGCAGAAAAGAAGGCCAAGGCCAATGTGTATATTTTTCTTTAACAGATTTAAGGGGGCAAGGGGAACTATCTGGATGCATCTGAGCATCTTTATCTTTGCATTTCAAAGAATTTGTCCCAGTGTGTATAAGTATGGCTTCTTTTCATGAATTTTACTGGTACAGACTGAGTCCTTTTCATGCTTATCTGGTTATTGCTGCTATATCAGCCAGTATTTAATTGTGGAAAACACAACCTACAAGTTTAAGCAGAGAGAGATTTATTACAGGGTATTAACTTATTTACTAAATTTCCAGGAAGGAAAAAACAGGCTCTAGACCTTCACTGTGCAATATAGGAACCACATATAGCTACTGAGTGCTGGAATGTGGCTAGTCTTAAGTGAGATTATGTGTGCATCAGTACAAGAAAAAAAATGATATATTGATATGTGAAAATAAGAGTATTTGGGGATATATTGGGTTAAAATATATTACTAAAATTAATGCCACCTATTTCTTTAACCACAACTACTAGAAAAATTTGGGCTTCCCAGGTGGTGCAGTGGTAAAGAATCCACCTGCCAATGCAGGAGACGTGGGTTCAATCCCTGGGTCGGGAGGATCCCCTGGAGTAGGAAATGGCAACCCACTCCAGTATTCTTGCTGGGACAATCCCATGGTCAGAGGAGCCTGGAGGTTGCAGTCCGTGGGGTCACAGAGTCAGACACACACACACACTAGAAAAGCTGAGATGACGCGTGTGTGTCGTTCCATTTCCACAGGCTAGTGCCGCTCTAGACTGGCCTTCTGTGAGTGCCTCCAGGAGGCACATCTGACAACTGGGCTGCCAATAAAGCCGCTGCTCCAGCCCTAGGCAGGGAGTGCAGAGTCAGGAGGCTGCCTGCCAAGACACCCACGGCAACACCTGCTGGCTCCAGAACTCAGCCACCTCTGCCCCCATCAGGAAGCTGATTACCAAACGGAAAAGCTGTCTCCAGAGTTGCCTCTGCCACAATCAGCACCAGCAAACTAGATGCCCCACGGCAGCCCTGTCTGCTACTCTCCCACGTGTGTGTACATGCGCAGTTGCTCAGTTCTGTCTGACTCTTCGTGACCCCGTGGACTGCAGCCACAAGGCTCCTCTGTCCATGGAATTCTCCAGGAGAGAATACTGGAGTGGGTTGCCATGCTCTCCTCCAGGGATCTTCCCAACCCAGGGATCGAACCCGTGTATCTTGCATCTCCTGTATTGGCAGGTGGAGTCTTTAGCACTGCACCATCAGGGAAGCAATACTAGGAAGAGCGAGACTTGGCTCTGTATGCTATTAGAGGGCTGGAATGCATTTTGAGAGAGCCAGTTTGCACAATTAGCACTGCTCCCATTAAAATCACTCCTGTTTCTTCAAAATGAACACAAATCCTCGTTGGACTGAATTGCTTTATGTCTACTCTGTGCTTTCCCATTATTCTTTTCTTTGGTCCAGGAAAACCTCTCAGGTTTCCTCTCAGTGTGACCACTTCCAGTGTCTACACTATTAGTTTGGCTCCTTAATTAGGATTTTCAATTTCCTACTAATTTTGGCTTCCCTGGTAGCTCAGACAGTAAAGAATCTGCCGGCCATGCAGTAGACCCGAGTTCAATCCCCGAGTCAGGAAGATCCTCTGGAGAAGGGAGTATCTACCCACTCCAGCATTCTTCCCTGGAGAATTCCATGGACAGAGGAGCCTGGTGGGCTACAGTCCACGGGATCACAAAGGGTCGGACACAACTGAGCAACAAGCACACTAGTAAATATTAGTTTCCTGGGCATTCTACGATGAATCGTACAAAACTGGAAGTTACAGAAATGTATAGCTAGGGCCCACAACCAAGTCCAGGGATGCTGTTCTTTTTTCTTTATCAGCAGCAGTTTTTCCCCTAGACCTCATGTCATGTTTCATTTTATTGCTTGCTTATCTTTGAAAGAAGAGCAATTAACCCTTAATTGGTATTTGCCAAGTACATATTGTCCCGTTCTCGTCCATTGTCCTCAAACCAAAGGCCAGTCAGTATCACACTGAACAAGTCTGATGTATTACCAATTGAGTTAGAGAGCATTACGCCATGGGGAACTACGGGGCAGTTCAGTGAGAGGATGTAGAAAGAATTTATTTTAGGATCTAGGCTTTGATTGGGTGATTTGGCAGATTAGGCACTGTCATAAAGCAAGGGCAATTTTATAATTGGGTGTCTCAGTAAGTTTTATTTATAGGAGGGCAGAATGGAGCAAGGCAGAAGTCATAATGGCAAGGAAGCAGCTGTCACTCATTTTAGCTGGCATAGGCTGCTTGGTATTTTGTGACTTGAACAACGTTCTTGTATCGTCTGTGTTCAGACATGATTACTAAGTGCTCTTGTGTTGATTTTGAAGCATCCTGGTCATGGAATGGCCTTGTCTAATGTTGATGGCCCTTGAAACTTCTTTTGTCCAACCAGAGCACATCAAGACGTAACTGTAAGTACACGCCAGCTTATAACAACACCAGGGACTCATTCCTGAATGTTAGGGGCTGCTTCTCTCCTTTGCATCACGTAGGTGCTAGTATAATTCCACTCTGTAATCCATGTTGGGGGAAAACTGTTGACAGTTCCTCGGCCCAGCTCCCAGGACCAAGCAGAAATTTATCTAGTGCCACTGCATCTCTGCTGTTGGTTCTGTCATTCTCTGAACAGATGCAAAGTGCTCTAGCTTTTTAAAAGAATATTTATTTATCCATTTATTTGGCTGCTCCAGGTCCTCCATCTATACTGAGGCATGTGGGATCCTTAGCTGCAGTGTGCAGGGTCGCGTTTCCTGACCAAGGATGGATTGACCCAGTTCCTCTGCACTGGGAGCTCGGAGTTTCAGCCACAGGACCACGAGGGAAGTCCCCGTTCTAGGGCTCAGCCCAAGGTGAAATGCACCAACCTCCATCCCTTTGTGCTTCCTGCCATTCATCTCTGGAAACTGCAGACTGAGAGTTTGAGGAGAGAAAGACACCCATCGGAACAGTGAGAAGTGTGCTCCAGGCCCCTCCTCTAGCCACACCCACACTATACAGGTAAGGTCAAAACATACCCTGCATTTTGAACCAGGGTACAGATAGTAGAAGACTGATAAAAAAAAATTATTTTTTAACTAAAAAGAATTATTAAAAAGATAAAAAGAACTATTTTTTAATTTTTTAAACTGAAATATAGTTGATGTACAGTGTTATGTAATTACAGGTATACAGTATAGCGATCCACAATTTTAAAGGTTATATTCCATTTATAATTATTATAAAATATTGTCTATACTCCTCATGTTATACAATATATTATTGTAGCTTATTCTATACATCATAGTTTGTACCTCTTATTATTTTTAGACAAAAATACTTCCTCTATCTCAGGCCACACGTGTTTCTCAATCCATTTCCACTGGCTGTTTAGTAAATGAAAGTTCTCCTAGATCTGCCAATACACTAAGCATGTGTCTTCTAGTTTTTGAATGTGTGTTGTCTGTTCTTTTTTGAAGAACATGTACTGGGAACTTTAGGCCAGTACCATGATTTTCAATTGGAAACTTGCTAACCCACATTTGCATTGAAAATGTTACTACCTTGACCAGTTTTCCATGCCCAAAGCTCCAGAGAACTGTCTGTTACCCACCTATCCCTTGCTGACCTAATCAATTTATCAAATGGGCTAACCTCACTGGTGTTCACCAGATAATATTAGTAATTTTATTTTTCTCTAATCACTCCTTCTCAACATGCTGTGACAAATTACCCTTCCTCACCTCTAGGAAATATCTCAAGCCTACCCCGACAGGTTTGTACAGCTACTTTCAAGAATTAAAACTCATGAGGGAACTCCCATGTCTAGGACTCTTGCACTGCAGGGGGCATGGGTTCGATACCAGGTCTGCGAACTAAGATCCCACAAGCTGCTTACCGCAGCCAAATAAACCTCACAATTCATTTTACAAGTCCTGTTTAAAACTTCAATCACATACACAAACCAGAGTCCCCTATCACCACACCCGGAGCCCCACCCCAACCAGAGACACAGTGACTACAACCTTCTTCTTCTTGCTGTTCAGTCGCTAAGTCATGTCCAACTCTACGACCCTATGGACTGTAGCCCACTAGGCTCCTCTGTCCGTGGGACTTTCCAGGCAAAAATACTGGAGTGGACTTCCATTTCCTCCTCCAGGGGACCTTCCTGACCCACGAACTGAACCTGTGTTTTCCGTATCTGCCGGACTGGCAGGCCTAGAGCGTGGAAAGGAAGTACTATCAGTCCTTCCTCCATCTCCTCCGCTCTCCTTCCCGTCCCGCTGCTTCTGGCTTCTCCAGGGTCAGAGCATAAGGCACAGGGATCAGAGGAAAAGGAGAGCGTTTCTTTCAGGGTTGGCACTGTTACAACACAGCAGACCCTGGTCTTGCGGTAGGAGCCCACTTGTTGGCTCTCCCCAGTGGGGTCATTTGTGGGGCTTTTGAAGGTTCCCGGTGGGGACGGTCTGGCTAGAAAGCCCCACTTAACACTGATGCATTCTCCTACTTCTCCCAGAAGCTTCTTGCAAACAGCTCAACTCCTGCTCAGAAATATACCATAGAGCAATTTATTGCTGGGTCTCTTCACACCATCAGCAGAGCTCTTGGTTCAGGGTCAGTTATCTTCCTCTGTAACTCCTAGAACACGCATGTCCTCACCACTGGAAATTCTGGTAGTGCAGGCAGGCTCATGAGAGCCTTCTTCACTCATTTAGAGATGGGTTGTAGTTCTGACCAGCCTCCCACATTCCAGACTCATAAGGCAGGAGGTAAGCCCCAGGTCCCATTTATTCATATGCCTAAATTTCACAAGACACATATCCATTTCTCCATGAATTCTCTCATCTTGCCCTATTCCAATCCCAGGGTACCACTGGAGCCCCCAATTCTCTCAAAGGTCTCCCCATAAGAAGAGAAAGGGAAATGCCACAATAGTGTCCACTACCCCAGAGAGTCTTTAATCAAACCCTTTCTCCTGCATCAGCTGGAGGTGTGTGATGGAAAGTTGATACACAATCAACTTTTTGCTGTCTTTTCACAATTTCTGCATGGATACGTCTAGTGCTAGCTAGCACCCCATTCAGAAACCTAGGGATACTTATCATTTTTGTTCTCAACATTGAAGCTTCAGATGAAATATCAAGACACCATGAAAAGTCCTTTATCCTGTCACACTTAAAACACACTGCGACGCCTTCCATATAAGCCCTCAGCCCTCGCCAGGGCTATGTGCAGACTACACAATGGTAAACAGAAAAGCTGTGACTATTGGCACAGCCCTGCGTCTGGGCTGCTGAGATAAGACTTTTGGAAAGATTCAAACCACAGCCTTTTGCAAGAGTTACACAATCACTTCCGACCCACCCTCCTACTGAATTCATTTCAGAAAACTGAACATTCCTTAGGAGGCTATCATACAATTAAAGTAGAAAGGGTTATAATCAATGTGCAGGAATGTCCTTTGGGGGACTGAAAATATATCACATGAAAAGACTTAATTAATTAGCACAAAATAGCTTCATATAGTTAAAGGCCAGTCTGCAGAGAAGGGATTAAAATCCTTTTGAATCATCCCAAGCAAGATGTTATGGAAGCCAGTTTGGGGCCTGATGATATTTGTTCATTCACTCATTCATTTGCTGAGTTCCTGCTTTGTTCCAAGCTCTGAGCTGGCCTGGTGTTGCCATGATAATAAGATTTGGCCCTTGTCTTCAAGGAGCTCAAAAAAACCTTCATAATGGAATAAACTGACAGAGGAAGTAGGACAACACCCCTGGATGCCGCATTTGCGTATCCTGGATGACAGCGAGGAGTCCTCAGTCACTCAGCTCAGTTCAGTCACTCAGTCGTTGTCCGACTCTTTGCGACCCCATGAATCGCAGCACGCCAGTCGCTCAGTTGTGTCCAACTCTGTGACCCCATGGGCTGAAGCTCACCAGGCTCCTCTGTCCATGGGATTTTCCAGGCAAGAATACTGGAGTGGCTTGCCATTTCCTTCTCCAAGAGATCTTCCCAACCCAGGGATCGAATCCACATCTCTTGTATCTCCTGCATTGGCAGACGGATTCTTTACCAGTGTTCCACTTGGGAAGCCCCTTGACAGTGAGAAGAGATGATTCAAAATTCAGGAGTGGTAGGAAAGAAGCAAATCAAAGAGCTCATCTTTAGATTCCCTTCAACCCATCCACACCTGAAGATCCATTTATGTTCTGGAAGCCATAGACCTAAGACATGATATGTCTCTGCCAATTTACATAAAATAGAATGAGAGCATGAAGGAGCTGACTTGGTTGCATAAATTCATTTCAGACCAGAAACATAAGCAAAAATGTACAGGCCCCCCAATACAAGGAATGTGTTTATCAAAATGCATGAGCACATTCAGTAGCAGAATTTCTATCAAGGAGACCTAATCCAGAAAAGGAATTCAGGCAGCTAGCGAGTAATGGAAACGCTTAGAGATGGTCTATATGCACCGTACTGAAATACAGAACAAGGGACACAGATTTACAAAACTTGTCCAGCAAAATGTTAAATGGGACTTTTCCTGCCTCTGCGCTGTGACTGAGGGAGTAAGGGTGCTAAAATAATGTACTGGGCACACCAAGACACCTTTGCAGAGTCAGTATCCAAATCCTGACAACTTATCAAAGAGGGTACTTCTGTTGGTTCTTTGGGGACACCCTGATGGAGACTTCTGACACTGAAATATGCACCAGAACAATCCAGTGGGATCCACCTGGATGAAAGACCAGGATACTCTCTCCATTTCAAACTCCCGAACCTCAATTACATCTTCAAAGTCCAGTATGAGGTAACGTACTCACAGGTTCCTGGGCTTAAGGCACGTACAGTGGCGGGGGGCAATTTTCTGCCTATCCCAGAGAATTTGATCTGTGTTTCCTGGAGTCTGGGAAACACAGAGACTTGTGCCTGATTCTCACCTCATAAAGTCCCAAGAAGGAGAGCACGGCTGGAGTTATCTGTGATGGAAACCAAAGACAGAATACTGTAATTTTAGGATCCAGAAGGGTGACATTCCAGGTAACCTGTGGGCTAAATAGATGTTGCAGAGGAGAGCCAGACTAGAGCCTCCTTAAAGAGACTCCATCCGAGAACTCTGCCCACCAGGGTCCAGACGGCTTCAGCAGAAAGAGGTTCAGTTCAGTTCAGTTCAGCCACTGAGTCCTGTCCGACTATTTGCGACCCCATGGACTGCAGCACTCCAGGTCTCCCTGTCCAGCACCAACTCCTGGAGTTTACTCAAGCTCATGTCCATTGAGTCCATGATGCCATCCAAACATCTGGTCCTCTGTCGTCCCCTTCTCCTCCTGCCTTCAATCTTTCCCAGCGTCAGGGTCTTTTACAATGAGTCAGCTCTTCACGTCATGTGGCCAAAGTATTGGAGTTTCACCTTGAACATCAGTCCTTCCAATGAACACCCAGGACTGATCTCCCCTAGGATGGACTGGTTGGATCTCCTTGGAGTCCAAGGGACTCTCAAGAGTCTTCTCCAATACCACAGTCCAAAAGCATCAATTCTTCGATGCTCAGCTTTCTTTATAGCCCAACTCTTACATCCATACATGACTATTGGAAAAACCATAGCCTTGACTAGACTACCTTTGTTGGCAAAGTAATGTCTCTGCATTTTAATATGCTGTCTAGGTTGGTCATAACTTAAGCGTCTTTTTATTTCATGGCTGCACTCACCATCTGCAGTGATTTTGGAGCCCCAAAAAATAAAGTCAGTCACTGTCTCCACTGTTTCCCCATCTATTCCCCATGAAGTGATGGGACCGGATGCCATGATCCTAGTTTTCTGAATGTTGAGTTTTTAAGCCAACTCTTTCACTCCCCTCCCTCACTTTCATCAACAGGCTCTTTAGTCCCTCTTCACTTTCTGCCATAAAGATGGTGTCATCTACATATCTGAGGTGATTGATATTTCTCCCAGCAATCTTGATTCCAGCTCATGCTTCATCTAACCCAGCATTCCTCATGATGTACTTTGCATATAAGTTAAATAAGCAGGGTGACAATATACAGCCTTCATGTACTCCTTTTCCTATTTGGAACCAGTCTGCTGTTCCAAGTCCAGTTCTAACTGTTGCTTCCTGACCTGCATACAGATTTCTCAAGGGCAGGTCAGGTGGTCTGGTATGCCCATCTCTTTCAGAATTTTCCACAATTTATTGTGATCCACACAGTCAAAGGCTTTGGCATAGTCAATAAAGCAGAAATAGATGCTTTTCTGGAACTCTCTTGCTTTTTCGGTGATCCAGCAGATGTTAGCAATTTGACCTCTGGCTCCTCTGCCTTTTCTAAAACCAGCTTGAACATCTGGAAGTTCATGGTTCACGTATCAATGAAGCCTGGCTTGGAGAATTCTGAACATTTCTTTGCTAGCGTGTGAGATGATGCAATTGTGCGGTAGTTTGAGCATTCTTTGGCATTGCCTTTCTTTGAGACTGGAATGAAAACTGACCTTTTCCAGTCCTGTGGCCACTGATGAGTTTTCCAAATTTGCTGGCATATTGAGTGAAGCACTTTCACAGCATCATCTTTTAGATTTGAAATAGCTCAACTGGAATTCTATCACATCCACTAGCTTTGTTTGTAGTGATGCTTCCTAAGGCCCACTTGACTTCACATTCTAGGATGTCTGGCTCTAGGTACTGATCACACCATCGTGATTATCTGGGTCGTGAAGATCTTTTTTTGTACAGTTCTGTGTATTCTTGCCACCTCTTCTTAATATCTTCTGCTTCTGTTAGGTCCCTACCATTTCTATCCTTTATTGAGCACATCTATGCATGAAATGTTCCCTTGGTATCTCTAATTTTCTTGAAGAGATCTCTAGTCTTTCCCATTCTATTGTTTTCCTCTATTTCTTTGCACTGATCACTGAGGAAGGCTTTCTTGTCTCTCCTTGCTATTCTTTGGAACTCTGCACTCAAATCGGTATATCTTTCCTTTTCTCCTTTGCTATTCACTTTCCTTCTTTTCACAGCTATTTGTAAGGCCTCCTCAGACAGCCATTTTGCTTTTTTGCATTTCTTTTTCTTGGGGATGGTCTTGATCCCTGCCTCCTGTACAGTGTCACGAACCTCCATCCATAGTTCATCAGGCATTCTGTTTGTCAGATATAGTCCCTTAAATCTATTTCTCACTTCCACTGTATGGTCGTAAGGGATTTGATTTAGGTCATACCTGAATGGTCTAATGGTTCTCTCCACTTTCTTCAATTTCAGTCTGAATTTGGCAATAAACAGTTCATGATCCGAGCCACAGTCAGCTCCCAGTCCTGTTTTTGCTGACTGTATACAGCTTCTCCATCTTTAGCTGCAAAGAATATAATCAATCTGATTTCTGTGTTGACCATCTGGTGATGTCCATGTGTAGAGTCGTCTCTTGTGTTGTTGGAAGAGGGTGTTTGCTATGATCAGTGCGTTCTCTTAGCAAAACTCTATTAGCCTTTGCCCTGCTTCCTTCCGTACTCTTCAATGCCATATTTCCCTGTTACTCCAGGTGTTTCTTGACTTCCTACTTTTGCATTCCAGTCCCCTATAATGAAAAGGACATCTCTTTGGGGAATTAGTTCTAAAAGGTCTTGTAGGTCTTCATAGAACCGTTCAACTTCAGCTTTTTCAGTGTTACTGGTCGGGACATAGACTTGGATTACTATGATATTGAATGGTTTGCCTCGGAAACGAACAGAGATTATTCTGGCATTTTTGAGATTGCATCCAAGTACTGCATTTCGGACTCTGTTGTGGACTATGATGGCTACTCCATTTCTTCTAAGGGATTCTTGCCCACAGTAGTAGATATAATGGTCATCTGAGTTGAATTCACCCATTCCAGTCCATTTTAGTTCGCTGATTCTTAAAATGTCGATGTTTACTCTTGCCATCTCCTGTTTGACGACTTCCAATTTGCCTTGATTCATGGACCTAACATTCCAGGTTTCTATGCAATACTGCTCTTTACAGCATCAGACCTTGATTCTATCACCAGTCACATCCACAACTAGGCATTGTTTTTGCTTTGGCTCCATCTCTTCATTCTTTCTGGAGTTATTTCTCCACTCATCTCAAGTAGCATACTGGGCACCTACCAACCTGGGGAGTTCATCTTTCAGTGTCCTATCTTTTTGCCTTTTCATACTGTTCATGGGGTACTCAAGGCAGGAATACTGAAGTGGTTTGCCATTCCCTTCTCCAGTGGGCAACACTCCATCAAAAAGAGGTTACCCAGTATGAACTGCTGGAGGAGGACTGAGGACATGTCACAAGAGCGTACCTCTCAGAAATGTTTCAGTCAGAGGGCTCCAACAGGGTGTCCCCAAAGAACCAACAAAAGCACTTCATTTGAAAAATGGTCAGTACTTGGATATTGACTATGCAGAGGGTTTTTTGCAGACTAGACTAATTAAGTTTAAAAAAAAATGTCCCTCAACTTCTAGCCTCTCCTCACCCCTAACCCTGCATCTAGCAGGCAGGTGGAAAAGGTGGAAAAAGGAAGAGAGCAAAGGCAGACTTTGCCTCCCCATTTCCCACTTCAAGTCTCTGGGAACACATGGAAGGAGAATCTTTTCATTAGACATGTGATTAAAATCTTGATTTGGACTGGGCTGGAATTTTTAATACCTGAAATTGCTCTAATCCCCCACATCCAGAGAAACAAGACCTGAGACACCATGAGGAGTTTGGAATGCAGTTTATGTAAAGGTTTGATTTGAAGGCAGTGGTAAGAAGAAATAAAGTAGTTTCCTACTGGCATAACACCCAAAGTCAATTGTTCTTCTTCTTGTTCAGTCACTCAGTGGTGTCTGAAATGCTACCCTATGGACTGCAGGATGCCAGGCCTGCCTGTCCTTCACTCTTTTCCAGAGTTTGCTCAAACACATGTCCATTGACTTCACTGATGCCACCCAACCATCTCATCCTCTGTTGTCCCCTTCTCCTCCTGCCTTCAACCTCTCCCAGCATCAGGGTCTTTTCAAATGAGTTGGCTCTTCCCATCAGGTTGCCAAAGTATTGGAGCTTCACCTTCAACAACAGCCCTTCCAATAAATATTCAGGGTTGATCTCCTTTGGGATGGACTGGCTTCATCTCCGCGTAGTCCAAGGGACTCTCAAGAGTCTTCTCTAGCACCACAGTTCAAAGGCATCAATTCTTGGTGCTCTATGGTCCAACTCTACATAACTACCCAAAGCCAGTACATCCAATATACTGATCACATTTACAGGCAGTGTGCAGGGTGGGGGGGTGGTACATCTCTAGTATCCTTTAAGAACCTAAATACTGTCCACAAGATGTACACTTGCTCAATGAAGACCAGTAGACACATAAAGATAACATCAATCCATCTCTGAGAGGCTAGAGAGCAGGCTTTAATGAATACGATTCTGTACAGAGATTTATCTGTGCAATGGCATCTAAACTTCTCAAGGAGCATGAGTTCTATACTGTGCTTTGCTTTGTTTAATGTCAGACTTGAGTTAGGGTTTGACGAGTGAGTTTGGTTTTAAGTGAGGAAAGGAGGGAAAGTATTCCAGGAGGAAAGCATTAGGCAAAGAAATAAATACAGACTAAACGTTTGTGTTCCCCACGAAATTAATTTGTTGAAACCTAATCCCAGTGTGAAGATATTTGGAGGTGATTAGGCCATGAGGGTGGAGCTCTCAAGAATGGGATTAGTACCCTTATAAAGTGACCCCAGAAATACTCCTTGTCCTTTCGCCATGTGAAGACATATATGAATCAGGAAGCAAGCTCTCCCCAGATGCCAAATCTGCCTTGACCTTGGACTCACCAGCCTCCAGAATGGTGGCAAATAAATTTCTGTTGTTTATAAACCACCCAGTCTATTATATTCTATTTTAGCTTCTGGAACAGATTGACAGAAGGAAAACAACAGCATAACAGGTGGGAATGAACAGGGCAACTGTAAGGAAAAGAAATCAGAGGTACTTGACTATAGAGCAAAAGAGGAGTGTCCAGGAAACAGGAATAATAAGGTTACCTAAGTGGGGCAGAGTCTTTAAAGATGGAAAAAAGAAGTTTGGGCTTATTTCAATGTATAGTAAAGAACCATTAGACTTTCTGAGACTGAAAATTGAACATAAAAGTGTGTTGTTCAGTCCATGAAAATAAGTAAAATGGGTTAGAAGAGAGGAGTTGAGGTGAGAACAGCTCGGAATTTGTTGCCAAATACCTATGTTGACTCTGCTTTTTGAACAGAAGCTGGGACCTGTGATCTGGCAAGTAGGCTGGACTGTAGATTAACAAAACAGAGTACCTGAATTGAGGACATCCCAGAAAATCTTTGCTTATTGTAAGTACAGGCATGAGGCAATGAGGAAGTATTATTTCTTAACCCCTCCATCTTTGTTATAACATGGTGTAAGATGAGACCTCCCCGATCCTTCTGAAACCAGCTACTCTGGGAACAAGCAGGAAATTATTTAGCAAGAGTTGCATCATTGTGAGATTTCATTCTTTCCTGAAGCTATGCTGTTAGCTAGACTTCTATTTACAGCCATTCATCACAGTTCAGTTCAGTTCAGTTGCTCAGTTGCGTCCGACTCTTTGCAACCCCATGAATCCCAGCACGCCAGGCCTCCCTGTCCATTACCAACTCCCAGAGTCTACCCAAACCCACGTCCATTGAGTCAGTGATGCCATCCAACCATCTCATCCTCTGTCGTCCCCTTCTCCTCCTGCCCTCGATCTTTCCTAGCATCAGGGTCTTTTCAAATGAATCAGCTCTTGGCATCAGGTGGCCAAAGTTTTGGAGTTTCAGCTTCAACATTAGTCCTTCAAATGAACACCCAGGACTGATCTCCTTTAGGATGGACCGGTTGGATCTCCTTGCAGTCCAAGGGACTCTCAAGAGTCTCCTCCAACACCACAGTTCAAAAGCATCAATTCTTCAGCGCTCAGCTTTCTTTATAGTCCAACTCTCAAATCCATATATGACCACTGGAAAAAACATAGCCCTGACTAGACGGACCTTTGCTGGCAAAGTAATGTCTCTGCTTTTTAATATGCTGTCTAGGTTGATCATAACTTTCCTTCCAAGGAGTAAGCATCTTTTAATTTCATGACTGCAATCACCATCTGCAGTGATTTTGGAGCCCAGAAAAATAAAGTCAGCCACCGTCTCCACCATTTCCCCATATATTTGCCATGAAGTGTGGAACCGGATGCCATGATCTCTGTTTTCTGAATGTTCATTTTTAAGCCAACTTTTTCACTCTCCTCTTTCACTTTCATCAGGAGACTCTTAGTTCTTTTTCACTTTCTGCCATAAGGGTGGTGTCAACTGCGTATCTGAGGTTATTGATATTTCTCCTATCAATCTTGATTACAGCTTGTGCTTCCTCCAGCCCAGCGTTTCTCATGATATATGCTGCATATAAGTTAAATAAGCAGGGTGACAATATACAGCCTTCATGTACTCCTTTTCCTATTTGGAACCAGTCTGCTGTTCCATGTCCAGTTCTAACTGTTGCTTCCTGACCTGTATACAGATTTCTCAAGAGGCAGGTGAGGTGGTCTGGTATTCCCATCTCTTTCAGAATTTTCCATAGTTTATTGTGATCCACACAGTCAAAGGCTTTGGCATAGTCAATAAAGCAGAAATAGATGTTTTTCTGGAACTCTCTTGCTTTTTCGGTGACCCAGCAGATGTTAGCAATTTGATCTCTGGCTCCTCTGCCTTTTCTAAAACCAGCTTGAACATCTGGAAGTTCACGGTTCACGCATTGCTGAAGCCTGGCTTGGAGAATTTTGAGCATTACTTTGCTAGCATGTGAGATGCGTGTAACTGTGCAGTAGTTTGAGCATTCTTTGGCATTGCCTTTCTTTGAGACTGGAATGAAAACTGACCTTTTCCAGTCCTGTGGACACTGCTGAGTTTTCCAAATTTGCTGGCATATTGAGTGAAGCACTTTCACAGCATCATCTTTCAGGATTTGAAATAGCTCAACTGGAATTCTATCACATCCACTAGCTTTGTTCATAGGCCCACTTGACTTCACATTCTAGGATGTCTGGCCCTAAGTGAGTGATCACACCATCGTGATTATGTGGGTCGTGAAGATTTTTTTTGTACAGTTCTTCTGTGTATTCTTGCCACTTCTTAATTTCTTCTGCTTCTGTTAGGTCCCTACCATTTCTATCCTTTATTGAGCACATCTATGCATGAAATGTTCCCTTGGTATCTCTAATTTTCTTGAAGAGATCTCTAGTCTTTCCCATTCTATTGTTTTCCTCTATTACTTTGCACTGATCACTGAGGAAGGCTTTCTTGTCTCTCCTTGTTATTCTTTGGAACTCTGCACTCAAATGGGTATATCTTGCCTTTTCTCCTTTGCTTTTCTTCGCTTCTTTTCACAGCTATTTGTAAGGCCTCCTCAGACAGCCATTTTGCTTTTTTGCATTTCTTTTTCTTGGGGATGGTCTTGATCCCTGTCTCCTATACAATGTCACCAACCTCTGTCCATAGCTCATCAGGCACTCTGTCTATCAGATCTAGTCCCTTAAATCTATTTCTCACTTCCACTGTATAATCATAAGGGATTTGATTTAGGTCATACCTGAATAGTCTAATGGTTCTCTCCACTTTCTTCAATTTCAGTCTGAATTTGGCAATAAACAGTTCATGATCCGAGCCACAGTCAGCTCCCAGTCCTGTTTTTGCTGACTGTATACAGCTTCTCCATCTTTGACTGCAAAGGATATAATCAATCTGATTTCGGTGTTGACCATCTGGTGATGTCCATGTGTAGAGTCTTCTCTTGTGTTGTTGGAAGAGGGTGTTTGTTATGACCAGTGCATTCTCTTGGCAAAACTCTATTAGCCTTCGCCCTGCTTCATTCTGTACTCCAAAGCCAAATTTGCCTGTTACTCCAGGTGTTTCTTGACTTCCTACTTTTGCATTCCAGTCCCCTATAATGAAAAGGACATCTTTTTTGGGTGTTAGTTCTAGAAGGTCTTGTAGGTCTTCATAGAACCGTTCAACTTCAGCTTTTTCAGTGTTACTGGTCGGGACATAGACTTGGATTACTATGATATTGAATGGTTTGCCTTGGAAATGAACAGAGGTCATTCTGTCATTTTTGAGATTGCATCCAAGTAGTGCATTTCAAACTCTTTTGTTGACCATGATGGCTACTCCATTTCTTCTAAGGGATTCCTGCCCACAGTAGTAGATATAATGGTCATCTGAGTTAAATTCACCCATTCCAGTCCATTTTAGTTCGCTGATTCCTAGAATGTTGATGTTCACTCTTGTCATCTGCTGTTTGACCACTTCCAATTTGCCTTGATTCATGGACCTAACATTCCAGGTTCCTATGCAATATTGCTCTTTACAGCATAGGACCTTGCATCTATCACCAGTTCCATTCACAACTGGGTGTTGTTTTAGTTTTGGCTCCATCTCTTCATTCTTTCTGGAGTTATTTCTCCACTGATCTCCAGTAGCACATTGGGCACCTACCGACCTGGGGAGTTCATCTTTCAGTGTCCTATCATTTTGCCTTTTCATACTGTTCATGGGGTTCTCAAGGCAAGAATACTGAAGTGGTTCGCCATTCCCTTCTCCAGTGGACCACATTCTGTCAGACCTCTCCACCATGACCCGTTCATCTTGGGTGGCCCCACACGGCATGGCTTAGTTTCACTGAGTTAGACACGACTGTGGTCCGTGTGATCAGATTGGCTGGTTTTCTGTGATTATGGTTTTAGTGTCTGCCCTCTGATGCCCTCTCTCAGCGCCTACCATCTTACCTGGGTTTCTCTTACCTTGGACGTGAAGGTCATCTCAAGCAACCAAAACTAAAACAAAATTATAGACTTCTATTTACAGCCATTCATCTCAAGCAACCAAAACAAAAAACAAAATTATCCTGAATGTGGATAAACTAGTTGGCTACCTTCCTGAGGCTAAATTCCTCAGAAAGTGATACACTCCCTTCTTCATTTTTATTGCACAGTGGGGCATCATAGGTATCAGCCATGCTGATAGTATTAATACTTCTCAGCAGGGACAATACAATTTCTCTATGGGAAAATGTTTCATATGCACACTCTAACAGCTGTGTAACTTTAGCTCTATCTGTCTTGATTTTGTTACTCAGCTCCCACTACCATTAAATTCCCACCATGTACTAGGACCTCATGAAGTTTGATCTTTATTTTAACATAATTTTCTAAGTTTTGAAGCAACAGAAGAAACTACAACAGATAAGACCAATTATTTTATAATTCAAAATTCAAAACATGATAAACCAAAAAAGCTGGAAAGAAATACAATGGCCCAAATAATATTCATAGTAGTTAAGCAAAGGGTTCACACCTACATTAAAATACACTTGTGAAAATCTGGTAAGAACACCAGTAAGGCTCCCAGTACACAAATAAATATATATTATAATCAAAGAGTCTGCATCCAAAGATAGAAATTATAATTAGTAGACACAAATATGGGGAAATGTTCAATCCATGTAATATTGATAGAAATAAGCATTGAAATAACAACAAAGCACCGTTTTATGGGCTTTCCAGGCGGCACTAGTCGTAAAGAACCTGCCTGCCAAGGCAGGAGACTCAAGAGACACGGGTTCCATCTCTGGGTCAGGAAGATCCCCTGGAGGAGGGCATGGCAACTCACTCCAGTATTTTTGCCTGGAGAATCCCATGGACAGAAGGGACTGGTGGGCTACGGTCCAGAGTCACAAAGAGTTGGACACAACTGAAGCGAGTTAGCACACAGCATCATTTTATACCAGTTTGATTTCAAATTAGAATATCCAGATGAGACAGTGTAGTTGCATAAAATAAAATGATATGATAATTTTTATAGTTAACATAATAAAGAACTATTCAAATGGCAATGTCCTTTGATTCAGAAATCTTATTTCCGTGGATTTATTCTAGGAAAACAATGCAAAAGTTTTTCCTAAACTTGCACAAAGATTAGCATTATTACAATACTAAAGCAAAACAAAACAACCCTGGGCTGTCTGCCTTATAGTTTGGAAATGGCAAACAAACAATATTCCACCTAATTAACAAAACAAAAGAATCCTTTAAGAAAAGGAGAACAGATTGCTATGGGGGTAGCAGAAATGTAAGTGAATACCTTCTCTTTTGTTTAAAGTTCCATTGATGTTACTGTAATTGTGTTTGTATATTAATTTCTTTCTTAATCATTGTGCTACTCTGATACCTGTAGTAAAGAACTTTCCTTTCTTCTTTCTTCTCTTTTTGCCCTTTTCTGTACCACCGGCAATTCAAATAAACCATTAAGTAATCCTCCGTTTACATTATAAGTGCCCCATAGAAAGACATTTCAAAACATGCTATTTATTAATTTGTCCTTGAATTTCATCTTCCCAAATCAGCCAATTCGGTGTTTCCTATTAATTTTTTTTTATTATCTGTCAAATTATTTCATTTTGCTCCAGGATATTATCACTCTGAAGTAGCCTGTCTGTATTTTACTTCTAAAGATGAACAGAAAGTCATCTGTGAAAAGGAAAGATATTTTCCTGAATCATTAACACTTTACTTGGACAATCAATAACCACTTTTTAGAGTGTAATGGACATTCTGACCTAAGAACTAAGCCCAAAGAACAGGAGACAGGGTAAGAAGCTTTTAAATGAGTCTGGTAATATATGTGGCTGCTTTAAAAGGTGTTGGTTTTAAACCAAAGTGGATCAAAAGTACTAAACAACAGTTTGTTTTGTAAATCATGGTCTAAAATTAGCTTAGAATTCCTTCAGGAAACTGCATCATTTAAAACTAAATCATCTTTATCCCAATGCGATGTAATCAGCCAGTCAGGAGAGGTAATGTCCTTGGGAGACTCAGCAGTGTTAAACAAAAATATCATTACAAGTCTCTCTAAATATTTAATAACAAAAAGGCGTAGTAAAACTGAGGCTTTTTATATGAGAACACAAAACATTTTGAATTAGATTTTGAAGTAGTCTGTGCATGGGTGCTAAGTCTATTTTGCTAATTATTGTCCAACCCTTTGCGACCATATTGACCACAGCTTGTCAGTCTCCTCTGTCCATGGGATTCTCCAGGCAACAATGCTCTCCTCCAGGGATCTTCCCCCACCCAGGGATCAAACTCTAATAGAGTATGTTAGGGAAACAGATGTCTGGTGGGGGAAAGCATAAAGAAATAATAGTAAAGAAATAAGAAAAGAAAAAGTAAAAAGACACTCAGATCCTTCAGTATCAGCCCTGTTTATAAAGAGAAGGAATGGGATGAATTAAGTTAAGTTTTCAGTGGGGACACTAGATGAGGCCTGAGGAACTGTAAAGGTGTTAGACTTGCTTTCCTGCTGGGAGACAAAAGGTGGACTGGAAATATGTTCTGTTTGCTGGAAGGGAACTTTATTTTAGAATATCGCAACTTAAAACACAGGGAAAAAAGAGTGGCGCCTGCCATTTTCCAGAGGAAGAACTCAAGTCCTGTTGTGGAAAAGCAAACTCTTCCTCCCACCGTGAGCCTCCTGCCATGTCACAGGACCTCTGCTGAGGATGGAGGTTTGCACACCCGCAGATTACTCCCAGTGCTTATCTAGCGCCCCTGTGCCAAATATCTACTTATCTTTGGTTTATAATACAATCAGAACCCTGAATCAGGGCAACTCACACAGTTTTGCTGAACCACATATAAAACCAGAAAGGAAGGGCCAGACAGATCAAAGGTCTGAGTTTTCACTCTTTATATCATTTACCCTTCAACTCTAACCCCAAAATTGCCAAGCTTCCAAAAACCAGCATGAACCAGAATATAAAAGTGTTCTGTGAAATTTAAATTGAGAGAAAAAAGTTAGGGTTTTGTTGTGTTTTGTTTTCTAAACTTAGCTGAGCCTTCCTGGAAAGATTATGAGAACCATGGAGGGAAATGGACCAGCAGGTCATATCCCATTATTTCAGGCAAAGCTGTAATGAAGGCAGTGCTTATTCCTCTAAAGTTTCAGAAGTTAGTCAAGCCCAGGAAAAAAAAGAAAAGTAAAAAAAAAAGAAAGAAAGAAAGGCGAAGTCCAAGACAGAACCCTGTAAAGGTATTGATTTTTCACCAGGATCCTAGGAACACATCAGAGACAGTAAAAAACAGTTTCAAGTCAGGGATCGGAGCAAAATTTATATGCTTAGGCTAGAAGTCAGCAAACCTTTCCTGTAAAGGGCCAGTTTTAATAAGTATGTTAGTTTTTGTAGGCTATACAATCTGTTGCCACTATTCAACTAGGTCTTAGGATGTGGAAGAAGCCACACCCAATGCAGGAATGAATGGGCATAGCTGTATTGCAATAAAACTTGACATATAGACATCAAGCTTGGTTTCATATTATTTTTATGTCACAAAATACTATCCTTTTGATTTTTCAACCATTTAAAATGTAAAAATTATTACATTTATCAATAAATGTGATAAATTAGGGATATGTTTTATATAAATGTAAATGCAGATGGTGATTGCAGCCATGAAATTAAAAGACGCTTACTCCTTGGAAGGAAAGTTATGACCAACCTAGACAGCATATTGAAAAGCAGAGACATTATTTTGCCAACAAATGTCCTTCTAGTCAAGGCTATGGTTTTTCCACTGGTCATGTATGGATGTGAGAGTTGGACTATAAAGAAAGCTGAGTGCCAAAGAACTGATGCTTTTGAACTGTGGTGTTGGAGAAGACTCTTGAGAGTCCCTTGGACTGCAAGGAGATCCAACCAGTCCATCCTAAAGGAGATAAGTCCTGGGTGTTCAAGGACTGATGTTGAAACTGAAACTCCAATACTTTGGCCACTTCATGTGAACAGTAGACTCATTGGAAAAGACCCTGATGCTGGGAAGGACTGGTGGCAGGAGGAGAAGGGGACAGCAGAGGATGAGATGGCTGGATGGCATCACCGACTTGATGGACATGGGTTTGGGTGAACTCCGGGAGCTGGTGATGGACAGGGAGGCCTGGCGTGCTGTGGTTCATGCGATCACAAAGAGTGGGACACAACTGAGCAACTGCACTGAACTGAACTGAAATGTAAGTCTGGGCTTCCCTGGTGGCTCAGTGGTAAAGAATTCACCTGCCAATGCAGGAGACATGAGTTCAATCCCTGGGTTGGGAAGATCCCCTGGAGAAGGAAATGGCAACCCACTCCAGTAGTCTTGCCTAGGAAATTCCAAGGACAGAGAAGCCTGGTAGGTTACAGTCCATGGGTCACAAGGAGTTGGGACAGAACAACTAAACAACAACAGTAACACAACCAGTGTAAGTATATATTTTACATTAAAAAAAAAAAAATAAAAAATAAATAAATAAATAAATAAATAAAAAATATATATATATATATATATATGTGTGTGTGGTGGATTGGACTCTGCCTCCAGGCTGTAAACAGCCTAGCCCATAGTTTAGACAAATGCAAAACAGCCCAGGGCAACAGCCAGTATAGTAAAGGACTAGAAATGCCTCTCCTGGGAAACAATCAAAAGCAATGCCTTACAGGCTCACATTCAGTTCTACGCTGGTGTGTGTGGCAGAGAAGCAGGCTTCAAAAGGCAGTTGGGAGTAAGGAAGCTTTGAATATGCTGAAGAGGAAAGAAGGGCATCTCAAATAATTGTCTGGGGATGGCACTTTGGCAAATTTCTAAATTTTACAAAAGCTGTTCTCTGAGACAGGAAGCACTGTGCATTGAGGAATTTCCCCCAATATACAGTAAACCCAGGGCCTGATGCCATAGTTGTTCCATAATTGATCTCTGAAGGAAGATTCTCCTGAGTTTCTATTTGGTCATCGTGGTCTCCAAGCAATTGGCACAGACGGACTGATACCTGGTAAGGCTGAGATTCCAGAGACTTTCTCTTTGCATGCATGTGTTTCCACTGTTTCTCTCCTGCCTTCAAATACCCTTGAAAGTCTGGTCAGAAACACACCAAAGTAAGGGTTCTGGGAAGATCACCTTGCTTGTAATAATTACTCAAGAGGCAAGGGATGTGACTATTTTTAAATTTTTTTGCTCGATAATTGTATTTATATGTGACCTATTCAGGTTTTAGACTCCTTAAAAAGTGGGGCTTTTGAATGACTGTAGATTGGGTTAATTCAATCTCTGTATTCCTGAGAAGGTTTATCGATCAGGATGACACCGTATCAGTCAAGATTCTTCATCTATACTACATGTCTATTGCAAGTCAACAAGGGAATTCTACTAATCACAGTAAATCTGGGACCCCATCCACTGGATGTTCCATCTCAAGCCAAAACTTCCATAAGTGCTGGGGCAGAAGGACTAAGCAAAGTGCTCACTGGCTCATAAATTTTCCACCAGGAAGTAACACATTGTTTCAACTCACATTCCATTGGTCAATGTGAGCCTAATTTCAAAGATAGCAGCAAAGTGAAATCCTATCATGTGTGATGAAAGTTTAAAGGAGAAAATCTTGAGTTCACCATGCTGATGATTCTCACAGAAAATGGTATTATTCCAAAAGAAGAAGCCAGAGCTGCCAATGGCAAAGTTTCTATGCAGAATCTGAGTGTAACTCTTCTGAGATTAAGCGGAGTAAATTGGTAAGAGCTATAACTTCTTTGCACTTAAATTTATATAAAGGAAAGAATTTAGTTCTTGGACTTTCAATGTGGGGCTGTTTTTATATTTCTGATATTACATTACTTGAAGGATTCTATGTTGTCATCTGGGCTCACTGCCTGATTTCACACTCTATCAACTAGCAGCTGAGCATAAACTGAAATGAGAAATAGAATAGGGACTTATTTTCAGCAAAGAACACAGACCAACCTTGCTGATAGTTTAATTCATGCTCCTCCTCTGTACCATTCTAGAGCCTTCTGGTAACAAAAGATACAGCTCCCACCTGTGGTCACAGGAGGATATTCAGAGGAGTTGGGGTTGGTATGAAGAGTGTGGTTTCAAGAAATAAGAAGGAGGAGAAATTGACCATCTTCTCTACCAAGGGAAATCATCACACTGGGCATGGAAACTTTGAGAATTAATAAAGAAGAAAAAGCTACGGACTCTCAGGGAAGGGCATTAGGCCTTTGGATGAGCAGTCCTAACCCAAGGCTTAGAGAAACAATATTGGGATACCTGGTTGTTGCCATGGATCCAGACTGCAATCCCCAGTTACTCATAATAAAGCTGATTTTTTTTTAATGTATTCATTTATTTTAATTGGAGGCTAATTACTTTACAATATTGTGGGGGGTTTTGCCATACATCGACATGAACCAGCACGGGTGCACATGTCCCCCGACCCTGAACCCCTCTCCCACCTCCCTCCACACCCTATCCCTCTGGGTTGTTCCAGAGCACCGGCTTTCACTGCCCTGCTTCATGCATCAAACTTGTACCGGTCATCTATTTTACATGTGGTAATATACATGTTTCAATACTACTCTCTCAAACCATCCCACACTCGCCTTGTACCACACAGTCCAAAAGTCTGTTCTTTACATCTGTGTCTCTTTTGCTGTCTTGCGTATAGGGTTGTTGTTTTAAAACTCCCCATCTAACTACTGCGTCTACTTCTCAAATAGTTTGAAAGTTGGAAGAGGAAAAGGTGTGACTAAAACCAGAACAGACACACTTAGAAAAGCTTCAAGCAGAGCACATCTTTCAAATATAACCTTAGAGCCTGAAAATATAAGATGAATAAAATTGGAATCATTTTAGAGAAAGAAGAAAAAAGGAAGTTAGAAGTCCATCCATTCAGCATGCCCCCACCTCCTGCAGAGCCTCTGCATGCTCTTAAGAGGACAGCTTGAAAGTCACTGCCTTAAACAATTAGAATCACCAGTCATCTGATGCACATGGTGAACTGGCCAGAAATGGCTACCCACTCCAGTGTTCTTGCCTGGGAAATCCCACGGACAGAGGAGCCTGGCAGGCTATAGAGCATGGGGTCGCCAGACTCGGCATGACAACAACTAAACAACAACAATACATTGACCAAGGGCCTGTGAGCTGTCCTGGCTCAAAACCCTGAGCACAGCTGATCAGACGACTTGTCCATAGAATCTGAGAAGACCACACACACAAAAGTAAGGCTGTGAAATGTAGGTGACCCTGAAACGGTACTGAGAAGCGTCATGAACTTGAAAAGAACCACAAAGCATAAGGAAAATGAAGAGGCAAAAGCTGTTAAGAGGGAAAACCTAATCCAACAGTTAAGTCAAAAAGAAGTGAAACACGCAGAATGAGAGTCCCATTAGGGACTTCCCTGGGGTTCAGTGGTTAAGACTTCACGCTTCCACTGCAGGGGGCTTGAATTCCATCTCTGGTTGGAGAACTAAGACCTCACATGCCTCTGGGCGCAGTCAGAAAAAAGTGAGTCCCATTAGTAGTGAAGCACTTAAGCAGAAATCTACCAACGGTTGTAGCTGAGGTCCCTTCACAGGGCATTTGGTGATTCCTTCCTCACTTGCACACAGTCAGCAGTCAAGAAATAGATACTTTACAAACTGAAAACAAAGACTGTTGTGTCTTGTCCCATTCTCCAGTCCCTACTCTTCTTGAAACTTTGATGTTTCCTTTCCCCAGGTTCCCACATCCTCCTCAGAACATGCTCCTCATTGCTTGGCAGCTTAAGTGAGAATTTGTTCACACTGAAGCAAAAGAATGTGCCTGAAGCAGGGACATACCACAGTGAGAGTACTTTCAGAAAATTGAGGTGTAGAGGACAGAACCTCTGGGAATATACTGAGAGAACTGGAGCTCAGGAGAGAGGCCACGGCAAAAGTTGATCTGAAGGTCATGCCCATAAAAGCTCTACAAAGCAGATCACACAGAGAAAAGGAATAAGTGGGTCCTGAGGAAATCCTTCACTTAAGGGAGGAGAAGGGACAGAGGAGGTAAAGGAGACAGAAGTCATATTTTTGGAAGGCCCCAGCCTGTTTTGCATCTGGGTCAGCTATACTCCTTTGCACTGACCATTCAAACAGGGCTGCTTTTATCTTACACAAAATACTGTGGTAGGAAACCTCTTTCCCTGGCTTCATGTTTTCATGGAGAGGGACTATTGCAGGAGAAACTATCCTGGCTTCTGGCCCACCCCCTTACTCACGCCTCCCCAGGAGAGGAGAAATGACTTACCTAATTGGTAAACAGGAAAGAAAAACAGGCCTAGTGAGCAGACTGAGCAAACGCAGCTGGAATGACATAGGGGTGAACCCACTAGGCTCTCAGCTGTGTGCTCCAGTCTGAGCTCTGCAGCAGTCAATCCAAGAGGCTCTTTTGAACCCATGTGCCAATCTCTCAACTGGTTCTAAAATTCGGGTAGGACAAAGAAAGGTGTTTTAACTTTCACTCTATTGTAGACTCCTTACTCAGAAGCAGACTTTGAGACAGAGGTCAGCATGCAGGAAGGTGGCTAGGGAATGAGGAAGAGAAGCGGGAAAATAGGAGATGAAGTTAGGCTGTGATGTCTCTCGGGGCTGCCAGATTTAGCAAATGAACGTGCAGCGTGCACAGTTAAACTCAAATTTCAGAGAAATAGCAAAAAGAATTTTAGCAGCAATATGATCCACGCAATACATGGGATACCCTGATTTTTAAAAATTATTGTTTATCTAAAATTCAGATTTACCTAGACATGCTGTATTTATTTTATCCGGCAACCCTACAGCCTCAACCAGCTGACAGGGAGCCCTGGGGCTGGGAGAGGCCTTCCAGTCTGTCCTGAGTAGGACAAGGGTGCTGGGATGTTACAGCTGTACTCAGGCTAGTCAGCCGACACAGAGGCTCCTGAGGACAGGGTGGAAGCTTGAGCAAAGTGGTTCTCTTCAGTCGCAAGCAATTCCTGGAAAACGACTGGCAGCTGGAGAACGTCAGCCAACCACAATCCCAACAGCTCGGGGTGGTGGGAGGATGCCCTTCAGTCCTGGAGGGGGTAGTCTAGGTGATGCAATACAGCTTCCACACCCTACATTTCCTCCCCACAAAAACCCTCTAACAATGAAGCATTATTTATTCAGTCCCTTCTGTGTTTTCAGCAATGTGCTCAGTACCACAGACACTTACCTCATTGAAAACTGTCACTTGATGAAAAGAGAGAAGCCTATCTAAATGTTTGATGAATGAGCTCTCAATTTTTTTATATTGAGATTCTCCTGCTTTTTTCCTTGGTCTTTCCAAATGGGTGGACCCTGTCACAGTTTTCCTTTCAAAAAATTTTTTGAAGACACATTTAATTCTATTCCCATCTGAGATGGTAAAGAATCTGCCTGCAATGCAGAAGACCCAGTTTCTACCACTGGATTGGGAAGATCCCCTGGAGAAGGGAATGGCTACCCACTCCAGTATTCTTGCCTGGTGAATTCCATGGACGGAGGAGCCTGGTGGGCTACAGTCCATGGGGTCTCAAAGAGTTGGACATGACTGAGTGACTAACATACTCAAAAATTTACAATAAGATAAGGAAAAAAGATACTTCCTTAATTTGAAAAGTAGTTTCTACCAAAAACCTGAAACATCTTATTCTTTTTTTATTCAACTCTCTCTTTTAACTCTTTATTATAAAAGTTTTCAAGCATATACAAATATAGGGAAAAGAGATTAATGAGCTCCATGTATCTATCACTCATCTTCAACAATTACTAACATTTTGCTAATTTTCAAATGTCATTCTGAAAAAATATTAGACCACATCTTCAAAAAAGTCAGGAACTATATATAATGACACCTATGGTCAATAATTTTGTACTGGAGTTAACAGTCAACACAAAAAGGGCAAAAAAAATAAATATGAATATTGGCATGGTAGACAGATATCAGGAAAATTCAAAGCAATCACATAATATTCATATGGACTAATTAAATATTTCTAGAAACACAGAAACAAGATCAACATAAAAATCTACAGCTTTTCTATAATATGATTTTGAAAATGTAATAGAGAAGAAAGCCAAATTCAGTTTCAATGAATCTCTGAATTAATTAGGAAAAACTTAAATTATGAAATTTATTAAAGATAACCATATAATTTTAATGAAAGCCATAAAAGATATTCCTAGATTAAAAGGTTTATTATCAGCCAGATATTAATGCTCCCCAAGTTAAATTAAAAATGTGATATAATTTTAGTGTATTTTATAGAACTGAGCTTCCCAGGTAGCTCAGAGGTAAAGAATCTGCCTGTTAATGCCAGAGCCACAGGAGACACAGATTCGATCCCTGGGTCAGAAAGATCCCCTGGAAGAGGAAATGGTAACCCACTCCAGTAATCTTGCCGTGATAATACATGGACAGAGGAGCCTGGGGTTGCAAAGAGTCAGACATGATTGAGCACACATTTTATAGAATTGGCATGCTAGTTTTAAAATTTATGAGATGAGACAAAAAACTCAAGGGTTTTTTTTAGAACAAAAAACAGGACTAACTTCAGCAGGTATCACAATGTATATTATAAAGTCACAGTAATTGAAATAATGTGGCACTGTGAAAAACAGTCAGTGATCTTAGTATGTGATAAGTGAGTCATTTAAAAATCAGAAAGATACTGGCATATTATTTAAAAACTGGTGTTAGGACACAGAGCCTTTCTCACACCATACATAAAAAACATAAATTCCACATGTATTTGAGATGTACATTTATAAAGGCTAAAAGAAAATATGGGAAAATATATTTATACCTTGGGGAGAGAAAGCAATCTCTTTTTTTGGCCACAAGGTTTGTGGGACCTTAGTTCCCCAACCAGGAATTGAACCCTGGCCAGAGTCTGAACTACTGGATTACCAGGGAATTACCCAAGAGAAAGCTATCTTGACAAAACATAAAACTCAACATACATTATGTGTATGGCAGAAGACATATAAACAAAGTTGAAAAGCAAGTGAATTATGACAAAATATATTTGCAACTGATATAATAAAATTTTATACTTTATTTTACTTTAAATACATATGTATCTCAGTTTATCTGAGTTATCTAAATACAGACAAATATTTTAAATATATATATATTCATACGAAGAATCTATCGATCACTGAAAAAACAACCCAAGAGTTGACGTCTATCCCTATGGGGTTTTTCCTATAGACTCGCATGCTCACATTGTTGGAGATGCCTCATGGAGTTAACTGGGTGGTTTTGCTTCATTCACAGAACGATTTGTTAGATCTCTGGAAAGAACTATAAGAATCACTAAAAGTATGAGAGACCTAGTAATTCATTTCTCTACCTTAGGTATTAACATATCCCACAGTCTGTATTATTCTTGGGTGTAATAGCTTTGAAGTGTATATGATTTGAACTCATTAGGTTTAGAGGGTGTCTGAAAACCTAGGCAAATCCATCTACACTGACCCTACAAGTCACCCCAAAGTAAATTACGTGAAGAACTAGGTCCCAAAGATCCGAGGTAGGGAAATGTTTGATATTACCAGTGTGTGTATATTCAAGTGGAGACAAAAGAAGTCCAACTAAAAGAATTATGGGCTGACTGACAGGACAACTGTGGATTAAGCATAGATTCTTTTAAAAAGAGATCTTCTTAAAATTGCTTCCCAGGTTTCTTTTTTTTTAAATATTTATTTATTTAGTTTTTGACTGCCTTGGACCTCAGCTGCAACCCGCGGGATCTCTGTTGTAGTGCTTGGGCTCTGCAGCTGTGGCATGCAGGCCTAGCTGCCCCACGGCGTATGGGATCTTAGTTCTCTGACCAGGGACTGAACCTGTGTCCCCTGCATTCAAAGGCAGGTTCTTAACCACTGGACCACCAAGGAAGCCCCCCAAGTTTCTTTTTAAATTATCATCCCTTTTGAAGACACCAAAACTAAAAGTTAAAAATGATCAATTACAGATTATTTCTTGGAGAATGATTACGTGGTGTTCAACAGCCAAAGACCTTGGTCCTACATACAAATATTTGTGAGCTATTACACCTATCTGTTTAAGTTAAACTGATGAAAGTATGTATGTGCATTATTTATTTATTATTCTTTGAGGCTCACAGACAATCTTCCATTAATTGCATCTTCATAGAAGGTAAAGGTCTTTTCCAATTTCACACCATTCAGGAATACGGAAATGACACTAAAACTTCATGCTACTCTTGGAACTCTGTACTCCATCCTAGGATCAGCGCCTGGCATCATTTAGAGATTGAAATAAAGTAAAACTTTGGGGATGGGAAAAGGGCTGTCTTGAAGATAAACCCTGACTCAAGCTTTGGAGGAACTAAAGTGACTTTGATGGACAGTAGAAGCAATCACATGTAAAATTCTTTAAATAACGTACTGACTTTAAATAATTTTGCCTAATGTTACAAATAAATTTTTAAAACCCTTACACTGTAAAAAAAGAAAAATCAACCATCTAATTAAAAATAACCCAATTGAAAACTAGGTAAAGAATATAAGTATACAACTTGCAGATGACAACATACAAATATTCAAAACCATATATGAACTATTGTTCATATGATTAAATTTAGTTAATAAAATAATGATATAAAGTTAATGAAAGTTAATAAATCAAATTAATAAAATAGTGAGAAATCAAATTTTTAAACATTTATTTATTTAGCTGAGCCAGGTCTTAGTTGTGGCATATGGCATTTTTAGTTGCTGCATGCAAACTCTTAGTTGCAGTATGTGGGACTTAGTTCTCTGACCAGGTCCCCTGGATTGGGAGCACAGAGTCTTAGCCACTAGATCACCAGGAAAGTCCATGAGATATCAATATTTTTTTAATTTATGATGTATCAATTTTTGACCATCATTCTAAGTCAGAAACTGTAAAAGGTCTGTGATTTTACCCTACTTGCAAGCTGACAAGTTAGCTTACCACAGTGTTATATACATTCTGACAAAAGAATGTAAGCCCCTCCCAACACACACACACACACAAAAGATGCTCTGATCAGCAAATATATGTATAAAATCTGTTTGGTGCTTATGTTCCTAATTTTAAGTAACTGGCATTCAGGTATATGTATTCGCCTATTAGAAGTTTGGTTAGTGTGGGTCAATTAGCACATACATGATCACCTCTGAATGTTGATTAACTGATACAGTGATATTCTTGGACCTGTAAGTCTGGGGAACAGAGTCAGTACCCATATTGATTAGACCAAAGTATTGTAAACCTGCTGGACAATCAACCTCTCCCAAAGACATCTATCTCTCCAACCCTTTGCAGGCAGCCCTTCATCAAATCAAAACTTTTCAGCTGTTGCTCTTTTGAGATTGCTTCCAACCTCTCTTGTTATCATAGTCATTTCCAGTTTGTTGCATGCAAGCATACTAAGTCGCTTCAGTTCAGTTCAGTTCAGTTGCTCAGTTGTGTCCGACTCTTTGCGACTCCATTAACCGCAGCACACCAGGCCTCCCCATCCACCAACTCCCGGAGTCTACCCAAACTCATGTCCAATGAGTCCATGATGCCATCTAACCATCTCATCCTCTGTCATCCTCTTCTCCTCCTGCCTTCAATCTTTCGCACCATTAGGGTCTTTTCAAATGAGTCAGCTCTCCGCATCAGGTGGCCAAAATATTGGAGTTTCAGCTTCAACATCAGTCCTTCCAATGAACACCCAGGGCTGATCTCCTTTAGGATGGACTGGTTGGATCTCCTTGTAGTCCAAGGGACTCTCACGAGTCTTCTTCGGTGCTCAGCTTTCTTTATAGTCCAACTCTCACATCCATACATGACTACTGGAAAAACCATACCCTTGACTAGACAGACCTTTGTTGGCACAGTATATGTCTCTGCTTTTTAATATCCTATCAAGGTTGGTCATAACTTTCCTTCCAAGGAGTAAGCATCTTTTAATTTCATGACTGTAATCACCATCTGCAGTGATTTTGGAGCCCAGAAAAATAAAGTCAGCCACTGTTTCCACTGTTTCCCCATCTATTTGCCATGAGGTGATGGGACCGGATGCCATGATCTTAGTTTTCTGAATGTTGAGCTTTAAGTCAACTTTTTCACTCTTCTCTTTCACTTTCATCAAGAGGTTTTTTAGTTCCTCTTCACTTTCTGCCATAAGGGTGGTGTCATCTGAATATCTGAGATTACTGATATTTCTCCCAGCAATCTTAATTCCAGCTTGTGCTTCCTCCAGCCCAGCGTTTCTCATGATGTACTCTGCGTATACGTTAAATAAGCAGGGTGACAATATACAGCCTTGATGCTTCAGTCGTGTCCAATTCTTTTTGACCCAATGGACTGTGGTCCGTCAGGCTCCTCTGTCCATGGGATTCTCCAGGCAAGAATACTGGAGTGGGTTGCCATTTCCTCCTCCAGGTCCAGTTTCTTAGTACCTGTTGAAAAAATATATCATCCAAAAAAAAAATCATTCAAACTTCAACACACCACTCCAGATACAATCTGAACAGCACAGATAACATCTCTACTGGACCCTATTTTTGTCTGAATGTGCCCTAAATATGAACAGGCTTTTTCACTAGTTGCTACACCTGTAGAATCTTCTCAAGCTTGTATTTAACCCCAGCTCCCAAGTCCATAGGAAAGGAAGACAGTGAAAGTAACAGATGAGAACTTGTGCTGTGGAGTCAGACTTCCTAGGTTTGAATTCCAGCTCTGCCATGTGCCGACTAGGTAACACTGGGAAAGTTACTTCATGTCTTTAATCTTAATTTTCTCACCTGTAAAATATGAGAAGATAAGAACATCCACCTCAAAGAGTTGTTTGTAAAGACTGAGTAAGTTACCTCAGGAGAAATATTTGGTACAATGCAGGCTATTTTCCATGCATCTCACATTGCACTGAATACATCTTGTTTCAGCCTCACAAGAATGCTATGATGGACATATTATTGCATCCATTTTACATACGGAAAATCTGAGTTGCATCAAGCTCAAGTAGCTTGCCTGAGGTCAAATAACTGCTAAATGGCAGAGCCAGGGTTGCAATAAGATCTTTCTGACTTCAAAGACCAAATTATTTCTCTTGCACCATTTAAAGGCATTCTCCCCCTTCCTGTATTACTACATTTTTTTAAGCCTTTAGAGAGCATAATAAAGGGGTTAGGAGGGCAAGCTCTCTCAGAGCAGACTGCCTTGCTTGATGATCTGGGACAAGTTATTTAACTTCTTCATGCCTCAGTTTCCTCACCTCTAAAATAAGAGTTTTAGTACTTTATAACCTACCTCAGAGATTTCAGAGCTGACTAAATAAGATAGCATTAAACACAGTGCCTACTGACTGGCTAGGATATAACAGAAGTAAGGTGTGTTATTCACACTCCAGGTCACCTTGCTGATATTAACCAAGTCTGCTTAGGAAACCATTTTTTAGTATTTCCAGGGATCCACTTCAAATTTATTAAATTTCTCTGAACTTTCTCAAATATGCACTTTACTACATCTAAGATATATCAGGCTATGTCTAGAATTCTTTTACTCACTTTTATGAACCCAAGATGACAGGGTTGAAAGGAGAGAGACATAAAAGCTATCATAACTCAAAAAAATGCATAATAAGGCCCAGAAATAATAGACAGTTGGCTTCAGCTATGACTCATCAAGGGCTACTTGCATCAGTTCCTACTGCATTACCACAACTCACTTCTCTTATTGCTCAGCCCTGTATATTTATCACCCGAAACTCACATTTGAGGGTACTGATTACAAAACGTTCTTTTGTACATAGCCCAGCTGCCAGGAGATCCCACCCCCACACTCAGCAAAAGTGGGTTCAGATAACTAAGCTTTCAGTGTTTAAAGACTGAAGGAAAAGGAACTCATAAATCCCACATAAGTTCTGTGAGATATTTATTACTGGCTCCGTTTTACTGCTGAGGAAGATGGGCTTGTCATGGCCATTATTTGTATTTTATCCAAATCACAGCATTGGTTAGGGGTGGAGAAAAGAGCTGACCCAAATCTTCCATAATGCCACTGCAGGTGGAAGGAAGAGCCTGTGGGTTGCAAAGAGCAATGCTTCCCGAACTGGTCCTCCATCCATGTGGCCCCTGCATCACTTTTGCAACATCTTTCTACCTCCTATGGGATTATTTGCTTAATTTTTTTTAATTGATGCACTTTTTTGCTACCTAAGTTAATTAGGGAATTTCAGTCTAAATAATAATTACTGTGAAATAACAAGTTCTATACACCATGTATATTTTATATAATAAATTTTTAAGTGTATTCATTTCCTAGGGCTGCCATAACAAAATACTGTAAACTGGGTGGGTTAAAACAACAGAAATGCATTCTCTTACTATTTACGAGGCCAGAAGTTCAAAAAAAGGGGTCAACAGGGTTGCTTCCTCTTGGAGGAGGAACTATTCACACCCCTCTCCTGCGTTCATGCTCAGGCATGTACGACTCTGAAACCCCATGGACTGCAGCCTGCCATGCTCCTCCGTCCATGGAATTTTCCAGGCAAGAATACTGGAGTGGGTTGCCATTTCCTTCTCCAGGGGATCTTCCCAACCCCAGGACTGAACTCACGTGTCCTGAACTGCAGGCAGATTTGTTCCCACTGAGCCCCATGGGAAGCCCTACACCCCCCTCCTAGCTTTCTGATGTCACTTGGCTTATACACACATCAGTCCAATCTCTATCTACATATGTGCATGAGCCTTTCTCTAATGTCTCTGTCCAAATTTCCCTCTCCTTTCTCTTATAAAGACACCAGTCATTGTATTCAAAGCCCACTGTAAGTCTAACATTATTTTGTTAGGTAGTTAGAACAGGGAAAAGGAGTCTAAAATGGCAGTGGCTAAAAGACAAGGAAGGGAAAAGCCCGCGAAAATAGAACAGAGGACGGTCAAAGGAAGGTCCGAGGACCGAGTGAGGACTTCAGGTAGAACAGCGCTCCTGACTAAGCCCAATCTGCATAGGGCAGGCCCAGTGGGAATAAAAAAACATTAAAAAAGGAGCCAAAGGGCTCTTTCTCTCTCTTACCCCACCGCCCCCCCTACCCTGCGCGCTGGCGCGCTCCTCCACTCTCTTCTCTTCTTCCAGGATGGATTCTCCTGCTATCTTCTAAATAAAATAGAGCTGTAACACTGATTTGTCTAAGAGCTATGACACGGTTTGTCCAAGACCAGAGAGCTGTGACGTGCTGAGGGGACTTTAATGTCCGTCACTCCAAATCTTTGTTGTGACGAGACAGAGAACCAAGGAGCACACACTCGCCTGACAATTTCATCTCAACATCCGCAACTAATTACATCCGCAAAGACCCTGCAGCCACTTAAGGTCACCTTGTGTGGTTCTGGGTGAGGCTCTGGAATTTTGAGACAGACACAATTCAAGCCACTACAAGTGAATAATGACCACAGGTTTTTTTGAAAGTTTATCCATATACCACCGAAAATCATCTTGCATTCTGATAGTGGTTTGCAAACCACACTAGGGAGACACTGATATATACATGTGTATTTGGAGGTCCTTGGGCACCTCTCTACTTTTAAAAGCAGCAAGCTTTATAGTCTGGGTGGTTGCGCTTCCTTCACTCATTTAAACCAGTGCATGTTTTGGTAAATCAAGAAGTTTGTCCCCTAGAGACTTCCTTGGTGGTCTAGTGGTTAAGACTTCACACAGTGGGGTGTGGGTTCGATCTCTGGTTGGGGAACTAAGATCCCACATGCCTTGCTCACAGCCAAAAAGAAAAAACAGGGAGTTGGTCCTCTAGATAGAGCTGATTCGATTCTCTGATTTTGAGAACTCAGGAAATATTGTTAATAATAGATTGTTTCAAGTGCTATTTCAAGAAGGTAGATGAACACTAGCTTATTACATGGTTCATTATTTTCAGAAATCAGCAGCTATACATGTACAGGTCTCTGTGGGGTTGTATGTGGGGATTTATTACGTCTTCTCTCCAGAAAGATGACCAAAGGATCTTAAGGCAGATTTGCAATATAAAAGAAGCCATTAGGCAACCCTGGACATTGTGAAATTCCATCCTGTGTAGAAAGGCAGGATGCCTGAGAGCATTGTAATCAGGAACCCAGAGTAAGTCCAAATTTTCAGTCTGGAGAAGAAGGATGGAAAGAGGAATTTTACTCTCAGCCACCTTTATGTGAACTTCCATGTGAATCACAGGTTGAATAAACCTTGGTTTTTCCATTTAAGATAATATTCAGAAGACCTGACACTTCTAAATGCACAGACTTCAGTTCTCCCTAAAAACTATGCATTGGACAAAGGAAATTAAAGATCTCAGGAAAGACATTTTTTCTAACCATTCTTCTTTTTAACTTAGATGGTTTTTTGTTCCCAAATATTAAAAACATAAGAGGGGAAACTGTCTTAAATTAAAAATTATGAGGTGGTAGAGATCAATTGTTGTATGGGCTTGAGGCAAAATATAATAAAAGATGCATAAGAGCAGATGCTGTGCTTGGAAATAAGTCAACAAGCACATTTCCATAACCACATATGGTGCAGAGCTTTCACATACACACTACCTTAGTGTTTACACTGAGTTAAATAATTCAAGATGGTGTAACCAGCTTATAGAAATGTGATAACACTTTAAATAAATTGGATTATTGCCATAACAAATAACCTAGACAAAACAACAAACAAAAAACAACCCACTTAGACAAGAGGAGGTGGAGAAGGCCCCAAAATGAAAGGTTCAGTGTTCGTTGGCAAAACCTCAAGATCACACTTTGTGGATCAACCTACAAACACATCTTAAAGAAGCCACCCAAAGGCACGTGTAGGAATGACTGCCGGTCTTCAGTGTTTGTCACTCAGTACCACCCAGCGCCACTGCCAAAAGAGAGCTTCGATAAGCCTTTCTGCAGAAATTTCCTCCAACTGTCCTCTCACCTCGTAAGAAAATGTGTCCCCTTACCTTTTAATCATGCCTAGGTTCTCGTGCTGTGCATTGCCCAAAGGAACAGGAAGGTGTTGAAGGGTTGAGGATGAGCAACTCCAAATGAAACTATTGCTTTGCCAGAAACACCCGTTTTTAACAAGGGACAGGCAGCATTCTGATATGTTTTTAGAGGGAAGGAACTGGGGGTGGGGGTGGGGGGCAGAAGGGCCCACTGGAGGAAACCTGGAGAATGAGAAAGAAATTGTGGCTGACTTCTACCCCTCTTCAGGAATTCAAAGCAGGTATCAATGTACTAAAAGTTGTATGGAAACACTCCAGGAAACACACCTGTTTAACCTGGTTTAACATAACCTTTCTCAGATCCCCTTGAGATTTGCCCCTTGATGGCAAATCCCCTTCCTCACTTAACATCTTTTAACATCCCAAGCCTTCAAGAGGTGTTTTAAGGAAAGTGCTAGCCTAAGTCAGCTCCAAGATGGCCCCTCTGATTCTCGCCTCCTAGGAATCACAGCCCGGTACAGACCCCTCCCACATTTAATAGAGTTGATCGATTCACAGAAAATGATACTGCAGAAATGAGACAGTGTGACTTCCAAGGCTGGGCCATTAAAGACACTATGGCTTTCACCTTGCACTCTCTTGGACTACTCACCCTGGGAAAAGCCAGCCACCACGTCATAAGGCCGCTCAAGCTGCCAGTGGACAGAACCACGTGTAAACGGACTCAGCGCGTGGGACTGAGCTGTCGTGGAAGTGAATCCTGCAGCCTCGGTCAAGCTTCCAGATGACTTCAGCTCCAGCTGACACCAAATTTCAAACCACAGAGACTATGTGAGATCATAAATATTTATCGTGGTTTTAAACCACTAGTTTAGAGGCAATTTATGCAGCAGTAGATAACTGGTACACAGAATATTGGGCTTCCCAGATGGCTCAGTGGTAAAGAATTTACCTGCCAATGCAGGAGACACAGGAGATGTGGGTTCAATCTCTGAGTCAGGAAGATCCCCTGGAGGAGAAAATAGCAATCCACTTCAGTATTCTTGCCTGGGAAATCCTATGGACAGAGGAACCTGGTGGGCTACAGTTCATGGCGTCACAAAAGAGTCAGACATGACTTAATGACTATTTACCTAAAGCACTGAGTATTAATCATTTTCGTTTGTCATGTAACCATCATGAAGCTATAGTGTAGAATATGCTTGTACACTACACTACCTCTCTAGACACAGTTAACTGGTTAAGGGATGGATTCAAACCTGAAGTCAAGTCAATTAGGATCATTCCGTAGGATTTCTGTAACTGCCACTGGACAAACAGATTTATTCTCTGGTGGTGAGGCCAAGTGTATGGGACTAAGGAGTTGCCAGTGGCAATATTTCAAATTTCAAACTTTTATTTCTAAGGAAAAGAAGTTGACAGCACAGAGAGAAGCAGGGTTGAGAGATTAAGGAAAAATACCTCGTAGGATTCAAGTTCTTAATTCCAGAGACCCCTGATAGCACGTGCCCCTCACCCTTCTCAATGTGAGCCTTTCAGCAAGTTTCCCTTTTTGCATAAGTTAGTTTCAGCTGGGTTTCTAAACCTTGCCTCCAAAAGAATCTTGACTGATACGCCCCGACACGACTTTATGCTTTCCCTAGCACAGCACTGGTGACTCGGCTGTAGCTGCTTTTGCTTTTCTAATTCCGCGTCCACAGAGAGCGCCTTCAGGCTCTCAGCATCTGCCCTTCGCTGCAAGCTGCACTCAGCAGGCGAGGCCTCTGACCGCCATGTCTGATTTCACCACCTTGGGCCCTGCACCGTAGTTGATTCACTCAAGGTGGACCAATCAGATTCTCCTTCTAGGAGTCTGGAACTGAGACCCACCCACTCTGGACACAGAAACCCCTTCGCACCAACAACAGCACTCTCAGAGAAGACTGTAACTCTAGCCAGTAAGGTGCCCCAAGCTGCCCTAGTCCCTGCTCCTCCTGTGAAATCTCTAAGAACCTCCAGAATTCTTCTAACAATCTTGCACCTGGGTCACTTCCGCTCCCCAGAGCCAAAAGAAACTTGACTAGTGCATGCTCCCATTACTGAATTCTCCATGCAATCGGGAGAGCTCACAAGTTCATCATTACATCTCCAAGGCCAGCACAGCCCCTCGGGTGGAGTCAGAACTCGATAAATATTTCATGAATGACTGAAGCTCACTGCCCCAGTGGTATATACTCTTCCTCCCACCTAGATGGGAAAACCTCAATCCTCTCATTCTCTTGCCTTCCAGGTAATGAAGTCTTCTGTCCTGGAATTAGTTCTCCCTTGTGCTATCAGCTACAGGGACCAGAAAGTCCTCTGTAGGCACCACATCTCATCCTTGATGAAGGAAATAATGTTAGAACTAGAAGTTCCAGACCTCCCACCATCCAAGAAACTCGACCGGTGACTGCACACCCAGGGTCACAAGTCCCACCACTTGCTTTTACTGTGTACCTTGCTATGCTGACCACATGCTTTCCACGGCCGCCGCTGGAGTTATCCCGCACGCCATGGTTACAGGTGGCTCTCACTTTCAGAGGTCATTACTCTTCTGGTCCCTGTTCCCAGCACGGCTGCTGTGGCTGTTTTGCAGCCCCTTGGCCTGGAGCCTGCCAGGCTCCTCTGTCCATGGGATTCTCCAGGCAAGAATACTGAAGTGGGCCATTTCCTTCTCCATCCCAACATTGCAGAAGAGGTTTTTTATCATGACCTCACTGCTTTGGGTTGGGAAAAATGAGTTCCAGGGAAATTTCTACCTTCTTATAGAACCATCCTTCTAAAAACAGACTTCATGTATGATATAGAATGAGAACTGGTGGGGAATGGGACAGAGCAGAAGGCTTATTAATCAAGCTCAAGAACTTCCAATCGCAAGAAGAGGCCTTAAGAAACCATGACTATGGGACTTCCCTGGTGTCTAGTGGTTAGGACTCTTGAGTTTCCACTACCCGGGGCACAGGTTTGATCCCCAGTCAGGGAAATTCTGCATGCCATGTGGTGTGGCTAGCAGAGGATAAAGAAGCAAAGTGTAGTGGGCAATTGTTGACTTGACTACCTAAAACTTCCCCTTTCTAAAAGTACTCAGAGCTTCCTTTGGGGAGCTACTTCTCCTCTGTGCTTAGTCATGGGGGGATTGATACCCCTTCAGCTCCAGACCTAACTAGCCTGAGCCAATCACCTTTTATCTCAGTGATCTATCATCATGTAGCATTTCTCTGGTCACAGCAACTATTGACATGACCCAAAATGGTTTAATCAGAATGAAGCCCAGCATTTTATTTGATATTTGGAGGGGAAAGTCTATCTTTCTCTGACACAAAAGTACATAGGTTCAGGAGCTATTGACAGTCACCTTGCAACTGTATGGGCAGGGAAACTCTGGATAAAGCTGGCACTTGAAAGGTGAACTTGAAAAGTGAACTAAGTCCCAAGTGACATAATTGAGCTCCCAGATCAAACCAGCCCTAAAGGCCATTCTACCTCAACTTTGCATGGCCATAAGCCAATAAACCATCTAACAGGTCAGATGAGTTTGAGTTCAGCTTTCTGTTGCTTAAGACCTAAACGGTATGAACCAGTTCACAAGGGCTAAGTAGCAGCAGCCACACGCTAGATTCTGCACAGAACTATGGGGATGGTCTTCTATACTCTCAGTCCTGCCCCTGAATGGGTAAAAACCTACTGGTTTTTAAATGGTGGACTTATAGCTACTCTCTCAGAGTTGTGTTTTGTACAGCCTCTTTTAGCAGAGCTAAAAAATGTTTCACCCTCTGCATCATCTATATTCAATTTTTAAAAAAGATGTGGTATATACATATATACAATGTACTTTTATTCAACCATTAAAAGAAAGAAGAACTCCTGCCATTTACAAAAATATAGATGGTCCTTCAGGGCATCATGTTAAGTGAAATGAGTCAGATAGAGAAAGACAAAAAACTGTATGATCTTTCTTACATGAAAGTGAAAGTTGCTCATTGCGTCCAACTGTTTGAGACCCCATTGACTACACAGTCCATGGAATTCTCCAGGCCAGAATACTGGAGTGGGTAGCCTTTCCCTTCTCCAAGGATCTTCCCAACCCAGGGATCAAACCCAGGTCTCCCATATTACAGGTAGATTCTTTACCAGCGGAGCCACAAGGGAAGACTCTCTTACGTGGGGAATCTATAAACAACAGCAGCAAATAACCAAGCTCACAGATACAGAGAACAGATCGGTGGTTGTCAGAGGCAGGGGGTGGAGGGTGGAAGAACTGTGTGAAGGGGGTCAAAAGGTACAAACTTCTAGCTATAAAATAATTAAGTCCCAGGGATGTAATGTACAGCATGCTGACTACAGTTAATAACCCTGTATTGCATATTTTAAAGTTGCTAAGAGTAGATCTTAAAAGGTCTCATCACAAGAGAAAACAATTTTAACTATGTAACAGATGTTAACAATTTATTGTGGTGATTATTGCACAAGATATACAAATATCAAATCATCATGTTACACATCTGAAACTAATATAATGATAATGTATGTCAACTATACCTCAACAGAAAAAAAAATTTATTTAAAAAAAAAAAAGCTACCCCACTACTACAACACAATATAAAAAAGATAGTATGTTCCCCACTAGAAAATAGTGAGGCTCTTTTGCAGTTAACAGTACAAAGAATTTCAGTGAAATTTCTCCCTTCAGTCCTACAGAATAAACATGACACTGGACACTTCTCATGGAAAAGAAATGCAAAAAGGCAAAATGGTTGTCTGAGGAGGCCTTACAAATAGCTGTGAAACAAAGAGAAGCAAAAAGCAAAGGAGAAAAGGAAGGATATTCCCATTTGAATGCAGAGTTCCAAAGAATAGCCAGGAGAGATAAGAAAGCCTTCCTCAGTGATCAATGCAAAGAACAACAGAATGGGAAAGACTAGAGATCTCTTCAAGAAAACTAGAGATACCAAGGGAACATTTCATGCAAAAACGGGCTCAATAAAGGACAGAAATGGTATGGACCTAACAGAAGCAGAAGATATTAAGAAGAGGTGGCAAGAATACACAGAAGAACTGTACAAAAAGATCTTCACAACCCAGATAATCACGATGGTGTGATCACTCACCTAGAGCCAGACATCCTGGAATGTGAATCAAGTGGGCCTTAGAAGCATCACTACGAACAAAGCTAGTGGAGGTGATGGAATTCAGTTGAAGCTATTTTCAAATCCTGAAAGATGATGCTGTGAAAGTGCTGCACTCAATATGCCAGCAAATTTGGAAAAACTCAGCAGTGGCCAAGGACTGGAAAAAAGTCCGTTTTCATTCCAAATCCTAAGAAAGGCAAATTCAAAGAATGCTCAAACTACAACACATTGCACTCAATTCACACGCAGTAAAATAATGCTCAAATTCTCCAAGCCAGGCTTCAAGCAATACGTGAACCGTGAACTTCCAGAAGTTCAAGCTGGTTTTAGAAAGGCATAGGAACCAGAGATCAAATTGCAACATCCGCTGGATCATCAAAAAGCAAGAGAGTTTACAGAAAAACATCTATTTCTGCTTTATTGACTAGCCAAAGCCTTCGTGTGGATCACAATAAACTGTGGAAAATTCTGAAAGAGATGGGAATACCAGACCACCTGACCTGCCTCTTGAGAAACCTGTATGCAGGTCAGGAAGCAACAGTTAGAACTGGACATGGAACAACAGACTGGTTCCAAATAGGAAAAGGAGTACATCAAGGCTGTATATTGTCACCCTGCTTATTTAACTTATATCAGAGTACATCATGAGAAATGCTGGGCTGGAAGAAGCACAAGCTGGAATCAAGATTGCCAGGAGAAATATCAATAACCTCAGATATGCAGATGACACCACCCTTATGGCAGAAAGTGAAGATGAACTAAAAAGCCTCTTGATGAAAGTGAAAGAGGAGAGTGAAAAAATTGGCTTAAAGTTCAACATTCAGAAAACTAAGATCATGGCATCCGGTCCCATCACCTCATGGGAAATAGATGGGGAGACAGTGGAAACAGTGTCAGACTTTATTTTTGGGGGGTCCCAAAATCACTGCAGATGGTGACTGCAGCCATGAAATTAAAAGACGCTTACTCCTTGGAAGGAAAGTTATGACCAACCTTGATAGGATATTAAAAAGCAGAGACATTACTTTGCCAACAAAGGTCCGTCTGGTCAAGGCTATGGTTTTTCCAGTGGTCATGTATGGATGTGACAGTTGGACTGTGAAGAAAGCTGAGCACCGAAAAATTGATGCTTTTGAATTGTGGTGTTGGAGAAGACTATTGAGAGTCCCTTGGACTGCAAGGAGATCCAACCAGTCCATCCTGAAGGAGATCAGTCCTGGCTGTTCATTGGAAGGACTGATGCTGAAGCTGAAACTCCAATACTTTGGCCACCTCATGCGAAGAGTTGACTCATTGGAAAAGACCCTGATGCTGGGAGGGATTGGGAGCAGGAGGAGAAGGGGACGACAGAGGATGAGATGGCTGGATGGCATCACCGACTCAATGGGCATGAGTTTGAGTAAACTCCAGGAGTTTGTGATGGACAGGGAGGCCTGGCATGCTGCGATTCATGGGGTCACAAAGAGTCAGACACGACTGAGTGACTGAACTGAACTGGACACTTGTCTCACTAAATTCTACGTTTCCATGATGCTACACACTTAAAAAATGCACAAGTGCAAAAACTACTAGATTTATTTTACTCTTATACCATTTTATATACTGTCCTATCAAAACTTGAGAACTGTATAAACTCAGCAGATTTATTTAGAACACTATTTCTTTATTATTGAGACAATAAAAATTGGATTGTGCGTCCACATTTTCAAGGATTTGAGATGGAGGAAAATATTAGCAAACAATAAGGAAATTAGTGTAATATAATTTCTTGCAATCAATTTTTCTTGCAAATGGTATTTATGATAATAAATATGTTTCTACCCTGCTCATTGTTGAAACTTTAAAAACAATCAATGAACATTAACCTTTGGAAATCAAAATGCTACTTAGGTTTTGTTTTGATACATAGGTCTTAAGATCCTACAAAAAAGCGTATATGTATGTGTATATGCATATACATATATATATGTTCGTGTGTGTGTGTGTGTGTGTGTGTGTGTATGGGCTTCCCTGGTGGCTCAGCTGGTAAAGAATCTGCCTGCAATCTGGCGACCTGGGTTTGAGCCCTGGATTGGGAAGGTCCCCTGGAGAAGGGAAAGGCTACGCACTCCAGTATTCTGGCCTGGAGAATTCCATGAACTGTGTAGTCCACAGGGTCTCAAAGAGTCAGACACGACTGAGTGACTTTCACTTCACTTAAATCAACAGGTTACTTAAGAAAAAGATACCTGTTTTTCCTCTCTAAAAGGCTCCCTTCTGGATGACTCCAGTGACTCAATCCTGGTTCCAGCAGGGTTAGTGCCAATCTCAGCAACCCGCGAGCTTCCTCTGACTCCCCCTTTATTTACACTTACCAAGTTGTAAAACTTGGTTTAAAACACAAAATCAAAACCACACATTCTCCTTTCCCAGAGCTCTCCTAAAATATCTCATTTATCCTCAAGGAGCCTGGCATCTCCAAGGGAACGTCCGTTTTCCTCTGTACTGGGCTGTCCAGGAGAGCCAAGCTCGCCCTCATAGATGATGTTGGCCAGTCATGTCAGCCTGGCAGCAAGAACTCGCTCTGGGCTGAAGAAACTGCCATGAGGCTGCCAAGAAAAACAGCACTTTATCTCCACTCCCTCGGGGCCTCTGTGGGCCTGAACCAGAACTGTAATCTGGGCTAGGATCTAAACTTCTACCCGAGGGCAGACCAAATGCTCCAGACCAAGCATCTAGGATTCGTCCCACCTACAAGTGACTCAGGAGTAGGCAAGTTAAAAATCCACCAACCTAAAAGCTAACCTAAACCAGGGCTGCCTCTGAGACCAAACCAGCACTTACTCCTCTTCCAGTGATTTCGTTAGCCTCTGAAGTGAGTTACTCCTTTTAAATATACACCCTGAATATCCTATTGGCCATGCATACCAGTGTTTGATTCAGTGGTATTGTATCAGACTAATTGCAGTTACATCCTAGGATTGATTATTTGATTTAAAATTGTGATTTTCTACACCTGAATTACATGGATCAGAAATTTTAATCCTATAAGTACATTTTACTTCTTCAGAGTATAAAGCCTAGAAATACAAATCAAAAGAAATGAAACATCAAAGGGGAAACGGGTGGGAGGAATTGGGAGACTGGGACTGACTTATTTACACAACTGATACTACATATAAAATGGATAACTAAAGATGACCTAGCATCCGGCATAGGGAACTCTACTTAATGCGCTGTGGTCACCTGAATGGGTGGCAAGTCCAAAGCGGAAGGGATATATGTACCTGTAAGGCCGATTCGCTTTGCTGTGCAGTAGAAGCTAACATACATTATAAAGCAACCACACTGCAATTAAAATGAATAAAAATTTTTAAAGAAATGGAAAAAAAAATATGATTTTCTCATCATCCAAATGCACATCATTCTCTTTCCTAAGCGTATATAGCAGGATGACATATCAAATACTAATTGCTTTGCTTTCAAAGACGGTGTTTGTTGCTCCTGCCCCCCGGCTAGATGGGTGGGCACCCATTACTTTAGAGATTTTTAACAGAGGTACTAAAAATATATACCACATTTTTTTAAAGACCAAAGCCAAAAAAAAAAAAAAAGACCAAAGCCACACTGCAGTGTAAAATAAAGGATTGGAAAGGATATGTAAACAGCTGAGACAGTATTTCCTGAGCACTCCCCCACTCTCCCTCCTACTCCCTACCTGGAGACGGACCTTGGAGTTGGGAAATGGGCAGGGGCGGGAATTCAGACTTAAATTGAAGAAAGTAGGGAAAACCACTAGGCCATTCAGGTATGACCTAAATCAAAGCCCTTATGATTATACAGTGGAAGTGATAAATAGATTCAAGGGATTAGATCTGATAGACAGAAAGCCTGAAGAACTATGGACGGAGGTTCAAGACACTGTACAGGAGGAGGGATCAAAATGATCCCTAAGAGAAAGAAATGCAAAAAGGCAAAATGGTTGTCTGAGGAGGCCTTACAAATAGCTGAAAAAAGAAGGAAGCTAAAGTCAAAGGAGAAAAGGAAAGATATGCCCATCTGAATGCAGAATTCCAAAGAATAGCAAGGAGACATAAGAAAGCCTTCCTAAGTGATCAATGCAAAGAACTAGAGGAAAACAATAGAATGGGAAAGACTAGCAATCTCTTCAAGAAAATTAGAGATACCAAGCGAACACATCATGCAAAGATGGACACAATAAAGGACAGAAATGGTATGGACCTAACAGAAGCAGAAGATATTAAGAAGAGGTGGCAAGAATACACAGAACTATAAAAAAAATACCTTAATGACCCGGATAACCACAATGGTGTCATCACTCACCTAGAGCCAGATATCCTGGAGTGTGAAGTCAAGTGGGCCTTAGGAAGCATCACTATGGACAAAGCTAGTGGAGGTGATGGAATTCCACCTGAGCTATTTCAAATCCTGAAAGACGACGCTGTGAAAGTGCTACACTCAACATGCTAGCAAATTTGGAAAACTCAGTAATGGCCACAGGACTAGAAAAGGTCAGTTTTCATTCCAATCCCAAAGAAGGGCAATGCTAAATAAAAAATGATCAAACTACCACACAAATGCACTCATTTCATATGCCAGCAAGGTCATGCTCAAAATCCTCCAAGCTAGGCATTAACAGTTTGATCACAGAAAAAGCAAGAGAGTTCCAGAAAAACATCTACTTCTGCTTCACTGACTATGCTAAAGCCTTTGACTGTGTGGATCACAACAAACTGTGGAAAATATTTAAAGAGATGGGAATACCAGACCACCTTACCTGCCTCCTGAGAAATCTGTATGCAGGTCAAGAAGCAACAGACCCGGACATGGAACAACAGACTGGTTCCAAATTAGAAAAGGAGTACTTCAAGGCTATATGTTGTCAGCCTGCTTATTTAACTTATATGCAGAGTACATCATTCTAAATGCTGGGCTGGATCAAGCACAAGCTGGAATCAAGATTGCCAGGAGAAATATCAATAACCTCAGATATGCAGATGATACCACCCTTGTGGCAGAAAGCGAAGAGGAACTAAAGAGCCTCTTGATGAAGGTGAAAGAAGCATGTGAAAAAGCTGGCTTAAAACTCAACAGTCAAAAACTGAAGATCATGGCATCCAGTCCCATCACTTCATGGCAAATAAATGGGGAAACAATGCAAATGATGAAAGACTTTATTTTCTTGGGCTCCAAAATCACTGCAGACAGTGACTGCAGCCATGAAATTAAAAGACGCTTGCTCCTTGGAAGGAAAGTTACGATCAACCTAGACAGCATATTAAAAAGCAGAGACATTACTTTGCCAACAAAGGTCCATCTAGTCAAAGCTATGGTTTTCAGTAGTCATGTATGCATATGAGAGATGGACCATAAAGGAGGCAGAGTGCCGAAGAATTGATGCTTTTGAATCGTGGTGTTGGAGAAGACTCTTGAGTCCCTTGGACTACAAGGAGATCAAACCAGTCATTCCTAAAGGAAATCAACCCTGAATATTCATTGGAAGGACTGATACTGAAGCTGAAGCTCCAATATTTTGGCCATGTGATGCGAAGAGCTGACTCATTAGTAAAGATCCTGATACTGGGAAAGATTGAAGGCAGGAGGAGAAGGGGACGACAGAGGACGAGATGGTTGGATGGCATCAGCGGCTCAACAGACACGAATCTGAACGAGCTCCGGGAGATGGTGAAGGACAGGGAAGCCTGGCGTGCTGCAGTCCATGGGTTTGCAAAGAGTTGGACATGACTGAGCAACTGAACAGCAACAGGAGAGGAAGCAAGAAGCTCAAGCACAGAGTGTGCGTGGTGGGGGGAGCAACTGGGCCCTGCAACAGACTCTGCTGACTGTGCCTTGGCATCCACCCTCCTCTTTCTTACTCTCAGAAGCCCAATTCTGTCTGGGTGCCATTTCCCCAAACTTCTTTGCAGTAAACCATGGCCAAGTGACACAGTACTAGCCAATCAGATATAAGCAAAAGTCTGCTAGAGATTTCTAGGAAATGTTTTACTTCTGTGATATAGACTTCATCTTCTCCTTCTTCCTTCCTTAAGTGCAGACTTGATACCTAGCATGCAGAAGCCAGTTTGTAATCATGAAGCAACAAGCTAACAGGCTAAGCTAGGCTATCAAACAAAAAGATAAAAGCTCAAGATGTACATTGTCCAATAAATAGCCACTTGTTACATGAGGCTATCAAAGAATTGAAATCCAGGAGTTCACATAAATGTGCTATAATTGTAAAATACACAGTAAATTTTGAAGAATTAACACCCCCAAAATGTAAAAATGTCTCCTTAGTGATTTTTTTACTGATTGCATAGTGAAATGAAAGCTTGAGGATATGTGGATTAAATTATATTATTAAAATCAATTTTAACCTGTTTCTTTTGCTCTTTTTAATGTTACTACTAGAAGTACTAGAAATTTTAAAATTACATATGCAGCTCTATTGGACAGTGCTGCCCTGGAACATGGACATCATGGAGTCACTGCACAACTCTTGCTGGTAAGAAAAATAAAGCCTTATTGATTTAAGTTGCGGTAAGTCAGGTTCTCTGTTTCTTGGAATCAAAAGCATTCCTAGAAGATGTAAGAATCCTTAAGGTAGAATTTCAGAATGGGTGGCAATTTTTTAAAAACATTTAAAATTTGGGGAACCCAGAGTAGAGAAGATGGGTAAGTTACCTGCAAGCTGGTGAGGTGCAGAGGAGCAGCAATGAGGGAGAAGAAGGGACGGGGGGCATGTCCATGTACTAAAGGAGCCCAGTCGGTACCCTGGATCTCCATGGCTCCCAGGTTGTCAAAGAGAGCGTCCAAAATCTCACCAGGGCCTGAATGCTGCTTGGAAATAAGATGAGAGAGGAGAAGAACAGCCCAGAAGAAAAGATCATTTTTCAGCCCAGACAAGAGACCGCTACAGTGGGAGGATATGAGAGACTCGCCGCTTTGTGTGTTGAAGATGAGGCCCCATCTCCAGAGAGATCCAGCGTTAGGAAACCAGGTGGAGCCAAGCCAGAGTCTTCAGGCTGACAGGTGGGCAGAGAAACATCTGAAACAGGATGTCGTGGGCAAGATGAAAAAGTAGGCATCCCCTTCCTGTTGCTGGCAAAGTGGCATTTATACAAACTCCCGTTAAATCAATTAAACAAAGAGGCCATTAGATTGATGTGGCTCTAAAGTCCTGGTGGCCAATGCAAGCAAACTAAAATCTAAGCCTATAAATGCCTTGTGGTTACAAAATCAAAAAGCTATGGACAAGCAATCACAAACAACCATCTGGGCTTTAAGCTGTAATCAAATAACTTCCTGCCTTTGCTTCTGCACCTTCTCTGTACGTCCATCCCCTGGCTCCTGTCCACAGAGAACTCCTAACCACTTTCTGTTTGGCACTGCCCATTCGAATCAGTTTTTGCTCAAATAAACTCTTAAAAATGTTTAACATGTCTCAGTTTTTCTTTTAACACTCCCCAAGAGTTAGCGTCAATTCCAGGGGTGGCAAGAGGAACACAAAGAGGAAACAATCCTCGATCTGAAAGAACTTTAACGCTGAAGTGACCGAGAAACCACAAAAGTCAATCAGGTTCATCTGGAAGCAACTAAGAACCATCTTCTATATCAGGCAGAATGGGCAGAGATGGACTCTGGGGGTGGGAATATGGAGCTAAGAGTCAAAAACTGAGTTTTAGAAAATAATTAAGTCATATTTCTAGCACACCCAATTTCCATGGCCTTGGTATATGATACACGCTAAGACACATGCATGTATTCACACACCTACATATTGAGTTGTGCATATTCTAAACAAAAATAGAACTGTACTGTACATGCTGTCTTATAATCTGCTTTTCTGGTTTAATAACACATGGGACATTTTTACAGGGACCAAATTTTCATGCCAGGTCGAAATGTACTCAATCTCTGGGGGATAGCATTTTCCAAAGAGGCCTCAATAACATCTTCCATTCCATAAGCTCTTCTGCAATGTGAGCCGGCCACTCCACCATCAGAAATTGGAGACTAATTCCCCCTCCTCTTGATTCTGGGCTAGATTTACTCACAAAAAGTCCTTAGGCTTGCTGACAAAGGTCCATCTAGTCAAAGCTATGGTTTTTCCAGTAGTCATGTACGGATGTGAGAATTGGACTATAAAAAAAAGCTGAGCACTAAAGAACGGATGCTTTTGAACTGTGATGTTGGAGAAGACTCTTGAGAGTCCCTTGGACTGCAAGGAGATCCAACCAATCCATCCTAAAGGAAATCAGTCCTGAATATTCGTTGGAAGGACTGATGCTGAAGCTGAAACTCCAATACTCTGGCCACCTGATGCAAAGAACTGACTCATTGGAAAAGACTCTGATGCAGGGAAAGATTGAAGTCGGGAGAAGAAGGGGACAACAGAGGATGAGATGGTTGGATGGCATCACTGACTCAATGGACATGAGTTTGATGGACAGGGAAGCCTGGCATGCTGTAGTACATGGAGTCACAAAGAGTCAGACACGACTGAGTGACTGAACTGACTGCCTTAGTGACTCGTTTATACCAATAGGATATGGCAAAAATGACTGTTTTGTGACTTCTGAGACTACGTCAGAAAAACCATGCAGGGCTTCCCTGGTGGTCCAGAGGTTAAGAATGTACCTTGCAATGCAAGGGACATCATTTGATCCCTGATCTGGGAAGATTCCACAGGCCACAGAGCAACTAGGCCCCCGTGCCACAAGTACTGAGCCCGTGTGCAGAACTACTGAAGTCAGAGCGACCTCGAGCCTGTGCTCTGCAATGGGAGAAGCCGCTGCAGTGAGAAACCCACACGCCTCGATGAAAAACAGCCCCCACTCGCTGCAACTAGAGAAAGCCCACATGTGGCAAGGAAGACCCACCACAGACAAAATAAACAAACAAATAATGAAGTTTAAAAAAAAGAAAAGCCACACAGCTCCCCCTTGGCGTGCGTGTTCGCCCTCTGGGTGCTCTGTCTTGGCACCCACTCACTCTGCTGCAACAAGCAGCAACATGCGGAGGCCAAGTGTAGGTGCTCCAGGTGACAACCTCAATTAAGTCCAAGTCAGGTACCAGACATGTAAGTAAGAAGTCTCCAGCCCCTCACCGACTGAGTCATCCTTAGCTGTTCAAGTCTTCCCACCTGAAGCCCCAGACACAGTAGAGCAGAGGCAAGCCATCTCTACAGTCCCACTGGATTCCTGATCCACAGGATCTGGGGGCATAATATGATTTTTATTTTATACCACTGAGTTTACAAGGGTTTGTTCTGCAGCAACAGAAAACCAGGCCACAGATCCAACAGTATCCAGGGGGGCTACGGACAAAATGCTCATGTTCCCCCCAGAATTCATATGTTAAACCCTAACCCCAATGTAATAGGATGAGGAGGTGGGCACTTTGGGAGGTGATTAGATGATGAGGGTAGTGCTTTTATAAAAGAAACCCCAGGGTTTTCCCTTCCACGGAAGGGGGCATGGGTTCAACCCCCAGTTGGAGAATTAAGATGTCTTAACCCTAACCAAGACCCTGCATGTCTTGTGACATGGCAAGAATAAAATGGATAAGACCACAGAGAGCTCCCTTGCCCCTTCCACCATGCAAAGACACAGGGAGACAACAGCCATCTATGCACCAGGAAGAGAGTTCTCACCAGACACCGGATCTGCCACAATCTTGATCTTGGACTTCCCAGCCTCCAGAACTCTGAGAATTAAATTTATATTGTTTATAAGCCACCCAGTCTATGGTACTCTGTTATAGCAGCCCAAACTGACTAAGACACAGGGAAAACCTAATGTGGCCAGCCTCAAACTGATTAACAAAACAAATTCTTTATAAACAGCTAAAGCAGTACAGTGAAAGCCAAGTCCCAATTTAATGTTTTAAAATTATTTCTGCTACCTTTCCCGTTTGTCAGGGTGCAGCTTCCTCATGTGTGGCTAATGCGCATTACATGGCAGACACTTTACTAAAGCACCAAACACTTAAACCTTTCATTCAATTCACAAGAACCCCACTTCATTTCCATTTACAGATGACAAATCTGAGGCTCAAAACAGTTACTCAGTTAATACATGGCAGAGATCTACATGCCAAACTTCTGGCCCCAAAACAATGCACTCTGCCCACTATCCTCTGAGTCAGTGAAGTGAAGTCGTTCAGTCATGTCCGACTCTTTGCAACCCCATGGACTGTAGCTTGCCAGGCTCCTCCATCCACGGGATTTGGAGTGGGTTGCCATTTCCTTCTCCAGGTGATCTTTTCAATCCAGGGATTGAATCCGGGTCTCCCGCATTGTAGGCAGATGCTTTTACCGGCTGAGTCAGCAGGGAAGTGCCCTGAGAGAGTGAGCTGTGTAGCAGATGCAGAACAGCTTACAGAGCATAGTAAAGCCGTATTTTTACCATTCCCCAAATAACAGAGGGAGGATTTCAGTGAAATCTGGTCATGGAGAGGATTCCACTGCCTTACCCCTAGTTCCTTTTTGTGATGGTGTATTCTCACAATGCATCCACTCCTCTTTTATTTCACTGAGATGTTTAGATAAATTAATATCCTTTTCTTAGCCAGTTTTTTGTCAAACCTGTTTGTTAACATATACACAGATAAGAGACTCCCTCCACAAAGAAACACCAAACATAACACTGTCAATACCAACATGCATTTAGCTGTTCTTCTACTTTGATTTTTAAGAGGGCACATGCTAACTTATGGGGCCTCCCCAGTGGCTCAGACCATACAGAATGTGCCTGTAATGCAGGAGACCGGGGTTCGATCCCTGGGTCAGGAAGATCCCCTGGAGGAGGGCATGGCTACCCACTCCAGTATTCTTGCCTGGAGAATTCCACAGACAGAGGAGCCTGGCGGGTTACAAGTCCATGGGGTCCCAAAGAGTTGGTATGGCTGAGTGACTAACACTCACTTTCACATGCTGACTTATAACTGGCATTTTGTGAGAAGTACAGCAGTGGAGCAGATATAAGAAAATAAAATAATAAGCATTTCTACTTTATCGGGACATTGGTACTAACTCCCCTTGGTTGTTTTTTTATAAACTGGGAAAGGGGGATCTAAATAAAACACTGAAACTAATGCCTGGGACAGAAACTATCAAATGATTTCTCTAAAGATTCACTCATATATTCTCAGCTTTGATTTCTTTACATCAACAATTATATGAACTTGCAACTAGCAAGTGTTCACTCTGCCCCAGCACTAGGCTCGATGCTTTAAGTTTCTCTACATTTAACCTTAATAGCACCACTGTGATGTCATCATTATTATTATCTGTATTTTGTACATGAGGGAACAGCCATGAGAAGCTGACCCAGAGTGAACTTAGGAGAGCTGCACAACTCCACCTGGAGCAAGGTCCATCTGATTCCAACGTCCACGGCTCTCAGCCCTGTCTGTCCTCCTTCCACTTGGCAGGTGCCCTCTTCAGGGCAGCCCAGCATCCATTTCACATTCTTCACAGGTTTGGCTTTTTATCCATGTTATAAGCACCACTCTCAAAGGCAGAAATCAGAAACTCGCTTTCTTGGCCTCTCTTGCAGCTAGGCTTGCAGACGTGTGACATGGCCTTTACTAATCAGATACACCCATATGTAAATTCAACTTGCAGAGCAATAGGAGGCAACAGGTAGTGCAGAGGATTATCCTGGGAAAGGTGGAGGTGCCCGGCGTGAAGGCTGCAGACGTCCCAGTGCGGGGGCTCCGCAGGGTCTTCAGTGGCTGATGCTGAGGCAGTCCGTCCGTGTACTCTTGTTTCTGGCTCTGAGGCTACCAAGTCTGACTCGGACCCCCTCAGAGCTTCTCTGAGCTATCAATCAGACTCTAATAAGCTATGTTCCCACTGAAGCTGGCTAGAGTAAGTTCTGTTACATGGGACTAAAAACCCAACTTGGCACAATTCCTTCAGAACTTCAGAGCAAATATTTCAAAAGGAACAACCATACCTGTTTGTTTGGTTTTTCACAAGCTCCAATCAATTTTATTGTTAATGATTTATTTTAAATGCACACAGTTTTTTTTTCTAACTGGATAAGTCTTCAAATAATTCATCAAAAGCAGCAGGACTGGCTACCCTCCTTAGCTATGTAGAGAGGTCTATTGACTTTTTCACCAACTGAGAACCATTTCTTTCAAAAGTAGGAATTTCCCCCCAAAACTTCAAATGTCCTATTTTCCCCTTTGGAAGCATTTTCTTTCTTGACTTTTTTGCTACTAATACTAATGTGATATACCTGATTCCAGCTGTGAATTTAATCAAACTCTTATTCCATAGTCTTAACTTTATTCCTAAAGCCAAACTCTGAAACCTTTGCTGATTCTGGTCAGATATTTCATTCTCATAAAATATAATCCTTATCTTCTACCCCTGTTTTACTGATGGATTGATTACTGCACCTTAAATGATGTTACATAATTTTGAGACATTCAAAACACTTTTAATTTGATTTGCCTACTCACTGTCAACTAATCAAGGCTTCAACGGTATATGTGGTGTGCTTATATCAGAAACATGACCAACAATGTTGACTGTCTACTTGACAGCCCTCTTTCCTTATTACTTGCAAAACAACTGTATCAGAGTTTGGGCAAGAAAACAGAAGCCACTCTAAGGTACACAAATAGAAACATTTTAATAGAGGGAATCAGAGGTTTATACAACCAGAGTTTAGGGTGTGAAGATCAGGGGAGAAGCCACTGGAAGCAGTTCCTCACAGGACTCCATCTGCAAGCCATGGCTTTAATCCCAACTGGTGAAGGATCTGAGGGCCACCTCTAAGAGCTGAGAGCAGTTCCCAGTGACAGCCAGCAAGCCAATGGGGATTTTAGTTCTACGGCTGCAAGAAAATGAATTCTGCTAACAATCTGAGGGTGTGTGGAAACAGAGCTTTCCCAAGCCAAGCTCCAGATAAGGATACAATCAATCCACACCTCAATTTCAGCCTCACCATACCCTGAGCAGAGAAGCCAGCTAAAACATGCTGAATTCCTGGCGTGTGGAAACCATGGGATAATAAATGTGTGCTGTTTCAGGCTGTTACATGTATGGGAATGTGTTACATGGCAGCAGAAAATGAAGACATGGCCTGATGTTTGGATGAGCTGAGGAGATCCCCTTTACCTTACAGATGGGTCAGTTTTGATATCCTCTAGAGCAGGGGTCCCCAACCCCCCAGCAATGGACTGCTACCAGCCGGTGGCCTGTTAGGAACCAGGCTGCAGGGTGGGCTAAGCATCATTTGTATTTACAGCCGCTCCCCATCACCTGAGCTCCACCTCCTGTCACATCAGCGGCTCCCACCGATTCTGTATCATGATGAGTTGTATAATTATTTCATTATATACCACAGTATATTAACAACAGAAATAAAGTGCACAACAAATGTAATGTGTTTCAATCATCATGAAACCATACCCGACCCCCCTACAAAACTGGTCATGAGTACCAGAAAAGGTTGGGGACCATTGCTCTAGACAGCAGGAGAGGGGCCATACAGGTAGGAAAGTATGAGAGAGAGAAGATGCCCATCGCCTGACTATGTTCCTGCAGATGTCTGTTACCTGACCTAAACTACCTACAACTCCACCAGATGATCCAACTGTGGCATATCTTGTGGTTCCCAGAACTCACTCTTGATCTGACCCCTGACTTTCCAGAAGGAGCGCTTGGGTTCTCTCAGTTGCTGAAACCAAACTTGACCTGCGGATCTGTTCAGCTTATCTTCTGAGACCCTGCCACAATGACTGCGCTTGCCACTCAGCTGTCAAAAATCTGAACAATATATTACCTAAGGATACATACAGGTGGTAAACATATAAAGCAAATCAAGGGGAAATAACCCAAAAAAATCAGACTAATGGTTATCTGCTGAGGAGGAGGATGGAAAATATGATTAAGGAAGAACACACACAGGGAACTTCAAGTCACCGCAATGTTTCATTTCTTAACCCAGGTAATGCAAGTACCATTTTGTCATTATTCCTTAACCTCTCCATATATGTTTTATACAACCTTCTGTGTATATTATACTTGCTACATAAGTGCCTAACAATAGTAGCATAATTATAAAATGAACAGGTGTAAAGACACGAAGTTAAACATTAAATTTTCATCCTGACTGCTTTGCCCTAAAATGCCTTTTCCTAAAATTTACTAAAATGTTAAAAGTATTGGTTGTAGGAAATTGTTGTTGTTGTTCAGTCACTCACTCGTGTCTGACTCTTTGCAGCCCCATGGACTGCAGCACACCAGGCTTCCCTGTCCTCCGTGATCTCCCAGAGCTTGCCCAAATTCATGTCCATTGAGTCAGTGATGCCATCCAACCATCTCATCCTCTGTCATCCCCTTCTGCTCCTGCCCTCAATCTTTCCCAGCATCAGGGTCTTTTCCAACCAGTTGGCTCTTTGCATCACGTGGCCAAAGTATTGGCAGGTTCAGCATGAGTCTTTCCAGTGAACATTCAGGGTTGATCTCCTTTCTGTCCAAGGGACTTTCAAGGGTCTTCTCCAGCACCACAGTTCAAAAGCATCAATTCCTTTAGGAAATGGAATCCCTAAAATCCAGGAACCCTTTAGAGTTTCCCTTATGAGAAAAAGGTAGAATATTTGATAAACAGGATGAGATTGGATTCATACCTGTGATGTTATGACTTGTACATTTCTCATAGTTATACACTCATACATATTTATACATTTCTCATATGTGATTTATACTTTTCTCAAGCATACTTCCCAAATACATTTGGTCTTCATCCACAATTCCTGGCTCACAGCTTCCCAAACCGCTGGAATTTCCTGAGCAGTAAGAGCAGTGGGGTATTTGATCTCTTGTCCTCAGTTCTTGAAAAGGGGTCAGGGAAGGTGGTTTCTGGATTCCACCCAAGAATGGGGGCTGGTTGTCAGGAGATCCAACCATGTGATTAGAGGGTTGGAGCTTTTAGTCCCACCCTTCAACCTCCAGGGAAGAGCTAGTGGCTGGAGACTGAATCAGTCAACAATGGCCAATGGTCTAATCAGTCCTGTCTGTGTAATGAAACCTCCATAAAAACCCAGAAAGCCAGGGTTCAGAGAGCTGCAGGGTTGATGAACAGGTGGAGATTATGGAGAGAGGCACCCCTGGAGAGGGCATAAGAGCCACAGGCCCTTTCCCCATACCCAGTCCTACGGATCTCTTCATCTGGCTGTTGATTTGTATCATTTAATATTCCTCATACTAAACTGGTAATCTAGTAAGTAACCTAGTAAGATTTTCCTGAGTTCTGTGAGCCACTCTAGCAAATGAATTAAACCTGAGGAGGGAGCCACAGGCCCCTCGAGTTTGTAAGAGGTTGGTCAGAAGCACAGGCAACAGCTGGGGCTTGCACCGTGTGGGCCTGAGCGCTCTACCCGTGGATCTGGTTCCATCTGCAGGTAGACAGTGTCAGAATTGAGCTGAATTCTCAGACACCCAGCTGGCATCCAAGAATTGCTTGTTGATGTGGGGAAGCCTCTACACACACACACTGAAGATGGATCTGGGAACTCTTTTGGAATACCTCAAATCTCACATCAAAATAAACTCCAGGTGGATCAAGATTTATATGTCAAAAAAAAAAAATGAAAATCTTAAAGTACAAGATGAAAATACAGGAGCATTATTTTCCAATCTGGAAGTAGGGAAAGCCTTGGTGAACATGATATAAAACACAGAAGCTACAAAAGACAAGCTAAGTCTAAAATACATTTTTTAAATTCTGCCCAGGAAAACAAAAAACACCAAAAACAAACTCAAAAGACATGAAAAACTGGGGACAACTATTTGCCTTCCTACAGATCAATAAGAAAAAGACCAATAACACAATTGAAAGTGGGCAAAGGATATGAACAGACACTTCCCAGGAAAGAAATTCCAAATGGCTTTTGAATATATGAAAATAAACTCAACCTTCTCCATAATAAGGGAAATACAAATTAAAGCTACCAGATTGGCAGATACAGATTTTGATAACACCATGAGGATGGAGGTTAAAGAAACAGATGCTCTCACATATTGCTGGTGGGAGTGTAAAATGGCTCAATCCCTGTAGAGAACAATTTGACAATATCTATCAAAATCTAAAATGCATGTTTTGGCAGGCACCATGAGTTTACACCCCAAAATCATTCCTCCATGTTCCTTGCTAACAGAGTCCAGGTGCTGAGGTGGCAATGGGCCAAGCTCCAAGCACTAAGTTTGCTTGTCGATTCATTCATAATTATTAAGTGCTTACTCTGTATTAGGCACTGTTCTGGGGATACAATATTGAATGACGTCGACCAAACTTCAGCCTTCATGATCACCCTGCACCTACAGATTGATATTCTGGGGAAGAATGGCAGCTATGGCATTTTGTGTGTACTTCAAGTAATAGATAACCGTATAGTTTTCCATCCAAATCAAGACATTTTTGAAAGCCAATGACACGCTATTAATAAAATGCACTGGGACAAATGGGAACACACAAGGAGAGCGCCAAGCAAACTGGGAAAGATGGTCACTCTCAGTAATCGGGAGATAATGAGGGTGTCACCACCATCTCAGCTGCTGTTCTAAACTGACTCCACCAGGAAACTGTGTAAGAAAAGTAGGACCCAAACTAGCTCTGGAGAAAGTACGAACGACAGATACATACGAAAAGACACTCAACCTCTTTAATTATGAGGAAAATTGGAATTAAGTCAGTAAAGAGATGCCTTGAAAGAACCTGAAATAAAGGATATAGTCACAAGGCTTTCAAAACATATGCACCTTTGTGTGATTTGAAGTTTCAATGCAGTATGTAATTTTCCAAGCATTTATCTCCAGACATAAAAGATTAAATAAAACATACTGCTAAATTAAGGAAAAGCAGTAATAAACTAACATATTTCAGTTAGTAAAAACAGCTCAGAACACTAGAATACTAAAAACCAGTATCGTATACGTATGGCTGAGTCCCTTTTCTGTCCACCTTTTTTAATATCACAACATTTTTAATCAGCTATACTCAAATACAAAATTTAAAGTTAAAAAAAAAAAATCAATACTGTAATCACTAACCATTTTTGCCAGATAGTTTTCCAGAATGTCTGTAACCCGATAAGGATGAGAAACACTGGTAAACAACGGCCAGAGTGCTTCTGGAAAGGCTTTCTTAAGGGAAAACTTCAAAAGGGGAGTTTTCTGGAGTTGAACCTTTCCTCAGGTTCCAATCCTGAAAGTGGCCATAATGCCCAGAGCTGCAACCATGAGGTGACTATCATGAAAATGTTACATTAACTGTTGACCGAAGCCACCTGCCTTGGCCAGGCTCGGTAATAACCTCTTGCTTGAGTGGTCTCACAATGGTAGGTCCCAATAAGAAATAGGGTGCTGCTGCTGAAAACTAACGGGGAGAATTCAGGAGGGCCAAAAGCAGGGAGGAGACGCCAGCCCGTAATATGTCCTGAAGCAAAACTAGCCGGGAAGAACTCGGGAAGGGCCAAATAGAGGGAGGACTCAGGTTCAATCTCTGGGTCAGGAAGATCCTCTGGAGTAGGAAGTGGCAACCTGCTCTCCGCATTCTTGCCTGGAAAATTCCCATGGATAGAGGCCAGTGGACTACAGTACATGGTGTCACACAAAGTCAGATACGACTGAGCGATTAAGCACACACACGTACAAACTTATCGAGCCTTACACACTTAAAAATATTGTCTATATTGGTTGGTTGATTTTTTGGTGGCTTTTTTTTTTGGTTGGTGGCTTTTAGTGGAAATATACTTTGAAAAAAAACATGTAATTTGGTGAAAATGCCATACAAAGAACTAAATTATAGGCAAAAAGGACCTTCAATATCAACTTTCACATTACACTGAAAACGCTTAAAGTGGCAGAAATCATTACCAGCAGTCAAGCCCAGGTATTCAGACCCCTTTCATTTAATTTATTTGCACTCAATTCAAAGTACTGATTTATGTTTTAATTGTAGATAAAATGTGACTTTCTTAATGCGGGAGACCTGGGTTCGATCCCTGGGTTGGGAAGATCCCTTGAAGAAGGAAACGGCTACCCACTCCAGCGTTCTTGCCTGGAGAATCCCATGAACATAGAAGCCTGGTGGGCTACAGTCCACGGGGTCGCAAAGAGTCGGACACGACTAAGCGTCTAACACAACACAACAAAATGGGACTTTGTTCATTTTAGACCCCAAACACCTGTGCGGAATGCTTTGAGAATTTACGTTATCGTTTTTTTAAAAATACCAGATGCCAAAAAAAAAAAAAATACCAGATGCCGACTTTGTTTTTCAAAAATCACTTTCCACACCTATGGTTTCAAAGACTAAGCCTGCCAAGCTTGTTGGCGCTTGAGTCCTTCCTCTAAGATCCCACACATCTCGTCTGCGGGACCGTCTCGGGGGCGAGCGGCGCGTGAAATGGCCGTGATCTTCGCAGGTTACTGGCTGGCTATACCTCACTGGGACACCAGAGGGCGCGCGGAGGGCTGGCACTTGTTTTTCTTGAAATACTGAATCAAAGTCCGCGCAGAAAACAACAAAAGGCTGGGAACACAGCGGCCAGGAGACAAAGGGACGAAGAAAAAAAGCCGCATGCCCTGTTTCACTGGCGTGGAAATCTGCTTCCTCATCCACCCACCTCCCTCAAGGAACTACATATAAACAACTAACGCTGCAAAATAATGAAATCTTGGACTGACAAGGACAATCAGAGAAGGGATTATTCACCCTAGTTCTATCACCAGGTGTGTGTGTGTGTGTGTGAGCCTTCTGCTTTGCCTAATATTAGTGACTACTGACCCCCTCCCCGCCCAAAATATTTGTTTTTCTGCGTTCATGAATAATACACGCACATAGTAGAAAATTTAGAAAATACAGAAAAGAAAGAAAGAGATCAACAACATACTCTAACTTGGATACAATTACTTTAAACATTTTCACTATTCTTTCCAAACTTTTTTCAATATTTGAAATGCATAGAAAAATAGTACTCCGTGTAATTTTGTGCTTTCTTCTCTTTTGTTATATAATCAACTTCATTTCTATCAATGAATTCTGATAACATACCCTTACTAATCTCATGAGTGAATCACAGAAGAATAAGGAATGTAAGAAGGGCTACAGCTTTTTCCCCAAGATAGCACCTGGAATGTCAAACCCAAGTCGTGCATATGAGGCAAGAATTTTTCTGTTGCTTGGCATTTAGAAGAGGAAACAGGTAAAGACTAAAGCAAAGAAACAGAAACTATTTCGTCCCATCCCAAATAATGAACTTGTCCTTCCCAGTTGTCTGAGGGTGAGTCCAAAGGGCCAGGGGAGAGAGTGGGTCACCAAGACCCATGGGCCTGCGGGTGAAGCCAGTACATGCCTTAAGGTCAAACAGATCCATCTGCACAGCTACGAACCAGCAGGTCAGCAGGTGCCCAGTTGGCCCAGGAAACAGTCGGAAGCAGCAAGCTCAGTGACCTTGAGTCTTGGGGCCAGGGCTAGCAGGTGTCTTCCTCAGAGATGGGAAAGGAAGCAGAGACCAGTCTGGGCAGATAACCACCGGGAGGTGATGCCAAGATCCGATGCCCTGGAACAACCACCCCCTACCCCTATTTTACACCTCATCACTCAGTCCTCAGATTCCCTAGCATTAGTACAGCAAGGGAAAGAAAACGGGGTGGGAGCAGCAGGGGAGGAGTGGTGTTCTCAGTCCTGGAGCTCTCTGGACCTCGGTCTCCACGTCTGTAGAAGTGAAAGGGAAGAAAAGATCTAGGGTTCCTGCCAGTCCCTCAGAGTCTGTGACCTCTTACCATCCCCAACTGTGCACAACGATGAGAGATGAAGATGGTCCCTGCCTCCTGCAACCCAAGAGCAGCAACCCTCTCTTCCTAGGTGGCGCAAGTGGTAAAGAATCTGCCTGTGAATGCAGGAGATGCAAGACACACAGGTTCAATCCCTTGTTCAGGAAGACCCCCTGAAGTAGGAAATGGGAAGCCACTCCAGTGTTCTTACCTGAAAAATTCCAAGGACAGAGGAGCATGGAGGGCTACAGTCCATGGGGTTGCAAAAGAGTCGGACATGACTAAGCATGCATGTATACATGTATACGTGTAAATCCCCGCAAACTCTCACACGTTCTCTGCTTTAGCACTTAGTGCTTCTGCCTTTCAGAACTGCCAGAAAACATTCCTCCTTTTCTTTCAAAGTTCATCATCCTTTGCACACCCAGCTAGGTTTTTTCCAGGCACCTGAGGCAGAGGTACTTCTTCCTTCGCTGTGATTCCGTACTATTTTGCACACACTTCCATCACTTTCTACCTGTATAACCGTAGCCTTCCTATGTCTGTTTCCTCATTTGTAAAAGGGAAATTATTGTACCAAACTCAAAGAATTGTAATAGGATTAAATGGTTAACAGATGTAGAGCACTTAAAGCAGAGCCTACACTTATCAGGCCTTAAGAAGCATCACTACAAACAAAGCTAGTGGAAGGAAAGTTATGACCAAACTAGACAGCATATTAAAAAGCAGAGACATTACTTTGCCAACAAAGGTCGTCTAGTCAAGGCTATGGTTTTTCCAGTAGTCATGTATGGATGTGAGAGTTGGACTATAAAGAAAGCTGAGTGCCAAAGAAGTGATGCTTTCGAACTGTGGTGTTGGAGAAACTCTTGAGAGTCCCTTGGACTGCAAGGAGATCCAACCAGTCCATCCTAAAGGAAATCAGTCCTGAATGTTCATTGGAAGGACTGATGCTGAAGCTGAAACTCCAGTACTCTGCCCACCTGATGGGAAGAACTGACTCATCTGAAAAGACCCTGATGCTGGGAAAGATTGAAGGTGAGAGGAGAAGGGTAGAACAGAGGATGAGATGGTTGGATGGCATCACTGACTCAATGGACATGAGTTTGAGTAAACTCTGGAAATTGGTCATGGACAGGGAGGCCTGGCGTGCTGCAGTCCATGGGATCGCAGAGTCGGACATGACTGAGTGACTGAACTGAACTGAACTGAACATTTATCAGGTTCTCGATGAGCCTGGACTATGCCTCCACCATAGCACTTAACAAACTGTATTATAACTATCAGTGAAAGGGTCTACCTCCCACATGATCTGAGTTCCTCAAGGTAGGATGTGAATCTTATCCATATCATTGTCCTCAATGCCTAGCTCCATGCCTGGCACAAAGAATAAAGCAGTAAGTGTTGGTTGTGCCTCTTTAATACATATTTTTATTTATTTCACTGTGCTGCATCTTATTTGCAGCATGCAAACTCATGTTGAGACCTATGGGATCTTAGTTCCCCAACCAGGGATCAAACCCTGGGACTGGAGAGTCTTAGTCACTGAACCATCAGGGACATCCCCATGGGTGTGTTTTTAATGAGAAAGAAAAGGCTGATTGAACTACAGGGGGCATGCTTTTGTCTCTCAGTTTTAACTTTGGATTATTGGTTAAATAAATCAGGCCAGGGAAAAGTGAAGTATGCTTTTTTTCTCCTTAATAATCTAAACATGTACCCATCTAGGTCTGTTTTCTAGACCCAAACCATAAACATTTAACTTTGAATTTTAATGTTTAGGGAGGGTTAATTCTCATATTTGCATGGGAAGTTCAGTGATTTAATAGATAAAAATAATGTTTCTGTGAATGAACGATTATAGAATCCAGAAGCTACTCAGAAGCAATTTAGACTCTCTTTAATTGTGGGAAGGAGGGAAGGGAAGAAGGAAGGTTGAGCAGTGAGTTAGCCCAAGTTCTTATTTACATTATGCCCAAAGGTTGGGTTGAGGAAGTGAGCCTAATAGAGAAAAAAGGGAAGAGACATGAGAAACCAGGTCATGCATGCTATGAAAAAAAAAGTTATTAAAGAGCATAGAAATACACGACACTGACACACATATATTTCAAATATATATGTCGCTATTTCCCAAGATATAGATCAGATATATCTGATAAAAAGACTAGTAATCAGAATGTACAAAAACTTTCAACAATCCAATAATAAGAAAACAAACCAATTCTCAAATGGCCAAAGATTTGGATACTTAAATAAATCCATGAAAATATGCTCAGCACCATTAATTATGAGGGAAAGGCACATGAAAACTATAGTGAACAGAGGGTGGGGGAGGGTTGCATTAGGAACTTGAGTCTAGCAAATGCAAACTATTATATATAGAATGGATAAACAACAAGGTCCTATTGTATAGCACAAAGAACAATATTCAATATCCTGTATTAACATAATGGAAAAGAATATGAAAAAGAAAATAGATATATGTGTATATACATGTATAACTGAATTACTTTGCTGGATACCAGAAACTAATACAACATTGCAAATCAACTATACTTCAATTAAAAAAAAATTAACATTGGCATCACAAAAAAAATAGACTACAGTGAGATCCCACTACACATTTATTGTTGCTGATGTTGTTAGTCACTCAGTTGTATCTGACTTTTTGTGACCCCATGGACTGTAGCCTGGCAGGTTCCTCTGTCCACGGGGTTCTCCAGGCAAGAATACTGGAGTGGGTTGCCATTTCCTCCTCCAGGAACATGTCTATTAGAAAGGCTCAAATAAAAAATATAATAGCAAGTGCTGGCAAAGATATGAGACAATAAGAACTCTCATATATTGTTGACAGAAATGCAAAATGTTACTGCCACTTAGGAAAACAGTTTGGTAGTTTCTTGTGAAGGTAAAACGCTAAGACTCAGCAGTCCCATCTAGGTATTGACCCAAGGGAAATGAATATGCATGTACACACAAAAACCTGTACACTAATGTTTGTAATAGCTATCTTGATAATAGTCAAAAACTAGAAAAAAGGCAAACGTCCATTAACTAGTGAGTGTATAAACAAACATCCATACAATATAACACTAATCATCAATTTAAAAAAACTATTGATACACACAACATAGATGACTCTCAAAAGCACAATGCTAAGTGAAAGAAGCTATATTCAAAAGGCTACAAACTGCACAGTTCCATTAATATGACATTCTGTAGAAATGAAAATCTGATCAGTGGTGCCTGGGACTGGAGACAGAGGACTGACTGTAAAGGGCCATAAGGTGACTTTCTGATGAAAGTGATGGAAATAGCCCATAACTTGATTGTAGTGAAAATTCATAGAATGGTATGCATAAAAAATGAATTGTTCTGTTGTAAATTATACCTCAATAAATCCTAAAAATAATAAATAAATAATAATGAATCAGAAAAACATCTACTTTTGTTTTATTGACTACCCAAGGCCTTTGAATGTGTGGATCACAATAAACTGTGGAAAATTGTTCAAGAGATGGGAATACCAGACCACCTTACCTGCCTCCTGAGAAATCTGTACCCAGGTCAAGAACCAACAGTTAGAACCGGACATGGAACAACAGACTGGTTCCAAACAGGAAAAGGAGTACATCGAGGCTGTATATTGTCACCCTGCTTATTTAACTTTTATGCAAAGCACATCATGAGAAATGCTGGGCTGGATGAAGCACAAGCTGGAATCAAGAGTGCCAGGAGAAATATCAATAACCTCAGATACACAGATGACACCACCCTTGTGGCAGAAAGTGAAGAAGAACTAAAGAGCCTCTTGATGAAAGTGAAAGAGGAGAGTGAAAAAGTTGGCTTAAAATTGAACATTCAGAAAACTAAGATTATGGCATCTGGTCCCATCACTTCATGGCAAGTAGATGGGGAAACAGTGGAAACAGTGGCTGACTTTATTTTGGGGGGCTCCAAAATCACTGCAGATGGTGACTGTAGCCATGAAATTAAAAGACGCTTACTCCTTGGAAGAAAAGCTATGACCAACCTAGACAGCATATTAAAAAGCAGAGACATTACTTTGTCAACAAAAATCCAACTAGTCAAAGCTATGGTTTTTCCAGTAGTCATGTATGGATGTGAGAGTTGGACTATAAAGAAAGCTGAGTGCCAAAGAATTGATGCTTTTGAACTGTGGTGTTGGAGAAGACTCTTGAGAGTCCCTTGGACTGCAAGGTGATCAAACCAGTCCATCCTAAAGGAGATCAGTCCTGAATACTCATTGGAAGGACTGAAGCTGAAACTCCAATACTTTCGCCACCTGATGGGAAGAACTGACTCATTTGAAAAGACCCTGATGCTGGGAAAGATTTAAGGTGGGAGGAGAAAGGTAGAACAGAGGATGAGATGGTTGGATGACATCACCGACGCAATGGACATGAGTTTGAGTAGGTTCCAAGAGTTGGTGATGGCCAGGGAAGCCCAGAGTGTTGCAGTCTATGGGGTCACAGAGTTAGACACAACTGAGCAACTGAACTGAACTGAACTGAATGAAGCAGAGACCAAAGTTCTCAACACAGCCTAAGAGACTTTGTCTCACTCCCACTGGTCTTTCAGCCTTGTCTCTTCTGTGACCTTCCTCATGCTCCCTGGTCACGTCAGCCTTCTTTCAGCCCCTATGCTCACCACATTTCCTCAGTTCCTATAACCTTTGCACATCCAGTTCCAGCTACCAAGAAAGCTGTTTCTTCTGCATCTTCTTCCTAAAAACTGTCACAGTTGTAATTTTACATTTTTGTTGTTGTCGTATTTATTCTGTGTCTCCACTATTAAAATGGAAGCTCCGTGAGGTCAGAGTCTGTCTTTGTTCATCACCATATCTCCTGCCCCTCCACACTGTGCTGGTACAATGACCGGTACAACGAATATTCAACTATTACATTCAACTGCATTCTGTATGTCTCAGTCTTAACACATCTCAAACTAAAAGCTTCTTATCCCCCAAAATACCACTCCACTGACAGAGTTGCCATGTTGCAGAATTCAAGGAATGATGGCCACAGAGTGTCCCAGGGAATGATGGCCTGCTTATTACCAGCTGCGCTCCTGACACTGGACTCTCCATATGGATCGTGTGCTCTGAACTTGAGTGTTATTCTTCTTGACTTCAATTGACGGTAACTCTATTCTTCCATCAGGCCAAAACTTTTACAAGTGTCTTTGATTCCTCTTTCACTCTCACACCTCACAGTAACTTTACCAGGAGATTCTACTGGCTCTACCTTCAAATTACATCAGCTCCTTTCACGTTCCCGACCACTCCCACCCCAGCCTGAAGCTGCTTCTCTTGTCCATGACTGTCTACTCACAACTGAGGAGCTAAGAACCCTTTAAAACATAGACTAAAAATTCCCCTGGTGGTCCAGTGGCTAAGATTCTGTATTCCCAGTGCAGGGCCCAGGTTCAATCCCTGATCCTGCATGCTGCAAGTAGCCAATATCCCATGGGCCATAATTAAGACCTGGTGCAATCAAGTAAATATAATTTTTTAAATTAAATAAGTTAAAAAATAAAACATAAACCAGGCCATGTCATTTCTCTGTTCAAAGCCCCATAATAGCTCCCTATTTCTCAGAATAAAAGCCAAAGTCTACAATGAACTTTAAGGCCCCACAGGCTTCCCAGATAGCTATGTAACTACACCTCTTACTTCCCTCAAGTCCGTTCAAATGTTACCTTCTTAAAATGAGGCTTACTTTGACCATTCTATTTAACTTGCCACTCTCCAAACCCATTTACAGTGCCATTATTTTCTATTTTCACTCCTGTCACCATCTAACGTATTTATTTATGATCATCATCGTTTTTGGTCTGTCCTCCTTCTGTTAGAATATAAGTTCCACAAGAACAAACCTGTGCTTATTAATTGAAACCTTGTGCATCTAAAGCGATGTCAGGGATACTGGAGGTTCAATCCTGAATGAATAACTGTGGTGTCTGCTAAGTAATAGAGATTAGTAAATATTAGTATAGGAATAAATTGACATACAAAGTGATAGAAGCTTTTCTCTCCATGACTCATATTTCTTTGTTAATATACATATACGTGGAACTGTGCAGCAGGGTAAAAACTGCACAAGATTTGCAGTCAAGGTTTGAGTGATTCCTGGCCTCTCACCACTTCCTGCCTGTATACAAGATTCTCTTACTGGAACAAAACACTCGCCCTGTGACCTCACGGGGCTTGTTGGGAAGATAAAATAAATGTGAATAGTTTTGCAAGCTATCCAAACAGTTTAGGAAAGCAATATTCAAAACTTTCAGTAACATCAATTGCCATCACACTGTTTACCTCCAAAGAGAGTTCTGTGCGCTCTGTACTGCCAGTCCGATTTTAACCTTTCCTTTCTCCCAGTGCTGACACTAAGAAACCTCTGAGCTCCCTTACCCTGTTCAGGTTAGTTACCCTCTCTCTTCCTTTCCATTTTAGGAAGATGGACAGCAGGTCTTGAGTTCCCTGCTCCATGACCTCTGCTGACTCAGGCTGCTTCTTCCTGTCCCTAGGGAGGATAAGAGAGGAGCAGTACAACACATGGGTGGCTCCTGGCATAGCTTTAGCTGAGGTGGAGAGGATGGTGTCTTTTCTGAAGGGACAAAGATTAAGGCTCTTCTTCCACAGCTTGGAACCCGGTGCAAACAGTTCTGGAGACCTGGTTTCCCATTGCCCTGCGGCCCTCCAACTGAGAGATCTGAGGCAAGTCCCTTCCATATTAACCGGAAAAGGAGATCATCACAGTTATCACAGTGCCTTTTGGGCTTCGCAAGAGTTATTGGAGGGTCAGAAGTAAGGAGGAGGCCCGGGGACAATGAGTTTTATTGAAGCTCTGGGTGTATTTAAGACTGAAAAAAAGAAAAAAGCTCCCAAAACAGGTTTCAGAAATTGTCATTTTTTAAAAATGTGTTTAAATCCAAAATCACTTTCATCAGATGGAAAACACCATGCAACTTGTGCTCCATAAAAATATACTAATTCATAGTACAAGGAATGTGTCTTAAGAGACGTAAATTTAAGTTCTATAATAAAAACTTTTAATCATGTCGGTTCGTAACTATACATTCGCCTATTTAGAGTTATCATTGGAAGTTTGTAGGTGAAGCCCTCTTGATTCTCCTGAGAACAGGGTTGGTCCTGTTTAAGAAAAGGCTCACGATAATACAAATTAATGTCAGTGTACTTACCTAACCCTATGTTTAATCAATGGCACAACCTTGTTTTTTAACTATTTAAATATATTATTATTTAAGCATTTAAGTATTTGTCATTTCCGATTAAACTGTAGATGCCTCAGGAAAAAGACTAAATATAAGAAAAATCAGCGAATACAATTTCCTTTGGCCTACGTGAGTCCTTTTGTGTCTCAAAAGCTTACAAACTGTTTGAACAGGCACTGGACCACAGAACAACTCTGACTGCCCGGGACATCTGGCAACCATATGATATTCTTGAACTTCGACTAAAGAAAGAAAATATAAATTTGTGGAAGTAAAGCTCTGCTTCCTAAAACAACATTATAAATAAACTATACGCCAATAAAGTTAAAATTAAAAAAAAAAAAAGACCTTCTGCTTCAACTCACGCATTCTTGGTGACTAAAAAACTAAATTAAAACTATCAAAACAAAAATCTCCCACCAGAAACCTAAATCACCTGGAAAGCATATAAATTCCGGCAAACTATGTTCAACAATTCACCATGACTAAAACTTGAGGCTCATTTTGTTTCATTTATTCTAAATCATTTATTCTTTTCACTAAGAGTCCAAGGCGCCCAGAACAGATGTGAGCAGCAAAAGTGTTGGGGTTTTCACATTTGGAGGTAGCTGGCAGAAGCGAGAGAAATCTTAAAGGAAAACTTGTGAAGCACGTAGGCAACAGCTCCTCGTTAGTATAGTGGTTAGTATCCCCGCCTGTCACGCGGGAGACCGGGGTTCAATTCCCCGACGGGGAGGTTGGCATCTTTCTTTTACTAACCACCACAAATATTTCACATATTTCAACTGTCCGACACAGCTAACAAATACAACATGCTGTTATTTTCTGTAAATGCGTCTTTTCAAAATGATAACTTTTAAGCTCACCATGAAGTAAAAGCCAACTCTGAGGGTAAATGCTTTATACCGTTTTCAGAAGGATTAAGAAGAAAACGTTTTGGAGGACACCCGCTGCTCGCTTCCAGCAACAAGCTGACGCTGGCTGGCAACGCCTGCGCAGTAGCGCCCCGCCAAATTCCAAATGGAGGTCACGAACTCGGCCTACGGAAGCAGGAGAGAGAGAGGGCCGAGGCTCCGCCCTTAAGCGGGCGGGTTGGAACGGAAACCGCTCACAGAAGAAGAGGAAGGACCGGTTTCCTTTGACCCGGAGACTCAACTAAACGAGAAACTCCATTCTCCTGCGTCTTTTAATCCCATCCTAGCCTAGGTAGAGGGCTAACTATGAGGAAAATCTTGCAGCTAAAGGAATCAGTCTCCGATGAAGAACCAAGGAGAGAATGGAAGGAAAGGCGAAGCGCTCCCGGAAGAGACGCCATTTTATCGGAGTCCTAAGAAACTGCGCGAGCAACAGCCCGGCAGGACCTCGTGGCGCAACGGTAGCGCGTCTGACTCCAGATCAGAAGGCTGCGTGTTCGAATCACGTCGGGGTCATGGGCTTTTACTTTTAGGCCTTCTGGTTTCTATGAACTAGATGTATTCAAGCTAGATGTGTTCCCGCCATTTTCTGGAACTGCCTTTGATCACAGGATTAAATCTTCCTTGTTCAAATGTTATCCCAGTAATCCTCAGTCTGCAAAAAGACAAAGATCACCTTCGTCTGCCTAAAGACAAGGATCACCTTGTAGGTGGTCTTTTGGGTCTTTTTTTTCTGTTTGGCCTTGTGATTCTGTCATTGAACATGCATAATGCATAGAAATGTGGCTATTGCTGTTGTGCGTTAGTGAGCATATTAGCTAATGGTGGTCCCTAAAGGAACGTACAATACATAAACCGTACATGCTGTGTTTTCCAAAAACAATTTTAGACCTGTTTGCCTTTGGAAAGCAAGTCCAACAAGGTACAATTTCTAACATTGTGTAATTGTTACACCAACATGTGCACGTTGTACACTCTCACAGGTGAAACTGTGGCACACAGAATAGTGACTAAGCCAAGACCCTGAACCTGGTGATAACTCCAGATCCCACTCTTCACTATCTTAAAGGTTGAAACAAACTGTTGAAAAAACTTCCCAGAAGCCGTTGGCCCTAAGTGATACCAATGCATCTTTTATCTTTTCACCAGCTAATGCAAGTAGTAATAAATTAGGTACCACTTTCAACTATTAATCTCATAGCAGGAAGCAAAGCTTACTCATCCACCTTTGTAAGTTCCAGGACTCGTAGCACTGAATAGTGCCTGAAAGGCATGTGTCAAATATTTGTTGTACAAAAAGTGAATGGCAAGACCATGAGAAATTATTAGTTTTGGGGTTTTTTTAATTGGGTATATTCCATGCAAGTCCCTGAGTTTTCTTGCTCAGTATTTTGAATATGGCAAATACTAATTTCTTACATTTCAGCCTATGCTAGCTTTGGACATCATGTTTTTGCGTGGGTCTTTGCTTTCTTTTTTGGTTGGATTGAGATTAGAGCATACATTTCAACAGATGTTTATGGACCACTGATACTGCGATGAACACTGAGGAAAAGGTTACACGCAGTAAAAGTGGAGTTTTTTTGAGCAGCGGAAAAAAGATACGTTAAGTAACCAAACACCATAATATATTGGCGTGAGTGGCATGAACAGAGTGGTGTGACGGTGCTAAAATACAGACATTAGGTAGTTCAGAAAGTCTTCATAAAGGAAGATCTTGAAAAATAATGAAAGCTTCTATGTGACTTTAAGGCATTTATTCATCCAGTGGACATAGGTGAATGCCTTCTATGAGTCAAGCACGTCACTTAGTACCCCTGGCATCTGACGTCTTCCAACTATAAAAGTTGAGCTTCCTAGGGCTGCCACAGCAAAATACCGCAGACTGGGTAGTTTTTAAACAACAGAAATTTATTTTCTGACAGTTCTGAAGGTTAGAAGTCCAAGATCAAAGTGAAAGCACAGCTGGTTTCTTCTGAAGCCTGTCCTGGGCTCATAGATGGCCACTTTCTTGCTGTCTTCACATGGTCTTTCCTGTGTACGCATACATCCCTAGTAGCTCTCTCTGTGTCCAAGTTTCCTCTTACAGGACACCAATCAGATCGAATTAGGGCCCATTCATGGCTTCATTTTAACTGAATCACCTCTTAAAAGGCCTTACCTTGGAAATACAGCCACATTTTGAAGTACCAAAGGATTAGGGCTTCAATATATGAATGAAATCAGGGTACACAATTCAGCCCATAAAGGAAGTAATGGTCTTTCTTCCCCCTGGCAACTTTGCATATGCAGCATAACAAGACAGCTGGGACTAAGAATGGTATCTCATTTGTATAAATCATACTCTTGTGAGGCAGACAGAGCAGTTTGTATTACCTTGTAAATCATTTTATTTGGCAGTCCCAGCAAACTAATACAATTTCTTTGGAGAACTACTATTAATAGTTATTCATTATTGCTGGAGAGGAAGAGAGAAGTAAAGCTGTAAAGATAAACAGGAGTCAGATCACCCAGGACCCTTTGTGCCATTCTAACTAATTTAGATTTTATTCGGCAGGCAATGCAGAGCTATTATTTAAGAATGTGACAAGGTCAGCTATGGCTTTACAAAGAACGTGAAAAATGGCCTAGAACTGCTGTTGCTGGACCAGCATCCTGGAAGCAAGTTAAAAATGTAAAATTTCAGGCCCCACTCCAGACTCACAGACTCAGAGAACTCTGTGGGTGGGCCTACCAACCTGAGTTTTAACCAGGCCTTCCAGGTGATTCTGATGCAAGCTAAAATATGAGAATCACGGGCCTAAAGAGCAAGGCTGGACTGGAGGCCCCACTTACCTCAAAGAGTTGTTAAGAGAGTCACATAAGATAAAATACACAGGGCTTCCTTGGTGGCTCAGTGGTAAAGAACCTGCCTCTTAAGGCAGAAGATGTGGATTTGATCCCTGATCCAGGAATGTCCTACCTGCCAAGGAGCAATTAAGCCTGTGGCCACAACTACTGAGCCTTTTTGCCCTAGATTCAGGAAACCACAACTATTGAGCCCACGTGCCACAGATGCTGATGCCCACACACCCTAGAACACATGCTCTGCAACAAAAGAAGCCACCACAATGAAGCCTGTGCACTGCAACTAGAGAGTAGCCCAAGCAACAACAAAAACCAGCACAGCCAAAAACAAAAAGAAATTTTTTTAATAAAAGTAAAATACATGAAAGTGTCTTCGATGTTGTAAAGTTCATTAATTTATATCACTGTTTAGTTACTAAGTCGTGTCCGACTCTTTGGCAACCTCTTCATTAATATTTATATCATTATTAACAGTTCTATAACTCTAAAATGGTCACTTCACAGGTTTTAGCTTCTTTCCCAAGGCTGAACATTTGTACTCTTTCACAATGGCCCGTTTTACTGACTTGATGTCACTGTGAAATAACCCAAAATCCAACACATCATTTAAACTTCTACAATCATTATATAGGAATGATATAAGGAAAGAGGATCTGGAATACACAAGTTGATGTTTGAATTCTCAAATTCTGACACTTAATGGCTCTGTGATTTTGTTCTATTTCACTAACAACTTTTCCAGTCTATCATGTATTCTTACAAGTGGATTTATCCCCTAGTACAGAATGCTCTGAGCATTTGTTTCACCCATTTAATAAGATAGCTTTCGCTTTTGAATTGCTTTTAATCAGTTACTTAGGACTGATGTACTCCGGAGGAACTGATAAAATGGAGCCTTTAGAAATGAAAACTAAAAAACAGGTTGTGAATTCTGATGAGACAAGTGATTTCCCAATTTCTCACACTAATTCAAAGTAATTACGCTTATAAATCATAAGTAGTTATGATTACAAAGTAGAAAAGTAGTTACTATGAAATCATATGTGTTCACTGTAAAAATAGAGAAAAACATAAGGAAAATCATCTGTTCCCATCTCCTAGAGGAAACTACTATAAACATTCTGGTCTATACTCATTTAGTTCATTTAAATATACACATATCCATACACATCTCAGTTCTTCATAAAACTGAGATCTTACTCTAATATGGGTCTCTTTTTCTTTTTGTATTTTACTTACAGTTGTGTTGTAAACATTCTCTCATATTCTTAGATAAATGTCATGTAGTATTTCATTATCTGCTCTGAGGTGACATCCTTAAATTCACAACCAAGTGCTATACAAAACAGGATAATGAAAAATAAAAAAGCCACCTGTATGTTAATAACATTAAGAACTCCAGAAAGGGAAATGAAGTGTTTCCAATTGTTTTAGAAAAAAAATTTGTAAGAGTTTTCTGACAAAGTAATTACATCATTTTAAGTCTGTGGCTTCACATAGAAATATCTTTCCATTGTCTCCCAAAGCTTTGGGTATCAGAGCTGTAACATTTAAAAAAAAAAACCTGTTTTGACACAAAAGATAATTTAGAAATGTTTTTATATTGGATGAATGTAACACAAAATAAAAAATGAGTCTCTTTTTTAAATTCAGAAATTTCACAGATGACTGAAAGCATCAAGTCCTTGAGAAGGCTGAGACCCACAGTACAACCGGTAGAATTCACTCTGATAGGACACCACTTCAATTTAAACAAGAAAGATCCAAGAGAAAATGTGTGCAGACTTGACTGTCTGAAATTGAGGCATTCCCCACAGATGGTTTCTATGTTCTCAGTTATGAGGCAAGGTCATCAGCTGAAAATCGGGACAGGTTGGAGGAAGGGATGTGACTAATTTGAGGAGAGAGGTGAAAGTATGAATGGTTAACCCAGAGAGTGTCAAGTGCTCCTGTGAGGTCGGAGGTCATTAATTAAAACCAGTTGGTGTATGATTTTTTTTTTTTCAGCAATCTTGGGTGCAAGCAATGAGAAAGTCTGTTCCAACAAGTTTCAGTCCAAGCAAGGCTCCAAGTTCCTTCAAGCAAGAAAAAGACACTGGACTGAGAGAGTTGAAAATGTTTGCAAAAGAGTGATTGTAAGGACTGATAAGGGAATCTAAATCAGTTGAGTTGGAATGATTAAATAATGGAAGCAGGAAAAATAGATTTTTTTTAAAGTATTCAGTTCAGTTCAGTCACTCAGTCATGTCCAACTCTTTGCGACCCCATGAACCGCAGCATGCCAGGCCTCCCTGTCCACCACCAACTCCCAGAGTCCACCCAAACCCATGCCCATCGAGTCAGTGATGCCATCCAGCCATCTCATCCTCTGTCGTTCCCTTCTCCTCCTGCCCTCAATCTTTCCCAGCATCAGGGTCTTTTCCAATGAGTCAGCTCTTCACATCAGGTGGCCAAAGTATTGGAGTTTCTGCTTCAACATCAGTCCTTCCAATGAACACCCAGGACTGATCTCCTTTAGGATGGACTGGTTGGATCTCCTTGCAGTCCAAGGGACTCTCAAGAGTCTTCTCCAACACCACAGTTCAAAAGCATCAATTCTTCGGTGCTCAGCTTTCTTTACAGTCCAACTCTCACATCCATACATGACACTGGAAAAACCACAGCCTTGACTAGACAGACCTTTGTTGGCAAAGTAATGTCTCTGCTTTTTTTTGGGGGGGGGGGGTTTTGTCATACATTGATATGAATCAGCCATAGATTTACACTTATTCCCCATCCCGATCCCCCCTCCCACCTCCCTCTCCACCCGATTCCTCTGGGTCTTCCCAGTGTACCAGGCCCGAGCACTTGTCTCATGCATCCCACCTGGGCTGGTGATCTGTTTCACCATAGATAGTATACATGCTGTTCTTTTGAAACATCCCACCCTCACCTTCTCCCACAGAGTTCAAAAGTCTGTTCTGTATTTCTGTGTCTCTTTTTCTGTTTTGCATATAGGGTTATCGTTACCATCTTTCTAAATTCCATATATATGTGTTAGTATGCTGTAATGTTCTTTATCTTTCTGGCTTACTTCACTCTGTATAAGGGGCTCCAGTTTCATCCATCTCATTAGGACTGGTTCAAATGAATTCTTTTTAATGGCTGAGTAATATTCCATGGTGTATATGTACCACAGCTTCCTTATCCATTCATCTGCTGATGGGCATCTAGGTTGCTTCCATGTCCTGGCTATTATAAACAGTGCTGCAATGAACATTGGGGTGCACGTGTCTCTTTCAGATCTGGTTTCCTCAGTGTGTATGCCCAGAAGTGGTATTGCTGGGTCATATGGCAGTTCTATTTCCAGTTTTTTAAGGAATCTCCACACTGTTTTCCATAGTGGCTGTACTAGTTTGCATTCCCACCAACAGTGTAAGAGGGTTCCCTTTTCTCCACACCCTCTCCAGCATTTATTGCTTGTAGACTTTTGGATAGCAGCCATCCTGACTGGTGTGTAATGGTACCTCATTGTGGTTTTGATTTGCATTTCTCTAATAATGAGTGATGTTGAGCACCTTTTCATGTGTTTGTTAGCCATCTGTATGTCTTCTTTGGAGAAATGTATACAATGGAAAAAAGACAACCTCTTTAACAAGTGGTGCTGGGAAAACTGGTCAACCACTTGTAAAAGAATGAAACTAGAACACTTTCTAACACCATACACAAAAATAAACTCAAAATGGATTAAAGATCTAAATGTCAGACCAGAAACTATAAAACTCCTAGAGGAGAACATAGGCAGAACACTCTCCGACATAAATCACAGCAAGATCCTCTATGACCCACCTCCCAGAATATTGGAAATAAAAGCAAAACTAAACAAATGGGATCTAATGAAACTTAAAAGCTTTTGCACTACAAAGGAAACTATAAGTAAGGTGAAAAGACAGCCGTCAGATTGGGAGAAAATAATAGCAAATGAAGAAACAGACAAAGGATTAATCTCAAAAATATACAAGCAACTCCTGCAGCTCAATTCCAGAAAAATAAATGTCTCTGCTTTTTAATATGCTGTCTAGGTTGGTCATAACTTTCCTTCCAAGAAGTAAGCATCTTTTAATTTCATGGCTGCAATCACCACCTGCAGTAATTTTGGAGCCCAGAAAAATTAAGTTTGCCACTGTTTCCACAACTGCCATGAGTTGATGGGACCAGATGCCATGATCTTAAGTTTTCTGAATGCTGAGCTTTAAGCCAACTTTTTCACTCTCCTGTTTCACTTTCATCAAGAGGCTCTTTAGTTCTTCTTCACTTTCTGCCATAAGGGTGGTGTCATCTGCATATCTGAGGTTATTGATATTTCTCCCGGCAACCTTGATTACAGCTTGTGCTTCCTCCAGCCAGCGTTTCTCATGATGTACTCTGCATATAAGTCAAATAAGCAGGGTGACAATATACAGCCTTGATGTACTCCTTTTCCTGTTTGGAACCAGTCTGTTGTTCCATGTTCGGTTCTAACTGTTGCTTCCTGACCTGCATACAGGTTTCTCAAGAGGCAAGTCAGGTGGTCTGGTAGGCCTATCTGTTTCAGAATTTTCCACAGTTTATTGTGATACACACCGTCAAAGGCTTTGGCATAGTCAATAAAGCAGAAATACATGTTTTTCTGGAACTCTCTTGCTTTTTCGATGATCCATCGGATGTTGGTTCCTCTGCCTTTTCTAAAACCAGCTTGAACATCTGGAAGTTCACGGTTCACCTATTGCTGAAGCCTGGCTTGGAGAATTTTAAGCATTACTTTACTAGCACGTGAGATGAGTGCAATTGTGCAGTAGTTTGAGCATTCCTTGGCATTGCCTTTCTTTGGGACTGAAATGAAAACTGACCTTTTCCAGTCCTGCAGCCACTACTAAGTTTTCCAAATTTGCTGGCTTTAAGTATTGGAGTTAATGAATTGGAGGTCATCAAGAATATGACAAATGAGCTGAGTAAAAGAGGCTACTTATTGACCATTGGGATACTTGAAATTGAGATTTATAACGTAAACAGTTATTGCTGACAGGGTTCAGAGTCGTACCACTGGAGTGGAGGAACAAGTCGTTGGTGATGAAGAGGTCAAAGACCTAAGAGGGTCAGTGTTGGTTTTACATGGGTCATGTTGAATTCACACAGCTGCTGCTGCTGCTAAGTCGCTTCAGTCGTGTCCCACTCTGTGCGACCCCACAGATGGGAGCCCACCAGGCTCCTCTGTCCCTGGGATTCTCCAGGCAAGAATACTGGAGTGGGTTGCCATTTCCTTCTCCAATGCATGCATACATGCTAGGTTGCTTCAGTCCTGTCCAACTCTGTGCGACCATATGGACAACAGCCCACCAGGCTCTTCCGTCCACTGGATTCTCTAGGCAAGAATACTGAAGTGGCTTGCTGTTTCCTTCTCTGAATTCACACAGAATGCAGACAAAACCTAGAGCAAGGAGCAATGGTCTAATTTCTGAGGGAGAGTGGCCAAGGGGTTGATAAATTATAGTTGTAAAGATGATAAAGGGGTATTTGGCCAGATGATATGAACTTCAAATGTTTTTGAAAGAGGAAAGAGGAGAAATAGTTTGTAACAAGTAATTAGGAACAAAGCGGCCCAACTCTGTAGCCCAACCTCTTGGCCTTAAGGTACACAGAGTATGAGAAAAATAAATAAATAACCTCCTATTGATAGTACTTTACTTCAGAGCTCTACAGCAGAGTTAAAAGCAAAATTACCTTAGTCACTAAGAACAGTAGTGCTGGGGATATACCTGGATACATCGAGGCTAATTCCAAGTCTGAATTTGACAACTCATGGCTTCGGGGATGATGCAGAAAGGCAATCTCACTGTCTTGACATCTTATGACATCAACCACATCACCTGAGAAATGTAGAATATGCAAGTAACCTCCTGTTGATAGTACCCAGGGATAAGAAAAGGAGAGATAATTAATGAAAGGGAATGAAAATTATGTTTCGCTCAGAGAACATTGATTTCAGGCACCTAGAATGCTGTTCTTTCTGAATTATCTAATATTGGCCTATAGGGTATAGATGGAGAAGGAAATGGCAACCCACTGCAGTATGCTTGCCTGGAGAATTTCATGGCCAGAGGAGCCTGGTGGTCCACAGTCCATGGGGTTGCAAGGAGTCAGACACAACTGAATGACTAACACAACATAGGGTAAAGTACTGTGTCTATTTAAAAGAACTCTCAGGTTCAATGCCTGAGACAGGGTGCTCAGGGCTGGTACACTGGGATGACCCTGGGGGATGGGATGGGGAGGGACGTGGGAGGGGGGGGGTTCTGGATGGGGAACACATGTGCATCTGTGGCTGATTCATGTCAATGTTTGGCAAAAAACTACTACAATATTGTAATTAGCCTCCAATTAAAATAAATAAAATTTTTAAAAAAAGAACTTTCAGTAGACATACAGATAGCCAACATAGACATGAAAAAGTGTTCGGTATCACTAATCACTGTGGCTTCTCAGGTAGCACGGTGGTAAAGCATCCTCCTGCCAATACAGGAGCCGAAAGAGATGCAGGTTCAGTCCCTGAGTCGGGAAGACACCCTGGACTAGGAAACGGCAACCCACTCCAGTATTCTTACATGGAAAATTCCATGGACAGAGGAGCCTGGTGGGCTACAGTCCATGGGGTCACAAAAGAGTCGGTTGCAACTTACCACATACACATCACTAATCATTAGAGAAATACAAATCAAAACCACAGTGAGATAACACCTCAGTTCAGTTCAGTTAAGCCCTCAGTCATGTCCGACTCTTTGTGACCCCATGAACCGCAACACGCCAGGCCTCCCTGTCCACCACCAACTCCCAGAGTCCACCCAAACCCATGCCCATCGAGTCAGTGATGCCATCCAGCCATCTCATCCTCTGTCGTTCCCTTCTCCTCCTGCCCTCAATCTTTCCCAGCATCAGGGTCTTTTCCAATGAGTCAGCTCTTCACATCAGGTGGTCAAAGTATTGGAGTTTCAGCTTCAGCATCAGTCTTTCCAATGAACACCCAGGACCGATCTCCTTTAGGATGGACTGGTTGGATCTCCTTGCAGTCCAAGGGACTCTCAAGAGTCTTCTCCAACACCACTGTTCAAAAGCATCAATTCTTCGGCGCTCAGCTTTCTTTATAGTCCAACTCTCACATCCATGCATGACCACTGGAAAAACCATAGCCTTGACTAGACAGACCTTTGTTGGCAAAGTAATGTCTCTGCTTTTTAATATGCTGTCTAGGTTGGTCATAACTTTCCTTCCAAGAAGTAAGCATCTTTTAATTTCATGGCTGCAATCACCATCTGCAGTAATTTTGGAGCCCAGAAAAATTAAGTTTGCCACTGTTGCCACAACTGCCGTGAAGTGATGGGACCAGATGCCATGGTCTTAAGTTTTCTGAATGCTGAGCTTTAAGCCAACTTCTTCACTCTCCTGTTTCACTTTCATCAAGGGGCTTTTTAGTTCCTCTTCACTTTCTACTATAAGGATGGTATCATCTGCATATCTGAGGTTATTGATATTTCTCCCAGCAATCTTGATTCCAACTTGTGATAACACCTCACACCTGTCAAAATTGCTATTATCAAAAAGAAAAGTACTGGTAAGGAGGTGATTAAAGGGAATCCTCGTGCACTACTGATAGGAATGTAAATAGATGCAGCCACCATGGAAACAGTACGCAGGTTCCACAAAAAATTAAAATTAGAACTACCATATGATCTACCAATTCCACTACCTGAAAATAATGGGAAAAAAAATTTTTTTTAATGCACCCCATGTTTATTGCAGCAACATTCACAACATTGAAGATATGTAAGCAAACCAAGTATCCATTCAGAGATGAATGGATAAAGAAAATGTGATGTAAATTGATAAATAGACATTCACACACAAATACACACACACACACACACACACACACACACACTCTCTCTCTCTCACAGGAATACCACTTAGCCATAAAAAAGAATGAAATCTTGCCATTTAGAGCAACAAGGACAGACCTGGGAGGTATTATGCTAGGTGAAATGTTACAGAAAAACAACAAATACCATATAATTTCACTTTTATGTGGAATCTGAAAAACAAAACAAAGGGATAAACAAAACAGAAACAGACTCTCAGATAAAGAGAACTGGTGGTTGCCAGAGGGGAAGGCAATTAAGAGGTACAAACTTCCAACTATAAGATAAATCATGGGGATGTAATGTACACATAAGTTAATAGTAAAAACTATTTTACCAACTTTGTACAGTGATCATTTCATAATGTATAAAAAGACAGGATCACTATGTTGTACACTTGAAATCAATATTGTATAATAATCAAAAAATTAAAATAAGACAACTTTCAGACTCAACAGGTAATTTTTTTTCTTTTCTGGCTTGTGGTAAAAGGTAGGATTAAACTGCCTGGAAATTTTCTAGTACAAAGGCCCTACGGAGAAAAAGCAGAGTAGCATCCTGATAGCTCTCCCACATGGCTCTGTGATTCCATCATTGTATTTGCATCCAATTTAGGTAGATTTTTATTTTCATGTGTCAGTGATGCCGCCTCCTCCGAGAAACCACGTCAGGATCACTAGCTGCTCAGGTATTCTCAGACCAAAGGGCAGCTGTCAGAGCCTGGAGATCTTTCTATAATCTACCCTCCTCAGATCAAATCTAGCCCTGGTAACTCCGACCCTTTCAGAGCAGCAAAACCTACCTTTTAAAAACTGTTTAAGTACAGTCAGGCCAAGAGCCAAACCCTTCAACTAGTAAGGTAACGACTTAACAGGATAATTTGCTAATTTAAGTAGGGTAGAATAAACCCATTAATTGTGGCCTTGCAGAGATTATGCTCAGGACTTTTGCTCTGCCCATTTTAACTTAAGACTCTACGGAAAGAAATAACTGAACTGTGGGAGGGCACACCGCAGACTGTGGTCATCCCACACTCACTGACGATGTTTGTGGGGTTACCAGTCACTGCAAAATCATGGTCGTTTGCCTGTCAGCTCAGTTAACCCTCTGAAGGTAAAACACTCGCTTCTGTATTCAGCGAAGCTGGCGGTAGGGGTTGAGGTAACTTTTACACTGCAGCCTAAAAATCTTCGAAACAACTTGCTAATTAAAACACAATTTTGAATTTGCATTCCTTATCTTAATAATGCTCAAATATATGTAAATTTTAAAAATTTTTAGAAAATTAGTAAAATTGTCTCTAGGTTAGAAATAATTTCAACAATATAAAATGGCTTGATTCATAGGAAACATTTTTGGTGAAGGTTCTTTAAATTTACAGAAAAAAAAATTTACAGGAACTTAACCATGCAGAAATCAGATAAACTTTCTTTTTAGAGGAGCTTATAAAGCAAAGTCTGGAGTTCAGAATTTGGGAAATGATTAAGACAACCTAATTCTAAGGTCACCTTTCTTTTCTTGAAACATATAAATTGGTAAGATATACATGTATTCGTTATCAATGGCATTTGTTTTCAAGAAGACATTTTTATCTTAAAAAATTTCTGAGACTCCACCAGGTTTTAACTTGGATCCCTAATATGGCTCTGATTAGTGTTTCCGGTCTAATTATAAAATCACTAGGCTTCCCCTAAGATTAAAATCTAGAATGCACCTATCTCAGTAATCTTAAACTGCCTATTAAGGCATTTCTAAATCATTTCATTTCGCTGCATTATTAAGCATTTAGGTTTAAGTTATGGTTTAAGATACTCACGGGTGGAGGGATCCAACCCAGAGACGGCTCTCAACAAAAATGCAGCGGAGCCCAAACAGCTAAATGAAACTCTTTAGGAATGCCCCAACCTTCTTTAGGATAAGAGGGAAGTGCACTATTTGGCAATACAATTTCGTCACAATTCAACGGCAGGTTAAAGTGCCTGTAGTCGAGGTCTGGCTTTTCCTAAATTTCAGGAACAAAAGAAGCGTTCGCAAGCAGACAGGGATTGAACGGCCCGCTCTCCCTCCTAGTAAATCAAATCGAGGAAGATGAGCGTCCACGAGCACGCCTCGCTTCTTATCTTTCTCTTCAAGGGGGCTAGCGTTTGGGGAGGAAAGGCCGCGGCTATTCTTCGTTGACCCAGGGTCCCGGGATTGAGACAGGCCCTGCCCCCAGGTCCTCGCAGCTGCCCTGAAATTCGGCCCGTTAGCGGCAACCGACACCGGAGAGAAAAACAGCTTCTCCAGCAGGGGGAGGGAGAGGAAACGGCGCACAAAAAGCAGTGCGACTTGTCCCTTACCGCCGTCTAAGAAGGGTGGGGAAAAAAGGAAACAGAAGCGGGCCACACTCACGGGCTCCCGCCCGAGCGGCTTTTAAACTGCGTTTCCACCACCTCTCGCAGGGCGCCGCGGCTAATGGAACCCGCGCGAGGCGTCCCGCCAATCACCGCCGCGCTTCCTCCGGCCGCGGGCCAATGGCAGCGCGCCTTCTTGGGGCGTGGGCGAAGAGGCTCCTCTCCCCTGGCCGTGGTGTGTGGGCTGGGGTTGGTGCGGACTCCTGGCTTGGCCGCACTGGGCCGCACTTGTCCTGCAGGGGCTTTTGTGTCCGCCTTTGGCTCGGCTTTGTGTGCGCGGGTTTCCGCTGGGCTTCGAGGCGCCAGTCCCGGCCGGGAGCCGTGAGGCTCGGAGGCGGGAGCGCGGCCCCCCCCCCCCGCCCCGGGCGAGGAGCGAGCGCGCCGGCGTGAGCGGAGGGTGTGAGGGCTGCGGGGAAGGGGATTCGCCGCCGAGATGCCGGAGTTCCTGGAAGACCCCTCGGTCCTGACAAAAGAGAAGTTGAAGAGTGAGTTGGTCGCCAACAATGTGACGCTCCCGGCCGGGGAGCAGCGCAAAGACGTGTATGTGCAGCTCTACCTGCAGCACCTCACGGCGCGCAACCGGCCGCCGCTCGCCACCGGCGCCAACAGCAAGGGGCCCCCGGACTTCTCCAGCGACGAGGAGCGCGAGCCTACTCCGGTCCTCGGCTCCGGGGCCGCCGTCGCGGGCCGCAGCCGCGCCGCCGTCGGCAGGGTAAGGACGCCCGGCCGGGGCCACAAAGGCGGGCGTTGAGCAGTGGGCGCCCCCTCGGGCCTCGGCGGCGGGGCAGGCCCCCCACCCGCCCAGGGGGCCGGCCTCTGGGTCTGCGGACGCCCGACTCGGCCTCTTGGCCTCGGGCTCTGAGAGGGGAGGGGCCGGAACGGAGAGCCCCGAAGTTGGGGCCGCGGGGCGCGCGCGTCTTGGCCGCGGTGTGTCGTGGGATGTGAAGTTAGCTTTGCTCTCGGGTTGCGCGGGGACAGCTCGGTGTCCCTGCACCCCCGGCCGTCGGGAGCGGGTGGTGAGACCGGGACTTGCCCGTGCTTTTCGAAAAGCCCTGAGGAGGGGTAGCTCGAAACGGCTACAGGTTACGCTCGAGCGTTTTCCCGCTTTATTAACCGAAATGACTAGTGAGCGGGTCTCAGAGCGCTCCCTGGAGGGCAATTTGTGACATGCTGATATGTAACCAAATTTTGAAATAAAGAAATTCCCGCCTTTTTATGTTTCTTTGCGTAAGGAAGGCTTTTTGAACGGTTTGTGTTTTTCCTGTTTGGGTTACTCCTTTCTAGCACCAGGCTGTTTTTTGGCGGGGCAGCGTAACTCTAAATTCAGCAAACTTTTAAAAATGTATCTTTGAAAGACAGAGACGCTCAAATATTTCGAAGTCCTAGGTACTAAGGGTTTGGTTGTTTTTCCTTTTGGTGTATTTGCATGAAGAAAGGAGAGCCTTTGGAATTAGGAGAAATGTTTATTTCATGACATGCAGCTTTGTCGGTGTTGCAGTTTGAAGTATTTAATCCCGAATTCAGATTGGCTCCAGCAAATGCGCATTTTGTTTGGGAATAGTTTGGGTTTTGTTCGGTGGGTTTTTATGTGGTGTTTTGTTAGTATTAACGAGCCTGGTTGTCACTTTAAATCTTAAGAGGATATGGTTAAAACTGATTGGTGTAAAGTACAGTGCTTTGTAAAACATTAAAAGTGAAGTTTGAAGTTGTTGGTACTGATTAAGGACTGCTTCTTTCAAAGTTACTTTAACTTTAGTTTTAAAAAACTTATCCATTGTGTTTTCTGGACTACCCATATAGAAATAAAGGAAAGACACATGTAATAAACACATGTAGATTTAATTAAATCTTAAGCCTGGGCTTTAGAGAAATTGGAAATCTTACGCCTTAAGTCGGTACCTGGCATATGGTAGTGCCAAATAAATATTGGTTTGATAAATAAAAGTTCAATCTCAACTTGTTTCTGATGCCTTGTTTTTGTGGATTTGAAAAAAACCACTGTATTTCAGGAGAAGACATTTATTTTTGAAATAAGGAATATCCCTTACCTGTTTTTCCCCAGCCCCTCAGAAAATGAAAGTAATGTTTAAACTATCTTAGTAAAAATTTGGTTGAAAAATAAAATATTTTCCATGATTTAAAATCAGCACTTTTTTTAATCTTATATAGACTCATGTTGGTCTTCTGTGCAAAGGTATCATTCTTTTTTTTTTTTTTTTTTTAATAATTTTATTTATTTATGATTTGTCTGCACTGGGTCTTAGCTGTGGCACATGGGGTCTAGTTCCCTGACCAGGGACTGAACCCTGGCCCCCTTCATTGGGAGCTTGGAGTCTTAGCCACTGGACCACCAGGGAAGTCCCAAAGGTATCATTCTTGAATCATGGAAGTATTTGGTTGTATGTGTGTGATAGGATTATTTCCTCTTATTCTGATGATGATTTGTTGTCGACAGAAACAACCATCTCAGTTTTTATGTTCTTTCTCCAACTTTAGAAGAGAGTATGTCCCAATCTGACCTGTGTTTGGGGTATAAGAAGATCTGAATGTAAAAATTTTTAATTTCAGTTCAGTTATCCAACATTGTTGAGTTCCTATGATGGGCTCTTAACTACAGGAGTTTGTTTCCTGTAGACCTACCAACCACGGTAATTAATTTCTTGGATTAGCTCAGTAAGTTACCCACTTTATCCAAATTAGTCAGCACAATGCAAATAAACACACTTCCCAGGTAGCTCAGTGGTAAAGAATCCGCCTGCCAATTCAGGAAGCACAGGAGACTAAGATTCTGTCCCTGGGTGGGGAAGATACCCCTGGAGGAGGAAATGGCAACCCACTTCAGTATTCTTGCCTTAAGAATCCCATGGACAGGCTTCCAGGCAGGCTACGTCCACAGGGTCAAAAAGAGTCAGAGGCGACTGAGCGCACACACATGCAGATGAACTGAGTGAAGGAAAGTAACTTTTTAAAAGAACCTTTGTCCAGTAACGGTGTTTCTCAATTACTGTTTCAATCCTTATAGAGAACAACTGTATCACAGACATAGCTGTAAGTTTTCCCTACCTTGTGCATTTAAAACTCAGAAATGTGTACCCCGGGTTGGACTCAATGGTATCAACAACTTGAGAAGGTTAACAGTGGTAGTTGGTTAGCAACATCATTTTCTGTTTTAAAGCACATTAAGTAAAAAATGAGTTCTGTTTTAACTGAGGAGTCTGGTAGGTTTTTTTTTATTAGGCATAGGAAAAGCATTGAATTTATAAGAATACTGTACGCTATTTATAATTGGTATATAAAATTATTCTTTTTTATGCAATATTATTCCTCTTGTATATACAGTGTTTACATTCCAGTCATTGTTAACCCTATGTGTAATAACAATATAGAGTCAGGTGTGTTTTTTTGTTTGTTTTTAATTTTTGGCCCCACCCCGCAGCATGTGAGACCTGAGTTCCCCAACCAGGGATCCAGCTGGTACCCCCTGAATTGGAAGGCAGAGTTTTACCTCCTTGACACCCACTGGGGAAGTCCTTAGAGTCACATTTTTAAAAGAATATTTATAACCCAGGAAAAAGCCAAATTTAATGGTGAATTTTTTAACATTTTAAGACAAACATTAATGTGGATTTGGCCAAGGACATAGTGTATACCTTCAATTTAAATATGGGTTTATGAGGAATATGTTTAATTAAAGGAGTTGTTTCATTTCAGCCACTGCCATGAGCAGGTTCACTTGGTGTGATAGGACAGAATGTTTACATGTTCCAAATTTGGGTTTTGTTTTCTTTTTCCTAAGCTTTCTGTGTCATGCATCTTGACGATAACCAGTATTTTCCAGTGATGGAATTACCGATATTGTCGACAAAAATAAACATTTACAGAGTTGATGGTCTGCCTTTCAGTTCCAGGGTGTAAAACATTGTAGCTATTTGGGATCCAGGAGAGCATGGCATTTTTGAATGGTCTAATCTGTTGAATTATGAATTCTTAACAAATACTTAATGATATGGAGCAGAACAGTGAGGAGTATGTTATATAGTAAATGTTAAATCATGAATGGACCACGTACAGTGAGGTGTTAAGGGTACAGGCTTCTGATTCAGAATCACAGATTCAAATCCCAGGTCTGCCCTTATTCAGATGATCTCAAAGAACAGTGCCTATCAGATGCTCAACTTTCATGTGAAATAGGAATAATCTAATAACTATTTAGATTGAGGATTACATGAGGTTGCATTTGTGAAGGTGTGTAGTGCTCAGCAACTATAGCACATGATAGCTATTACAAATGGGGTTTCTGAATTTTGTTGCCTTTATTTAATACCAGAGCAATACAGTTTTACCATAATACATTCAGAATTGGATGAGGTAAGTTGTGAAAGTGATGCATACAAAGTCTGCTCAGGTGTTAGTATGCAGATTGCTTGAGTTAGCTGAACAATTTTGGGCTTCAGTTTCCTTTTTTGTAAAGTGGAAGTATCTGTCACATAGGATATTTAGGATTCAGTAAGTTGGGCTTCCCTTGTGGTTTAGCTGGTAAAGACTCCACCTGCAATGCAGGGGACCTGGGTTCGATCCCTGGGTTGGGAAGATCCCCTGGATAAGGGAAAAGCTACCCACTCCAGTATTCTGGCCTGGAGAATTCCATGGACTACTAGAGAGTCCATTGGGTCACAAAGAGTTGGACTCAACTGAGCGGCTTTCAGTTTCTTTCAAGTTAATACGTAAGGCACTTAGAACACAATTTGGTATTTAAATGCTCGGTAGAATCTGTTTTATAGAAATAATGTTATGTTAATGCTTCCTGGGTAACTCAGACAGTAAAGCGTCTGCCTACAATGCGGGAGACCCAGGTTCGATCCCTATGTCAGGAAGATCCTCTGGAGAAGGAAATGGTACTCTTGCATGGAAAATCCCATGAACAGGAGCGTGGTAGGCTACAGTCCATGGGGTCTCAAAGGGTCAGACAGGACTGAGCGACTTCACTTTCACTTTTAAGCATCTTTGCTGGTAATGGTAGAGATTTAAATGAGTGGCTCATTAGGTGATATCAGAGAACTTTTGGATTTTAAAGTTGAAAAAAAAATTAGAGATCATCTGGTAGAGTTAGGAAGAAACTAGAGACTGGTGCCTGGCACCTAATTGGTGCTTGGTATTTTTGACCAAAGGAAACAGAGATTGCATATTAAAGGAACAAAGCTCGTTGGAGGCAAAAATCTGTGCAACTAATGATTCCTTCTTCTTGGTTGAAACTGCTGGTTTGATAAACACGTATACTGTGCTACTTGGTAAATATGTATACTCACAATTTTTATATTCTCGTTAAATTTGATATTTCAGAGAATGGCATTACTTTTCTGGAACTTTTTTTCATTAAAAGTAAAGCTCAGGTGCCCTGATATGAACACCTGTGCTGTTTGACTTACCTTATGCCAGTTTATTGGCCCCTTACTCCAAATTTCTTGGTACAGTTGTAGTTTTTCACTGTTTTAAGAAAATGTAAGGAAGCTGGTTTCCTGCTTGGATTTGTTAAGGCTTTGTTCTTTTTTAATAAGAAATTGATTTTTTTTTCTTTTTCCCAATTATTTTTATTTGTTGGAGGCTAATTACTTTACAATATTGCAGTGTTTTTTGCCATACATTGACATGAATCAGCCATGGATTTACATGTTTTCCCCATCCTGAACCCCCCTCCCACCTCCCTCCCCATCCCACCCCTCTGGGTCATCCCAGTGCACCAGCCCCGAGCACTTGTCTCATGCATCCAACCTGGACTGGCGATCTGTTTCACACTTGATAATATACACGTTTCGATGCTGTTCTCTCAGATCGTCCCACCCTCGCCTTCTCCCATAGAGTCCAAAAGTCTGTTCTATACATCTGTGTCTCTTTTTCTGTCTTGCATATAGGGTTATCGTTACCATCTTTCTAAATGGTAGAAATGCATTTATGTGTGCGTATATATGCATTAGTATACTGTATTGGTGTTTTTCAGAAATTGATTTTTTTTAAGTAAGTGGCTAATTTCCCCTTTATTGGATGGCACTTTGATTCATTCATTCAACGAAACATCTATCAGGTACCTTTTCCTATGTCAGGTACTCTTTAATTTCAGATGCTTGGGTTACGATATGACAGTACTGCTGTTCTGTGTTATCCGCTTAAATGCTACATCCAAAATCACCTGAGCTACACATTAGAATAAAGATTCTCAGGTCCATGATTAGGACTCAGAATGGGGTAAGATTTTTAAAATATGGACAACTCTTCCAAAAGTTCTGAGGTCTTGATAACAGACCAGACTGAAGGACTATTGCTGAAGGAGTTTATCATCTGGAAAAGGTAAAGCATATGTGCAGATAACTAATAAAAACGAAGTAGTGAATGTGATGAGCACCAAAGACTGAGTTCTTGAGAACCTCAGGCTGCATCCAGACGTAGAAATTCATAGGTATTACGAGAATTTGAACATTCTTGTGGTTGGAGGAATTTTTCTCTACAAGTGATCTATACCTAAAGTATTTGTTACACAATGGAGTTTTTCTTCCCAATCTATTTGGAAAATTCAAGTAGGTTACAGGATTAGGTCTCTTTGTTGTTTTGTTTGTTTGTTTGTTTAAAGCCTTTTGTAAAGAATTCAAGGATTTGATATATAGAACTCTTAGACTCCAGGAAGCTATTTTGACATCAGATGTAGGTTGCTTGAGATTTGAGCTTGGTGATCCTCAGTTCAGTTCAGTTCAGTCGCTCAGTCGTGTCTGACTCTTTGCCACCCCATGAATCGCAGCACGCCAGGCCTCCCTGTCCATCACCAAATCCCGGAGTCCACCCAAACCTATGTCCATCGAGTTGGTGAGGCCATCCAACCATCTCATCCTTTGTTGTCCCCTTCTCCTCCTGCCCTAAATCTTTCCCAGCATCAGGGTCTTTTCCAGTGAGTCAGCTCTTCACATCAGGTGGCCAAAGTATTGGAGTTTCAGCTTCAACATCAGTCCTTCCAATGAACACCCAGGCCTGATCTCCTTTAGGATGGACTGGTTGGATCTCCTTGCAGTCCAAGGAACTCTCAAGAGTCTTCTCCAACACCACAGTCCAAAAGCATCAATTCTTCGGTGCTCAGTTTTCTTTATAGTCCAACTCTCACATCCATACATGACTACTGGAAAAACTATAGCCTTGACTAGACAGACCTTTGTTGACAAAGTAATGTCTCTGCTTTTTAATATGCTGTAGGTTGGTCATAACTTACGCTCTTTATATAAAGTTATTTCGCATTTTTATTTGGTTGAAAAACAAATTCTAGTACATGATCGAGTAATGCCTGGCTTTTCTTCCCCCCTCAGCATCATTGGAAAGTAAACAGCCCATACAACTTTATGATTTTTGCCATTTTGCATAAAATATTTCTAGGATACAGTATTGACTCTCCTGCCTTAAGTAGTAATCTGGACCTACAAATTGACTTTGATATTTGTGGCCATTATTTAAACAGCCATTTATATTCAGTACTCTGATGCTTTCTGGGATTACTGAGACATTTGTAAAGCTATTTGCCACAACCCTAAAAGGTAACTGAACTTTCACTCCCTTCCCCTGTTTAACCTTGGAAGTTTATTTAGTTTTTTCAGTAAATAATGCTGTTCCTTAAATTATTTTAAAAACCACCTTTAAATTTTTTTTCTCGGTGTTTGTTCCACATTTTTCAGCTAGTCTTAGCGAAATGGTCATGTAGATTGTGTGGCAACAAAGCAGTAACAGAGATGATAGGTATTCATGAAGTCTGATTTCCTTCATGTGTCAAAAAACTGGCTACTAAAGTCACTTGTACAAAAAGAATATCCGTTTGGGCTTTTTAAATTCCAGTATGCTTGTTTAAAAGCAATCATTTTTATACGTAACATGATTAAACCTTTATGGTGAAGTCTTAAAGTTTGCTGGTTTAAACTGTCAACAGTTACTGAAAAGCCAGTAGTAAATTGTTATTTACGAATATCTGAATGAAAATATTCAGACCCAGACTTTTGCTCTTTCGAATTTTTGGTGCCATCACCTCTTCTTAGATAGGTTAACCAAAATTGACTATTTTAACAGTAATAACTAAAATTTGAGTTACTTGCTTGGTTTGTTGGGTTTGTGTAATTATAATTGAACTTACAAAATGCTTTTGAATAAGGAGTTGCTTTTAAATCAAATCGCTAAGCCTTATTTTAGTATAAGTCAGCCTGAAGATAAATTTGCATGTTTATTATATGCAGTATTAGTTACATGGTAAATGAAAATTTCTTAATTTGGAGATTTTAATTAGGAATTGATAATTGGACTTTGTTTACAGAAAGCCACAAAGAAAACTGATAAACCCAGACCAGAAGATAAAGATGATCTAGATGTAACAGAGCTCTCTAATGAAGATCTTCTGGATCAGCTTGTGAAATACGGAGTGAACCCTGGTCCTATTGTAGGTAAGCTGATGAAGTTTCAAGTATCTTTATGAAGCAGTCCCCCAAATTGTTTTCCCCTTTTGTCTAGCAGGTAGAGTTTTTGTTCTAGCGGCCTGTCTGTCATTAATTATTTTTATGACCAGAACTTTAGTTTCCCTAAATATAAATATAGATGGGGGAAATAAAATTAGATAATTGAACTATATAATCTTAACTGTATAATCCTCAAGATTACTCTGTTGAGATGGTTTCGTTTTGTGCACGTATCATATTGCTTGGTGAGACATAATGGGTCTTTTATATAACAGTTGAGGAAAATCTGAGGTAACATAGCAGGCCAGGTTAATCCAAATCAGTAAGTTAGTGACAGACTTGTTAATATAACTCAAGTTATTCAATTCCCAACATAGTACCCCCTTTTAGTTATCATTAAAAATGAAGTTTAAAAAAATCTTGTCTTAATTGTAATTCAAGAAGGATACCTTAAAGAACAAACTGGAGAAAACTTGAAAGTAAATACCCTAGATTTTCATCATTTGGTTATTGTTAAGTCATTAAGTTTGCAAGGCTGATATGCCTTAATTTTGGAGGGTCTTGACAATAAACTCAAGATGAGAAAGTTCTATTTGATCTTCTAAGTTATAAAATTTTGAATACTGTAGATTTGTGAGTTTTTACCAATAGGTGTAGTTGCAGATAAGAATTAATGTATTGCTTCCAAATAAATGATAGTAAGTCTCTTGATATAATTATGAACAATGAATACACTTTTATAATATTAAAGGAGATCCTGGAACCTGTGTGTTGTGTTTCAAACATATTAAATTACATGTTGATGTGCCAGTTGTTTGTTTTTTCCCCAGCTTTATTGAGGTGTAATTGACAAACAGATGTTGTACATATATGGTGTACAGCTTGCTGGTTTAATGTACATTGTGAAATGATCACTGTGATCAAGCTAATTAACTCATCTGTCACTTCATATGGTTTTCTTTTATGTGTGTATGTGTGGTGAGAGCGAAGATCTACCTTCTTAGCAAAATTCAAGGATGTGATACAGTATTTTTAACTATAGCCCAAGCCACACTTAGATTTCTAGAACTTATTCATCTTGTATAACTGAAAGGTTAAGTATTTCCCCTTCCCCAGCTCTTCATCTTAAGACTACTTTTATACATAGCATTCTGAGATGCACATTATTTCTAGAAGACATGTTTATCATTTTATTCCTCTTATAGAAATCAGGGAAAGACATACATTAGTGTAAAACAAAGCATAACTATTTTTGGTTTTAGGTTGTCGTTGATGTTTAACTAAATTATTTATAATCAGTTTTATTTTGCTATCTAATTTGTATGTAATTTCTGTTTATAACACATTTTCCATAAAAGGTTATTTTTACTGCAGCAGTATATTTAAATATGATTTAACATCTTAAGTTTACTGTGTTGTGTGTCAAATATATTGAATTTTTTAAAACCTGACTTACAGGGCTTTTTCCATAACTGAATGGCCTTTTATAGGCATATTAATCTCTTAGAATTGTGGGATTTAAATCATAATAATTTAGAGTACTGTCTGTTTAATACAAACATGATTTTTCTACAAAGGCAAATACTATGGTGGCGCTAGTGGTAAAGAACCTACCTGCCAGTGCAGGAGATGTGGGTTCATTCCCTGGGTCGGGAAGACCCCCTGAGAAGGAAATGGCAACCCACTGCAGTATTCTTGCCTGGAGAATCCCATGGACAGAGAAGCCTGGTAGGGTGCAGTCCATGGGGTCACAAAAAGTCAGACACGACTAAAGTGACAACACTCACTACATAATACTAGAGAAATTACACAAAGTTCAAAACTTTTCACTCAGAGATACTCAGTCATACATGGCTCTTCAGTAGTCAGATGTTCTTAAGACCTAAATCAATCTATTGTGTATCCCATGCTACTAAAAAGAAAAAAACATTGTTATAATCATGTATTAAAATCTTAGGAAAAAAACCTGTTTTAGAAAATATTCTAAGCACTTAAGTTTAGAAGAAGAAACAGTGAAAAGTAACGTTTTAAGTTTCTAAAGATAATGTCTGAGCTGAATCTTAAATAAGACAATACAAGTAATAAAGCAAGTTCTGCCTTAATGCAGGAACAACCAGGAAACTATATGAGAAAAAGCTGTTGAAGCTGAGGGAACAAGGAACAGAATCTAGATCTTCTACTCCTCTGCCAACAATTTCTTCTTCAGTGGAAAATACAAGACAGAATGGAAGTAATGACTCTGACAGATACAGTGACAATGAAGAAGGTAAAATTTTGTGATGTTAATAAACTATATAATCAAAAAAATAAAAAATTTTCAGATTCATCAGATATAATAAACATGAAGATAAAATTTTAAGTAATATTACCAAGATATATGTAGATTTTGTTCCCATCATTAGTCCTCCAAGTAATTTGATTTAATACCTTTTGTTGAGAATTCTAAGAAACAGAAAAGTACAGATGTCTAATTTTTGTCATATAAAATTGCCAGGTATCCTTATCTTTTTTGCTGCAAAAGTCTCATCTTTCTAAGAGGAAAAAGTGTTACAAGTAGAGACAAAGTTTCCCGGCTTACCCCTTTCCGAGTAACATCTCCACAGAAGCAAGCTATCATTAATTTGATGCTTATCTTTGCAGCATATTTTTAAATACTTTTTCATATACATCTGTCTGTGGTATTATTTTGTACTTTTTAAAAAATCGGTGTGATATTGTGCTAAATCTTGCTGCTTGTTTTTCATTATTCTGTTATATTACTAAAATCTTTTCTTGATTTAGTACATATGTCTGGTTTATTTCTCATATAGCAGTAGTATTTACATATGGCATGTTTTCTCTGTTCTTTATTGATAAGCATTTAAATTTATAATTTTTGCTAGAAGTCTGATTTCAACACAACTATAGTAAACTTGACATTTTTTTGTGGGCTATTTTAGGGAAAATTGGCCATGGTATATAAATATTTTTCAAGTAGTATGTGAAATAAAAAACTTTTTAAAATTTATTGTATGACAACTTGACACTTATACATTTTTAATTCATATGACTTGTTTGTTAACTCATGACTATTTAATGACTCAAATTGCTTATATCTCTATAAGCATTGCCTGTCAGGGCACAATCTGTCAGATTGGTTGTTCTGAGTATGAAATATAGAGTCTTCTCCTTCAACACCACTATGTTAGCAAAGAGGCAAAGAGTAGAATCAGCTTAAACACAAGTAATGCTTAAACTTCCTGCCTCTTTTGCCTCTACAGGAAAGAAGAAAGAACACAAGAAAGCGAAGTCCACTAGGGATTTTGTTCCTTTTTCTGAACTTCCAACTACTGCCTCTGGTGGATTTTTTCAGGCTATTTCTTTTCCTGAAATCTCCACCCGTCCTCCTCTGGGCAGGACAGAGCACCAGGCAGCTAAGAAAGCACATTCTTCTAAGGGAGACCTACCTAGGGAACCTCTTATTGGCACCACCTTGCCAGACAGGGACCAAAAGTTAGCCTCTGGAGGTTGCTCTGTTCCCTCCAAGTCTAGCCATGATAGATGCTTAGAGAAAAGTTCCTCGTCATCTCCTCAGCATGAACTCGCTGCCATGTTGGTCTCTGCTGCAGCTTCTCCTTCACTGATTAAAGAAACCACCAGTACTTGGTATAAAGACACAGTAGAAAATACTTACTTTGGAGAGAAAAGTGGAACTCAGCCATTATGTACCAAGAGGTCCCATGGTTCAGGTCAGTCAGTCCTCTCCAGTGAGAGGAAAGCACTAGAAGAGTCTGAGCAGTCACAGGTAATTTCTCCACCACTCGCTAAGGCAATCCGAGATTATGTCAGTTCTCTATTGGCCCAGGGTGAAAGAGGTAGTTTGCCTGGGACTTCTAACTCTACACCCCTTCTCGATGTAGAAAATACATGGAAGAGAATTGGTGCATCTAATGTTCGAGAAACTGAATCCCTGTCTCCTCCACGAAAATTGCCGAGATTCAGTGAAAAGTCAGTAGAGGGAAAGGATTCAGGTTCCTTTGTGGCATTTCAAAACACACCTGGGTCTGAACTGATGTCTTCTGCAAAAACCGTTGTTTCTCAGTCACTCGCTACTTTAGGCATAGAAATGTCTAAGCAATCACAGCATGATAAAATAGATGCCCCCGAACTATCTTTTCCCTTCCATGAATCTATTTTAAAAGTAATTGAAGAGGAGTGGCAGCAAATTGATAGGCAGCTGCCTTCATTGGCATGCAAGTATCCAGTTTCTTCTAGAGAGGCAACACAGATATTATCAGTTCCAAAAGTAGATGATGAAATCCTAGAGTTTATTTCTCAGGCCACTCCACCAGCGGGTATTCAGGCAGCTTCCACTGAGTCCTGTGATAAACAGTTGGACTTAGCACTTTGTAGAACCTATGAAGCTGCAGCATCAGCATTGCAGGTTGCAACCCACACTGCCTTTGTAGTTCGGGCTCTGCAGGCAGACATGAGTCAGGCTGCACAGATTCTTAGCTCAGATCCTAGTTGCACGCACCAAGCACTTGGATTGCTAAGCAGAGCATTTGATGCAGCCTCATTCGTTTGTGAAGCTGCCTTTGATGAGGTAAAGATGGCTGCCCATACCATGGGATCTTCCACTTTAGGCCGCCGCCATCTCTGGCTAAAGGATTGCAAAATGAATCCAGCTTCTAAGAATAAGCTAGCTGTTGCTCCCTTTAAAGGTGGAACATTATTTGGAAGAGAAGTACTCAAAGTAATTAAAAAGCGTGGAAATAAACACTAGTAAAATTAAGAATAGAGATATCTGTGTAATCTTAATATGGGGAATGGCAGCTTTTCTAGGAATTTGAAATACTTTTATGCCAAAGTGTCAAACTTCTACTAGTTAAATTGCACTATAAAAGTAATTGCCTACATATAACTGCCTTTTTTAAAAAAGTTGCATAGATAGAAAGCCTGAGACTAACAATTTAAAGCTTTTCTAGATCATATTTTTTTCTCAAATAGTTGTTCCTATTTTAAGATTTTAAGATTTTCCTACAGCTTCTTAAGAAAGTTCCATTAACTAGATTATAAGTTGAGTCTTCATGGTTTAAATATTACTAAATATCTCTTTGCTTTCCAGAACTTATATTTTCTACATATTTTCTCTTCTCACTTGTATTGTTTTTGCTGATGTCTACAGTATTGTTCATAATATTCCAAATCAGTGCAACTCAAAGTGCCAGTCTACAAACTGTTACTTATCCACAGATAAGATGAGCGTGTATCAGAGTTTGAATCTAGACCAATGACAGGATTTATTTTTGAGGTAAACTTTTATTGAGAGAGAAAGACAGTGTGCTGACTTAAATTCCAGTGCAAACGCCTCATTTTTTCGTGGACTGGCAGCACACAGTTGGTAGACCACACTTTGAGAAATGCTGCTCTAGACCATAGGATTCTGGGATACTGCAGTCTCAGCATAACTGTGAAACTATAGTCAGATGAATTAAGAAAGATGGAACTCCTAAGGTGTATAGTAATTCATGGATGATTTGGCTTAATCCAAGCTTAAATTTTCAAAGCAAATTTAGTTACTAGTTTTTTTTGAGTTATAAGAAATCATACTGTATACCAGTTTCTATGTGTCAATATAAAGCAGTATATTATTCTTTGTTTTCATTTCTATGATTGTAAGATGAGAGACTCTAATTGTAGAGGCACTTGATTATTGAATTTCTTTGTATTTTTACGGAAAATAGTAGATTAAATATAAGCAAAATACAGTCTCTTGGGACTTACAGCTATTACTATATTTTTAGACTAACCTGTCCATCTTTGCAGCTTTCTGGGAGTAATTTTGTTATTTGTCCTTTGAAATGTACATGTATACATGTACCTACTAAGTACTCTGATTTTTTTAAATGTATAACTGTAGAATGCTTCTGCAAATTCAATAAAGTTGTTAAATTGGAACAGTTTTGTGTGGTCTCCACAAACATGTTGTATGTGTGTTTTATTCTTGGAGTTGCAGCAAGTTAGATATTTGTGGATGAACATGCCTTTTCCATTTCTTCATAGAAACTCACCTCACATTCCAATGGTATAGCTGAAAATATTCAGATTATTATTTTTTTTTCTATTTGAGGACCATGGGTTTTTTTTTTTAATTGAAGTATAGTTCATGAGGATCATGTTTTTTTTATCAGCTATTGAAATTTAAGTTTGTAAGAGAAATTAGTCTGTAACCAGATAACTAGTTTGTGTAACCAATTTCTGCTAACTACTGTCGGGTTCTTTACTTCGTGCTTTCTAATTCTTAAGATTCTGAGTTAACGGAGAGAAGACTTTGTTAAGGATTGTCCCATAGATAATAGAGCCGTTAATAGAATTACTAGGAAGTGGGGGATGGAGTTGATACCTTAATCCAAATAAGGATTGAACTATCTAAACTGACATGGTAAAGGAAAAATCACTGTTTATATTTGGGAAACTTGCATGTAGACTGGAGTGACTAGTACTAGTCTAGATAGTTAACAAGCCACATAATTGTCTTGACTATTTTTTAGCAAAACCATTGACTTCATGAAAACTAAGGTTTTAAGCATTGACTCCATTTCTGTCTCTGATAAGAAAGTAATTAACTTTTTGTTAATAGAAGTGACAACATTAATTTAGTCATACTGAGGAATGGCCACAAAAATATGGAAGCTAACTAAAATTTTTATCAGTCTCTTGAAAAATCTAGCCCCTCAAATGGTGGTAAAATCAAGACTAGGAGAATGGGATTTTGAACCATATAAAAGATACATGTGTTTGAGTTGTTATGGTAGTAACCATCATGGTGATATGCTTAGTAACATATATACACTATCTTCTCTTCAAAGAAATGTTACTTTATTATGGAAAGAAGAAGTGACCTGTGATTGGTTGTACTTTTCTGTGAACAAGATAGCTCCTTGAGAAAGAAAAAAAGTCATGTCTGACTCTTTGCCACCCCATGGACTGTAGCCTACCAGGCTCCTCCGTCCATGGGATTTTCCAGGCAAGAATGCTGTGTTAGCGGCTTGATACCATACAAGTTTTTCTCATTTTTCAAATTCTTTATAGCATCTTCCCTTCCATATTCTAAATTTTAATTTAAAAACCTTTGCATAGTAGTAATGCACTGCATCGAAACAAATGGTAACTATGCCTTTTAATGTCCTTTTCTCACTTCTAAATTGTTTTCAGTGAAAAGCCTCTGGAATTTTACATTGTTTCAGGCTGTTAGTCACAGGGGGAAAAAAAGAGTAAACAGGAAGAAGTGGTGATCATATTATGGAGTGGATGACATTAAAATGGAATAAAATAAGAATGAGAAAGAAAAGTTTTTAAAGACAGATTTTGCAGTTAACCAGTTTGGGTCTATTGAGATAATACCAATAGACTTGTTTTACATACCAGTGAAACTAAAAACCAGGGTTCCAAATAATGTTAGGATGACACAGTTTATGATCTACTTCAGAGAGTAACGGTTTCTCCAATGTTATTTCCAGACTCTAAAATAGAGCTCAAGCTTGAGAAGAGAGAACCACTAAAAGGCAGAGCAAAGACTCCGGTAACACTCAAGCAAAGAAGAGTTGAGCACAATCAGGTATCTTTAGCTTTATGATCACTGTATTCAGGTGTAAGTAATCTGCTACAACACTCATTTGCCTGTGTCCCTGCCTGTAGTTAATAGTTGACACCCAGGATCCAGCACATTCAGTAATAAAGTGTTCATTAAATGACTCTGGAAATCTAAACTTTGTGTGTTCTGTCGTAGTGTATCCTGTGTTTGCTGCTAAAGCCAAGTGTTTAGTAAATGTCTCATTTGTGTTTGATTCTGTGCTAAGCGTGGGTCAAGTCAGTCATGTTGCTTTAAGTCACACATCCTCAGTGGAAGTGTTATTGATTTCTTAAGCCATGTGTCTCTTAGTTTGATGTAGTTAGGTTGAATTTCAGAACTGTTTGTTAGCAACGAGCTTAGTGACTGTATGGACAATGTATAGAACTTTGAATGAAAGAAGATGTTGTTTAATACTGAACAAAGACTGGAATAAATATTTTGTCCTCTTATCTGTTATTGCCAGGAAAGAGCTGCAGGGGCACACTGAAGAATAAGGAAATAACAAAGAAAGAGAAACTAGGAAGATCTGGTGACGAGCACCGAAATAGACAGACATGGAGAACTTTGGTCCAGTTAATGTAGCAAGATGGTTTAGTGCTAACAGGAATGCATTGACTTGTCAAATACCGGGTTAAAAGAGGTTGAGGTTGGGAGGATGGTATTAAATATGGTTCAAGGGGTAATTGTTTGACTTGAAGAATCTAAATCAAAGGACAGGATAGATAGTGAAAGGTGAGAGTAAATTTAGGAGATGGCAGGCAGGATTTAGATGATGGCTTTATTATACAAAATTTAAATTGTATAGAAAAGTAGAGGAAAGAGTGTATTGACCATTCACAGAACCTCAACAGTTAACATTTTACCAGTTTTATCTTCATCTGCACCCTGCAGCGTTTTTAGTTTTTTTGGTTTTGTTGTTTGTTGCTGAAGTGTATTAAATCTCCAACCACCTCTCATTTCACACATTAAAATGTCAGTATTTCAGTATATATCTCTAAAAGATAATAGCTAGATTTTATTTTTATTTGGAATGATAGTGGCATTGTGTGTGTGTGTGTGTAAATCATTCCTTCATATCTGTTCAAAGCTCTATACATTTTTCATACAATCACCTCCAGTTTCAGAAGTCTCTTTTATGATTGAATTACTCAAATCAGGTTGCATACAAACTCCACATATCACTCAGTGTTTTGGGGTTTGTCTTAAGTCTGTAGCTATTTCCGCTGTAACTGTTTTCCCCCCTCCATTTGGTGCTGAAATTAGATTAGTTCTCTACAGAGTTTCTCACTTTGTGGATTTGGCAGATTGCTTCTTCAAGGGTCATTCTTTTATGCCCTGTATTTCCAGTAGACTGGGAGTTAGACTTTTAGTGGGGCTATGCAATAGACCTTTCTGTAATGATGGAAAGTTTTGTATCTGCTATTCATTAAGTAGCCACTAGCCACAACTACTGCTTGGGATGTGACTTGTGTTTTTACCTATATAACTAGAATTCCTTCATAAAGAACTTCCCTTTGTGAATTGCTTAGTTACTTTGAAATAAAATTCATGTAGTAGAGCCAGGATAACTGCTTACATGCCTTTTATTTGCCTGTTTTCAAGTTAAGTGCCCTAGTCATTTTGAAAGGTGATCAATAATATATTTTTACTTATATGGCTTTTTTATATTTGATATATGATCAGTTGCAGTCATTATTTTTTTCATGTTCAAATCATGCCGTCCGTAGCTGCTGGGAATTACTGAGTTGGTTTCTCTCTTTTATTGACCCCATTTGTCTTTGATAATTTCTTGTTTTCTGGCACAGTAAGAAGTCCTGGGCTCATATATATTTCCTGCCTCTTATAAGTCAGTCATTTTTTCCAAAGAATTCCTAATCCTATTAGTGGAAAATATTATTTGGAACCTACCTACAGCCTGGATGCCAGGGAGTTCTTTGCTGTTGGATTGTCATTGTTCTGGGCTTTCTCAGTGAGTAGAGCTCTTTGCGGCCCCGTAGACTGTTGCCTGCCAGGCTCCTCTGTCCATGGAATTCTCCAGGCACGAATACTCACGTGGATAACCATTCTTCCCGACCCAGAGGTCGAACCGAGGTCTGCTGCGTTGCAGGAAGATTCTTTACTGTCTGAGCCACTAGGGACGCCTGAGTAGAGCTAGGAATACTTATTTTTAAGAAAGAGAAAACAGGTCATGAATTTCTCAAGTTTATGAATGTAGGCTATTTTCTAGGTCTTCAACTTCTGACTCTCTTCTCTTACGCTCTGAGTATCTTGGTTCTTAATAGCTTCTTATGTAATCTTCACTATGTTTCTAAATAACAGTATTTACTACTAATAGTAAAACTGCTAATTACAGTTTCAGATTGGGGGCAGTTTTCCTTATGCCAAGGATATAAAATCAAAATATTATGCTTAAAGTCACTTGAAAGAATTTTTTTCTCCCTTTATGTTTATTTTTAATTATTGAGAATATATCTGGGCAAAAGAAGAGTCAAGAAATCTGGCTTCTATCTTTGTTCCTTCTATTCATAGGTTACTATTTCTATTAAATTCTGGTTTATATTCTGTTTCTTTTTTAAAATACAGGTAAATAATACATTTATCTCTTTATTATTATTGCACTCACCTCCTTATAAAGAAGACAGCCTACACTGCACGTTTCTGTCTTTCTGTTTTTAATCTGCACACATATCCTGGGGAATCGCTTCATAACAGGATATAGTAGAGCCATCCTCCTCATTGCTTTGTACCACTGCATGGTATTGCATTTTATGCATTTACTGTAATTTGTTCAATCACCAACTTTCCTTTTGGTGGATATTGGAATTGTTTTCAGTTATGTGGTGTTCTGAATAATGCGAAGGTGAACCAACGAACAGCCTTTTTACAAAATGTGTTGTTTCTTGTTTTAGTCAGTTTATGAAATCTTAGAAGTGAAATTACTGGGCAGTTTTTCTAGATGTTAGTAAATTTTCCTGTGTAAAAGTTGAAGCATTTTCCATTCCCACAAGTACTGTATGGGAGTATTTTTCTCTCCTGGAGGAATATGGTGCCATTTTTGCTTTGTTTTTTGATGTTAATATGAGTAACTATATTGGTCATGTTTTACCTAAATCAGTAGTTCTTAGTAAGGTGGATTTTAATTATCCTGGTTATCTTTTTTATAAACTAGTTATAAGTTTGTTTAGAGCTTGTATTTTCACTGAGAGGGATTTATATAGCCTCCTTTAATAACCTAGTTCCTGCATACTCATGTGCCTCAACTACCTAATGTTTTCTGAATAACTTTTTACCTGGTAGATTTTTTGTTTGTTTGTTTCTTCCTCCTGTTGTCTCCATGATAAATTGACCACTTTCTAGAGAATATCTTGCTGTACATAGATGACATTACAATCCTTACTTTGACCACAGAGCATATAGCAGTCACAGTAACTACTAATTTTACATAACGATGAGTTTTTTTTTCAGTCAGTAATCATTTGGTCCATCTTACTTGAAGTAGTTATAATACTGAATGTATACTTCTGAAAGTCACTTGTTTCATAGTGGATTCTGGTAGAAAAAAATTTTCTTCAGTCTTCAGAGTATCTTTTCTGGTTGTGTGAAAGATAGTTTTCTGTGAAGATGATTACTTCTAAATTAGATAGTGATAGTCAAGAACTAATAAAAATTGGTTGACAGTCCTCAAGCAGAGAACTTAATAAACCTGATCCAGAGAAAGCATAAATGATTTATAGTGAAGAATGTCCTTCCTTTCCCTGTTGCCAGCCATTCCCACAGGCAACCAGTAAGCTTCTTGTGTTTTCTTCCAGGGAAGAAAATTTAAAAATCTCTAAATGGAACTTGGCCTTTACTGTCAAAGATAACTAATTTTTAAAATGTAAACTTTTTTTGGTATAAACTGTAATAGTTTCAGTAGATGTTTGGTACAATTTTGATGAGATTATTTCAGTTATTTATTCAGAATAAAACAAATGGAAAGTCCTGGAATTTGGTAAATAACCAGTTTTAAGGGAAAGGGATGTTTCTTCACCCATTTACCTTCATGATTATAGGTAAAATATTTGGTCTTTTTAAAGTACTCTTATTTTGTTGGCCTTGAGCAGTTAATTGATCATTAAAGAGGTAGCAGTGTTGGATTTAGTTTGAAAAAAATACTTGACTTTGAAATGCATAAGAAGTCAGTTACATGTCTTAAACCAGTTATTCTCAACCCTGGCTGCAGATTAGAATCCCTTTGGAGCTACAAAATTTTGTTAAACCCAGGCCACTCTAGAATTCTGACTTAATTGGTCAAAGGTGGGGTTGGGGCATTTGGTGTTTTTTAAAAGCTTCCTAGATGATACTGTGCCACCAGGATTGAGAACCTCAGATTAAAACTAGTGTTCCATGCTACTCAGATAATCAGAAATTTTAACTATTAAGAAGCATCTATGGAGAGAGGAGCCTGACAGGATACAGTCCATGGGGTCATAAAGAGTCAGACACGACTGAGCGACTAAGCATGCACACACACATTATAGATGTGTGTCATTTGTTTACAGATTTATCTTTTGACTGACATTGTTTACATTCAGCAGATTTTTTCCTATTGATAATAGGAAAAGAAACCCAAAGATTCAGATTATGAGTCAAAGGGGAAAAGTCAGTTCCAAATAGAGATAAATACAAAACCGGGTGTGTGAGACAAAGTGTGTGTACCTTGTGGTGTTTTGGTAGTAATGCTTCCAGCCAAATGAACTTACTTACTGGATGACTGTTCTTGTCCCAAGATAAGAGTAAGATATATTTCTGTCTTTAAAATTAGTAGACACTAACTTGGATATAAAAACATCAGTTATCTATATAAAATATTAGCTTGAAAGCAAAAGTGACAATTTAGGCATATTCTAATATAACTAATCATTTATGGGCGTCCCCTAGTTAAAAGAATTTAGAAGAATCCTCTGGTAATAGAGGTTTCAAAGTTGAATAAGTTGATACTTGGAATGTAGACTCTGAAACCTTACTCCAGAGCTACTGAATCAGAATCTACATTTTAACAAAAACTTCAAGTAGGGGCACTAATCTAGTGCTTTTCACATGATTCTATTTAGATAGTCCTAACCACTCGATAAGACTAATGTTTAATCTGTTTGAACAATTATAAAATTTATATTTTTTTTTAAAAGGAAACTAACTTATTATATATAACAAATGACTTTCTTACAAGTCGTGATCAGTCTGCTTTTTGGTTTAGACAGCCAGAGATGCAGCTATGATACTGGAGCCATATAGCGAACAAGTCACAAAAGGAGCCAGTGATAAATTGATGTGTCCCCCCCCACTTTTATTATAATATGTGAGCTCCTATAGTTGGACTCTACCATATATTCAGTGTTTTCTGGTGCCTGCATATCTGTTCAGTCATTACGTTTAGTGTTACTTGGAAGGCAGAGCATTATTTTCAAATGCTGGCATTTAGAAACTCTAATGGATTCTTAGTGTGCTAATATGGCCATCATTATTAAGGTTTTGATATTAGAATATGACTTTTTAATGTGTCGATGCTTGAATAGAGCTATTCTCAAGCTGGAGTAACTGAGACTGAATGGACAAGTGGATCTTCAAAAGGCGGACCTCTGCAGGCATTAACTAGGGAATCTACAAGAGGGTCAAGAAGAACTCCGAGGAAAAGGGTGATGCAAGGCTTACTGCCTAGAACTGGGTTTTCAGATTGGTAGGGTCTTAGTGGTTATTTTATATTTATTGTTTTTATTTTGTTTTCAAACTAACAGGTGGAAACTTCAGAACATTTTCGTATAGATGGTGCAATAATTTCAGAGAGTACTCCCATAGCTGAAACTATAATGGCTTCAAGCAACGAAACCTTAGTAAATATGTTTCATAATATACAAGTGGTATTCTTTGTAAATTACCCTTTAATTAGAATTGGGGAGGTGGTAAATTTTGACAAACTTCAAACTTAAGTGTCTTTAAGCATATTTTAAATTCATTTCCCCGATATAATTCTGAATTTTAGAATTTTTCAATATAGCCACTTAAATATATATATAATTCATTGTGCAAGAATCCTTAGTGTTATAAGGATACTTTTTTGCTAACGTGTTTAAAGAATGATAAGGCTTCGTTCACATATGAAACACTGAATAATTATTTTAGGTTCTTATGCCTAAATTTTTATTAAGGGAAAGTTTCAAATATTACAAAAATCGACTTTCTTTTAACGTTGTCTTTGTTTTGTTTGGATAATTCTGAGTCTGAATAATTTGAATCTTGGCAGGTTGTCAATAGGGTGACTGGAAATTTCAAGCATGCAGCTCCTATTCTGCCAATCACTGAATTCTCAGACATACCCAGAAGAACACCAAAGAAACCATTGACAAGAGCTGAAGTAAATGAATAAAATTTAGATCGATGCTATCATTGATCTTTTAATGAAGAAATATTTATATTTGTTTTTTGGAGTGGGAGGGAGCGGAGCTTTCTTAATTGGGTGGGGTGTGTGTCTATATGTGTGCATATATTATCTTGAAGGCATACTTTATTAGTGACAGTGAAAAGTAACTAATAGAGTATGACATGCTAATACTATCCTCTTGCTACTATGTGCCTCTTTAAGTTCCATTTTTCAAGGGAGTGGTTATTTCTGTGCTGCTTCTAATATGTCCTCTTTGTTAAAATGGATCTGAGTTGAAAGTGTTACTTGGGCTATGGGGGAAGCTATACTATCTTTCATTGAAAGGTCGGGTAATGGGACTACAGTGCCTTTGTATAATACTTGAATTAACTCTTATAAAATTAAGCTTTAACGTACTAACTGCATGATATAATAATTTTAATGATTCTTCATCAAAGATTGTTTTGATCTGGGCATAACGGTACTTTAGCAAAGCAATTGGGTTGTTTAAAAAATTATTTGTTTCTTAAGTTAGGAAGATTGGATTGACTGTAGTTAAAAGCATGTACTAAAATTTGTTAAAAGATCTATCTTAATTTTATATGTTCTATATTTGATTATTTGTTTTATTACAAAATTAACAGGAAGAAACAATATACATTTAATGCTAATGAAAAGCATCAGAGGGAACTTAACACTGCCATATTAGCTGTTGAATTTTATTTTTTTGTTTTTGAATGTGTGATCCCCATTACAACATAAGCATATCTTCACATTGAGGAAATTTGAAGAGAGCTTTGGAAATGCATGGATAATTAAGCAATAATGAATTTATAAATGGCAGTTGTAAAAGTTGAATAGATTTAAGTGCATTCTGTTCTCTGTAACTTCTGTTTAAAATTATGTTCTAATCATTGTGCATTTACACTAAATTTTAACTTGTGGTTGTTTGTTTGTTTCTTAATAGGTGGGAGAAAAAACAGAGGAAAGAAGAATAGAAAGGGATATTCTTAAGGAAATGTTTCCCTTTGAAGCAGCTACACCAACAGGAATTAGGTATTTACATACACTGAAACAAGTATATAATGTATTCTATTAGGGCATTTTTATTTATTTGTTCCCACTTTTATTGAAGTATATTTGACACGTTAAAATTGTATAAATTTAGGGTGTACAACATAATTATTTTATATATTCATGTATAATTGGAATTTTAGTTCTTCACAAAATTATTGTGCCTCTATTCTCAGAAGTAAAATGTTTTTTCTGGGAGCTCTTTAATTCTTCTAAGCACTAACTGGTTCGTATTCTCAAAAGTTGAGTCAATTCCAAAATTAAATTTGTTAAGCTGAAGGGTTATCAGTAAATCAGTTTACCTATTATTTAATTCTTATTTTTAAATCTAAACTGAAAGCCAACAAGAAGGAAATCAGTTTTATTCCTGAGTATTTCTCCGTACTTACTAATTGAAGAGACTGCTTTTAGATATCTGTTGGATTATTTCTTCATGGGGGAATCACAACAAAACCACCTTTATTTTTTCCCTCTTAATCTCGTAAATATATTAGCTCTGAAAAACCTTTAAAAAGACAAATTTAGTGACTATTTATAATATTCTGAATAATTATTTTCTAATAAAGCATATGAATCTAAATGGAAAATGTATAGAAGTTTTAAATAGGTCAACTGATGACAGTTTTTTACTGTTACCTCAAAGACTGTGTTTGGAATTAGGAGTGATAATGACATTTTATATTATTTAGGTCATAACTTTATCTAATATTTATTTTTCTCTTCCTCCTTTCACTCCCAACAGTGCTAGTTGCCGCAGACCAATCAAAGGGGCTGCTGGCCGGCCATTAGAACTCAGTGATTTCAGGATGGAGGAATCTTATTCATCTAAATATATTCCTAAGTATGTTCCCTTGGCAGATGTCAAGTCAGAAAAGACAAAAAAGGGACGCTCCATTCCCATGTGGATAAAAATTGTGCTCTTTGTTGTTGTGGCCGGTTTTTTGTTTCTGGTCTATCAAGCTATGGAAACCAATCAAGGAAATCCATTCTATAAGTTTCTATCTAATAACTCTAAAAAAGTCAACTGAATGAAATGTCTTTGGCACATTCAACTTGGTCTCCTATTTTTAATAACTATATCAAAAAAGCATTTGTGTACACTTGTTGACTCAAGAACAAAAAAAAATGTGATTTCACCTCAATAAATGTAGTATTCCATTGAAAGCAAGCAAGATATATAAATGGACTTCATTTAATGTTTTGGAACTTTGGACTAGTAGGAGATCACTTCGTGCCATATGAATAACCTTTTTTAGCTCTGGAACTTTTTTGTAGGCTTTATTTTTTTAATGTGGACATCTTTATTTCTTTTTTGAGAAAAATGTATATTGTTTTTGTGTATTTGGGAAACAAGAAGGGCAAAACATGGCAGTATAATGTGAAGCTACACATTTAAATACTTTGAATTCTTACAGAAAAGATTTTAAGAACTACTCTCTACTGAATAAAAACTAGAGATATGGGAAATGTGAGATTCAGTAAGAGAAAAAGTAACTTGGGACTCTACTTTTTGTAACTGCAACAAAGTTTGATGGTGTTTATGGGGGAAAGTACCAGGATAATCTCTTCTGTAACCTTTCTCAATAGTAATGTGTTTGTTGTAGCCCTATTGTACTCCCTTTTTAAAAGATAGCTAGTATCATGAATGTCCTCCTTCAGTAAGACCCATTTAAATGGCATTGATTTTAGCAGGAGTCTGTCAGTGCAACATATGTGTGTTCTAGAGAACTGTTAGCTGGCTGTACATGTTTTTAAAGACTGTTTGGCTAGCTATAAGGCTATAATTGGAAACTTGTACTTTTTATTTACAGGATGTATATTCTATCAATCCAATTTGTTTACCAAAATACTTTTTAGATAAATAAGTGTGTGTGTGTGTGTGTGTGTGTTTAGAAGTTAGAAATTTTAAACACCAGTCTTAGTTTCCATTTGGATTCATTACTGAATTATCTTCTGTTACCAAAAACAAATTTTGCCAAGGTTTTTTGCCCTATATTTCCCAACATAATTTGATTTGAAAGTGCAAAAAGGATGTGCTTTTAAGCTACATTGCAAACTTTCCTTGGATACACAGTAGTTAACACATAAATTTATAAACTCTGAAATTAAGGCGGGCATTATGATTTTTGTTTACTCTTGAAATGGTTAATTTTATCCTTGTGGTTGATTTATTTTTTTAGCTAAAACTTACCTCATGTATAACTTTGGTAAAGTAGTGGGTAATTGAAATTTCTATAGAATCAAGTAAAACAAAAATTTTTGACTTAACCATTTGTTTCAACTTTACAGTCATTGACAATAAAGCACATTAAAAATGTAAGTTATTTTTAAATATCATCTGAAATAGATACTTTTTAAAAAGAAAAAGCTGAAGATGTATATTTAGATCAGCACACAATTTTGATTTGCATCAGCCCTTGTGTGACATTTAGCTTTTAGGTATTTTGTAGACATTTTCCACTTACTTTGCAATTGACCAGGAACATTTGCAGGTCTGGTCTCTGCAAAGGCAGTGGGAAACTTACTCTTAGGTGAGAAATGCTTGCCTCTCCAAGTAAAAGTATTTTGAGATGAGCCACAGAGGAGTACGTTTTATTCAGCGTTGCCTCTATACAGTAATAGCAGTCTACTTTTACTTACTTTGTTTGAAAACTATGTTTCCCATCTTTTGTTTATAATTAGAAATTGCGAGAAGCTGCATTTAATGTTCAGAAATGTGGGAGGATAAATCAGACTTAACATGTATGTGAGATCAGTTTTCTAGTAGAAAAGGTATGGTCCAAACTAGCAAAAGTAGGACCGGGTAAAACATGTAGTCTTTTTTTTTTTTTTTTTTTAATGTGTACTTGGTCTTTTGTCTGTGTCTGTTTAATTCCACTAGAATAAATGTGTCCTTGATGTAAATGCAAAGCATTTCTTCCTGATTAAAATTGTAGATGTAGACTTTACAATATAATTCAATAATAAAAAAGTAATTAACCTCTAGTTTTGTCATTGCAATAAATACTTTTTCAAATAGCACAAACTGTAAGGTTTCCTGGTAACATTTTGTATGTGAGATTTGTGTATTAATGAATTTTAGTTCTCATTTTAGTCTACTCCTTATATTTTGCTTCTAGTTGTAATGATCTGGTCCTCTTGTTCCTAGGTAAGCAGTGTATAGCTATTATACTCAGAATGATGTAGGGAAGCAAACTCTTGGAGGTACCTCTCACTCTCTACATACAGCATTTTGCAATATATTGCCTTTATTTTTTTAATGTTTGATTTTATTTATTTTCATTTATTTTTATTAGTTGGAGGCTAATTACTCTTGATGTCTCATTTCTCTTCCATTCATGTGGTCAGTTTGTCACTTTGAATTAACAGTCACTGAGGGTTATTCAGAGTTCACAGAACATCTTTCCACCAAAGATTTAAGAAGAATGCGAGGAGACATAGAATCTTTAGTGTGGCGGGACTCAAAACAGTTTGGTTCTGTTATGTTCTGGTGTAAAATCATTAGTTGAACTGACACTTCATGACATTTATGCTGTGTTCACAGCTCTTTGAAATTGCTTATACGATTTTACTGCCCACTTGAACAAATATATATTCAGTGCCTCTTCTGTGCCGTGTGAAATGTTTGGAAGTGCCACGCATGCAGTTTTAGAAATATCTTTGGGGAAAGTAGGTTTTTGTTTTTTAAAGGAAAAACATCTGACCATCCAATTAACTAATAGCTGTGTGGGTTTATTAGGGGTTAATTGTATTAATTGTTCTTTAGCTAATTAAGAGGAATTAGTGATGTATAACCCTTGTAAGCCAAAGAACCAAAAATTGGTCAGCTTATTTGTAATAAATCAAAGCTGACTATGCAAATACAGTCCTAATCAAATGTGTTTATACTAAACCACTACTGATTCTGTTGTCCAGAATTGAATGCATTGATCTTGTGATAGTAAATAATTTGAAATTGTGAAGCAGTATAAAGTGTACTTGTTTTATTTGTTCTAGTGACAAAAATTGTAGTCAGCTTATGGTTTGATTGGGAGAAGAAATCAGTTCTCTATTGCTCAATAGCAATTAAGCAACCTCAAAACTTACCAGCTTAAAACAGTTGTAGTTTCTGTGTGTTCAAAATCAGGGAGTAATGTGGCTGTGTGGTTCTGTCTCCAAATCTCATGACTTTTGTAGTTAAATATAATCTGAAGGTTCAGCTGAGGTATATTGTATTTCCAGACTTATGGGGTAGTTGACAGGCCTCAGTTCCTTACAGGCTATGACTAGAGACATCATAGGTTACTTACCTGAGTGCCCTCATGATGTTGCAACCAGCTTCTCCCAGAGTAATCCAAGAAAGTGTACTTATGATTAAAACTACAACACTTATACAGCCTAATCTTGGGAATGATAGTGCCATCATTTTTGTCATATTCTATTGGTTTTACAGGCCAGACGGGGAAAGAACTACACAAGAGTAAAATACCCAGGTGAGATGATTGAGGCTCATCTTGGAGTTTGGCTACTACAGCTATCTTAATCTAAGGGGTTACATATATATTTAATTTGGCCATTCCTTAGCATTTGAAAACAATGTAAAATATTGCTTTGGAATATATAGGGACATTTCTTTGAAGTCTAGTTTGATCTGTTCATCATTCCAAAAAATTATATGTCAAATTAAATATGAATGAGTAGCAGTGAGACTCCAGAGAGGCAGATTTATCCTGTGTAGGAAAATTTAACAGACCTGATTGCTTACTAAAATATGGGCAGAGAGATAAGAAAAAAAATTACCTGCAGGTTTTTTATTCGGCTGGCCTAGTAGAAGGTAGGGCCAGTCATTGAAAGAATTCTAAAAGAAGACTAAATATGCAGGAAAGAAGATAGACTTGAGTTTGACTACAGTGACTATTTCTGTGAGAAATTGTAGCAACAATATTTGACCCATAGTAAGCACTCAGATACTGTGTGAATAGATCCAAATGGATATACGTTGGCAGTTAGGTAACTAACTGAATCTTAGGAGAAACTAGAGATAGTTGAAAGTCTTTAGCAAATAGATACTTCTGAATGATGGGAATATATTAATATAAGATTATTTACAGATTTGGAAGTGAGAGCTAAGGATGAGTATCAATATTGAAGGGATGGTAAGTAAGGAAGACCAAGAGAATGCAATGTCATTGAAGAGAGTGTTTTAAGAAGAGTGGTCAACAGTTACGCTAAGTAAAATGTCGGCACTGAAATGATACCCACTAAATTTACAGTCAGATGACTGGTGAGAATAATTTCAGTGTTAAGGCAGGGGCAGACATGCAGACAGTTGTAACAAAGAGACTAGGGCAGTAGCTTGAGAATGGGCAGTATGTCAAGGAAGCCTTTTATTTCTAAAAATGGGAGACCATGCAGCCATACATAGGTCAAGACACTGTATTACCAGTCCCCCAGGGATCCTCATTTCTCTGCTAGTTTCTAGCCGTCTACCTAGAGTAACCACTATGCTAACAATGCCATGGATTTTTGTTGTTGCTTTATTAATAAAACCATACATTATTTTCTCCTTTGGCTTTACTTTGTGTTTGTAAAATTAATCCATGTAACTATATACAGTGATAGATTGATCACTGTCACTGCTGTAGTTCATTGTGTGGATGTAGCATAACATCCACTTAACTTTTAATGGGCATTTGGGTATAGTTTGAAGGTTGGGCTCTTAGCAAAACTGCCGCTGCAAACATTTCTGTACAATGTCCTCTGGGTGTTAAAACTTAGAAGTTTGGGCCAGGTTCCCTTGGGACTGAAACCCAGACCTCTGAAGAGGGGATGCTGGCAGCTGAAGGGAGAAATAGTCCACACTGGATTCAGCAGCTGATCCAAGAAACCGCAGCACCACAAAGAAGAGGCATCACTGAGTTGAGAGAAAAGCTGCAAGAAGACAAGTCCACAGGAAAGACAAGTCTCCTTTCTCTAGCCTTTCAGTCTCTAGCAACCGCTATCAGCAGAGCCTAACAGGAAACCAGTCTACAAAGTAGAAATGTGGTTGCAGAGTCCTAAACTCAGCATTGCAAAGCAGAGTATGTAAGAGATTGCTTTCGGAGCCCAGAGATAAGAATTGATAAAAGGGAACTAACCATAATGAACTCAAGAAAATAATAGTACTATATCTGTTAAGATGAATATCTAATTATGAAGTTCACACAAATAAAACTCTATGATAGAATTCACTGATGAATTCTAGGGAAAAGATTAACCTTGACTGCTGATTTACACTATGCAGAAGAATTAATTTGAGATGAGTCATTGGCCTAAATGTGAAAGCTAGATCAAGCTTCTAAATAGAAACCACAAGAATATCTTCTTGACCTTAGAGTCGGCAAGCATTTCTTTTTTAAAGACCCCAAAAGCACTAACCGACTGATAAGGTGGATTACATACTAAGAAGTTTGAAGCAAAGGACACTCAGTAAACAGGTAAAGACTGGCAGGAAGTACTCCCAATACATATATCTGACAAAGGACTCGATCAGAATGTTTTGAAAAGTCCCACAAATGGATAAGAAAAAGACAACTCAAAAAACTAACAAAAACCTGAAAATCTCATCACAAAAGGAGATACCCAAATAAGCACTTGAAGATGTGGTTAAAGACTGACGGCAGCAAGTGTGGAAAAGCTAACGGAGCAGCCAGAAACTGCAACAGAATTACACTGGGATACTATTTAGAGATATCTACTAATGGGGCTTCCCTGGTAGCTCAGCGGGTAAAGAATCTGCCTGAAATGCAGGAGACCTGGTTCAGTTCCTGGGTCAGGAAGATCCCTTAGAGAAGGGATAGGCTGCCCACTCCAGTATTCTTGGGCTTCTTGGGCTTCCCTGGCAGCTCAGGTGGTAAAGAATCTCCCTGCAATGCAGGAGACGTGGGTTCGGCAGATAGCCAGGAGGAGGGCATAGCAATCCACTCCAGTATTCTTGCCTAGAGAATCCGCATGGACAGAAGAGCCTGGCAGGCTCACAAAGAGCCGGACATGACTGAGCAACCGCACAGCAACTGATGGTAAACGTGCCCATCCTGCGACCAGGGCAAGACGGAGGAACAACGTGGCCCTGTAGGTCTGAGAGTCTCTCACTCAGCAAAGAACAACTGACAATCCCATAAACAGAAAACCATTTCTGAGTTTTTCAAAGAATGAAAATAGAAAATATTTTAATCCTCTTTAAAAATGAATAAAAAGGAAGGAACACAGCCACTAATGTTCTTGATGGTGATGCTTCCCCATGCTTTTTTTTTTTTAACTTTTAATATCTACCTCCATCTTTGTGATTTTCATTTGTTCTCTTGATTTTATAAGCATCCTTTTTGCTTTTGGCTCAAAATATCCCACAAATAATTTATTTTGCTGCACAGATGTTGATAGGTAAGGTAGGTAATTCATCTGTAGGTGATTCATCTGTAGGTAATTCACCTACAGGTGAATGCTGGACACATATTTTCGTTTCTATTGGACAAATACTGAAAAATGTAACAGCTGAGTCTTATGGTAAGTGTATGTTAAAACTATGAACATTGCCCCACTGTCTTCAAAATGACTAACATTTCACAGCTCTTAAAGTACTGCCATCAGTATTGTCAGTCTATTTTGGCTTGTTGACTATAAATACAAAAAACAGTCTAAAAGTTGTGACCTGTGTTTTATTTGGCAGACTTTCTGAGGACTTAAGCCCAGAAGACAGCCTCTTAGATAGCTCTAAGGGACTGCTCTGAAGAGGTAAGGGAGGAGCCAGGCTTCATAGGAGTTTTTGCAACAAAAACCAGGGGAGACAGAACATCAAAAGACTCATTCAGTTCAGTCGCTTTGTCATATCTGACTTTGCTACCCCATGGACTGTAGCACTCCAGGCTTCATCACCAACTCCCAGAGCCTACTTAAACTGACGTCCATCGCGTCGGTGATGCCATCCAACCATCTGATCCTCTGTTGTCCTCTTTTCCCACCTTCTGTCTTTCCCAGCATCAGGGTCTTTTCCAATGAGTCAGTTCTTCCCATCAGGTGGCCAAAGTATTGCAGTTTCAGTTTCAGCATCAGTCCTTCCAATGAATATTCAAGACTGATTTCCTTTAGGATGGACTGGCTGGATCTCCTTGCTGTCCAAGGGACTCTCAAGAGTCTTCTCCAACACCACAGTTCAAAAGCATCAATTCTTTGGTGCTCAGCTTTCTTTACAGTCCAACTCCCACATTCATACATGACTACTGGAAAAAACCAAAGCTTTGACTAGATGGACCTTTGTTGGCAAAGTAATGTCTCTGCTTTTTAACAGTAGTCTTTTGATCCTACCTTCAGGTCGGTAGGATCAAAAGACTACTGTTAATTAAAGAAAATCAGACATACCAAGTTAATGAATTGAGTGTTTTTCCACGTAGTAGAAGATGCAAATGACTGTTCAGTAACTTACTGTGTGAATTTTTGTGACCCCATGGACTGCAGCACGCCAGGCCTCCCTGGCCATCACCAACTCCCAGAGCCTACTTAAACTGAAGTCCATTGCGTCGGTGATGCCATCCAACCATCTGATCCTCTGTTGTCCCCTTCTCCTCCTGCCCCCAATCCCTCCCAGCATCAGGGTCTTTTCCAGTGAGTCAGTTCTTCCTATCAGGTGGCCAAAGTATTGGAGTTTCAGCTTCAGCATCAGTCCTTCCAATGAATATTCAGGGTTGATTTCCTTTAGGATGGACTGGCTGGATCTCCTTGCAGTCCAAGGGACTCAAGAGTGTTCTCCAACACCACAGTTCAAAAGCATCAATTCTTCAGTGCTCAGCTTTGTGGCCCAACTCTCAACATCCATACATGACTACTGGAAAAACCATAGCTGTGACTAGACAGACCTTTGTTGGCAAATGAGTATAGGCTTATTGAAATCATTCCTTTGGAATGCACCTTAACTATCCAGGGCCCGTATCCTGTTCTTTCCCATCCTGAATCCCCTCAGGGTGCACCGTTAGGGGTGGCTGTAGTGGCTAAGAGGGCACCCTGCTTGTCTCCGTCTGGAGGTCCCTCAGGGCTCACAGTGGGGGCAGCCATACTGGCTGACAGCTTGATTACAAATCCTTTGCTGATATGGTAGGCAGCATTCTTTGTCCACAGGCATAGTAGGTATGTAGCCATATCTCGCGGGTTTAATTTCTATTACCCTGGAGACTATGTTGAACATCTTTTTATGTTCTGATTGGGCATTTGTATACTGTCTTTTATGAACTGTTTATTTCAATTTTTTGCCCATTTGGGGGGTTGTCTTCTGAGTTGAAACAATTCTTTATGTATTCTGGGTGCATCCCTATTTTAAACACCTGTTGTGTCTTCACCTTTTTTTTTTTTTTTTTCTTCACCTATTATGTTACTTCTTTATTAGTCAAGAATATCTGATATTTTCACTCAGGTGACTTCTAATGTCACAATATTGGACAAACAGTTTCTGCTTTGTGTACAGAGGTCCCTTCTCTATCATTTTACATTATTATGTCTTGAGTTCGGCAGCTCTGAATTGAAGCTCTGAATTAAAACTTAAAGATGAACTCAAAATTTCCCAATTTTTCTTACTATAAATTATGTAAATTTTATAGTAAATTTTTAGAGCAAACAAATATAACTTTTTATACTGCAGTCAACTACAGTAGTAAGTTCTTATCCAGCTAAAACATGTACACTGAAAATCCCCCAAAATAACACATTTTGCAATGTAATAAAAAAATTCACTTTACTGTCTGAGCCACCAGGAAAGCCCCATCCCCCAAAAAATCCATAATAAGTATTGGTAGGCAGATTTTCCTTAGACTTTACTTCAGGACTTTATAAATAATGCCTAGTCATATGGCCACAAGCTATCTCAGAAATAAATCCCAACCTGGAAAAGGAAATGACAAGAATTTTCCATTATTCTTGCCTGGAAAATGCCATGGACAGAGGAGCCTAGTGGGCTACAGTCCATGGGGTCACAAGAGTCTGATAGGACTGACCACACACACTTACTTGCTTGGCAGGAAAAAGTGTCTGATATGTCATTTCTTCTGTAACAATTGGCTATGTTCTCTTTCAGGCCAAGACTATGTCTGTTCTATTATCTAGATTTGCTTCACAGATTAATCAGTTAATATATGAATAATATCTTGAACTGTACCCAAAGTAAGTGTTCAATAAATGGTAAATATCCCAGAATCTAAACAATTGTACCAAAAGGGGACACTAGATGTCGCTGTGAAACTCACTGTAATCCTACTATCAGAGTTTTACCAGGTACTGTCACTTTGTGACAGTTGAAATGTTGAGTTGATATTGTATAATGGATGGAAAATGCCATTAGGTTTCAGTCCTTTTGTTCATATCACTACACTAAAATGAGCATGAAGGTAGAGTAATAGAAATAAGTGGCCTTAATTTGAGCTTATTATTTCCAATACAGCTTGACTATCAAGGTTTAGGATAATCAGTTTAGGATAATTTATTTTGTATTGACAGCACAACTCAACCGGAACCCTTTATGTTACCAACTTGCACATAGTAAATTCTGAAATATCCAGAAACATGCCAGTAATAATTTTGTTTCCTTTTTTTAAAATTAAAGATTTGAAAGCGTCTACACAAATGGTTTAAAAGTTTAAATGTATAAAAACTTTTCATTGTGAAATGAAAAGTTTCCGTCTTGCCCCTCACCTCCAGCTCTTCAGTTCTCCAGGTCACAGGCAACCAGTGTTAGGTTTTGTGTATATATCTTTTCAGAGATGTTTTACATAGACACAAAAAGACATTACCCCCTTTTACACAGATGGTACTATGTTCTTTATATGCTTCTTCATTTAACAGTATTTTGCAAATCTTTATACATCAATAAAAAGGTTCCAGTTTTGTCTATCTACCTATATCCATCCACAGTTACAAAGTATTCCATGTGTGTCTGCACCAGAGTTTATTTTTTAGTCATACTGGTATATTTAGTGCACTGTTTCCAAGCCGTTGTCTTGTAAATAATGCCCATGAATCATTTTGTATGTACATTTTTTTGCATGTGTTACAAGTGTGAGAAAAATTCCCAGAAGTGAGGTGACTGAACCAAAGGGTACATGCATTTGTGATTTTTGATAGAGGGACATTGTCAGGACAATATGCCTTGATAGCTAAGGGAGTCTCTGTCTCGCTTTTCTCTACACCCCCTTTTGTCGTGTGTGTGTGTGTGTGTAATAAAGATACATGTAACCAGGTACCATGTAAACTTCTTTGATTTTACACAGGGCTGGAGCCAGCTGTATATTTTTAGTTTGTGGCGGTTTTATTCTTGTTTTTCCCCTTATTCTCTACTATTTGTCCCTCCTTTTGGCTGTCAATTGATTTGTATATAACAGTTTCCTGCCTACCTCTTAATTTTCATATTCTGATCTTTCAGTGCCTTAAAAAGCAGACTGACACATTTATTAAGTTTCTGTCAAGAAAAAAATCAAATCACATTTACTAACTATGATTTCTCAAACCAGAGACTGAATTAGAATTCTTCTTCAAATTTGTAATTGCTTCAAATTTGTAATCTGAGTTATTCAGCTAGCTTATTTATATGTATCTCCACAATAAGACAGCTCTATATTTTAACATTATTTTTTGAAATAACTGCATAAACTTTAACAATAAAGAACTGAATTTATATATGCAACAAATCAATCACATGGGCCTTTAAACATTCTGACTATAGTATTTTAGAGTTTGTACTTATCAGTATAGTAGACTGCTTTCTCTTTTTTTGAAGATTTTTTTTTTTGATGTGGGCCATTTATAAAGTCTTTATTGAATTTTTTGTAATATTCCTTCTGTTTTATGTTTTGGTTTTTTGGCTACAAGGCATGTGGGATTCATCTTAGCTCCCTGACCAGGGATCGAACCCACACCCGCTGCATTGGAAGCAAAATCTTAACCACTGGGCCACCAGGAAGTCCCTATAGTGTAGTGCTTTCAAGCAGAGCTTCTATTAACAGCAATTAATAGAATTGACTGTCTCTTGGTTCCAAACCCACTCCTCTATAACTCTATGGCTAGGATTGAGACAAGCAAAACATTATTTTAGGTTCCACTAACAGGGGATGCTCGAAGCAAGAGGAGGGACTTCACTGTTGCTCCTGGTGGAATCCTTCACATCTTGACTCCCGTCACTCCAACAGCACGCGTGCCTGCTCAGTTTTGTCCGACTCTGCGATTATATCCAGGGGCTGTAACCCGCCAGCTTTCTATGGGTCCATAGGGTTTTCCAGGCAAGCATACTGGAGTGGGCTGCCATGTCCTGCTCCGGCAGCAGCACCAGTTAACTCCTGTCAACAGCTGCTTCTAGCATTTCTAGAATTAGCCTCCCTGAGTCACCGTGGGAGATGCCAGCAGCAGCCAGGCAAGCACCTGCTCACAGGTGTGGGTTCTGGTTCCACAGAGCCCCTTCTTGCAACTCTTAAATCCTAATAACCCCAACCTCTTTAACTTATTCTGAGGCAGGAGGTATATGGGCTCCAGGCTAGGCATTTACTGCTGGCCTCCTGTTTACATTTCTTGGGGCGAGAAAAAAGATGGGCTTCAGGTCAGACATGTACAACTAGCCTCCTGTTTGCATTTCCTAAGACAGGAGATAGGTGGTCTCCAGGTACAATCAGCCTCCTGTTTGCTCTCTGAAATAACAACAGAAACAGGGTTAATAGGCTTTGTCTGCTAAGGACACTTGAAGATAACAGTTATGGCAGGAACAGAGAAGGGCTAAACCTTGTCTAAGTAAACGGATCAAGAGATCTCACATTCTCCCTCCTTGGGGCAAGGGAGACACTACACAGGCATAGAAAGCCTCCTTGGGGGTCAAAGGTCAGGGGGTGCCAAGCAATAAGTCTTGCTTTTTTAAGATGTCTTTGCATTGAAATCCATCTTGGCTGAGGGGTGCTTTCACACCTAGGGGAAGGTCCTGAGATAAACTAGCTGGGGTGGCTTGAGGGGAGTGAACAGGACGACAGGCCAGAGGGAAAACAAAGACAGGAACACTACCGCTTTATAAAAGATTGTAACTTCCCAAAGGCACAATTCTCAAGACTCTCACTGAGTTTGCCCATGAGTCTTCCTGTATGTACTCTGCTTTAGTTTCTCTTAAAAATGTATCATTTTAAAATCTTTGTTTGGCTGCACCTGGTCTTCATTACAGCACGCAGGATCTTTAGTTGTGGTGTGTGAACTCTTAGCTGCAGCATGCAGGATCTAGTTCCCTGACCAAGGATCGAACCCAGGCCCCCTGCACTGGGAGCACAGAGTCTTAGCCACTGAACCACCAGGGAATTCCTACACTGCTCTTCCAGTAAGCATTTCACTTTGCTCTTTTCCTTCTGCCTCCGTGTCAGAACTCTTTCTTGCCAAGGTAGGCAAGGACTGGGCTTCAGGCCGGAGCTGCTGGCCTCTGCTCTAGCAATTAGATCTGGTCGGGGAACTAAGGCCTCCCTTCCAGCTACTGCTCACCACTGGTGCGTCTGAAAACAGTTCCTCCAGCGCTGATGGCAGTAACTGCTTTCTGTAGTTATTATTTGTGTGACTTCAATGTTCTCTTTGTGCCTGTTTACCCAAATCCAATAGTAAGCGCTTTGTTAAAATAACTAGTGTTGTTCCTTTTTCCTGAATGACTATGACCTCAGTTTTACCAAAGGAAACAAGCATAAAATACTCAACTATTCATTGTGAATTAACACCTCAGACTTTATAGTACCGTCTCAGTCTTCATAAAAAGAAATGACATTTTTGGAAGCCATGGCCTAGTTATTTAGAAAATCTTGAAGACAAGACAGTCTTGAAAAAGGGACAGTAAAAAATTTTGGCTCAACTGTTGATTCCTAAAGGTTTCTAATATAATACAGAACATCAAGGTAAACAGAAGGACACATAAGTCTATTTTAAGCTACCAATCTGTAGCATAAGTGGCCATAACAAATGATGTAAGCACATTAGTGATCCTTGAACTTAAAACTGGAACTGAATTTCAAATAGATTTCTCTTGGCAGCATGTAAACCGTTCAGCAAATGTTTATGGAATACTTTATTAAGCATCTCTGGCACTCCATGTGCTGAGAACCCACTGATAATCAAAACAGATCCCTGTAGAATTTAGGATCTTACAGAAATGTAAACGAGGTAAATGCTTTCTCAGCCAGAGCAAATGGGACCTAATTCACTTCTGCAGTTAAGAACGCCCAAATCATTTTAGGTTCAATAATGTAAGCCCTTCCTTAAGAAAGGACTAGGTTCCTAAATACTATTACTCAGTAAAAGGAACCAGGGATTCATGGAGAAATGACTGATTCAAACATTGAAAAATGTGGGGGAAAAAAAAAAAAGAGCCAGAATATCTTATGTTCAAGGTCAGGAGGGGCAGCTGTGAGGAGATACCCCTCGTCCAAGGTAAGGAGCAGCGGCTGCGCTTTGCTGGAGCAGCCGTAAAGAGAGATACCCCACGTCCAAGGTAAGAGAAACCCAAGTAAGACGGTAGGTGTTGCGAGAGGGCATCAGAGGACAGACAAACTGAAAGCATAATCACAGAAAACTAGCCAATCTGATGACACGGATCGCAGTCTTGTCTAACTCAATGAAACTAAGCCATGCCACGTGGGGCCACCCAAGACGGACGGGTCGTGGTGGAGAGCTCTGACAGAATGTGGTCCACTGGAGAAGGGAATGGCAAACCAATTCAGTATTCTTGCCTTGAGAACCCCATGAACAGTATGAAAAGGCAAAAAGATAGGACACTGAAAAAGGAACTCCCCAGGTCGGTAGTTGCCCAATATGCTACTGGAGATCAGTGGAGAAATAACTCCAGAAAGAATGAACGGATGGAGCCAAAGCAAAATCAATACCCAGTTGTGGATGTGACTGGTGATAAAAGCAAGGTCCGATGCTGTAAAGAGCAATATTGCATAGCAGCCTGGAATGTTAGGTCCATGAATCAAGGCAAATTGGAAGTGTTCAAACAGGAGATGGCAAGAGTGAATGTCGACATTCTAGGAATCAGCAAACTAAAATGGACTGGAATGGGTGAATTTAACTCAGATGACCATTATATCTACTGCTGTGAGCAGGAATCCCTTAGAAGAAATGGAGTAGCCATCATGGTCAACAAAAGAGTTTGAAATGCACTACTTGGATGCAATCTCAAAAATGACAGAATGATCTCTGTTTGTTTCCAAGGCAAACCATTCAATATCACAGTAATACAAGCCTATGCCCCAACAATAACGCTGAAGAAGCTGAAGTTGAACAGTTCTATGAAGACCTACAAGACCTTTTAGAACTAATACCCAAAAAAGATGTCCTTTTCATTATAGGGGACTGGAATGCACAAGTAGGAAGTCAAGAAACACCTGGAGTAACAGGCAAATTTGGCCTTGGAGTACAGAATGAAGCAGGGCAAAGGCTAATAGAGTTTTGCCAAGAGAACGCACTGGTCATAGCAAACACCCTCTTCCAACAACACAAGAGAAGACTCTACACATGGACATCTCCAGATGGTCGACACCAAAATCAGATTGACTATATTCTTTGCAGTCAAAGATGGAGAAGCTCTATACAGTCAGCAAAAACAAGACCGGGAACTGACTGTGGCTCCGATAATGAATAATATTGCCAAATTCAGACTTAAATTGAAGAAATTAGGGAAAACCACTAGACCATTCAGGTATGACCTAAATCAAATCCCATGTGACTATACAGTGGAAGTGAGAAATAGATTTAAGGGACTAGATCTGATAGACAGAGTGCCTGATGAACTATGGACGGAGGTTCATGACATTGTACAGGAGACAGGAATAAAGACCATCCCCATGGAAAAGAAATGCAAAAACGCAAAATGGCTGTCTGAGGGGGCCTTACAGATAGCTGTGAAAAGAAGAGAAGCAAAAAGCAAAGGAGAAAAGGAAAGATATTCCCATTTGAATGCAGAGTTCCAAAGAATAGCCAGGAGAGATAAGAAAGCATTCCTCAGCGATCAATGCTAAGAAATTGAGGAAAACAACAGAATGGGAAAGACTAGAGATCTCTTCAAGAAAATTAGAGATACCAAGGGAACATTTCGTGCAAAGATGGGCTTGATAAAGGACAGAAATGGTATGGACCTAACAGAAGCAGAAGATATTAAAAAGAGGTGGCAAGAATACACAGAAGAACTGTACAAAAAAGATCTTCACGACCCAGATAATCACGATGGTGTGATCACTCACTTAGAGCCAGACATCCTGGAATGTGAAGTCAAGATGGCCTTAGAAAGCATCACTATGAACAAAGCTAGTGGAGGTGATGGAATTCCAGTTGAGCTATTTCAAATCCTGAAAGATGATGCTGTGAAAATGCTGCACTCAATATGCCAGCAAATTTGGAAAACTCAGCAGTGGCCACAGGACTGGAAAAGGTCAGTTTTCATTCCAATCCCAAAGAAAGGCAATCCCAAAGAATGCTCAAACTACCACACAATTGCACTCATCTCACACGCTAGTAAAGTAATGCTCAAAATTCTCCAAGCCAGGCTTCAGCAATACGTGAACCGTGAACTTCCAGATGTTCAAGCTGGTTTTAGATAAGGCAGAGGAACCAGAGATCAAAATGCCAACATCTGCTGGATCATCAAAAAAGCAAAAGACTTCCCAGAAAAGCATCTATTTCTGCTTTATTGACTACACCAAAGCCTTTGACTGTGTAGATCACAATAAACTGTGGAAAATTCTTCAAGAGATGGGAATACCAGACCACCTGACCTGCCTCTTGAGAAACCTATATGCAGGTCAGGAAGCAACAGTTAGTACTGGACATGGAACAACAGACTGGTTCCAAATAGGAAAAGGAGTACATGAAGGCTGTATATTGTCACCCTGCTTATTTAACTTATATTCAGAGTACATCATGAGAAATGCTGGGCTGGAAGAAGCACAAGCTAGAATCAAGACTGCCGGGAGAAATATTAATAACCTCAGATACGCAGATTACACCACCCTTATGGCAGAAAGTGAAGAGGAACTAAAAAGCCTCTTAATGAAAGTGAAAGAGGAGAGTGAAAAAGTTGGCTTAAAGCTCAACATTCAGAAAACTAAGATCATGGCATCTGGTCCCATCACCTCCTGGAAAATAGATGGGGAGACAGTGGAAACAGTGGCTGACTTTATTTTTCTGAGCTCCAAAATCACTGCAGATGGTGACTGCAGCCATGAAATTAAAAGACACTTACTCCTTGCAAGGAAAATTATGACCAACCTGGATAGCATATTAAAAAGCAGAGACATTACTTTGCCAACGAAGGTCTGTCTAGTCAAGGCTATGGTTTTTCCAGTGGTCATGTGTGGATGTGAGAGTTGGACTGTGAAGAAAGCTGAGTGCTGAAGATGGATGCTTTTGAACTGTGATGTTGGAGAAGACTCTTGAGAGTCCCTTGGACTGCAAGGAGATCCAACCAGTCCATCCTAAAGGAAATCAGTCCTGGGTGTTCATTGGAAGGACTGATGCTGAAGCTGAAACTCCAATACTTTGGCCACCTGATGTGAAGAGTTGACTCATTGGAAAAGACACTGATGCTGGGAAAGATTGAGGGCAGGAGGAGAAGGGGACGACAGAGGATGAGATGGCTGGATGGCATCACCGACTCGATGGACATGCATGTGAGTAAGCTCCGGGAGTTGGTGATGGACAGGGAGGCCTGGCGTGCTGCGATTCATGGGTTTGCAAATAGTTGGACACTACTAATCGACTGAACTGAACTGAACTGAACTGAACTGAAGGATGTGTGCAAAAATGTGATGGGACATTTTTAAAGAACAAGAAGTCAGCCTGAAGGGGCTCTCACTAGGATAATTTGAACATCAAAATAACCATAATGTATTATAACCCAGAATCCAGAGTCTATATCAATAGTAAATAAATTTTTTAAAAAGGGAAGCTCATTCTTAGAGTAGAATAGTCAACTAAACAATGTAGAAGGGAAAAGAACTTTAAAAATTACCATTTTTGACTATTGTAGTAGTCTTTGACTCAGGCAAGAATCATCAATGGATGTGAAAATGAGTTGGTATGAGATTTTTCAGAAACAGTGTATTGACATAGTCTCAAAAGTATCTCCTCTCAAGAGAAGGGAACCTTCCTACACTGTTGTGGGGGATGCAAATTGGTACAGCCACTATGGAGTTCCTTAAAGAACTAAAAGTAGAGCTACTGTATGTGCATACTAAGTCACTTCAGTCATGTTTGACTCTTTGAGACCCCATGGACTGTAGCCCACCAGGCTTATCTGTCCATGAGATCCTCCAGGCAAGAACACTGAAGTGGGTTGCCATTTCCTTCTCCAGGGATCTTCCTCACCCAGGGATCGAACCTGCATCTCTTACATCTCCTAAAATCAGTGGTAGGCATGTCCTTTACCACTAGCGCCACCTGGGAAGTTCCATCGCTACCGTGTGACACTTCAATCCCACTCCTGGGCATGTTCTCAGAGAAAAAATTGGCCTAAAAAGATACATGCATCCCAATGCTCACTCAGCAGTGTTTACAACAGCCAAGACATGAAAGCAACCTCAGTGTCCATTGACAGAAAAGTGGATAAAGAAGAGGTGGTGTATATGTACAATGGAATATTACTCAGCCATTAAAAAGAATGAAATCATGTCATCTGCAGCACCATGGGTGGACCTGGAGAGTGTCATATGAGTGAAGTCAGTCAGACAGAGAAGGAGAAATATCATATGACATCCCTTATATACAGAATCTAAAAAGAAATTTATATAAATGAATGTATTTACAACACAGAAGCAGACTTGTAGACTTAGAGAATGAACTTATGGTTGCCGGGGCTGGGGTGGGGGGGCGGAATGAGGAGAAGGGATAGTTAGGGATCAACATGCAGACATTGCTATGTTCAAAATGGATAACCACAAGGACCTACTGTATAGCACATGGAGGTCAGCCCAGTGTTATGTGGGAGCCTGGATGGGGCTGGAGGGGATTGAGGGAGAATGGATACATGCACATCTGTGGCGGAGTCCTTTGCTGCTCACCTGTAACTCTCACAACGTTATTAATCAGCTATACTCCCTTCCTTCCCTAAATGCACAACTTTAATCATGAGGAAACATCAACGAGGGAAATCTTACAAAATACCTGAACTGTACTCTTTAAAATTGTCCATGTCATGAAAGATGAAGAAAGACTGAGAATCTTATAGAGTAAAGGGAACTAAAGAGATATGACCCCTAAATGCAATGTGTCATCCTGGATTGGATGTGGACCCAAAAAAAAAGCCATTACTAAAGGACGAAATTGGGATAATTGGCAGATTTTGAATGGGGATTGTAGATTATATTATCGCAGTTAAATTTCCTGATTTTGATCATCTTACTGTGATTGTGTAAGAAGATAATGCTTCTTGAGAAATGCACTCAAGTGTTTAGGCAAAAGTGTAAGTCTGCAGCTTACTCCCAAATGGTTCCAATTATAAAGATGGATGGATGGATGGACAAAAAATAATCTATTAAAGCAATTGTGGCAAAATGTTAAAAACTGGTAACTCTAGATGAAGTACACCCTTTTACTATTCTTTCATCTCTTCTGTAAATTTGAAATTATTTCAAATTTTAAAAATAGTTATAATTAAGGAAGGAAGCACAGGGCTGCACCTTTACTCCAGTTTTTAAATCCAGTTTTCTGTTGATGGCTGGAGCTGTGTTCCCTCCCTGCTATTCACCTGGGGCCACCCTATGGTGGAGGTGATGAAGATAATGGTGACCTCCTTCAAAGCGTCCCATGCATGCACGGCTACACTCAGTGCCCCCAACCCTGCAGCAGGCCACCGCGGACCCACACCTCTGCCGGAGACTCCTGGACACTCACGGGCAAGTCTGGGTCAGTCTCTTGCGGGATCACTGCTCCTTTCTCCTGGGTCCTGGTGCCTAAGGTTCTGTTTGTGCCTCCAAGAGTCTATTCCCCAGTCCCGTGTAAGTTCTGGTGGCTCTTTGGGGGATTAATGGCGACCTCCTCCTGAGGGCTTATGCCATACGCACGTCGGCTGCACCCAGAGCCCTTGTCCCTGCGGCAGGCCACTGCTGACCCGGACCTCCACAGGAGACGCCCAGACACAGTCTGTCTCAGTCTCTGGGGGGTCCCTGGGTCCTGGTGCGCGCAAGGTTTGTTTGAGCCCTCTGAACGTCTCTGGCGGGAATGGGGTTTGATTCTAAACACGAATTCGCCCCTCCGACTGTCTTACTGGGGCTTCTCCTTTGCCCTTGGACGTAGGGTATCTCCTCAGAGCCGCGCCAGCACCTACCGTCTTACTGGGGTTTCTCCGCCCTTGTACTGCTAATGATCCAGATGCTTACAAGGACTACCAGGAAACAGCATATTAGCCTTTGGACTAGGAGTGACTATTATAGTGACATCATCCTGCTAACTACTAATTACTACCAACTGCTAGAAAACATATCTTTGAATCAGATAATCCAATAATCAGACCGTCAGAGAAACATGTGAGCCCGCCAAACAAGGATTTCAGTTTAGATCTTGTCTTTACCAAACGAAGTTAAAGGAACAAATTATTGTTAAAGTTTGAATGGAAGAGCCTGACATTGTTGTTCCACATCTGGTTGTTGTTCTTTACCTTCCTTTGTTGTGTCTACATCTTCATAAGCTTTTTGGCAGGTATATGTTGAACACTTCAGTTTCATGGTCAAGACAAGTTCAGAGGCCATGGATACGAGCAACTTACCTCTCTGTTTTCTTGTTTTTCCATGACTATATCTACTGCCGCATCTTGATTTACAAGCAAAACCTAGAAAAATGACAAAAATAAGTGTTTTGTGGTTTATCTAGGAGTAATATAGAGAATATTGCTGTTATTTCTGGTGAAGAAAATCAATTTTGCATAGTTTACTTCAACCTAAATAAAATGTGAATTTTGTTTTAAAAAGTTAATAAATAAAATACATAAGTCTGGAGAAGGAAATGGCAACCCACTCCAGTATTCTTGCCTGGAAAAGTCCATGGACAGAGGAGCCTGGCGGGCTGCAGTCCATGGGGTTACATGACTGAGCATGTGTGCACGCGGGTGGAGGGAGATGGGTTGGTAGCAATAAAGTGGTAGAACTAAAAAAAAAAAAAGAATTACATAAGTCAACTAATCCAAAACTGAAATCGTTTTTGTAGATGACTGCTGTATTTAATAGTATATATCTAAGGGCTATATATAGTAAGTTTATTCGTTTTTTTCCTCATTGTTGTTCTCCAAGAATATTCATCAGGAAGCTACCTTGTTATCTAGATATAAATAGAATCTGTGCAAATGTGTCTACATTGGATGTGTTAGTCGTTCAGTCCTGTCCGACTCTTTGAGACCCTATGGACTGTAGCCTGCCAGGCTCCTCTGTCCATGGAACTCTCCAGGCAAGAAGACTGGAGTGGATTGCTGCTCCCTTCTCCAGAGGATCTTCCCGACCCAGGGATCGAACCTGGATTTCCCACATTGCAGACAGATTCTTTACCATCTGAGCCACCAAGGACGCCTGGTGAGTCCCTGAATATCCATATGCTGTTACCTTTCTCAATCCTGTACATCTGGGTGGTGTCATGAGATTATTTCTCCATCAAGGAACATGAGCAGAAGTGATGTTTTCCTTTCATTCTGAGGCAGCTGAGAGAGGGTGTGCCTTTTCCTTGTTGCAACTCTGTCCTTTAGCCAAACCAGCAGCTGTCATGTGTTGAGATGGCAGAGCCATAAGATTAAAGCACCTTTGATCCGTGAGTCACCACTTGGAAGAGAACTTCCTGGAGAACCATTCAATCAGCATTAAGCTTTACAGGCGCAAGAAGTAAACTCTTACTGAGTTATACTGATACAAATTCGGAGTTAATTTGTTAATAATGATAGCTAAAGCTGTTTTCCATTCCTCTTCCTCTTCTCTGTCTATTTTTCTTTTCCTTAAAAAACATTGGTTGGTTTCTTTAATTTATTGGCTTCTCTTCTTCATTTCAGGTAACCAGCGCCAGTGGGCCTGTAAGGTTTATGCCAGGGAGACAGTGGGCAGGATTGAGAAATTGGTTCCAAAAGAAAGTAAGAGATAAGCAAGTAAGAGACAATATATAGAAGATAATGAAAACCAAATAAGGGTACTGTAAGTGTGGAAAGAAAAAAAAAAGGCTAGAATGAATTCTGGGGAATTCTGATTTGGAATTGTAAGTATTCGTGTGCACTCAGGGTTTTTAATATAATCAGGGGCTTCCCTGGTGGCTCAGTGGTAAAGAGTGCACCTGCCAATGCAGGAGACACGGCAGGTTCGACCCCTGATCCGGGAAGATCCCACTCGCCATGGAGCAACTAAGCCTGCGAGCCACCGCTACTGAGCCTGTGCTCTAGAGCCCAGGAGCCACAGCTACTGAGCCCCCAGGCCATAAAGCCCTGCTCCCCCACAAGAGAAGACACTGCAATGAGAAGCCTGCATACTGCCGCTAGAGAGTAACCCCTGCTCACCACAGCTAGAGAAAAGCCCAAGCAGCAACAAAGACCCAGGACAGCCAAAAATACATTAAAAATAAATATATATATACACACACACACACACACACACATATAAACCAGATGAGTTGTTGAAGCAAAGAATAGCAATTAAAAAGGAAGAAGATATAATCAGACTTCCCTGGTGGTCCAGTGGTTAAGAATCCCCTTGCCAGTGCAGGGGACACAGTTCTATCCTTGGTCCAGGAAGATTCCACATGCCTTGGAGCAGCTGAGCCTGAGGTCTAGAGCCCACATGCTGCAACTACAGAGCCACACGACCTAGAACACGTGCTCCGCAAGACAAGCCACCACAATGAGAAGCCTGAGCAAGGCAACAAGAGAGCAGCCCATGCACGCAATGAAGACCAAGCACAGTAAAAAACAAATGAATTAAAAGTAAAAAGATAGAAGAGATAATCAATGATAGGTGGATTGATAGAAATGTGTATGTATATACACTGAGAAAACACCTCAGAACATTAACCATAGTTTGCTCCCAGATTTTTGTTTCTTTTATTCTCTTGTAAAGAGAAACAAAGCTCTTCGGAGAAATGGCTGATTCCAGGGCTGGGGTAGAAAAAGTATAAGGTGAGCCTGGAACCTCTTGCTGCACCAGAATGTAACAAAATGCCCAAAAAAGTGGTGGGGACTTGTAGAAAAAAATGTCAGGTCAGCTTAAAGGGGCTCCCACTGGTCAAATCTGGAACAAGAGAAGCATTAAAAGAAATAATGCTGGTACTGGATTACAATTTGTTGAATAAAACGGGAATCCATTAGTCCATACTGATACAAATAAATGAGCTAAACAAGAGGGAAAAGGAAAGTGCTTCCTAGTAGTAGAATAAATGTAGGACTGATGGAGTTAGAAAATCACTATTTGGCAATTATCACAATAGTAATTGATTCAAGCAACAATCACTGACAAATGTGAAGATTAGTAGGTGAAAGTTTGTTGTAGAAAAGAATACTTAGGGAGTCTCAAATGCTGTACTGTGCTAAGTCGCTTCAGCTGTGTCCAATTCTGTGCGACCCTATGAACTATAGCCCACCAGGCTCCTCTGTCCATGGGATTCTTCAGGCAAGAATACTCGTGTGGATAGCCATGCCCTCCTCCAGGGGTTCTTCCCGATCCAGGGATCAAACCTGGGTCTCCTGCATGAGCAGGTGGATTCTATACCACTGAGACACCAGGGAAGCCCAGTCTCAGAGTATCTGCCCACAAATTACATATTAATTACAGACAAAAATAGTAACTTTACTGTAAAGAAACTGGGCAAATGCCAACTTGATCAAGTGATCAAAGTTTCACTCAGCAGTAACAGAACAAATCAACATCATGCGCCTTCTGATCTGACACTCCGAAAAGAAGAAGGAATCATTCCTATGATACTCCTGCTCTAAATGCATACTCTAAATCCAGTCCTGAGAAAATATCAGAGAGGTCCAGTTTGAAGAACATTCTCCAAAATAACTGTCCTGTACCCTTAAAATGCCAGGGGCATGAATGACAAAGAAAGTTATTAGAACTGTTCCAAATTGAAGAAACTTAAAGCGACATGAAAATTAAATGCAGCATGCATGTAGACTGGATAGTGGACTAGAATAAAAGGTATTCTTGGTTAGTTTTTATTGTTTTTTCTTGCTATAAATGACAGTATTGGAAAATTTACATAGGACCTATAGATTGGACAGTATCACTGTCCAGTTATATCACTGGGCATATCCTGATTCTGATGGCTTTTCTTTATCATTTGGGCTTCCCAAGTGGCTCAGTGGTAAAGAATCTGCCTGCCAATGCAGGAGCTGCAGAAGATGTGGGTTCTATCCCTGGGTCAGGAAGATCCCCTGGAGGAGGGCGTGGCAACCCACTCCAGTATTCTTGCCTGGAGAATCCCATGGACAGAGGAACCTGGTGGGCTACAGTCCAGGGGGTCACAAAGGGTCAGACATGACTGAGCCCTGAGCATGTACTTCATCTTTTTTGTGAGTAGGCCTCTTAGTCGCTACAGGAAAAGCATCCCGAGTGGCGTGAGACTTGAACTGTGATAAAACTACATTTAAATCTAAGTGTTAGATATAGTCTGTACCATCTAAGGATAAACAAAACTATTTCTATTCCTCTTAGTAGGACTTAGTTCCTTCTTTTTTCTTTGGCTTGCAGGATCTGTTCCTCGACCCTGGACTGAACCTGGGCCATGGCAGTGGAAGCCTGGAATCCCAACCAGCAGGCCTCCAGGGAACTGTGTAGTCCCTTCATTTTATTTTCATTATTTTTCACATTTGCTGTTCTTCAGATACATAAGTTTCTCTCTAAAATTTCCTGTATGTCACCAAGCATGTGGCTGCGTCCGTATTTACGCAGCCAATACTCTCCTGTCTCCTTCATACATCTCTTACTGAAGATGCCCCGAGTTTGAATGGGGCACTGATGGTGTGCCCTGCAGCCGTGCACCTTGCTCCTCCATGTGGGAGACCAAAGTCAACAGTCAGTCTGAAGCAGACCAGCTCAGCAGAGTCCTTTCCAGTAACTGAGCACTTTACAACCGTGGCAAACGAGATAATTCAAGATGCTGTCACTGCTGGGGCAGGCCCATTTCAAAGGCTCTCGCCTATCTTTGAATTTCTTAGATCAGCAGTCCCTACACCTGGCTATTTTAAGAATAACCTTGGAACCTTATAAAAAAATGGCAGCTTCTAGGACTCTTCATCAGACTTATTAAAGTAGAATCTTTTGAGATCTGAGAACATCTGTGTTTTAAAAGCTCCCCAGGTGCATTGATGAGAAACCAGATTTGGGAAACTCTTAATTTGTGATATGACCAACCTAGATAACATATTAAAAGGCGGAGACATTACTTTGTCGACAACGGTCTGCCTAGTCAAAGCAATGGTTTTTCCTGTAGTCATGTATGGATGTGAGAGTTGGACTATAAAGAAAGCTGAGTGCTGAAGAATTGATGCTTTTGAACTGTGGTGTTGGAGAAAACTCTTGAGAGTCCCTTGGACAGCAAGGAGATCCAATCAGTCCATCCTGAAGGAGATCAGTCCTGGGTGTTCATTGGAAGGACTGATGCTGAAGCTGAAACTTCAATACTTTGGCCACATGATGCAAAGAACTGGCAACTTAGAAAAGACCCTGATGCTGGGCAAGGTTGAAGGCAGGAGAAGGGGACAACAGGGTATGAGATGGCTGGATGGCATCACCGACTCGATGGGTATGAGTTTGAGCAAGCTCTGGGAGTTGGTGATGGACAGGGAAGCCTGGTGTGCTGCCGTTCATGGGGTCGCAAAGAGTCAGACATGACTGAGTGGCTGAACTGAACTGAATTTGTGATAACCAAGCCTCACATAGAATCTGTCCCTGTGATGAACTGCAGCCATTGAGTGATTAGAGTGCCACATGGGTGTGCACCCTCCATGTGGACTGTTTTAGGTTCTGCCATATCTAGGTATGCCTCTCCTCTCTGGACCAAAGCATATTTTATGCTTTTAATTGCAGAAAAAAGGAAATTTCAAGATATCAAGTGATAAAGACTGGGTAAAAGGATTCATCTGCCTTTTATTTCCTATAAAATATAACATCTCTGAATATACAGCTATAACTTTCACTGTGTTCAGCTCCACACACAAACATGGGTGACTTCAAGAGTCTAAGCCTTGAGGGGGGCTCTTTCCTGGTGGCTCAGTGGTAAAGAATCCACCTGCCAATGCAGGAAACACAGATTGGTCCTGGTCCGGGAAGATTTCCCACATGCCACCGAGCAACTAAGCCCACGCACCCCAACTACTGAGCCTGTGCTCCAGAGCTGGAGAGCCGCAACTCCTGAGTCCACGTGCCGCAACTATGGAAACCTGCACACCCTAAAGCCCATGCTTCCTAACAAGAGAATCCACCACAAGGAGAAGCCTGTGCATCGCAACTAGAGAGCAGACCCTGCTCTCCACAGCTAGAGAGGAGCCTTTGCAGTAACAAAGACCCAGCACAGCCAACAAAATAAAATAAATTAAAAAAAATTTTTTTAGAGTCTAAGCCTAGGCTTTAGGGCTGGGTCTGCTTTCTTGGGGTGCACTATGGTAGAGCTTACAGCTAGTTTTACAGCCAAGGTAATTTAGGCTCAACCAAGGATACCATTTCAAAGAAGGGATTTTAAAACTTTCCAGAATGGAAATTACAGCCTCAAAAGTAAAGCCTATTTTAACTTATTTCAGATACAAAGAGACAAACTTCTCTCTACTCTGTTCATGAAGTCACACAAAGGTATGAAAAAGTAAAACCTACCAAAAAACGAGATTTCAAATAAAAAAAAAAAACAATAAACAAGTGGATGTCATCATCCTTTTTTCCTCAGGGTGGATATGAAAATGGACTTCTGTCTTCCTTGCATAATTTTTTATATCTTTTTTTACATGACTGTGCTAGGAATTATTTAAAGCCTTCCTGGTGATTCCCCATGACAGAGACGATCATCAAATTTATAAAAGCAAACTTGACTTTCAGCTCTAAATTTCTCAAATGTGGCAAAGTTCTCCTTGAACCTTCTTTCTCTCTAGTATCTCAAAGTTTAACTGTCTGTCTCCCAATATGAGCCTGAGTTAGGACTGATCACAAGGGAAATTTGTGCAAGATTCCAAAGGCAGAAGGGAAGCAGCAGTCATCACACTCCGAAGGTCAGTGCAGGGCGTGAGATGCTGTGGCCTCGAGTGCTCATTGTTGCCGATTAGCTGGCTCACCTTAGATTGAGGCAGAAGCCGGGTATGGAGCTCCTTCACAGAACTCCTGGACCTTCCCTGGTTTCTCTTAAGTCCTGGGCCAGATGCATAGCAGCACTGTGGCTCCCATGAGCACTTGCACCACAGCTCCCATGAGCACTTGCACCACGGCTCCCATGAGCACCTGCACCACGGCTCCCATGAGCACCTGCACCACGGCTCCCATGAGCACTTGCACCACGGCTCCCATGAGCACCTGCACCGTGGCTCCTGTAGGAAGCTGCATCGTAGGTGATAAGACAGAGTTACAGTCTCGTTTGACTTTGTGGGTTCTAGTTTGTCCCTACTCACTCCCACTTCACATCCAGCTTTCCTGTCTGGCTGTAAGTCCTACCAATTTACAGTAATTTCAGGTCCAACCTCAGACATAGAGGCAAATTCTTCTCCAGCTCCCCTAATTTCATAAGGTATAATCACCCAAATAAATCTTTTATTCTGTATGACTCATAGTGCCTATGCTTCTCTGATCAAACTCTGATATAGACAGTAGGATTGGAAGCAAGCAATTCCAGGAGAACCAAACCTTAAATGGATTTCTTGGGAATTTCCTGGTGGTCCAGTGGTTAGGACTCATCACTTTCACTGCTGTGGTCCTGGGTTCAATTTCTGGTTGGGGAACTAAGATCTCAGAAGCCCCATAGCACAGCCAAAAAAAGAAAAGAATGGGTTTCTCTGAATTTGTTCTGAGTCATCTGGTCTTACTGAATTTAAAGGTATTGGTAACCAGTTGTCATAATTGTGACATTGTTGTTCATGACATGCATTAGCAAAAAAAAAAAAAATTCTTAAATTATGATCTGTGGACATCATTAGCCAAATGGCTAAATAAGGTAAAGCTTTGAGTGACCAAGTAGATGCTTCCAGAGAATATTTAAGTGAAAATAAGGACTACAGTGGGGTTGTTTCTTTTCCTAACTATGTTGGATAACTAGGGGAAAGGAAATGATGAACTTAGGGTTTTAAACTCTCAGTTCAAGATGAGAAAAACGACCAGAAAACATATATGACTGCCTTCCTATATGCACTTCTAAATCTGAAAGTGAAAGTCGCTCAGTTGTGTCCAACACTTTTCAAACCCATGGACTATAGAGTCCATGCAGTTCTCCAGGCCAGAATACTAGAGTGGAGTGGGTAGCCATTCCCTTCTCCAGGGGATCTTCCTAATCCAGGGATTGAACCCAGGTCTCCCACATTGCAGGTGGAGTCTTTACCAGCTGAGCCACAAGGGAAGCCCGTAATCTCAAAAAACCAAACCAAACCTAAAATCTAATCCTGAATTACAATGCAACTGAATTTCCTATCTTGCGGGCCTCGTGTTAAAACAAGGTTTTTGTTTGTTTGTTTTGTTTTTGAGTAGTGTGAATGGGAACACACAAGAAGATTCAGATGACACTGGGATCATGAACCTCTAAATCCTGTTGAGCCTCCTTTGCTAGTAGAAATAGCCCTTTCTCCCTTACCTGTGCAGCCTAGTTGATCCTTACCTGAAAAAATTATTATAGACTTCCCTGAGATAGTTGCCTTGTAGAGTGTGTTAGGCTTTCTCAAAAGCAACTGGCAATACCTCCCACTGCTTCTAGACCTTGATGCAGGAGATCCTAGAAGGTAAGACAAAAAGAGTACAAGATTTGTGTTAACAGAAACCTGGGCAGCATGCCTGGGGATGGAGGCTAAGCATGTTTGGTTGGATGTGTAGTAGTTAACTTGAAGTTAACTAACTAAGTAGTTAACCAATGATCCCCACCTCTCTTCCCACATCGTTTTCATCTGCATGACCAATAAAATACAGAAGTGATGCTGTGTCACTTCTGAGACTAGATATAAAGGACACTGCAGCTTCTGTTGCTCTTTCTTTTTTGAATTACTCACTCTGGGAAAGCCATGTCATGAGCAGCACTATCTAGAGGCCCCTGTGATGAGGAACTGAAGTGTCCTGCCAGCAGTCAAGTTTGTGATCTTGGAAGCAGATCCTCCAGCCCAGATCAAGTCTTCAGACACCACAGTCCCAGTCAGAAGCTTGCCTACAACCCCATGACAGCCCCTGAGTCAGGCCACACGGTTAAGCCACATCCAGATTCCTGGCCCTCAGAAAACATGAGCTGAGAGTGTTTGTTGTTTTATGTCTTTAAATTTTGAGGAAATTTGATAAGTAGCAATAACTAAAATAAAAGGGAAGGAATATAATGGTAGACCAAGCCAAGTTAATTGATATGAATACAGTAAAGACCGTATCCCAGTGCATTGTTTTAGCTCAACCTGCTGAGAGTGTCTGTAAACAGTTTGGCTGAAATTTTAATCCAATGGTGGCCTATATGAAATAAAATTAAAATGCCAGACTGCCTTGGTATACTACAGGAAGGCACTGATGAACTCTCTCCTTGACCCAACTTTAGTTACGCCACTCTGAGCCCTTTTTCCACTAAGCCCATCCTTGGGCATAATCATAAGAAGCCCAAGTATAGCAAGAATTCTGCAAATCGGTTTAGCTAGAATCTCCCAAAGTTGGTAACTGATTATCCTCAATACCTAATCAAATTCCTCATCTCTCAAGTGATATCTGATAACTTTGGCCTGCCTTCTTCGAGAATCCTGTTACATCAGTTTAGCAAGAATTACCCTAACCTCTTAGTAATGTCTCATCCACTGACACCCCACTCATCCCAACTCTGCTCCTTGGCTAAAAATCCTCACTTTTACAAATTGTTTCACTGAGAACTACGAGAACGGAAGTTTCTTTTGCTTAAACCATGCAGTCTGAGGTACTTTGTTATGATAGCCTCTAGCAAACTAATGGTTTTTCCAGTGGTCATGTATGGATGTGAGAGTTGGACTGTGAAGAAAGCTGAGTGCCAAAAAATTGACGCTTTTGAACTATGGTGTTGGAGAAGACTCTTGAGAGTCCCTTGGACTGCAAGGAGATCCAACCAGTCCATCCTGGAGGAGATAAGTCCTGGGTGTTCATTGGAAGGACTGATGCTGGGGCTGAAACTCCAATACTTTGGCCACCTCATGTGAAGAGTTGACTCATTTGAAAAGACCCTGATGCTGGGAGGGATTGGGGGCAGGAGGAGAAGGGGACGACAGAGAATGAGATGGCCGATGGCATCACCGACTCGATGGACATGAGTTTGAGTAAACTCTGGGAGTTTGTGATGAACAGAGAGGCCTGGCGTGCTGCGATTCATGGGGTCACAAGAGTCGGACACGACTGAGAGACTGAACTGAACTGAACTGAACTGAGCAAACTATTACAGCAGATTTTGAATTAGTGATGAGTGGTTGGAAAACCAAATAAATGTCAAAGGTGGCAATTATTACCTCTGGAGGATAATAAATCATTCAATATTGGAAATATAATCATACCATTCACCATCGCTTACTATAAATAATAGTCATAAAAATGTGAACTCTAAATATTGATCTTACCAAAATTATTATTAAACTCTAGTCAAAGGATGGAGAAGGAAATGGCAACCCACTCCAGTGTTCTTGCCTGGAACCCCAGGGACAGAGGAGCCTGGTGGGCTGCCGTCTATAGGGTTGCACAGGGTCGGACACGACTGACGCGACTTAGCAGCAGCAGCAGCTAGTCAAAGGATGGGAAGTTAACAAGAATGAAGCCCCTGATATCTGCTTTTGAAAGGTTTGTCCAGTTTTTTTCTTAGGATGCTAACAGTAAATAATTTTCTAATATAGTAATGCTAGTTTTCTGTAAAAATCTTGCATGCTTATATAGGAATGGAGTTTTAGTCAATATTGCTACCGTTAGTATACATGACTTAGCTTAATTTTTCAGGTCCATTCAATCAAACAAAAATGGAAGAAAAAAAAAAAGAAGATATTATCTCACTGAGTTTTCACAAACTCTGCAAGAAAGGTATTACTCCTATCCAGGACCAGTTACATAATCTGCAGGACCCAGTGCAAAATGAAAAACACAGGGTCTCTTGTTCATTAAGAATTTCAAAACGGTGACAACAGAAATTAAACCAAGCATAGGTCCTGTATAACTGTACAGGTAACAAGCCCATGAGGCCAGCTCTGCTTCTACCTTTTAACACACAGGTGCACAGAGATGAAGTAAATTCCCAAAGTTACTTTAACAATAGCTATGGCACCCCACTCCAGTACTCTTGCCTGGAAAATCCCATGGACGCAGGAGCCTGGTAGGCTGCAGTCCATGGGGTCGCTAAGAGTCGGACACGACTGAGAGACTTCACTTCCATTTTTCACTTTCATGCAGTGGAGAAGGAAATGGCAACCCACTCCAGTATTCTTGCCTGGAGAATCCCAGGGACGGGGGAGCCTGGTGGGCTGCTGTCTATGGGGTCCCACAGAGTTGGACACGACTGTAGTGACTTAGCAGCAGGGAAATGTGAGAGCCAGAATTCTAACAGGGGTTTGACCTCTACTAAATTCTTCTTAATTAAAGTAGGTCTTTGTTTAACTAAAGCTAACGAAGATTTTCTAAATTTATTAGACATACAAAATCTGCTGCCAGTCACTTTCACTCTAGTTCACCCTCGAACTCCGACTTGTTAAAAATAATTTATTTAATGCTATCATGTGCGTGCTTGCGTGCTACGGCGCTTCACTCCAGTTGGACTCTTTGCAACCCTACGGACTATAGCCCTGGAGGCTCCTCTATCCATGGGATTCTCCAGGCAAGAATACTGGAGTGGGTTGCCATGCTCTCCTCCAGGACATGTCTTAAGATCATCCCTACTCAGGGATAGAACCTAAGTCTCTTATGTCTCCTTCATTGGCAAGCATTTACCACTTGCTACCTGGGAAGTCCCAATGCTATTATATGTTATATAAACTATTGTCATGAGGCAGCAAGCAGTCTTAAGAACTCTTATTACACGTTTCCTTTTAAAATACTCTTCTGAAGTCTGATGGGAAATGCAGAAAGTCTATGTGTAATGTCAATGGATGCAACTTAAAAAAAGTACCGTAATGGCAGAAGTTGCGACACAAAATACTGTAGTGACATTCCAACACCGAAATAATATATCATCATGTATCCGCACTTTTTTTTTAAAGTAACTACTATACTGGGACTCATTTAAATGAAAAGAACGGCAGCCGGGATTCTAAGAGAGACATTTGAAGGTGAAGGGACAAAAAAAGAAGGTCACAAGCACGAACCCACACAGCTCAAAAACCCTGCCCGGAATGCGCGCAAGCGCAGAATGAATCCTCCTGCGCAGAAGCCGGGGCGGAAGGGCTGGGGCGAGTGGGGCGGGGATAGGGTTGCTAGGTGAACGCGATGACGTTAAGGCCTCTGCGTTCTTCTCCGCCAATGGGTGCTATCTGCCGGTAGTGACGCGCTATATGCGTCGCGCTGACGACGCGCGAAGGGCACAGATCTAAAGGCCCGGAGGACGTTCGGCCTCTGTGAGCTGCAGCCTTTCCGTGAGACCGGTTGTGTGTTCGCCATCTTAGGGAGTGAGTGTGGTTTGGCCTTCCTCGCAGTGGGTGCAGGGAGCGGAGCCGGGGTGGGGTGCTGCTTTGGCTGTGGGCCCGGTGAACTTCCTCCTTTGGGGAGGCCGCTGTGACCTCTTCAAGGGCGCGGAGACGGGAAGAGGCAAGGCCCGTGTAGAGGTTCCCAGCGTGCAGGTGACTTTGGCGGGCCTACCAGCCCTCTCTGCCTTTCCTCTTACACCGCTTCCTCTTCTCCTAGAAAGATGTACTCGTCCGTGGTGCACCTGGCGCGGGCGAACCCCTTCAACGCGCCCCACCTGCAGTTGGTGCACGATGGTCTCGCGGGCCCCCGCAGCGACCCCGCCGGGCCCCCAGGCCCACCCCGCCGCTCCCGCAACCTGGCAGCCGCCGCGGTAGAAGGTGAGGTCAGACCCTGCCCCGATACGGTCGAGAGGTCCACTTGTGGCCCCCTCGGCCTTCGTGGCCTGGCCCAGCCTGGAGGACAGGGAAGGACGCGTCCAGCCCTTCAGGACGGCGCCCAGTTGCTTTGTCCGAGGATGTCAGCCCGTTCCGCCCTCAGCCGGGTGTCGGATCCTTGGCCCTCCCTCAAGGGCGTGGAAGGGCCTAGGCTCTGCTCCGTCCGTGACCTCCACGTCCTCGATCGCCTAGAGGCATAGAGGCCGTGATTAGCTCCTTATCTTCTCCACGGTGAGCCCGCTTGGTCAGTGTTGGGTAAAGCCTTCTTCCTAACTTCTGGCCGCAGTAGTTCTAACTGTATTACCTGTTCTTTGATTTTGCTTTAATTTTCTAAAATATACTCCCTCCCTTAGTTGTCCCTTTATTCCCTCCCATAGGTGTTCCCCGGGGTCTAATACTAGTTGACACAAGCTATGTGAGATAACTGGGTCTTTTTTACCGCTGCCAGAGAGACCATAGAAAGGAGATAGTAGTTGATAGGAATACCTTTGATCGTCTCTTTTGGTTTTCTTGATGTTTAGACACAACTTTATTTTAATCCTTTGTGTTTTAAATCCCAGTGGAGTGTATTTACAGAGAAACTTGAAAATCAAATTGCAGGAAGAGTACTGAAAATGTTACCTACCTTGTACTTGTAAACTGTATAAAGATTTTAAAAAATCATGTATGCCTTTCTGTTCTGTCTTTAATGTGGGTAAAAAACCCTTACATGATCAATCGGTCCTTCAATTTAGAAAGTTAAATCTGGTCATTTGTGTAGTAAATATTTGACTTCAGAAATTTGCTTATCTAGTTTTACACTATGGGAATCTATAAGTGGGAATAGTATTGGTTAGTGGTTGGGGTAAGAGGTTTGCAAGCTTTTACACAATTTGAGTTTGATTTGTACCTCAGATACGTGTTATCAGCCATTAATAATCTGAAGTTTGGTTTTAATTGGAAGAGCTATTAACGATGTAGAAAACTTTCTTTAAAATGAATACGGCATAATGAGAGAGGGGTAGTATCTCACAGATAAGAACCTTCATAATCTTTAAATGATTGTTTTGATTTTGGCAGTGGATTTCATGTTCACACCAGGTGGAAAATTATCTTTGTTTACTTGTAAACCGTGGCCAGAGCTGTTAAGTTGTGATAGTACTTTTTCACAAGGAAATGTAGTTTCTCTTGCATTCCCATGGCCTTAGTCATCTCTGAAGAAATACTTATTTGATTTTTTTTTTCAATCAAACAGAGCAGTATAGCTGTGCCTATGGATCTGGCAGATTCTTTATCCTTTGTGGACTTGGAGGAATTATTAGCTGTGGCACAACACATACAGCATTGGTTCCTCTAGATCTGGTTAAATGCAGGATGCAGGTTTGTTTTTGCATGTTGGACTAAATAAAACATTGTTGAAGCATGGCTGTTATCTACTAACAAGCTGTGTGGAAACCTAACTGTCCAGGAGGTAAGTTGATAACCAGTAACATGAGTATTATATTAAAATGCATGGTGTGTCTTGTCTTATTACAGAGTACAGTTGTGAATATGGCTCCGCGAAGTTTTATGCACTGTGTGGCTTTGGTGGGGTCTTAAGTTGTGGTCTGACACACACTGCTGTTGTTCCTCTGGATTTAGTGAAATGCCGTATGCAGGTTTGTATTGAGATGACAACATCGAACATCTCTTTTGTGTATGACTTAATTCCAAATAATATTAAAGGATTTCACAGGTGAGAAGAATTTGAAGACATTACAACTGCCAGAAATTTTAGTAGGAGACCGAACTCAAGTTTCTTTTACTCAGTACGATTTTTACTTTAGTGTTTTAAATCCAAGAAATACCCCTTTTCAGATAATAAGGCTTTAAGTGGTTTTTTTTTTCCTTTTTTGCTGCTGGGCTTAATTCTGCCTAGAGTTCTTCAAGACCTGCTGATTTTTATGCTCCAAATAGCATTTTACAAGCAGTTACGTCCAAATAGCATTTTATAAGCAGGTATGTGTCAGAGCAGGCTGTCATTCTTTGCGTATTGTATGATGTGACCTCATGTGTCTTATTTATTGATAAGATCAAAGCAGAGAACACTGTAGATTAAAAAAAAGACAGTGTTTGAGTATTTAAAATTTGTGGGCAAAGCTTCTTGCATACTTAAATGAAAGGTTTTCTTTTACAATTAAAATGTCTTAATTAGGATTATTGAACCAAAAATAATCAAATATCAAAAATTTATTTGTCCCAAACAGGATTAGAAGTCTACTTACCTAAAAGAAAGGAAGGTGAAATATTAGCAGGGAGAGGAAGGTGATGTATGTATACCAGCCCTTATAGTACTGGCAGAAATAGATAAGATTTTGACCCCTGTTAGTTAATAGAGTGAATATTAAGTATCCTTTTGCTAAAGCATTTTATGCGTGTCTCAAAATGAATTTAAGTCAAAAGAGAATTATGTTGATGTACCTTTTTAATTTGTATTTAACTGTCCTAAGTTCACAAAACTATAATTAATGAACTACCATATTTCAGGGATGTAGACATAATATATTGTTTATAAAGTAGCTTTTTTTTTTTTTCCAACGTAACGTATCATATTTATTACTGGTCTCAGACTGATAGTAAGGAAATAAGAAACATCAGGAGCCAAGCATTACAGTAGTGATGTTCTCACTGTGATACGGCTGCTTAAATAAGTGATCTTAACATGTGTGGCACTTTTTATGTGACGCTTCTTAATAGACCCAGCTTGGTTCTTCTCCAATGTCTTCTCTTGGAGTTGTACCTAATTTTATTGCCAGTTTTCATTCGAATCCATTGAGGAATGGGACGATTCTGCTTTTGCTTCTTGGCCAGGAATCGCTTGATCCTGAAAGTCTTGTGAGAAGACATGGTGCGGACAGAACTCAACCGCACATAGGATGGCGGAGAAGAGAAAAGAGCTATAAAGTAGCTTTAAGACTAATTTTTAAGTGGTTAGAAGAGTTGGTTGGTGGAAAAATTTCTTAAAATGTCAGTTTTTTTAATGTATTTTTGTAGGAATTTTATCCTCTTAATAACCTGTTAAGACTTAAGTCTCACTGAAAGCTAGGCTTTAATGTATAAAAAGTTACATTTACAAAGATAATTATAGACATTAAGTGGATAACATGGGGTGAACTTGCTTTACCTAACTTTGTATAGTTACTAAAGATTATATAAAAAACAAAAGAAAAAAACTAATAACAAAATTATCTGTGAGAAGTGTTATCCCTTTGGTACATGTACTTTTCTTTCTTCCTGTTTTATGTAAAGGTGGACCCACAGAAGTACAAGGGCATTTTTAATGGATTTTCAATTACACTCAAAGAAGATGGTTTCCGTGGTTTGGCCAAAGGATGGGCTCCGACCTTCATTGGCTACTCCCTGCAGGGGCTCTGCAAGTTTGGCTTTTATGAAGTCTTCAAGGTTTTGTACAGCAACATGCTTGGAGAGGTACGTAATTTAACTTTGAAATGGAAAGTCCTAAGCTTTTAACTTAAGGGTAAGACCAAAAAGCACCTTCTTTGTTTGATCCACCTTGTTTTAGAGCTGAAGAAATAGTCTCAGAAAGAGTGAATGTGTTTCAAACCATAAGGCTATTTTAATAGAGACAGGATAAGATAAACTGCGTTTCATTAGATTTCAGTGTTCTTTTTATTATGCTGTGCTGCTTTCCAAGGAAGTTGGATTTGAGTTTAAAAATATTCACAGTGTACTATGGTTGATGTTCAGTTCAGTCCAGTTGCTCAACTCTTTGCCACCCCATGGACTGCAGCACGCCAGGCCTCCCTGTCAATCACCAATTCCCGGAGCTTGCTCAAACTAATGTCCATCGAGTTGGTGATGCCATCCAGCCGCCTCATCGTCTGTCATCCCCTTCTCCTCCTGCCCTCAGTCTTTCCGAGCATCAGGGTCTTTTCCAATGAGTCAGTTCTTTGCATCAGGTGGCCAAGTATTGGAGCTTCAGCTTCAGCATTAGTCCTTCCAATGAATATTCAGGATTGATTTCCTTTAGGATGGACTGGTTGGATCTCCTTGCTGTCCAGAGTAAACACTGAATACTGAGAAGTATTCAGTATTGTGTGTTATCTGTGGGATAGAGAAACACTTAAGATATCTGAAATTTAACCATTTTCTAGAACTGTCTCTTACTGAGAACAGCCAATGCAACAGCGATTCACGTTCCTCCTTGTGTTTCTTCATTTAGGAGAATGCCTATCTGTGGCGCACATCACTGTATTTGGCTGCCTCTGCCAGTGCTGAATTCTTTGCTGACATTGCTCTGGCTCCTATGGAAGCTGCTAAGGTTCGAATTCAAACCCAACCAGGTTATGCTAACACTCTGAGGGATGCAGCTCCCAAAATGTATAAGGAAGAAGGCTTAAAGGCGTAAGTAAACATTTGCCTAAATATGTAGTATAAAATACTCATTTGAGAAAACTATTTGTTAGCACATTAACTCTCAACTTGGGGGTTGGAAAGTACCCTTGTTAGAATTCCTGTCATCTATGTTCACTGTTAAGACTTGGCATATGGTCAGGCCACACATGCTTCCTTAGATCCACCTTTGTGGATGCCAATCTTGAACTGAGTTCTACTTGTAAACTTCTGGTTTCTTGTAGTTCCAGTCAAAGAAGCATCCAGCAACTTTTTTGGTTGTATAGTCAAAGGTGCTTGAGTCATTGGCATGTAAGATAAATATACCTGCATGTTAGTCTTAGGTTCTGATAGAAATGACATGCAGTTGTGCTGCCATTTTTTACTATCAGGACTCGACTGGTGTGCGGACACTTCTGTTAGTGATGAAAAAGTCTTGCTAGATGAATATGTGCAACTGAGCAAAATAAGTCTTCTGATTTCCTAGGTTCTACAAGGGGGTTGCTCCTCTTTGGATGAGACAGATACCATACACCATGATGAAGTTTGCCTGCTTTGAACGTACTGTTGAAGCATTGTACAAGTTTGTGGTTCCCAAGCCCCGAAGTGAATGTTCAAAGCCAGAGCAGCTGGTTGTCACATTTGTGGCAGGTTACATAGGTATGAACTACTTAGAACATGTTTGTGAAATTAAGAACAAAGAGTCAGTTCCATTATTGATTTCTTCTGTGAGGGAAAAATATTCCAAAGAAGTTTTATCTTTCCATTGCATTTGATATACTCATAAATAATTGTTCTGTGGTTTGCATGTCATAATTAAACTTGGGAATGTATTGACTTCACTGCTACACCTTTTTGGTAGTTTTTCCAAGAACAAATTTTTAATACAAGAGAAAGTGTTGGTTAAAATGTGAATTTAACTTGCAGGGTGGTTCTGTTTTACATAGGGTAGACTGCTTTATAATTTGTCAGTCTCACTCTAAGATATGGTTTTTTAAAAAACATAAATTTTACTACTCATGAACAGCTTGTTGGCTACCATGTGAAGAAAGTTTTTAATTGACTCCGTAATGGATCATTCATCTTGACTTTTTCAGCTGGAGTCTTCTGTGCCATTGTTTCCCACCCTGCCGATTCCGTGGTGTCTGTGTTGAATAAAGAGAAGGGTAGCAGTGCCTCTCAGGTCCTCAAGAGACTTGGATTTAGAGGTAGGATTTGTTTCCTCCCCTCTGAAGAACGAGCAACACTTTAGAGTAGATTTTTCACTTACATTTCATGTTTTATGCAGGTGTTTGGAAGGGACTGTTTGCCCGCATCATCATGATCGGCACTCTGACTGCACTACAGTGGTTTATCTATGATTCTGTGAAGGTCTACTTCAGGCTCCCTCGCCCTCCTCCCCCTGAGATGCCAGAGTCTCTGAAGAAGAAGCTTGGGTACACTCAGTAGATAAATGAAAGCAAATACGGACTGAATCTGCGTGTTGATCAGTGTTTGAGGAAAATGCAGAAGGAACTTTTATATATTTGACAGTGTAGGAAGTTATCTATTCCTAATATAATTACTGTAGTACTCTTGTCAAAAGCAAGAGTTTCAAACTTAATGTGGAAATAAACCCAACTGTACATGATTTGTCTGTGACTTGATAATTATTTTTAAAGCTAAAGAATTAATTCCAAGGTGGAAAGAATTAGGCATAATTAAAACCTCAAGGAAAATAATTTACTGTTGGTTGAATACTGTCATCCCTATTTGTAAGTTGTCATATGTCTCAAGTTTGGTCACTCGACAGAGTTCTTACATTTTTAGAAACCATGCCCTGAATTTTTAAAAACTTGATTTAACTGTTCAATTTGAATATGGATAAATATTCATTTGTAGTTATATTTTGACAAACACATTTCAATATATAATCAAAATTTTGCAACACTTAGTATACTTTTAAAAATCCTGATCAGTTTACTAATCCTTATTTATGTGTAAAAGAATTTAATCTAAATTAGGCTAGTTCTTAGAATGATAGTTTTTAAAACACCAAACCTGTTGATAGCTATTTTAGGTAACTTGTTTTAGTCCTCGCACAACTCTGACTTTCTAAGTTAGAGAAAGTTTACCTTAAGCTGTTTTCAGTTTAGTTTCTCACAAAGGTACTTAACTTGACAGCTGGAGTAGCTGAATGCTCTTGAAGAAGCAGCACTTTATGTATTCATGCATCTGAAATTTGATTTAAGCCCAAACTGATTTTTTTACAAAACTACTAACTTTCCCCTTGTATTTGGCTAGGAATTGTAAAACCCAGTCTGTAATATAGTTTGTTTTCTAGTCTGATTACATTTTCCCTTGAGGCCTTTGTATATAATAATCTTGAGTTTGTAGCCCCTGTGTAAATGCAGATGGGACCTCAGGAAAAAACTAAGCAGTCTAAACAGCAAGAGAAATGTTCTCATTACAAACCCATGTAGTAAGGATCAGTGAACTAAGTTTAGAAAACAAGTGCATCTTATTGCATGTTTAACTTCTGCATATTATCATCACCTGGTTTAGTTTAAGGTTCTGGTGTGTGTTTTACCTCTGTTGCAGAGGAGAGAGAAGGGTTATGCTTATACATTTGGACCAAAACTGTCAAAAGGTAGAGCTGCAGTCTGAGCTCAAGCAAGGATGGCTGTGACAGTTGGTGTCAGCAGTGTGCAGTAGTTACTGTTGTGTGACAAATCATCTGGAATACATTGGCAAGAGACAATATGATCTCAAGCTTTTTGTTGGTCAGGGATTCAGGTGCATCTCTTGGACCCTTCTGCTTCTGGGTTTCTCCTGGAGTTAAGTGAGATAGTAGCTCTGGAGTCCTCTCCAGAGGGTTTTTCACATCTAGGCTAGGGGAGATATCTTTGAGTATCTCCCTATTTTGGCTGAGCCTTTCCTTGAAATCTACAGTATGGTGTCTTCAGGGCAACTGGACTAACTTCAGGACTCTGGAGCCGGGTCTTTTTTATAGGACTTAGCCTTGAGAGTGATCACTTTGGTCAGCAGGTGTTCAGGGTGATCACTGTACTCTGGATCACCTGAAGTCACAAAAGTGAAATCCCCGCTTCAAAGAAAAGGAACACTGTACTGACTCCACCTCTTTCTAGGAGGAGGGTCAGTTACATTGTAAGAGCCTGTGGGATTGGATATGTGTGTGTGTGGGATTGGATATTGTGTGTGTGTGTGATTATATATATGGCCAGCCAAAGGGGGACTGTGGATTTAGGGTATGTGGTTTGCCAAACTTCACCATGAGATGGATTTCCACTGCCAGCCTTGTGGGTTTCAAGTTTTTATTTTCAAGCGAGGCAGTTGGTTTTACTTGTGGGTATTGACATAGTGTGCTGCGCTCACGCTGTCAAGAATTGCTTGCTGTTTATAGCTCAGAGACACTTCAGAGCTGTTACTGAGGTAAGACCGTTTCATCAAAACTTGATTAAAAGGCCCACTTAAACATGTGAGTTTCTATTTTATATTTTAGAATTGATTCATGCTGAAAATAAATATTCTAATAAGGAAATTTTAATAACTTTTCTCACATTTAGTTTTTTTTTCCACATTTAGTTTTAATAAAACTTCAGTTCCACAAAGTAGAACCCAGTGGAATGAGTATATATGATTACTAGTTTAATTGGATTATAAGAAAGTCTGATTTTTGCTGAATTATACTTGTGGCTCAGCTGGGAAAGAATCCGCCTGCAATGCGGGAGACTTGGGTTTAATCCCTGGGTTGGGAAGATCCCCTGGAGAAGGGAAAGGCTACCCACTCCAGTATTCTGGCCTGGAGAATTCCATGGACTGTATAGTCCATGGGGTCACAAAGAGTGGGATGTGATTGAGTGACTTTCACTTTCAGTGATAACATACAATGAAATTGAAGTTACAGTCTAACCAAATCTGTATCTTGTGAAAGTTTCATGAACTGTTTTGATACCATTTGGGGGAGTGTCCACAATATTCAAGTTTGGTGCATGGCAGTCAGTCTTCCTACTAAATTAAGAGTTACATGCTGTTCCTTTAGCATAAATTACATAATCTTCAATGTTACATGCCAACTTGGATGGGAGGGGGTTTGGGGGAGAAGGGATACATGTATGTGTGTGGCTGAGTCCCTTTGCTGTCCACCTGAAACTACCACAACATTGTTAATCTGCTATACCCCAATACAAAATAAAAAGCTTGAAGTTAAATTATGTAGTATTTTTTACACAATATTTTTGTTATTTGTAAGATAATTCACAAAATAATTGTTAAAAATCCAAGATACAACATGGATAAGAAACTGATTTCAAGCTTTGATGAATCTAGTGCCTCTCCTGAAATATCAAATGAGATATCTTAATAACTAGCTACTCCTAACAGCTCTTACCTCATGTATTATCTGTTGAATCATTTTCTCTTTTGCATGGCAGCCCTGACTTCACATCCTCAGAAGTCATAGATGTTGATCTCACCATTAATATGGTTCATGTATCTTTGGTGACTTGAATTTCCGAGAAAGCAACTAAGGTTTTCATGAGTGGTTTTTACAGACTCAAAGTGCCATGCATGCAAGTCAGGTTGGCTATAGTGAAGGGCTTCCCAGGTGGCGCTAGTGGTAAAGAACCTGCCTGCCAATGCAGGAGACAGGAGTTCAACCTCTGGGTTGGGAAGATCCCCTGAAGGAGGAAATGGCAACCCACTCCAGTATTCTTCTCTGGGAAATCCCATGGACAAAGGAGTCTGGCAGGTTACAGTCCTTGGGGTCACAGAAGAGTTGGACACAACTTAGTGAGTAAACAAGTGGAATGGAGTTGGCAGGAAGTGGAGAGAACTAAAAGGGAGATTAAATAAGAGGTACAAACTTCCAGTTACAAAATGAATCATGGATATGAAATGTAGGGTGGGGAATATAGTTAATAATACGTAATCTATTTGTATGGTGATGAGATTGGGATTTCTTATGCTAATGTAATGCTGTTTTATTTTTCAATGTGGACCATTTTTAAGTCTATTGAATTTGTTACAATATTGCTTCTGTTTCACATTTTGGTTTTTCGGCCAGAAAGGCCAGGAAGCACGTGGGATCTTAGCTCCCGGACCAGGGATCGAACCTCACCCCCTGCATTGTAAGGTGAGGTCTTAACCACTGGACCACCAGAGAAGTCACCTGTAATGCTGTTTTAAATGTTAGAACGGCCTTCTTTGCTTTGGCCACTTCTGGTCATGTCAACACCACACATGAGTTGTGCTGCTTCGGGGCAGCTTCTCTGTGAGACTTGGCAAGCCCTCTGAAGCGTATGCTGCCCCCACCTCCCAAACCCTACTCTAGTTGCCACTTCCCTACCTCATTTTAGGTGCCCTTTCCCTGTTTCCTAAAGTCATGAAGGACCCAGGAGGGCTTACATGATTCTTCTCCTGCAGCTCCCTGGTTGTTGTGACTTTTCTGTTGGTGGTTTTGCTGACTCTAAATGGATAATGCATGTTACAGCCCTGATCCTGATGGACAGTTCTCCAGAAAAGGCCCCACTTCACATACCATGCTCCTTGGCAGTCAGTGAGAGCAAGAGGGCATTCAGATCCTGCCTCATCTTGATTCCCCAGTGCTAGACTGGCGGACCATGAGTGTGTGTACATTTGTGTGTGTGTGCACATGTACATGGGCTTCCCAGATGGTGCTAGAGGTAAAGAACCCGCCTACCAATGCAGGAGGTGTAAGACACTTGGGTTTGATCCCTGGGTCAGGAAGATCCCCTGGAGGAGGGCATGGCAACCTACTCCAGTATTCTTGCCTGGAAAATCCCACAGACAGAGGAGCCTGGAGGGCTATAGTCCATAGGGTCACAAAGACTCGGACAGGACTGAAGCGACTTAGTACGCATGCATGCATGCATGTAAATACATGAGTGTGTATGTAAGGGGAATGCATAAGTTCCTTGCTATATAAAGTTGCAAACACATTTTGTATAAAGTTCTAAACATGTTTTAGCACATTTATTTTGGGAAATCAAGTGCTTAGTCCTTCAAAAATTTTTACTGTACAAAATAGAACCTACTACAAAATAATATTTACTCCAAAATTTCATTATTTCCGGCTGTCAGTCTTTTTATAACATGACAGAGGTCCTATTAAAACGCGTTATTTCAGCCTAATCTAAATTCAGTCTAATCCATATCTGAAATGTGTTTTATCTCATCTTTCATATCTTTAATCTCAGCTCGGACTGTTGTTAAGTTAGATATTTTCTCTTTTAAGAAAGCAATTTCTTTCTCTCTCTGTAGTAAGTCAGTAACCAGTCTCCCAATGCGTAGTGTTAAATCATTTATCAATGGTTCCAAGCGGGAAAAATCCTTCTTTAGATTATATACCTTTGGTTTTAGATCATTTGCAAAAGTCACTGTCTTTAGGACTTTTGCTCTGTCACTTTCTAAGCTTAAAAACCTATCTGTGTGCTTGTTGAAATCACCCTGTAGCTCAGAAAGTATCTTCTTAGCAGAGTTAATTCTTTGTGAATTTTCAGATGCTGTCTTTCGGAGCATTGCTGTTCGGTCGATGCTACTTGAAAGAAGGTCACCTATGTTTTTGACTGTATTTTTTTCTACTTTTTCTATTTTATTTTCCAGTTCTTGTACAGAATCTGTCAATGATGCTACATCAGTTACTAAACCTGACATACGTCGTATGTCTGTTTTTATCGTTGTAATCTTGAGACCGATATCTTTTGCCATGGAAGTTGTACTTTGGTCTACTTTTGCAACATCTTGAGAAACCGTTGTCAGATTGTTGTTCAGTATATCCTGCTTTTCACTTATCCTGTTGGACCAGGTTTTTACTTCATAAATTTCCTCCTGTAGATGCTTTAGATGAGTCATTATTTGAAAAGCCTTCAATTGTTCTATGATAGCTTCAGACTTCTGACACTGTAAGAAAATATAGTACCAGAATAATTAAATTGATTAAAAACTTAACAGTTAAGATACAACTTAAATTTTAGGTGTCATTTTTTTTTTTCAGGTGTCATTTTTAACTATAAAGTTACTACTCTTCTGGAAAGTGTTTGGTAAAAGATGCATTGTGTATTGCTAGTGAATAGGAAGGAAAACATTAAATTTCATGTTACTACAAATGGCATTTTCCAGTTCTTTTTGCACCTTTAGTCCTCAGTAGAGTGACAAAATGAACTCAGTGAGGGACAATGATGTTTTTTCAGTTGCTGGAGAAGGAGGAGGAAGCCACCTGCACGTACGTGTGTGTGTGTGTTAGTCGTTCATTCATGTCCGACTCTGTGACCTCATGGACTATAGCTGGCCATGCTCCTCTGTCCATGGAATTCTCCAGGCAAGAATACTGGAGTGGGTACCCATTCCCTTCTCCAGGGGATCTTCCCGACCCAGGGATCAACCCCAGGTCTCCTGCACTGCAGGCAGATTCTTTCCTGTCTGAGCCAGCTGGGAAGCCCCTCTTGCAGACGAGCGGTGGTGGATTTGAGAGGTCATGCACTGCTGGGACTTGTATAAAACAGGTAACTAGTGAGAACATACTCTGCAACACAGGGAACTCTATTTCTACACCGTGGTGACCTGTGTGGGAAGGAGTCCAAAAGGGAGGGGCATATATGAAGAAGGAAAGCGGCTGATGCATTCTGCTGCACAGTTGAAACTATCACAACTATACTATGCTTCAGTAGAAATTAATTAAAAATAAATAAATTGGGGGGATCAAACAAGACGACATGACCTCTGAAACACAAGTTTGTTTGCAGTACAACAAGTGCCAGAATGAAGGGACTTTATTGTCGAATTACTTTCATGAAAACTTTTTTGGGGTGTTGAACTAATTCCATTTAATTAGTGATCTCTGGAGAAGGCAGTGGCGACCACTCCAGTACACTTGCCTGGAAAATCCCAGGGACGGAGGAGCCTGGTAGGCTGCTGTCTATGGGGCTGCAGAGTCAGACACGACTGACGTGACTTAGCAGCAGCAGCAGTGATCTCTAAGTTCCTATAATGTTTTTCGGCATGTGAAGTCCGAGGGACGTAAAGATGAGCACAGCTTCAGCTGTGGCTTCAACTCAGTTCAGTAGTTAATAGAGATGATGGATGTGTAAACACAAAACAACAAACAAACAGTTATCTCCAGGTTCTAAAATCCCATGATTCCAAATACAAGTCATTCTCTCTCACCTTTTGGGTTTTTCAATGCCATCATCCTTCCCCACCATCCATTGAAAATTGATGTCTCTAAACTGTTTTGGTTTCACTTGGACACATTAGCTGATGACCATTTTGAACCACACAACTGCCTGGAAAAACTTCAAGTTGTTATTTTTGTTGTTGTTGTTGTGTATATGTGTTATATAGTGGTTTTGGGGAAGCTGAGTTATTTTACTGCATTTTGAATGTTTGAAGTTTTGTTGCATTGTGCTATTAGTTAATAAAGTTAAGAGGAAAAGGGGAAAATTAAAGTGCTGATTATGGTGATAAGATGGTTAAGTATCATGAACAATACAAAATTGAAAATTAAAGCACACATGCTCAAAATCCATCCATGTTGTTGTCATATACGGCAGGATATCCTCTCTTCTGGTGAAGGAATATATAAATGTATTAAAGTATCATGCTGTGCACTTTAAATTTACACAATGCTATATGTCAAATTTACTTAATTAAAAAATAAAACACACATCAGGCTTAAGTTTCAATCAGAAGATTAACTTAACGCCTGTGTGCTGTGTGCTAAACTATGAAGAAAAAAAATTAACAAATGTAAAATATATTGTCAAAGCCGTGTCCAAACAGATATACATTGTGATTACATTGAAAAAAGGAATTCCATTTATAACATTAAGAGTCAGTTGTTCAACTTTAGCACATTTAACTTTCAGCTTGTTTCCTAGGAAGGCATTGTTTTAAAGTGGAAATTGTCTATAGCTTCCTACTAAGAATCAAAACCAGCTTCATCAGCAACATTTACTGTGCTGACATGTACTAGTTTGGTCAACATTTTCTGCTTTCAAGAAGTTTCTCACTTAGTTTGGGAAAGAAAAATAATGTAAATAGATTATTTAAAATTCAGAAAAAATAAGGAATAAAAAACGAATATGCAGACTGAAATTTTTTAAAAAAAATATGCAGTTCAAAGTCAGCAAGTTTTTTCCAAAATAACTGTATTTCTTCGATATGTTTTTTTTTGAATCATCTTTCTTAAATTGCATTTGCCTGGTTCACTCAGGTAACCTGCTGGAGTTATTTTGGTAACATTAACTTAGTTCTACTTAATGCAAATAAATATTTAATATGCTTGGAATATTATTTTTATGGCAGCTTAAAAAAGGAGCAGTCATATAGTTGCAAAGAAATGACAAGCTGAAATGTGGCAGTAAAAAAGTTAATTCAAAGCCTCAATACCCCTTTCTTGCCCCATCGTATATATTTGGTTCCAAAAGATATTTTAAGATTTTTCTCAATAGGTTTATGCAGTGTTGATTAGTGGTGGGGAAGGTGGCCCAAAGGTTTTTTATTTTTTTAATCTTCATAAGAAGTTGGATTGTGAAAATGTTATAGTGGGTGTGACAGTAATGAATAGCCACAGCTAGGAAGGAAATCAAGCAGTGGTTGCAAAACCTTAAGTTTTATTTTTTAGGGGAAATTTTTACAACAAATTATATATGCTGAAAGAGATTCTCAAAGGTGAAAGGAGAGGGCTTACTTTCAGATATTTCATTCTAGGTTATCATTTATTAATATATCTATTCTAGTAGAGTAGATATAACTTAGTAGTATTGAACAATGAAGACATCTCAGAAAGGGCTAACTTTATTCTTAGAAGTATTAGATCATTAAGAAACTGCTAGTAAGCTTCTTGTTTCACTTGTCAGCTTATAAAAACAGTATATTATGAATTTCTATTGGTCTTCACTAAAATAGAAACTCAATACAGTATAGGAATAGCCTAGAAATTACTTCACGGAATTATGTTTAATTATTATTACATAACGGCTTGTTTAAGCTATTTGCCTAAGATGAACAGAAGAGTTGGAGTCTATCAGCAGCTCAAAAGATTCACCCAGTAATTTAAATATCTACTAATATTCCTATTCCTATCACATAAACAAGGTACTAAGCTAGATGCTTTCAAATTGTGGTGCTGGAGAAGACTGTTGAGAGTCCCTTGGACTACAAGGAAATCAAATCAGTCAATCCTAAAGGAAATCAACTGCAAGGAAATCAAATCAGTCAATCCTAAAGGAAATCAACACTGGAAGGACTGTGGCTGAAGCTGAAGCTCCAATACTTTGGCCACCTGATGAGAAGAACCAACTCAATGGAAAAGACCCTGATGCTGGGAAAGATTGAGGGCAGGAAGAGAAGGGGGTGACAGAGGATGAGATGGTTAGATAGCATCACTGACTCAAGGGACATCTCTAGGAGACAGTGGAGGACAGAGAAGCCTGGCCTGCTACAGTTCATTGAATTGCTGAGTTGGACGCAACTTAGCGACTGAACAAGAAGCAGCAGCTAGATGCTGCTCTGTAATGTTAAACATTGTCTTAATCTTCAAGCTAAAGCAACGTGAGTCAAGGGAATGATTTTTGGATCCAATCTGCCTTCCAAAAACTTTGCTAAAGGATTTTTGAACCATCCTAAGAGACATGGAAATTGTATTATCTCTAGAATTTAAAACCACTTAAAAGCCAGAAGGGGCTTCCCAGCTGGGTCAGACAGTAAAGAATCTGCCTGCCATGCAGGAGACCCAGGTTCGACCCCTGGGTTGGAAAGATCCCCTGGAGAAGGAAATGGTGACCCACTCCAGTATTCTTGCCTGGAGGATCCCAGGGACAGAGAAGCCTGTTGGGTTGTGGTCCATGGGTTCATAAAGTTGGACATAACTGAGTGACACTGTACACTGTAAAGCCAGAAGAGATTCTAGAAATTATTTGGTACAATTTCCTCATTTTACAAATTTAAAAACTGAGCCCCCAGACTGCCCCAAAACACACAGAGTTAGTGGCAAAGCCTAGATTAAAAGATTCCAGTATAAAGTTTTTTTCTCTTCCACTGCTTTCTCAGTCTTCCTAAACATCTATTGATTCCTTCTTACACCCAAAGCCCACATAATTTTAGGTCACAGTTAAAACTTTTGAGGGACTTATATCTAGTTTAATGGCAACATAGTAGTGGACACATTTGGCTGAATTACGGCCTTTTGAATTCTCAAGATAGTGCTACCGATAGCCGATTTCTTTTTTTCCTCCTTGGTTGAACAGCAGCAGGTACAATGGGAGGTGAGCGGCCTCTGGAGTTGGACAGACTCAGCAGCGAGATTGTAAGATTCACAATCTTGATCTGTCTCCTCATTTGTAAAAGGGGGTCTCATAGCTAGCAAGGCTGTGGTGAGAATTTGCAATAACACATGCAAAGTGCCTAGCACAATGCCTGGGACAGGGTAGGCACTCAATACGCAGAGCTGTTAGCATGATGAAGGACCGCAGGCCTCCTAGCAGTGGGGCACATAACAGGCTCCAGAAGGCTGGTTCTGTCTTCCTCTGCTTTGTAAAGCTGGGATGGAGCATTTTGACTTGTGTGAAATTAATAGTTCATAGCTGAACTGAATAGTTCATAGCTGAACTGAAACAGATGCTGGGTGAATTTGCAGAGCACACCAAATCTGTTTGGTGAATTTGGAGCATCATTAGTTTATAATGACATCATAATAATCTTTGCTCAAGATTATAGAGTCATACAAAGACCTACAATTAGATTAAAATTAAAATAATGCTATTGGGAATTCCCTGGTGGTCCAGTGGTTAGGACTCCATGTTTTCACTGCCAAGGGCACTGGTTCAATCCCTGGTCAGGAAACCAAGATTTCCCAAAAGTCACACAGAATAGCTCACCACCCCTCCCCCCACAAAAAAAAACAAACCAAAAACATTAACTTTGTATCTTACCAATTTAGTTTTCTATCAAACCATACAGGCTAATAAATCAACATTTTTCATTTTAAAATATAAAAATTCACCTTTAGTCAACAGCTTCTCATCTTAACACAAAATTTAAAGAACTATTACTACAAATACACTTTTTTTTTTTTTTGCAAACAAATAGGATTTATTAAAGAGAAGTACAAAGCTATCAGCATAGACACTGAGGGGGGTAAAGAGTTCCCCCAAATTCACTTTTTAAACTTTAAAAAAAATTAGGTGCTTGTTTTGTAAGTGATTTATATGAGATAATGAAAAAAAGTGACACAGTATTCTAGAAGAAACTGACAAAATTTATTATTAATTACAAAGATACAAAAATGTGTCTTAGAACATGGTAATCTTCCTTAAAGGAAAGACTAATAATGTAGCTTAATATTTGATACATTAGGGAACTTTCTGAAATTTCAAGTATCTGGGTTAAATAAATGAATTTAAGAAACACAGGAAGACAAATTAGGTACATTTAAATCTCTATAATTACACTTTTTAATAGGAAAATGCCTGAGAAAAGGAATATATACATGTGTACATACATGCGCACAATATTTTCTCAAGAAATATTTGCAGAAGTGTAGCTTTCATATTCCTTGTAACTGTCACTATAGAGCTCAGTGACCACCTTATTTCCATTTTATTTTCTGTAACCATCACTATGACACATATTCTAGTTAACAATAAAGATGTATCAAATCTGGTGACACACCAAAAAATAGGTAAATATATAAAACTGAAGAGTACAAGAGATCATATCTGTCCTGGCAGGATGGAGGCTGAAACAAAATAGTTTTGGCTAACTTTATAATCTATTTTATGAGTGTGAAAATAAAGAAAAACAAATACAATTTGCCAGTGCACACAGACAAGAACTTAGACATTCAGATGTCAAGAAATTTGGGGTGGGGAGGGAGGTGGGAGGGGGGATCGGGATGGGGAATACATGTAAATCCATGGCTGATTCATGTCAATGTATGGCAAAAACCACTACAATATTGTAAAGTAATTAGCCTCCAAAAAAAAAAAGAAGTCAAGAAATTTAATGTTAAGATTCCAGAAATTAATGCTATGCTCCTTAACAGTAGCACTCTTTCAGCCTTACTTTTCTGGCTGTCTACTATAAATCTTCCTAATCCCAATGTAGTATTCATTGGGAACTTTTCCAAAAATGTACAAATTTACATAATAAAACCACCTGACCACACCTATCTTTTATAACTGACTGCTTTCAAGTTCTTTGTGTTTAATTCCACCGAAATCGCATTACAAAACTGGGACTATAGTTGGTTATTGGCAAGAAGAAACAAGTAAGAACTTTACTTCTGTGTGCAAGTTGAAAGTTAACTCAATACCTTGGACACTTTTTTTTTTTGGTTTCTTTCTTTCTTTCTTGAAAGATAATTGCTTTACAGAATTTTGTTGTTTTTTGTCAAACCTCAACATGAATCAGCCATAGGTCTTGATACATCAGTTTACCAATAAAAGTCTTATGTGCTCCCCCAACCCTGTACGTTTCCGATTATCATTATTGCAAAAATCTGTCTCGACCTCCCCTTAATTTCACCTCAATATGTCCATGTTTTATTCCTTGTGACTCTATTATATAATTTTGTGTAAATTAAAATTTTGTGTGTGCTCTACAGTAGAAACTGACACGACATTGTAAAGCAACTATTCTCCAATAAAGATTAATTTAAAATAAAAAATAAAATCACTGCGTGAAACAAAATTTGGTTGGGTGGTTGGTTTGGGGACTCTAAAATAATGACATACTTTTAATTACCATAATTATCACATTATTTCTCAATATGCTGCTTTTTCCTCTTTAAAATATGCCACAGGTTTATTGGTATATTTTTATTATAAGTAAAGTAATTTATCTAGTGATCACGTACTGAGCAAACTCAAGAGTCTGTAACACAGTTAGAACCTTAAAAAAAATAAAGGTATACAAAGATGTTCCCAAAGTCCAAGCATCAAAGGATCCACACTTAATTCAAAGGGAAAGTCTTCAAAAAGAACAAGTTTACTTTTGAAAAAAAGTTCTTACAGTTATCTGTAACAGTTTAGAACCTTAACAAAAAGTAAAAATGTTTCCCAGGCTCCTCAGTTTCCAAAAAGTGCATATCAATTCATTGCAAAGCACCCCAGGCATGTTTTATTTTGGACAAAATTGTCTGGCTTCTTAGCCTGCAGTAAACTGCAACAGAAATGAAGAACTGGCAGAGGCAAACACATTACTGATCAACCTGATGGTAAGATCAGGTCAATGCAACACTTTTTCAGGTGACAGAAAAGGTATAAGGAAGAGACATTAAGATTTGAAAAAGAGCAAACTGCGGTCCTTGAGTAAGGAGACAAACACCTCTCAATAGCTCCTGGGGACATTAATATATTTGGGTCCAATATAACAGATGAAATTCATAATGATGTCCATTAACTATTAGAAAGGGGATTCCCAAGTGGTGCTAGTGGTAAAGAATCTGCCTTCTAACGAAGGAAACACAAGAGACTCAGGTTCCATCTCTGGGTCAGGAAGATTCCCTGGAATAGGAAATGGCAACCTGCTCTGGCATTCTTGCCTGGAAAATTCCATGGAAAGAGGAGCCTGGTGGGCTACGGTCCATGGGGCCGCAAAGATTTGGACGCATCTGAGAGACTGAGCAGACACACAATTATCAGAAAAACATTTAAAAATATTAAGTACATACTTCAAAAAAGCAGAGAAACATTTAAAAAATATCTCTATTTAAAATGGTTAAAATGAAAAGCTTTATTGCTTAAAAAGATAAGGTTTGATTATTTGGATAATCCATTTTTGTGATATCTCACTTACTTTCTAATAATTTAGGATGAAGTGAGGCATATGGAAATAACTCAAAAGCCTGGAGCTAATCAGCTTGTGCATAATAGTGTGGTTCATCAGAATAAATGCAGTGCATTTAGAAATCACTGTCGATTTCTTTATTTTCTAGATTATATTCTTCTGGAGTCCCCTTTTCTCTTGCGCTTGAATATACTATAAAATCATGAACTTTTCCTTTGAGAACATCCAGGTCATTCTGCATCTTTAATATGCTATTGTCATACTGAATTCCTTCGAGGGTCTTCTGCATCTCCATGATTTCAGATACTGCTTTCAGCATGTCATCTTCCATGTTAAACATCTGAAGGGTCAGGTCTTCCATTTTCTTCTCTGTCCCGATCAGATCCTGAGAGACTCTCAGAACAGAGCGAACAGCACTTTCAATTGTCGGCAAATGTGTCTTGCATTCTTCAACTTTGGGTTCGTAGCTGGAGAGTTTGTTAGTCAGGTCTTCATCTCTGGCCAACAGAGCATGCTGCTCCTCCTCTAACTTCTCCACTGCTTTTGAGTCGGAGCCAAGCTGCTCCTCTACTCGCAGAAGATCCTCTTCTTCCTGTCTCTGTATCGTTCTAATATTTCTTACTGTGCTATCCTCCAAATCTTTTAGCCTTTCAGTGAGCAATTTTATTTCCTGTTCGGCTGAGTTAATTTGGACAGTGACTTGAGAATGTATATGTTTTGATTCTGATTTGAAAACGTCTGTATTAACGTTCATTTCTTCTAGGCTTCTCTTCCAGAAATCTGTAACATTCTGGAATTTCTCGTTAAGGCTTTGCATCTTTTGGGTGAGCATCTCTTCACTGTTTTGAATGTCATGCATGATTCTTTGGAGGGTGGCTACTTCCTGCTCAAACTGGGTCACCAAAGACATGGAGGATGTAGCTTCCTGCAGGATACTTTCAGTAGAGGCAAGCTGCATTTATAACACAAAACAATTCCCAAGGCTACTTAATAACTTTTATATTAGGGAAACACACTTTAACAACAATGTGCCAAGTTCAAATTCTGAAGATGTCTAAAATATCCAAGTACATCAGAATCATGCAGACAAAAATAATTATTACTTAATAGTTTTTTAAAAAAAACTTTTAAAACACATTTAATAGATTAGGGCTATGGTATAAAAATAAAGCTGTTTCTCATCCCTTGGTATCCACCTGTGTGGGATTGGTTTCCCTGTGGATACCGAAACCCATGGATGCTCAAATGCCTCACATAAAGCGCTGTAAAATGTCACAGAGTTTGCGTGTTATAAACTTTAAATCATCTCTACTTATAATTCCTAATACAATGCAAATGATATGTCAAGAGTTGCCAGTGAATGGTGAATTCAGATTTTGTTTTCTTAAACTTTATGGATGTTTTCTTTTCAAGTATTTTTTATCCATGATTGAACACTTGGATGCGGACCCTATGGATATGGAGGGCAAACTATAAACATTGGAACTTGTAACCCTCAATATTGATTATTTGTGCACTTTCAAATATTCCAAATAATGTTAAAGAAGCCTGAAATATATCACATTTCCTTCTTTTTTAATTCCAATGTAAATCAACTTAATTGTCATTTTAAGAGTTACTTAGCTTTTTAGAAACTGATTTAGTTATAAAATTTGTTAACTTTCCTAAGTTCTATGACTCTGGAAGACTTCCTGCCTGAAAAGAAATTTGTTGACTGAGTTTTTGCAGAAAAGGTACAAGTTTTTGCAGATCTTATAGCTATCACAAAGGCAAAAAGTGAATTAAAAGATCAGTTTACAGAGACAACTCATGTCAAATAGTAACATGTTCTAAGTATCTATAAATTATGGTAAATTTTAGCAGATATCTAAAAGTATAAACATCTAAAATCTATAAATATGGTAAGCTCCTGGCATCTCCTAATATGCCCGGAAGATAGAAGGACCAGCTTGAGGACCTCTTTCTTAGTCTACCTTCACACCCAGATAACAGCCTTAGAGACTACAGGAAGGGCCTGGAAACAATCTTTAGTTTATCAAATGTCTGCAGCATTATGTTGAAGACATAGCACTGACCAGACACAGTTTTGCCCTTGCGCAGTTTAGTTTAATTGGAGAGAAAGGGAAGTTTACATGCGCTTAACAAGGAAGAGTAATGGAAGCAATTACCTAGGGTGTCCAAACCAAACTTCAATGACCAAGGAAAATATTACAGAAATAATATCTAAGACCTGCTTCTAGTTACTTCCTCTAAATCATCCTACACACTACAGCCGGATTTACAATTTTAAAAACTGCTGTGTCCATCATGTGTGTGTGTTAGTCGCTTAGTCGTGTCTGACTCTCTGTGACCCCGTGGACTGTAGCCTGCCAGGCTCTTTTGTCCATGGAATTCTCCAGGCAAGAATACTGGAGTGGGTTGCATTTCCATCTCCACATGTACATCATGGTGCAACATAAAAAAAACCTTACTACTTCCTCATACTCCTAGGAGGAAGTGCCAAATTCTATAACCCCTCTATGTGCTATTTTCCTCCCACTTTGCCTAGCTAAGTTCTTTACTTTGTTCAAGACTCAGGCCAGGCCTTAACTCCTCAGAGCAGTTCTCCTTCATGGCCCTCGCTCTGAGAGCCTGAACTTCTGTAGCACCTATTGTATTACATATTTACCACTTATTTGGCACTTAGCACATACAATTCAAGAATTCTTGAGTGTTCAGTCTATACCAGACTTGAGCTAGACACTGAATATAAAAATATAGATAAAGTACAGGCCTTGACTTCACAATCTGATAGGGGAGATAGTGTTTTGGATCTTCTATGGCATGTATTCTGGATCCCTAATAAGATGTACTGAGTGGACTCTGTTTCACGAATAGGAACTAAGGGTACAGAGAAAAAAGACAGCGTTAGCCCTAAGAAGCAGTGAAGGAGACAAACGAATTAACAACAACAATGAAAATCACAGTAGATGATAATTTGTGTCATGCCAGAATTAGCACAGAGAGAAGGCATGCTTAGAGGAGAAATTAGAAGTCTGGAGGCAATGAGGAGGTTCAGACTCTCAATCTGACACTAACAGGCTGATAAATTAAACAGGTGAAGCTATGAAAGTTTCTAAATTCCTTAAAGGAAGAGACCATGTCTTATGCCTTTTTGTAGTGCTCATATCTCAGGGTATATGATGTTTAGGAGGAAAAACATCCAGGAAACCTCCTGGGTCTACCCCAGTCAGGACCTGAAGCAGTTCTAGGTGATACTGGGAACAATGCATAAACAGTGTCATTCTGAAACTGTTTAAATATAATTTTTTAATGTACACATGTAGCCATAATGCAAGTTCCTTTAAAAAGCAGTTTTGAGAAATACTTGTACATTGGTAACAGTATTATGTTTAGTTGCATTTTTAGCAGCACTTTGAAGAGACAAGCTTATCTTCATCCAAGGTAATTTCTTGTTTGGGCTTCCCAGGTAGAGTTAGTGGTAAAGAACCCTGCCTGCCAATGCAGGAGACATAAGAGATGCTGTTTCAGTCTATGTGTCAGGAAGTTCACACAGAGGAGGACATGGCAACCCACTCCAGTATTCTTGCCTAGAGAATCCCATGGACAGGGGAGCCTGGCGGGCTACAGTCAATAGGGTCACAAAGAGCTGGACGTGACTGAAGCGACTTTGTACCCAGGCAAGATAATTCCCTGTTGAGGCTGTTCACCAGAGCATCACTATAACCTAGAGGCAGTATAACCCAGGAGACCCCGGGGACAAGAGCAACTTTTCAGGACAATAAAGGTCTCAAGATTTAATCTGCAATTAATGAGTGACTGGGGCTCACTCAGGCATGTCTGACTCTGCGACCCTATGAACTGTAGCCCACCAGGCGCCTCTGTCCGTGGGATTTTCCTGGCAAGAATACTGGAGTGTGTTGCAACGTTTCCTGTATCGCAGGCAGATTCCTTACCGCTGAGCCACCGGGGAAGTCCTGGAACACCACAATAGTTAGCATTTATGGGCTGTGAATATATTTTAATAGTTTTTCATTTTTTAAAAAAAGTTAAATTCTTAAATTTATTACTGCTTGAAAGTTTTCAGAGTTTGCATATATATTGTATCTCATTTGATTTTAATAAAAGTTTTGTTACTCTCATTTAACAAGTGATGAAACAGAGGCCAAGAGAAGTTAAAGTGATTTTTCCCAGGTCACACAGTTTTGTGAGAGCCCAAGTCTGTTTTCCCTCCTATTGTATTAAGCTGGCCTTTAAGGGCCTGCTTTGTAAAGAGGCAGCTATTGTTAAATTACTCGTAGGGCAGATTGGGAGAGAAAGAGCTATGTGAAGATGGAATATTTCTTGAATCCTAGGATGATATTTTAAATATCTGCTTCAAAAGCAGTTATTCATTTACTTTTAGTTGAAGTATAGCTGATTTATAATTTTATATTAGTTGCACATGTACAACATAGTGATTCAATATTTTTATAGATTATACTCCATTTGAAGTTATTACAAACTAATGACTATATTTCCCTGTGCTGTGAAATACATTCTTGTTGCTTGCAAAATCTTTTTAATTGCTGCCAAATTTTTTCATTTAAAAAGGAAATCTTTGGGACTTCCCTGGCAGTTAAGACTCTGAGCTTCCACTGCGGAGAGCAAGGGTTCAACCCTTGGTCAGTAAATGAAGATCTTGCATGTTATGTGACATGGCTGAAAAAAAAGGAAATCTTTCTTCAATAGCATTTAAGTACATGAAATTTCTATTTCCTGGAATTTTTCTATCATGTTTGCTCTGATTAGAGGGCCCTAGATAACTATAATCAGATTTTATCTTGAGCCCTAGGTCAAAATACAAACTCATGCAACACCTTCCCAGAGACCCCTAAAGCAGGCTCCATGCAATTCACCGGCATGTGTGAGGGATAATTTTCATCCAGGATTCTTTTCTTCTGGGGGATTTTAGGCTCATTCTATGCATCAGGCTGCAGGAACTTAGGCCATCTATTTAATTTCTATTTTTGCAACATCCTTGCTTACCCTGGTGCTAAACATAAGGCCTTTTCTACCTTATGACAGGAGTAAAGGTTTAGTGAATGAATAAATGAAAAAAACCAGCCACAATGCCCAATGATAGCTTGGTTCCTGGTAGCCAGACAAGGCCCACCTGATGCCTTCCTGGTTGCACCTGACCCTCTTTTGAGACAAGTAGACAGCTAAAAAATTTTTATGTGTCTCACATTTCTAAAAATCACAGTAATAATGCATTTACAGCTTGAAGAAATACAACATAGATTTGGATTTGAATTTTCATTTGGCTATAATCAATATTTATTTTAGGTTTGTTGCTGTTTAGTCACTAAGCTGTGTCCGACTCTTTTGTGACCTCATGAACTGTAGCCCGCCAGGCTCCTCTGTCCATGGCCTCTCCCAGGCAAGAATACTGAACAATTCCTACTCCACGGAACCTTCCTGACCCAGAGATAGAACCCGAGTCTCCTGAATTACAGGCAGACTCTTTACCATCTGAGCCACTGGGGAAGCCCCTTATTTTAGGTTAGTCATTCTTATATGCATATGAATATGTATATACTTGCCAAGTAGAAATAAAACAAAAACCGGTGGATCTTTGCCCAACAAGAGTTACTATTCTAAGTTTATACCTAAAAATCAATTATATTTTCAGCGCCTTAGATACTTGATATTTAAATAGAAAGTTGAGGTCACATCAATATAAGATTGGTCCTTTTAAACAATAACATTTGTTATATATTAAGAAAAGTCTTGTCCTTTCAAAATGTAATCTAAGGTTAGCTTAGACTGAAGGAAGAATGTGAAGAAGTAGGAAAAACAGCAACAGTTAAAGTACTAATGGTCTAAAAGGCAGGAAAAAAGAATTTATGAACTGGGGTAGAAGGGTGGCAATGGGGAAGAAAAATGGTAAAATCTCTCCAAATATGTCAATTAATAATTACCTTTTCTGAAATTAAACTGACTTTACTTTGAAGCCCTTGGAATTCACTGGTTTCCATCTTCAGTAACTGGTATTGGTTTTCCACCTTTGCAAACTTTTCTGACTGTTGAAATACAAACCTAGAAAAGGTGAAAAAAAAGTCATTACTTTCTAATTCATACCCACTAAAGTCTGAATGTTAACGCAGTATTTTTGCCCACTTCTGGTAAGGACAACATAAATTCTGGTATAGGTAGTTTATTTCAACAAACATGAGTTTAAAAAACAAACAAACATGAGTTTAGTTTATTTCAGCAAACATTGGGAAAGCTTAATGTGTAGTTGGGTACTGGTTTAAGGCAAATAAGAGTGAAACACTGCCCTTATTCAAGTTTACAGCTCAGTAAGTGGGATGTGGTAACATCTGTAATAGAAATTACATGCAAGAAACATTTGGAAGAAAGAAGTAATGAATTATTTAGAGTGAGATATGTGATCTCTCCTATTTTTTCAAGGTGATATTTGAGTAATATCTAGAAAATAAGTGTGTTACACTGAGATGTAGGACAAGCAAAAGTTATCTAAGTTAAAAAAGCTTTTAAAAATAAAACTGTAGGAGAAGAGAAAAAAGCAGTGGAGTGGAAGAGAGAGGTGATGATTATTAGAAGTAAAAAAATATCAGGAGTCAAAACTGAAAATAGAAATCATTGTCCATGTGACAATAGAACACATATGCTTTTCAAGGTGTGTAATATGTACAGTTGATTATACTCTAAATGATGAGCTGCATAAGTGTCCTTTAGATGCCAGTCTAAAATTGGAATGTATTCTCCATCTGGTAAAGGGTAGAAGCACAAAAAAATTATCCCAAACTTAAAAACAACAAATAAACTTTTGTTTGTAAGGACTTGAAATGACCAGGCACAAAAGGAATGTTTTGGATCTAGCACCATTTGCGTTAAGCTATTTTGACTCAATTCTTTGGGCCCAGAAAAAGTAGCCGCTGAAATTGTGTATTTATTGTTATCAAATCACCAACTCGATGGACATGAGTCTGAGCAAGCTCCAGGAGTTGGGGATGGACAGGGAAACCTGGCATGCTGCAGTCCATGGGGTCGCAAAGAGTCAGGCACGACTCTGACCGGAACTGAGTCATCAAAAAGCAGTGGCACAGGGAAGTCCCTACTGGTCCGGTAGTTAGGACTCGGCGCTCTACTGCCGAGGGCCTGGGTTCAATCCCTGGTCGGGGAAGTGAGATCTCGAAAGCGGCAGACCCTGTGGTGTGGCAAAATAAAAAAGCAGAGGAGCAAGACCATAGGAACCGGAAGTGACGTGACTGTCGCGCAGTCATGTCCAACTCCTGTGACCCAGGCCAGAATACTGCAGTGAGTGGCTGTTCTTCTCTCTGGGGAATCTTCCCAACCCAGGGATCGAACCCAGGCGCCCCACATCGCACGCAGATTCTTTACCAGATGGGCCACAAGTGAAGGCCGGTAGGAACTGGAGGAGTGACTTAATCAGCGTATGCGGGCCAGCGGTTCAAAACCTTCACTGCACACTGGAGTCACCTGGCAGCTTTAAAAATGTGTAATGTCTAGGTCCTACCACAGAAATTCAGACTTAGTTGATTTGGGATGTGACTATGACATAAATTTTCAAACCTCCCAGCCAAGTTGAGAACGACTAATTGACAGTATTGTAAAAAGAGTGGAAGACAGAGTGAAAGACAAACATTTAAAGATTCCAAACCTCAGTGGAGAGGTGAAAGGCTTCTGAGCTCTGTGAGTCAAACTCATAGTCATCAATAGGCTGTTACTTAAAACTGTACAAAACTAAAATGGACTTTTTGTGTTTTTAAACAAATTTTTACAATGTTGGATGAAGTAAATTTCTTTTGATAACGGCTAATATTTATCTTTATTTTTTTGGCCTCCAAAATCACTGCAGATGGTGATTGCAGCTATGAAATTAAAAGACGCTTACTCCTTGGAAGGAAAGTTATGACCAACCTAGATAGCATATTAAAAAGCAGAGATGTTACTTTGTCAACAAAGGTCCGTCTGGTCAAGGCTATGGTTTTTCCAGTGGTCATGTATGGATGTGAGAGCTGGACTGTGAAGAAAGCTGAGCACTGAAGAATTGATGCTTTTGAACTGTGGTGTTGGAGAAGACTCTTGAGGATCCCTCAGACTGCGAGGAGATCCAACTAGTCCATCCTAAAGGAGATCAGTCCTGGGTGTTCATTGGAAGGACTGATGCTGAAGCTGAAACTCCACCTGGCCACCTCATGCGAAGAGTTGACTCATTGGAAAAGACCCTGATGCTGGGAGGGATTGGGGGCAGGAGGAGAAGGGGACGACAGAGGATGAGATGGCTGGATGGCATCACCGACTCGATGGACATGAGTTTGAGTAAACTCCGGGAGTCGGTGATGGACAGGGAGGCCTGGCGTGCTGTGATTCATGGGGTCGCAAAGAGTCAGACACAACTGAGCGACTGAACTGAACTGAATATTTATCCTATGAGATAAATGATTTAAGTAAGCAAGCCCAGGTTGCATAATTAGTACAGATTGACTTCTTCTGTGTGTTAATATGAACTTTTAAACAAAACTTCTAGTTGTTAGAAAACACTATTATCCTAATTTCAAAGAAAGATGTGTCAAAAACTCTTTTCTGATTGGCTATTTCATTCTTGGCTTTTAAGAGACCAGTAGACAGAGAGGAAGAAGAAAGACCACTCTAAAGAAATGCCTAATTTCAGGAATTGGTTTTATCATCCATTACTCCACAGTGTTAACGCATGGATTTCTTCTATAGACCAGTGTGTTCATTTAGAATAACATCATTATTATACAGGGAACTTTTTGTGAAGGTTGAACCATTAAAATTCATTACAGGACTTCTCACTTTATTTAATCTTTTTAATGCTGTCTCTGCATGTCTCAAAATCTCAAATATTAAGCAAAAACTTGAAGAAAACTGTATTATATGAGTGATCATTTCTGATGATAATTTGCAGTTTTTTTCATAGTTAGCATCTCACCAAAATGGAAAAAAAATTCACCATTTCTACATATGAATAGTGCATATAAGAAAAAACAGGTATAAAGTTTATTTAGTGTGTAATGAAAATAATCAACAGTGGTCTGTATGATGGTGAGTTAAAATACATTTGTTTTGTTTTGTGGCCACACCCCATGGCATGAGGGACCTTAGTTCCCCAACCAGGGATGAACCTGAGCCCCCTGCAGTGGAAGCTCAAAATCCTAACCACTGGACCACCAGGGAATTCCCAGTTTATTTTTCACTTAGAAGTGCCAGACACTATTCTAAGAGCTTTATAAACATTAACTCATTTAACATTAAGGATGAGGATGAAGCCATTTTCTAGAAGCCAAAAATGTACACCGAGAGAAGGTGGTTTTAATTCTGAAACAGTAATTTTTGAAACTGGCATCCGGATTAGTGCTGAAGGTGCTTTGTTTCATTTTAGGGATTTTCAAACAGAAGCAGTTCAAAACCTCCTTACTCCCATCTTCTTTCCCTTAGATAAGACAACAGTTAGGGTCTGCTAAGGGCTAGGAGAAGAAAGAAAATGATTATAAACAATTCTAGGCTAGGGATTTCTATTTCTAGGATCTTGGCCTGTTTGTGGATTAATATTAAAGGTGGACAGCATATCCTACTGGTTGAATGTGAAGCTGGGCAACTTTGGCTCTGCCATCTGCTAGCTGTACAACCACCCCGGGCAAGTTATCTAACTTACCTTTGCTAGTTTCCTCATCTGTAAAGTGGGGATTAGGGTGTTGTAGAGATTAAATAGGTTTATATTTATAAAGTTCTTACAGTTCCTGGAACATAAAACATCAACTATTCTCTTTAAGTACCTCTTTAAGTACTTTTTTTTTTAAGTACCTTTTTCTTTTGAATTGCTTTGTGCACCTGCATTTCCCATTTTCAGACAAGCCTACAGTGGTAAAATAGATCAGGTCTCCCTTCTACTTACACTTGATATCATTAGAAGCTCCAGGTCTGTTTGAACCAGCCTTGGGTTTACAGCCAACAAAGGACGGAATGAATGGATGAGATCCACTAAAAGGAAAAGAAGCACTCTCTTACCCCATGTTTTGCGGCCTCTTTTCACTATCATAGTTAAAGATTTTAAAGGTATGGATATAGAGGAAAAGGCCCTAGATGAACTGGTTACCTTAGTGTAGGCCTTAACAAAAAGAATCTTTCTGACTCCTTCACAATCCATTGCAGTTTACAGAGGTCTCATATAGACTCAGGGCCTTTAGGAATAAACCATGCATTTCCTTGTGTTGGAAGACAGCTGATTGAGGATTTATATATACAGGATTTTCTCTGGCTCTGTTTCAATTAGTAATAAGAAAGAGGCAACCCCAAAGAAGCTATTATCATGAACCCTCTGAAAGAATGGGAGTTCCAGGACCACTACTAGGGTCAGGACCCATTTAGCCGTGTTACATACCACAACTTCACTTTTAACATAATACTGAAAGTTCAGGAAAACAATGACCATATTCCATTAAAAAAAAAACAAACAATTAAAGGATACCTCTGTCTTTTAAACTCTGCTAATGACAACAAAAGCTGAAAAATGGAGTTAGCCAAGATTTTGCTGTATAAATGATTTATCAAGTTGTATTAGTTGATAGAGGAAAAAAAGTCCTGAATTATCTGACTGTTGAAAGAGCTTTTGACTTTTGATACATAATTATCACAAATGCTATGGCAAACTTTTATAAAAGCAATTAGAGAATCTGTTTAAATTTTCAGAAGAAACCTAAAATTTTACAATGGAACTTCTAGTTGACTAAATTTCTGTGTAATAAGAAGCTTGTAAGACTTTGTGTTTTGTTTAGTAACTTCATAACCTTTAAAAACTTTCTGAAAGCATAATGTCTTCAATACTCTTATCTGGAAAATATCCTTAAAGAATTTATAAATGAGGCATGCAAACCAACACTCAGGCCCTACAGTCCCGAGCAACCCTTATCTCCATCTTATTGTTAAGCTGACAGCACTTCATTTAACTGAAAAATGTTTAAGTACCACCATTTTATTACGGATTGTCTCTGCTTATTTTCCGAACAAGGATCCAAAGACTAAAGGTTTGAAGATACTGAAATGGTGATGCCTTGAAATCCTCCATGGACAGTGCAGGGGTTCAAAACTCTGCCCTAACTTAGACTCACTCCTAAGCTGTATTTAGGCAAACATACTCAACTTTGTATTTAAAAAACTAGGACAGTGTCAGTACAGTATGCGTTCTCAACAGAATGATCTCTAGGTGCTAATCCTAGTGGTAAAAATGTCAGTGGCTTAGTTATAATTCCAGTGTGCTTTTTAGTATTTTCAGAATTCTAAATATTTTTTAATGTAGAAAATTCTTCCTAATGACTTAATAATTTGTTATTCCCAAATTTATCACGAATAGCTATTTGCTATAGTGACTGAATTTATACTTCAACTCTTGTGGCAAAAGATTTCACCAGAGCAATAACAATCATTGAATCTGCCCATTTTAGAAATAATCTTTGAGCATTGTTTTATTATGTTGCAAAGACACAGTTCAAATAAAATCTTCCTACTTGAATAGAACTTGTTTATTGTAGGCACTAACAGTAAATTCCTAAGCTGAAGTGTCTGCTTTTCAACAGCTTTTTCCTATTAGTGTGCCTTCCCAGGATAGTAACTAAATTATTGAAAAGCTGAACATTTTCTGAAGTATTTTATCTCATATGAATATGAATCTCTGGATAGTTAATAAGAATTAATAAATTCAGTAACTAAAACCAGTTGTATTAGGTTCCAGAAAGAAGCAACCTATATATTTTAGCCTACTAAGTTCTAGTTCTGAGCAACTTTGCCAGCACAGTTTTTGATTTACCCAAAGAAACTCATGCATTTTAAGGCATAAAACCAGTTTATTTAAAATAGTAAATTCTGTACATTTAAGATAAAAATATTTGATAAATAGACTATATTAGTAAGATAACAGTTTATCTCTTTGAAGAGAATATTTAATAATCAACATTTCACTTTATTGTATTAGTAACATACTTTATTGACTTTGACTCACGATGAGTGATCAGTATACTTCAAAATTTACTAGCATCAAAAATAATCTAGACGAGAAAACGTCTGGGGTCACTTCTAGAATCCAATTACTCTTGAATACGAGTAACTATCTTCTAGATACTTCAAAAATCGGTGAAAAATGGAGGGAAACTCTAAAGCATCAGTCCCGTTATTAAAGTGAAAGAGGTTAACCCTAAAGGATATGGTTGAGAAAAAGAAGTTGGTTGTAAGGTTATTTTTTAATATTCATTTTTCTTATGACATCATTATATCCCTATTTGCTTGGCTTAAAAACTATACATATGTACTCTCGGTGAACACAAGTTCTGTGCTTCTGTAGCTTTCCAATACTATAAAATTCAATCTGTAACTTCGGCATAGATTTTGAACGCATGCACACTGATTCAAATATGAGCACTCCTCCAAAACTTGATATTATCATGAACGTTGGTTCTTTAAGATGAAAATGAATTTTTTTTCAAGTTGTAAACGTTGCCACAAGGCATTGATGGGGTGGGGCAAATTTGTCCCAATGCACAGCGGACAGGAAGTAACGGGTTATAAAAACGGGAACGCTTCAGTCGTGAAGAACGCGCGCTTAATGGAAGTTTGGCCGAATGTACGTTGCTTAATGGTGAAAGTGAAATGAAAGTGTTAGTCACTCAGTTGTGTCCGACTCTTTGGGACCCCACGGACTGTAGCCCACCAGGTTCCTCTGTCCATGGGATACTCCAGGCAAGAATATTGGAGTGGGCTGCCATTTCTTTCTCCAGGGGATCTTCCCAACCCAGGTCTCCAGCACCTACTGGCAGATTCTTTACCATCTGAATCACCAGGGAAGCCTCTTAATGGCTGCCTCATTCCCAAATATTAGCCTCAACTCCAGTTGGGCGATCAGGCACGCAGGCAGTACAAGAAATGAGCGAAAGGGAAAATAAAAGCTGGGTCGTCCCTTCTTTGGGGTTGATGCAGAGAAATAGAAGCAGCAAGTTTGGGAGCTGGTGGTCAGCAGGATGCCGAGCAGTGCGGGGCTGGGGCAGAGGCGGAAGCCCAAGCAGAGGGCGAGCACGGGAGGCCAGACACGGCCCAACGGCCTCAGACACTTACCAAGCCAGGCCCAGGCACGTCCCCAGAGACAGCAGGCTCACGCCGGTACGGGGGTCGGCCCAGCCCCTGCCTCCACCACCCCGAGCCTCGGGGCTCTTCCCGCCCTCGCTCCGCTTCCCAGGCTCCGCCGGGGCTCCCTTCGTCCCCGACTTCTTCCGGCTCTTCACCTCGGACATGTCTGGAGGTCCCGAGGACAAATAGAGGGACGCCTCTACAACCTTGGGTAGCGGGACGTGGCCGCCTTAGCCTCTGCGAGACAGCTCGGCGCTGACAGCGCCCCCTTTTAGACTTGGCACCGCCCAGAAGCCAGCCCCCTTCCCCTCCCTCCCGGCCATCAACTCGCTGCTCCACAGCGTCTCCCAGCCACCCGCTTTCGAGTCCCTCCAGGTGGGGCAGGGGGCAACCCTACGTCGCCAAACCTCTGCTTTACGAATGCAAGCCCGAGGATACCGAGGCTCCCGGGCGCGTAGTGGCCGTCAGGACGCCAGGGGGCGGGGCGGGGCGGGGCGGGGCGAGCGAGGCGGGGCCGCGCGCGCCACGTCGAGCGCGCCGCCGCCTGGGCCCTCCCTTCCTGAGGGGCCTAGCCGCGCCCCCGCAGTGGGTGGGGCGGAGGCGCTTTCTCGTGCGCGCGCGGGCACAAGATGGGGTAGAGCGCGCGCGGCGGCGGCCTTCTCGTGAATTTCCGGGTGTGTTTATTTGCGTGCGCGTGGCCGCGACGTCCCAGCTGGGCCCGCAGGCGGGTTTTGAAAGCTCCGGGGTCCTGAGGCGGAGAGGCTGCCTTTATTTCTGTGCGGAAGGAGTAAGGGGGCCGGCCGTGAGGAGTCTGAGGGGGTCAGCGACCCGCGAGGACATGACGTAGCCGCGGCGGCGGCGGCGTCCAGAGTGGCCCCCGGCTCCCGCCCGGCTGCAATTGCAGCCTGAGGGAAGGAGCCACAGCCCTAGTGACCCTCCTTCCTTTGTGTCTGGGTTGGAGTTAGCACCTCGGCGCCCCGGGACTGCGACGGCCGCCCTGTGGGGGTGACGCCCCCTTCTCTGCGGGTCGGAGGTTCGCGGGGGGCCTTCAGGTACCCCCCTTGCTGCGGACGCTCAGGTGAGACACCTGTGAGGCCCCGACCTACCCCGGCCTGTGTCCCTAGCCCTGAATTTTTTTCTGGAAGCCCTGTTGCCTCCTTTCAACCCCAGCTTGATTTCCCAGCGAAGACCCTTGTGCTAAGGTTTGGGTAAGTTTGCGTCTCGCTTTTCTTTCAGAATTGGGTTCTCCGGAGATTCAGTAGCCGGTTTAAGGGACTCAGAATTCTCGTTCAAGGGATACTTGTTAATCGTTCTAATACTGTACCAGGAAGAGAAATGTCTAAAAAGGAACTGGTCAACTGTTACGGCTTTCCTGCATGAAACTGACCTTTATATTTCACGAGTCCTGACTTTACGTTGATGTGGGTGCAAAAGGTGGGACGCTGAGAATCTGTTCATAATGTTTCAATGGGGACAGAGTTTAGAAAAACAACATGTGAAAATTAGTTTTAACTTTTCTTTAGTTTTAACTTAATTTCTTTAGTTTTAATAAGGCTAGGTAAAATTGAAAATTAGTTACAAGTGTTCAGAGTGTTTTTTGCCATAGCTATTGGACCTAACCGAAAAAGTTTATTTCTGTTTTTGTCAAACCAAATTTTATTACTGTAAAATTAAGGGACATTTTATGTTTGAGATCATAAAAACATTATTAACACTTAAAAATTATCATAGCCCTGGTCCTAACCATAATTTTTTCTTTTATCAAGCAGTTTCATGCCAGTACGGGGCGTTTTGTGAACCTTGACAGTAATGGGGAAATGCTTCACTTAGCTTTGTATGCAGCTGACACATACGGTCGTACTTTTTAGTCAGTGTTGAAGCTTATCATTATTACTCCTCTTCCGTGTGCTCAAAATTACTTATGCTTATCTCTTTGCACTCAGTGCATCACGTTATAGTTATCTGTATTTTCCTCTTCTGCCAGATAGTGAATTCCTTCATATGTGTGATTTAATTTTTGTAGATTCTGGGCACTACATAGGAGGGACTCAAATATTTATTGAGTACATACATTAATAAGCACATTTAGACACTCACTGTAATACATTAGTAGATTCTGTTTAAAAACTTGCAAACATTCTGATCTGGGATTTATACTCATTGAAAAATTTGCATCATATTTGAAATAAAGTTGATAGGAACTTCGAGTATTATACTATGAAGAATATTCTTCTGTTTTTATGTCCTCCTAATCTAAGAAATGACATCAGAGGATATTTTCTGTTGCTTTGTCATACTTAGCAGCTCAGCTGAAACTCGTGGAGTAAGTCCATGAGAAATGTGTGAAGACATACCAGCTGATGCCCATCTCGAGTGAGAACTAATACTCAACAGAATGCTCTATTTAGTTTTATGATGGCAAAGAAATCAAGAAGTTTGTAATTATTAGGACTTCAATATGATCATTGTTTATAAAGTCTTAAAGTTTTATAATTGTACAAATGATAATGAGTATTGAAAAAAATTAAGATAGTATAGAAAAGAACAAAAAAGAAAGGGGAAAAAATCCCAAATCTTGATCTTGGAAGTAACCCAAACATTATGTTGAACAGACTTCTAAACATCTCTGTATGTATTTAGATGAGACCAGCACATATTTTGTGCTACACATGGGGTCATATTTAAAACTTTTTCAGTTATGTGTCATGAGCACCTTTCCATGTCCGTACATGGAGGTGTGTCTTATTTTAAATGGCTGTGTAATAGTCCATTGTATTTACATACTCTAATTTTTTAAATCCATACTCAGAATGATGGGCATTTAGGTTGTTTTAATCTTTTTAATCTTACCTAAACACTCTTTTAACTCTTTTTGTGGATATTTTTTGCATGCATATATGACTATCTCTTTGAGGTAGATTCCTAGAAGTGGGATTTCTGGTAAAGAGAATGCTTACTTTAAATACATCATACATTGCCTTCCAGAAAAGTTGCATCCATTTTGTACTCCCCTCAGGTACCTTTTTTTTTAAACTTTTTATTTTGTGTTGGAGTATAGCTAATAAACCAATCCTTCTGGTTTTCTCGCCTGGAGAATTCCATGGACAGAGGAACCTGGCGGGCTTCAGTTCGTGGGGTGGCCAAGAGCTGAAGCGGCTTAGTGCGCGCGCGCGCACACACACACGTAATTAACAATGTTGAGATAGTTTCAGGTGGACAGCTAAGAGGCTCAGCCACACATACACCTGTATCCATTCTCCTTGAAACTCTTCCCATCCAGGCTGCCACATAACATTGAGCAGAGTTCCCTGTGCTATACAATAGGTCCTTGTTGGTTATCCATTTTAAGTATAGCACTGTGTACATGTCTATCCCAAATTCCCTCTCTCTCCTCAAGTATCTTAAAAGAATACTAATTTCCTCACATTTTTGAAAGCATTGGATTTTGTTTATTTATTTATTTATATTTATTCATTTATTTGACTGCACCAGGTCTTAGTTGCAGCATGTGGGATCTAGTTCCCTGACCAGGGATCGAACCTGGGCCCCCTGCATTGGGAGCTCAGAGTCTTAATCACTGGGCCAGCAGGGAAGTCCGGATTTTGTTTATTTAAAAAAAAATTTGCAATAATAAAATCCTTTCTTTACATTTTTCAATACCAGTGAGGTTGTACGTCTTTTCATATCTTTATTGGCCTGACAAGAATTTGATGTTTTGCCTGTAGCTCATGGTTGACAGCTCAGAGAAAGAAAAACCTGAGGGAAGATGGATGCAAAAGCTCGAAATTGTTTGCTTCAACATAGAGAAGCCTTGGAAAGGGACATCAAAACATCCTACATCATGGATCACATGATTAGTAATGGAGTTCTAACAGTGTCAGAGGAGGAAAAAGTGAAAAATGAGGTAAAGCCCTCTGAGGCAGCCTATGCTTTCCTTGTGATTTTTAAAAAATTCAGTCTGTACTTTCTTAAAAATTCTTAGAATTTATTTCAAAATTTGTACTGGTGTCCACTAATTTATGTTGCAAATATATTCTTTATAGTATACTGAATTACTTTTTTTTTTTTTTTTAGCCCACCCAACGGCAACGAGCAGCTATGCTAATTAAAATGATACTTAAAAAAGATAATTATTCTTATATATCATTCTACAATGCTCTACTCCATGAAGGTTACAAAGATCTTGCTGCCCTTCTGCACGGTGGCATTCCTGTCGTCTCTTCTTCTGATGGCAAAGATTCAGTTAGTGGAATAACTTCATATGGTTTGTACCCATGATACCTTCTATCATAATGACTACGTGGCTGAAGTTTTGTTTTATTGTAGATGGTGTCTGCTGGAGAGACTTAACAGTTCAGTGAAACATGCATGTGAAAAAATTACAGTCTTGTTTTCCAGTTCAGATATTTTTATTTGTGTCCATATTACTTTCTCATTTCCTTACCCAGTGAACTATCTACTGCTGAGATAATAATATACATACCTTAATTTTTAGAGATAATAAGATAATTTATAAGCCTTTAAATTTTTCTCCAGTTTTGTGTTTACCAAGTTCGAGCATAGGAAAGAGCAGATCTTTAGAAATCTATGCCCTTGAAAGCAATTCCATATTCCTTCCTTTACACGCTCTTCTTAATCTTTAGTATGAGAAAAAGATTGGAGAGTTAGAGAGGGAGAGGATGAGTCAGGGCAGATATAAATGGAGATTTTCATTGCTTTGTGGTCATCTTGAAAGGTGTATCTTTACTTTTGTTCTGGGTGTTCTTAGAAATCAGAAAGTTAAAGTTAATACGCTAGCTATGTTTTCTTCTCTTGGAAATTCTGGTGGAGATCTCAGCCTGTTCTCTTCGGTTTTTATGGAATTACTTGAGTAACCATTTCAAAGTTCTCTTCATTCATACTTGTTTTGTTTTGGATTTCAGTAAGGACAGTCCTGTGTGAAGGTGGAGTACCACAGAGGCCCGTTGTTTTTGTTACTAGGAAGAAGCTAGTGAATGCAGTTCAGCAGAAGCTCTCTAAGCTGAATGGTGAACCGGGATGGGTCACCATATATGGAATGGCAGGTTGTGGGAAGTCTGTATTAGCTGCAGAAGCTGTTCGAGATCATTCTTTCCTAGAAGGTAAGTTTTGATTACCATTGCTGACTAAGAAGATACTGTTTAGGCATTGCATTAGCTTCCTATTGCTGATATAACAAATTACCAAAGCTTTTGGTGGCTTAAAACAACACAAATATTACCGTGTAGTTCTGGAGGTCAGAAGATCAAAATAGCTCTTACTGAGCTAAAATCAAAGTGTCAGCAGTGCTTAGCTCCTTTTTGAGGCTCAGGGAGAATCCTTTCCCTTCCATTTCCCACCTTCTAGAGGTGCTCTGCATTCCTTGTCTCATAGTCTTTTTTCTTATTTTCAAAGCTGGCAGTGCATAACATCTTCAGATCTTTCTCTTTCCTCTGATCTTTGCTTCTGTCATCACATCTGCTCTGACCTTCTTGCTTCCCTCCTAAAAGGGCCCTTGTGATTATATTGGGCCAAATGGATAATCCAGGATAATGTCATCTTAAAATCCTTAATTTAATTGCAGTTGCAAAGTCTCTCTTTGCTGTATAAGGGGCCATATATACAAATTCTGTGGAATAGGATGTGGACATCATGGGGAGGGGAGGGGCAGTTTTCTGCCTACCACAGGTGATTAAATTTTGAATTTAATTTTCTACCTTGCCTGTCACAGTGAGGCTTGACTACCCAGGCCAGTAAGTTCATGTGTTATCAGTTGGCAGTCATTATCCCTGGAATGAAACTAGTTCCCTTGTATCTTAATTCCAATTTTTTTAATTTATTTGGCTGTGTAGGGTCTTAGTTGTGTCATGTAGTATGTTTTGTTGTGGTGCTCAGACTCAGTAGTTGTGGTTCACGGGCTTAGTTCCTCCTCGGCAAGTGGGATCTTAGTTCCTTGACCAGAGATCGAACCTGAGTCCTCTGCCTAGCAAGGTGAATTCTGAACCACTGGACCACCAGGAAAGTCCTTCCCCTTGACTGCCCCCCCCCCATCTTAATAATTGAGGGAATTACATGGTTGAAAAAGTATCTTGAAAGGTCGCCCAGCTTGTATCCCTGCCTTTCAACAGTACTGTACTAACAGAGCTTCCTGGTCGTCGAGTGTTCTGGCAACGTGCTGTAGGGAAGATTATTGGAAACGCAATTCCATTAATGGCTTCCCAGGGATGATTATTTCTTGTATTTGGCATCCTGAATCATTAATATGAATTCCATTTCTCCAGTTAATTCTATCATTTATTTACTTTTAAAAATAAAAGTCTTTAGTAACTTATCTATCTTACGTGTAACTCCAAGAAGAAAAAATTGGAAGTTGACTGTAGCAACCAATGAGTTTTTGTAAGCAGGCTTTATAGATTCATTAGACACCTGGCAACTGATTTTCCTTGCTTCAAATATTCATGTAGTCAATAAGTGTTTGAGAATCTGTTATGGATTTTATCACTGTTTTGGGCAAAATCCAGAAAGCAAGCACAGCTTGTGTATCTAAGAAATTTACTTACAGTCTGGTAGGAGAGGAAGACAGGTTAACTATGATATATGTGATAAACTGAACATTAGAAACAAGTATAAGGTACATACAAAGTTAGAATAAAGGAAGGAAGCTTTCCATCAGGGGAAGAGATTGAGCAGGCCAGGCTTCCTGAATGAGATGACATTTTAGCTGGAGTTTGAAGAATAGAAAGAAGTTTGGCAGGTGAACTCAGCAAGGATGAGAGAGTAGAGAAGGTGGGAAGGGAGTTGGGTAGTTACCAGAGTGAGGAAGGTCAAACTGTGCAGCAGAGACTTTAGGACATTTGGCAGGTGCACTGCTGACCCGAACGAGTCCCGTAGGTTCTAAGGATATCCCTAGCAGGAACTTTACATAGCATCCTCAGTCTTCAGTTGCCTCCATCCATGAGTGGGTTTGGGGGAATTTAAAAAGATAGTTCCCGACTTCTAGTGGTTAATATTTTGTTGTTGTTTACAATATATAATCACCAGTTAAAATAGTTCGTGAGGAGGACTTCCCTGGTGGCCCAGTAGTTAAGAAACCATCTGCCAATGCAGGTGGCACAAGTTTGATGCCTGGTCCGGGAAGATTCCTCAGGCCCAGGAGTAACTAAGCCTGTGTGCCATGGAACCTGTTGTCTGCAAAAAGAGAAGCCACCACAATAGAAGCCTGTGCACCACACCTAGAGAGTAGCTCCTGCTCACTGCAACTAGAGAAAGCCTGAGAGAAGACCCAGGGCAGCAAAAAAAAAGTTTATGACGAGATGACACAATGAGTGGAATAAATAGTAAGCACCTGAGAGTTTTATTTTATTTTTTTTTCCATCTATTTTTATTAGCACCTGAGAGTTTTAGAAAGTTGGAGGCTGGGACACAGCTTTTGTACACACCTGGTTTTAATTTATACGTCACAGCCTTTGTTGATGATATTGATCATACTCTTGTCAGAAATATGCCTGATTCCTAAACCCTGGTTTTTCTCTCTCGTTTTTATAGAGAAGTTTTAGGTGACTCAGTACTATGCAAATCTCAGGGCCAAGAATTTATTTATTCACTTTTTTTTAACCTCTCCTGCAAAGTTGATCACCAAGGATATTTCAGGATAAAATTGGTTTAAATTTCTTTTAGTGTGAAGTAATGGTTTTTGTTTCAATATAATCATAAATTTCCTTTAAAATATGGATAATATACCAATTTTTAGGGTTAAAACTGCTCTTTGGTGCTATTTAAATCACTTGATAATATTGGGGTGAATTTTAAATTTTAGGGGTTAAAATTGACTGACAACCTATGGAATTAATTACCCAGGAATCAGATTGTATAAAATGTAGTCTTGGAATAGATTTTAACCACTTTGTTTTGAGAAAAGATCAGGGATACTGGCAATTTTCTAGTGTATGATGAGCTTAATTCAGATCTCAAGTACAGAGGGGTGAGTAAATCACATTCTCTAATTTACAGCTTATTTTCATATTAAGTCTATCTGAGTTTCTTACTGTGTTCATTTCCTTTAAAAAAAAAAGTCCCATTCTCATTTCCCTTTCCCTCCTCTAAAGGAAAACACACTCCTCCTATGTGTCTTCTCTATGCAACTACAACACTGCTTCATTTCTGACACTAAATATGTGAGTTTTCCACATATCCAGAAGTTCTTCAATACCAACTGAGAGACCTGTGATTTAACTCATCTGATGCTACCTACCTGGAGATAGCATCAGATCACACCAGCCTGCCCCCACCCCAACCCTTTCAGATGACAGTTGCCAGTCCAGGTTGTTACCTGTGCTTCTGACAACTATACTTACTAGATTACTGGTTTATTAGACAAGCATGAGGGGCTTCCCAGGTGGCACTAGTGGTAAAGAACCCTCCTGCCAATGCAGGAGATGTAAGAGATGCGGGTTTGATCCCTGGGTTGGGAAGATCCCCTGGAGGAGGTCATGGCAACCCCCTCCAGTGTTCTTGCCTGGAGAATCCCATGTACAGAGGAGCCTGGTGGACTACAGTCCATATGGTTGCAAAGAGTCAGATGTGACTGATGCGACTTAGCACACACGCATGCATACAAGCATAAAACTCTGGAACAGCCTGACGGAAGAGATGTGTCAGGCATGATATGTGGGAAAGGGTGTGGGGTCCCTGTGCCCCGTGTGGATGCATCACTCTCTGTGTACTCCCCGTGTTCACCAGCCCACATGCCCTGAATCTCACCCTTTTGGTTTTTTACGGAGTTTCCAGTTACATAGGTGTAGTTGATTAAAACATTTGTGATTGAATGCAATCTCTAGCCACTCCCTTCTCCCCAGAGGTCTGGAGGGTGGGCTTGAAAGTTCCAATGCTAATCAAGTGGTTGATTCCCTTGGCAAGGTTCCCCTAAATCCCTAGGTATTTAGGGACTTCCCAGAAATTACTTTATTAACATAAACTCAGGTGTAGTTGAAAGGGGCTTATTACATGAACATAAGACACCATTTCACTTTTATACTCTGGAGCAGTTTCAAGAACTGGGAACAAAACTGTTAAAAGATGCACCTAAGGCTCTCACATGGGAAGTTACAAGGGATTTAGAGCTATGTGCTAGGAATAGTGGCAAAGATCAAATATATATATTTAATCACAGAATCTCACCTCCCCATAGGTGATCATTCTAATGTATTTAATATATGTGTGTGCTAAGTCACTTTAGTCTTTTCTGACTCTTTTCGACCCTCTGGACTGTAATCGTCAGGCTTCTCTGTCCATGGGATTCTCCAGGCAAGAAAACTGGAGTGGGTTGCTGTGTCCTTCTCCAGGGGATCTTCCTGACCCAGGGATTGAACCCACATCTCTTATGTCTCCTGCATTGGCAGGCAGGTTCTTTACCACTAACCACCTGAGAAGCCTACTTAATCTATACTCTTTGTAAATATACAGGGTATATAAATACCAGATTTGATTGCCCTCCTATCTGTACATTCCTATCAGTAACATGTGATGACTCCTATGTCCTCACTTCCTAGTAATATTAGATTATCTTCCATCTTTGAGATTATTGACAGGCTAGCAGATGTGAAATCATACCTTAGTTTACATTTCTGTGATAACTTGAGCTTGACCATTTCTTTATAAGTTTTTTAGCTTTTTGAGTTTCCTTGTTGTAAAGTTTATTGATATCATTTGTTCTTTCCATCTTGTGTTGCTTTTAAGGAGTTTCTTGAATGCTATAGATAGTAGGACTTACTGGTTTTAAACTCTGTAAATACTTTCTCGTTTTATCATCTGTATTAACTTTGTCCTAGATGTCTTTGATAGAAATCTTTAATTCTGATGTAGTCAGATTAGTCAATTTTTTTGCCTTCTAATTTGTGCTTCCTGAATTTTTTTTTCTTCCTGCATTTTAAGTAGTCCTATTATCTAGTATTATTATTATTATCCAGTAAATAGATATGGATGTGAGAGTTGGATCATAAAGAAGGCTGAGCACCAAAGAATTGATGCTTTTGAAATGTGGTGCTGGAGAAGTCTCTTGAGAGTTCCTTGGACAGCAAGGAGATCAAACCAGTCAATCCTAAAGGAAATCAACCCTGAATATTCATTGGATGTTCTCATGCCAAAGCTCCAGTACTTTGGCTGACAGACTTGAAGAGCTGACTTATTGGAAAAGACCTTGACTCTGGGAAAGATTGAGGGCAGGAGGAGAAGGGGGTAACAGAAGTTGAGATGGTTAGATGGTATCACCAACTAAATGGACATGAGTTTGAACAAACTCCAGGTGATAGGTAAGGACAGGGAAGCCTGACATGGGGTCCATAGGGTCGAAAAGAGTCGGACACAACTTAGCGACTGACAGTAAGAGTCCTATTATAGTCTTACCATTTATATTTAGCCTTTTAATCTGAAGTCTGCTTTTGCATATCCACTAGTTCAAGAGTAGATACCTCCCTAAAGATGGAGTTGGACATGACTGAAAGACAACAACAAAGATAAATTTTAATCTCTGGAGTTTTATGTCTATTCTAAAATATACAAATATTAGATTTTGCCATTGTTATAAAACCTTATTTTTTCTTTTGAAAGTACAGGTTACTGTATGGGTTACAAACTTCATTAAAACTGGTTTCTGTAGAAACTGTGTTACCTTAGGGTGGTGTTTGGTTTAAATTGATGAACACTATTAAGTTCTTAACTGTTTCTGTCTGTATATTTTTAATAACCCAGTTTCCTGTTCCCAGTTCAACCATTTAATTTGACAAATTAAAAATTAAAAGAGTTGAATTTTTCAACCATTTACACGATTGTATTTCAGTGCTGAGTTTCTAAAGATGTGGAAGTTTTCTCTAGAGGCTGTCTACCTGTTTCCTTCCTTCCTTCCCAGGACTTCCTTGATACTGTTAGATTATTAATTGCTACCTCAATAAACCTCTTGTAAGAGTAGGATGGGTTAATTTTCTCTGAATAAAGGCAGTTTTTTTTTCTTTGCTTAAATTTCTCTGAGTGAATTATAGGTGCAAGCCTCATTCAAGGCTAAATTGCTCCCTCTTGTGCCCACAGTCAAGATGTTTGGATTCTTTCTGAAATGTGAAATTTATGCTCCCAGTGATAGGAGATTTGCAGATCAGTTGGTCTTTTGGTCTGGTTTTTTTTTTTGTTTTTTCCTGACCACACCGTGAACCATTCAGGATCCTAGTTACCTGACCAGGGATCAAACCTGTGCCTCCTGCAATGAAAGCACAGTCTTAACCACTGGACAAGCAGGGAGTAGTCCTGTTTGTCTTTCTCTCCAAGCAATAGTTTATTATTTTTCTTGCATATGTTAGTAATGCCCTAAATTACTTCTAAGGTTAGGAGAGAGACCTCTGATGTAGATAGTAGGTATTTAATTTAAATCTGCAGAGTTCACTAGCCAGTTGTGTCTGGCTACTTTCTTTACCTTGTCTTGAACCCTAGGATGAGTTTGAAAAATCTTAAGCAGAAAGCACAAATTAAAGAAAAACCCTTTAGGAGCAGCATGTAGTTTAAAACTGTTTTAAATATGACAGTAGTAGTATTTTCATTTAAAATGAAGTAAAATTTCTCTTCACTTGTCCTGCTTTCCTTTCTCCTTCATTCTTCACCAGAGGTAGTCATGGTTAACAGTTGAGAGTGGGTTTTCGCAAGCTTTCTCCTGTGCGTTTACACACATGTACATACACAGAAGAGCTGGACACAACTGAGCGACTGAGCACTGTCACCAGCACGGAGCACAGCTGTGGCACTGAGCAGAGCCCCAGGGGTTTACTCTTTCATAGCTGTTGACTTTAGCAAGCCTAGAGAGCATCAGGAAGCTTTCAGCAGGAAAGAGGAAGACTTGTTGGGATTTCCCTGGCAGTCCAGTTGTTAAGAATCCACCTTCCAGTGGGGTTCAAACCCTGGTTGGGGAACTAAGATCGCACATGTCTCGGAGCAGCTAAGCCCGTGTGCTGCAGCTACTGAGCCCTCACGATCTCGAGCCCCTGCTCTGTAGCAAGGGAAGGTGCCCCAAGGAGAAGGCTGCACACCGCAGTCAGAGAGCAGCCCCCAGTGGCCTCAGCTAGAGAAAGCCTGCGTGTAGCGACGGAGACCCAGCGCAGCCGAAATAAAAGACAAGGAAGTGTGGGACTTGTTTACCTTCATCTAAGACATAGGCACTGGTACTCAAGCCATGCTTAACAGCCCTGCCTTACCTCGGTTACGTAGCATTCTTTCTTCTGGTCATTTATTGTCTTTTAGATTCTCATGTAGTTACCACCCAATTCATTGCCAAATTCTGATCTAGGTCCTTTCCTCTGATTCCCAAGCCTTTGCTGTGCCTTCTAGACTTCCTCCTCTGTGGTCAGGAAACTCCTCTATATCATCAACCCTTCTTAGACCTCCTTGTCTTATGTGAAACGGGGTAGTTTTCCTGAGGATACCTCTTTCTCTGTAGCCTTTTTCAGTGGTGTGGTAACCCTTTTCCCTTTGTATTTCACATATTTCAGCACCAAGAAATGGATGGATGCTTTCTTTGCTCTTTGTTGCCTCATCTGGGCCTTTAATACTCCTTTCTCCAGCTAAATTCTTTGTCCTTTGAAGTTCATTTTTCTAATCTTTCCCGGTTATGTTATAGCCCTCTGATTGATTGGTTGGAGTTCTTAGTTATAAATTTAAGTCCTCCTTCTGCTGGCAATCTTAGTGGTTTGATATCTATGTGGATGAGTCATCCAAAACCTTGGCCTCTCAGTTCCTTGACTTATGTATCTATAGTGACCATTTTCTTCACTCCCCTTCAGCTATATAGGTTGGATCCTGGCCTTTGGCATTACCAGAAATGATACCACTTTTGAAATCTTGATTATAAAATTCTATTCCACTTGGCTTACCTCCATCTACTCTGTTTTTCAAGTTCACTACAGTTTTCTGAGTCTTATCCGTTAATAGCGTAATACCCTCTCCGTTTGTCCCATCAGCCCCCTCTCAGCCTTGGGCCTGGATTTTTATTGCCTAGTATTCAGTTGCTCCTCAGCGCATACTCTTTAGTTCTCTCCTTATCTTGAATGAAAGCTGATGCCTTCTCTGTGTTCTCTGTTGCTTCATTCAGACGTTATTTCTGTCTTCTTTGCAGACGATAATCACCTAACTGAGCTTCAGTTTAAATTCATGGTCATACCCTGGCAGTTTTACTTAGTTTATTTAGTAGATGTGTAATCATTGTGTTGGGCTTCCCTGTTGGCTCCGTGGTAAAGAATCCACCTGCCAATGCAGGAAACATGGGTTTGGTCCCTGGGTCGGGAAGATCCCCTGGAGGAGCAAATGGCAACCCCCTCCAGTGTTCTTGCTGGGAAATCCCATGGACAGTGGAGCCTGGCGGCCTTTGGCCCGTAGGGTTGCACAGAGTCGGACGTAGCAACTTAGCACACGTGGATTGATTAACAAAAATGATGATGATGTCAGTTGACAGCAGTAATATTAATGTCTGTTCTTATAATGCTTACTAGTTCAAAGCTTAATTATATGAAAGGTGGTCTCATCCATATCACTAATAATCGTGTCTGTTACAACCTTTTACTTTTAACATAGCTAAATCACATATTATATATATTAATTTCTTATAGTAACTGAAGTAGGCAGGGGTAAACAGTCTTATTCTAGTATTGTATATGATATTGAAGTTAGTGATTTGCTAAAGGTATCATAGCTAGTAAGCAGTAGAGCCAGACTTGAGCCTAACTTCTTACTTGAAGTCTCTGTATGAGAACCATAATGAACGAGTTATGTGTTCTCAGGAACCACATCAGTGGTTCTCAGTCAGAGATGATTATTCCCCTCAGGGGATATGTGACAAACGTGGGAGACATTTTTGGTTGTCATGACTGGGGAGGGGAAGTGCTGCTGGCTTCCAGTGGATAGAGGCCAGGGAGGCTGCTGAATGTCCTGTAATGCTTAAGACAGTTCCCTCACAAGAAAGAATTATCTGGCCCAAAATGTCCAGAGTGCTTCTGTTGAGAAACTGTTGTACAGTAATCATTGAAGACACAGGACAAAGATTTGAAATTTTGTTTGCTAAGATTTTACGGATATGTAGCAGATGAACACCAAACTTCAGTTTATTCACATCTTCAACTTTTCTTAGATTTGGGCTCTGAAGCTCAGTAATAGTCCTACAAACAAAATATATACTCTGAATCAAGAGAAGTTTGGAGATGTGATGAAATCGAAGATTGGAACAAATCTTTACTGCTGCCTATCAGTAAAATCTTTCAAAGGGGACTCCTGTTTAAAGACCTTAAATTTATTTTCCTTTTCCTCACCAGATTGTTTCCCAGGGGGTGTGCATTGGGTGTCAGTTGGGAAACAGGACAAATCCGGGCTTCTGATGAAGCTGCAGAACCTTTGCGCACGGTTGGATCAGGATGAGAGCTTCTCCCAGAGGCTTCCACTTAATATTGAAGAGGCTAAAGACCGTCTCCGCATTCTGATGCTGCGCAAACATCCAAGGTACAGATGGTCGTATTCAGTTGATGTGTGTAGTCCCAGTGAGACTTAACTACTGACATCTGGAGAACATCATAACCTTTTCTTGCTCTTGGGTAGAAGATTGAAAAAGAACCATTGCTTTTCTGCTCTTTCTCTTGTATTAAAAAAAAAAGTGGTTGCCACTGTTGTTTGCATGATACCTGCCGTGTTCTCTCTTGAATACCATTGTAGGCTCTTAAGAAATATTTCCTAAGTAGGTGGTGTTTATTAGAAAAATGCAAATGTGTTACGTTGAAACCATTATTTCTAATAGATTAACATAGAACGAAGGACAGAATAAATGTAGGCAACTTGTGAAAGATGGAGTCAGGAAAGATTTTTGTTTAATGGGATCCTTCTGCTGTGCTATTTCAGTTTTTGGGTATGCATGTAACTCTTCTACTTCCCTATACTTTAATAGTTTCTTTTATTTCAATAATTTATTAAGTAAATACCATTATAATTATGTTCCAGGAAGTATTACTAGCTATTTCATAATTTTCATTAACCAGAGGGAGACAGAAGCGTAGTTGTTGCCTTTGGTTTCTGTGATCTAGCAGCCCTTCTTTCATTTGTTCATTTAACCAGCATTGAGTGTTGTGCCAGGTTCTGGGTCAAGTGCTACAAGTACAAAGATGAATAAAGCATTCCTTGTGAGTGTAACATTAAAATGGGTGAGAATTTAGGTAATGGCTGTGAATTTTTTTTATTGCCCTGATGCACCAAATGATGCTATATGCTTTCGTGTGTAACAGTGGCTGGAGTATGGCAGTGATTCCCAAATTGGTAAGAGGATTCATATCAGGATATTGGGGGAGAGGAATTATTTTTGGAAAAAACCTCCTAGTGATTATGATCGTATTCACTACAGAGAGCAAACTCCCTTTTCTCTGGTTTCTTTAGTAGATAACTATTATCTCACCTTTGCCTTGATAGTCACTAGTATCTATTTTCATGGAGAAATAGGATTGAGACCACTAACCACTTCCTCTTTTCTTGCTCGGTAACTTCTCCTTAGCCCTACTTTCTTTCTCTGCAAAAATAAAAATGATTTCTGTTTAGGAAAATACTGTACCCGCTCTCAGATATATCAGACCGTGTTATGTAAAGGCAGCCATTTTGTTTCTCAGCATCATTTTGGCTTATGCTTTTGTCGTTTTCCAACCTGTGTGTGTTCCTAGAGTCTGTTTTTGTGTGGTACAGAAGCAGAGTGCCAGCCGGATAAAAACCCTGGTGTGTGATTATGCTGTCAGGTTTCAGTTGTGTTTTTCTCTGTTTGTTCTGGTGAGGATAAAAGCGTGTTTGGAGGGGCCAGTTAGGAATTAGCACAGAGGTTCTTTGTCATTATGCGTAAACAAATTGATTTCTAGCACACTAGTGTACCAAGTGAAAAATAGTATTCGCTGATGCATTCTGTTAGGTTGGAACATATGAAACTGCTAGTTTTGTAGGTGAAAAATGATCAAATATTGTTATTGTTCTGTGATGCTTTCTAATGCTAACCTACGCCCAGTTCTTGTTTTGTTTGGATGCTTAAAGTCAGAAAAATCTCCTTGTTTAGATAGTTCTTTTTAGACGCTAGGGGGCTTACTTCTAATATTTACATGGTATTCACAGTTCTCTTTTTGTAAGTCCCTTAACTTTAATATGAAGTGATTTGGGGTAGAAAGGAGGAGAAGTCTCTAAATCTTTTTCTTATTGGTATATTGTATAAGGGATACCAAAGGAGAGAACAAACAATAGAGACATCTTTTTAAAAAAATTTTTGTAAGTTAAAAAACAAAACACCCTGACATACTCTTTCTTTTTTTTTGAAAGGAAGTTTAAAATAAATTTCATTAGTGGCTCAATACAGTTTTTTTCTTATTAAGGTCTTTATTGATCTTGGATGATATTTGGGATCCTTGGGTGTTAAAAGCTTTTGACAATCAGTGTCAAATTCTTCTCACAACCAGAGATAAGAGTGTTACAGATTCAGTAATGGGTAAGTATTATTTTATTAATTTTCTTTTTATGATGATTCAATTACATTTAAATATGTGGCATACCAAATTGCTTACTATGTCTTGGTGATTTTGCAGGTCCTAAATATGTAGTGCCTGTGGAGAGTGGTTTAGGAAAAGAAAAAGGACTTGAAATCTTATCCCTTTTTGTTAATATGAAGAAAACAGATTTGCCAGAACAAGCTCACAGTATTATACAAGAATGTAAAGGTATAATTATTTATTTTGTGTATGAGGGAGTTATAGAGATATTAATTTACCCTTTTGTGAGTTAAGCTAATGAACATGACTATTTATTTATTTATTTACAAAAGTAGGATACAAATTCTATTCAAGTTCCCATAGACTATAAACTGGGAGACACTGGGATATATCCAGGGACATAAAGAAAAGTACAAAATTTCATGGTCTAAAGATAATGAAATCATACAGAGTCTGTTCTCTTAATGCTGTGGAATTATGTTAAGAAATCAATATCAAAAGATATGTGAAAATAACCCACATATCTTTAAGTGCAGTGTGACATTTACCAAGAGAGATCTTTGACTTAGTATTGAAAGTCTCAATAAAGTTAGAAGACTAAAAACACAGAGGGTGCCTTTTCCGGCGGTGACAACCTCCTCACGAGAGCATGCCTCTTGCAAAGGATCTTCTTCATCTGTCTCCAGAAGAGGAGAAGAGGAAACACAAGAAGTAGTGCCTGGTGCAGAGCCCCAATTCCTATTTCATGGATGTAAAATGCCCAGGATGCTATAAAATCACCACCGTCTTGAGCCATGCACAAACAGTAGTTTTGTGTGTTGCTGCTCTACTGTCCTCTGCCAGCCTATAGGAGGAAAAGCAAGGCTTACAGAAGGATGCTCTTTCAGACGGAAGCAGCACTAAAAGCACCCTGTATCAAGATGAAGGGGAGACCATCCCAATAAACAAGTGTTGGATAAAAAAATAAAAACACAGAGGGTGATTGCAGAGAAGAAAGTATTTAAATGAGAAATTAATACCCAAATGAGAAATTAATATCAAAGATACTCGAAAAAAATGGTAATTAAATGTCTATGTTTAAATGATGGGTGTATCTAAGAAGCCATGCAAGGAAAATTAGAAAATATTTGTAATAGAATAAAAGTGAAAAGAGAATTTACCAGTATTTGTTGCATGCAGCTGAAGCTGTTCAATGCAATTAAATACAGTGTGGAGTCTTGAATAAGCTATGAAAACAAATGATGGACATTAGCATAAAATTTTGTGAAATTTGAACAAAATCTGTATTTTAGTTAATAATACTGTCACATGTTAATTTCCTGTTTTGTTTTTTTCCACAACGGTATTTCTTTATCTTCTCAGAATTGGATTAGAAGTTTCAAGCCTCATTTTTTTTTTAAATCACTAATATAATACATTTTCTAGACTTTTAGCAGTAATTGTTGTTGTTCAGTTGCTCAGTCGTGCCTGAACTCTTTGCAACCCCAGGGGCTGCAGCACTGCCAGGCTTCCCTTTCCATTACCAACTCCCAGGGCTTGCTCAAACTCAGATCCATTGATCTGAGTGATGTCATCCAACCATCTTGTCCTCTGTTGTCCCCTTCTCCTCCTGCCTTCAATCTTTCCCAGCATCAGGGTCTTTTCTAATGTCAGCTCTTTGTATCAGGTGGCCAAAGTATTGGAACTTCAGCATCAGTCCTTCCAGTGAATATTCGGGATTGATTTCCTTTAGGATGGGCTGGTTGGATCTTCTTGCAGTCCAAGGACTCTCAAGAGTCTTTTCCAACACCACAGTTCAAAAACAATTCTTCAGTGCTCAGCCTTCTTTATGGTTTAACACTGTTGGACCCTGCATGACTACTAGAAAAGCCATAGCTTTCACTCTGTGGGCCTTTGTTGGCAAAGTAATGTCTCTTCTTTTTAATATTCTATCTAGGTTTGTCATAGTTTTTCTTCCACAGAGCAAGTGTCTTAATTTCATGGCTGCAGTGATTTTGGAGCCCAAGAAAAAGTCTCTCACTGTTCCCATTGTTTCCCTATTTGTTTGCTGTGAACGGTGGGAATGGATGCCATGATCTTCGTTTTTTGAATGTTGAGTTTCAAGCCAGCTTTTTCACTATCCTCTTTCACTTTCATCAAGGAGCTCTTTAGTACTTCTTCGCTTTCTGTCGTAAGGGTGGTGTCATTTGCATATCTGAGGTTATTGATATTCTGTCGTAAGGGTGGTGTCATTTGCATATCTGAGGTTATTGATATTCTGTCGTAAGGGTGGTGTCATTTGCATATCTGAGGTTATTGATATTTCTCCTGGCATCTTGATTCCAGCTTGTGCTTCATCAAGCCCAGAATTTTGCATGATGTACTCTGCATACATGTTAAACAAGCAGGGTGACAATATACAGCCTTGATGTACTCCCTTCCCAGTTTTGAACCAATCTGTTATTCCATGTCTGGTTCTAATTGTTGCTTCTTGACCTGCGTATAGGTTTCTCAGGAGGCAGGTAAGGTGGTCTGGTATTCCCATATCTTTTTAAGAATTTTCCAGTTTGTTGTGATACCCACAGTCAAGGCTTTAGCGTAGTCAATAAAGCAGAAGTTGATATTTAGCAGTAATACTAGATGCCAAAATACATGAAACTACAGCAAAGTTTTGAGTGAATATGAACTAGAAATCTAGCATTCTATTCATACTAAGTCAAACAGGTGGAATCAAAATGTCACAAATTTTTGAGCTAGGCAAAAATTCATAATTTTTATAAAATATATATTAATGCATACTATTTATGTATACAAAAGCTTTTCTACTACACTTGATAAAGGCTTGAGAAGACTACAAGAAAAAAGATGAAGAAATTGGGAAACATAAACTAAGTGAAGTGGAGCACCAAATATGAAATAGAAAAAATGAAAAACTAGATAAAAGTAAGAGGTCATCACATAGTCCAGTTGTTTTTAAATATGGCTTCTCATTAGAAATACATCTGGAGCTTTGGAGAAAAACAATACCTGGGCATTTGTATTTTTCAAAAAATTCCTACATAATTCTGATATGCATCTGAATTTTAAAAGTGATTACAGGTTTTTCTATTAAATGGTAGTTTTAGTGATAATAGAATTCTGTTATTTTCTGTTGACTAATCATGATACAGTGGTATTAAGTGAATAATAGTTACATAATTGCAACAGTAAAAGATGTTTATCAGTTTTCACAGTCAATAGCCAGATGAAAAATAACAGATAATTGCAATTGCGAGCCATAGTGGAAACACGATTAACCTAACAACATAAAGTAATTACATAAAATTTGGTGGGTTATGTAGAATGACATGGTAAGTGCAAGTGCATACATGCTCAGATTTTCATCTGCCCAGCCAGTCTATGTCTTTTGGTTGATGCATTTAATCCATTTACATTTAAAGTAATTATTACTATATATGATCCTATTACCATTTTCTTAATTGTTTTGGCTTTATTTTGTGTAGATCTTTTCCTCCTTTTGTGTTTCCTGCCTAGAAAAGTTCCTTTAGCATTTGTTGTAAGGCTGGTTTGGTAGTGCTGAATTCTCTTAACTTTTGCTTGTCAGGAAAGCTTTTGATTTCTCCATCAAATCTGAACAAGAGTCTTGCTGGGTATAGTATTCTTGATTATAGGTTTTTCCCTTTCATCACTTTAAATATATTGTGCTATTCCCTTCTGACTTGTAGTTTCTGTTGAGAAATCAGCTGATAACCTGATGGGAGTTCCCTTGTATGTTATTTGTTGTTTTTCCCTTGTTGCTTTTAATGCTTATCTGTATCTTTAATTTTCGTCATTTTGATTACTGTGTGTCTCAGTGTGTTCCTTCTTGTGTTCATCCTGCCTGGAACACTCTGTTCTTCCTGGACTTGGTTGACTATTTCCTTGCCCATGTTAGGGAAGTTTTCAGCTATTATGTCTTCAAATATTTTCTTGGGTCCTTTCTCTCTCCCTCTTATCCTGGGACCCTTATAATGCTAACATTGGTGTGTTTAATGTTGTCCCAGAGGTCTCTTAGGTTCTCTTCATTTTTTTTCATTCTTTTTTCTATATTCTGTTCTGCAGCAGTGATTTCCACCATTCTGTCCTCCAGGAAATTTTTCCATCCTTATGCCTCAGTTATTCTGCTATTGATTCCTTCTAGTGTATTGTTCATGTCTGTTCTTTAGTTCTTCTAGATCTTTGATAAACATTTCTTGTGTTTTCTCCATTCTGTTTCTGAGATCCTGGATCATCATCACTATCATTATTCTGAATTATTTTTCTGGAAGGTTACCTATCTCCACTTCATTTCATTGTTTTCCTGGGGTTTTATCTTGTCTCTTCTTCTGGCACATAACTTTTTGCTTTTTCATTCTGATGAACTTTCTATAATGTAGTTTTTGTTTTGGAGGCTGTGGGATTGTGTTTCTTCTTGCTTATTCTGTCTGCCCTCGAACATGACAATTTATAACACATGACATTCAGAAACTTTACTAGAATATTTAGTATTTTAAATTCTTCTCTGTTGCCATAAATAGATAGTGATATTTTGTTATTCATTCATTAATTAAAATAATAGTTAATGAAGACACGTATGTTATGCATGGGGTAAGATGAAGACATGGCCTCTGCTATCAAAGAATAAAAAATATAGTGAGTCAAGCTTTAATTTTTTTTGGTTGGGATTTTATTTCTTTTATTTTTACTTTCTGGCCATGCCTTGTGTGGAGAAGGCAATGGCACCCCACTCCAATACTCTTGCCTGGAAAATCCCTTGGATGGAGGAGCCTGGTAAGCTTCAGTCCATGGGGTCGCGAAGAGTCGGACATGACTGAGCGACTTAACTTTCACTTTTCTTTTTCATGCATTGGAGAAGGAAATGGCAACCCACTCCAGTGTTCTTGCCTGGAGAATCCCAGGGACGGGGTCGCACAGAATCAGACACGACTGAAGCGACTTAGCAGCAGCAGCAGCAACAGCATGTCTTGTGACTTGTGGGATCTTATTTCCCTGAATTATTTTGCAGGGACAGAGCCCGTGCCCTTGGCAGTCAGCATGGAGTCCTAACCATCAGGGAATTCCCATAATTTTCAGTCTTATCCATTTAATGGCAAATCTTAAGCATTTTTCTGTCATTAAAATCTTTTGAAAAAACTCTACCAGTGGCACAATATTGTGATATACTTTAATTTATTCAGTCATTTCCCTGTTATTATTTAAAATTTTTTACTATTTTGAGCCATGCTGTAATTAACATCCTTAAATGAAATAGTTCTTATTTTTAGTGACTTCCTTAGAATAAATACTTGAAGTGAATCCAAGAGTTATGTATTTTGAGGCTTTGGATAGCATGCAGCAAAAATTCTTTCTTGGAGGACAGATTGATTCTTAATTTGGTGGTAATTTGGAAATGATACAGTATTAACACAGTGGTTTGTTTTTTTTTAATTTTTTAGGTTCCCCTCTTGTAGTGTCTTTAATTGGTGCACTTTTACGAGATTTTCCCAACCGCTGGGAGTACTACCTCAGGCAACTTCAGAATAAGCAATTTAAGAGGATAAGAAAATCTTCATCTTATGATTATGAGGCTCTAGATGAAGCCATGTCTATAAGTGTTGAAATGCTCAGAGAAGATATCAAAGATTATTACACAGATCTTTCCATCGTTCAGAAAGATGTTAAGGTGCCTACAAAGGTAATAGACGGATCAACAATCTTTGTCATCCCCTTATTTGTGGCATGTAAGCTTTGGCTTAGTACTGAGGATATTGTTACAGAGGATATTAGCAAGATAAAACCTGTATGTCTGAGGAGGTACGGTAGAGGATGTAGAAATCCCACTACTCTTAGTTTCCTTCAAGGACTTGGTGTTGAACTCAGGTGAGTTACCTGTTTCTCAGTGATTTTCATGAACCTGGAGAAATATTTGACTTCTTCTGAACTTTCTCTTTTTTATCTTGATGAATATTTGAACTTCTTATCAAATGGAGATATTATTCAGGGCTTTAAATACATGATTTTTTTTGTGTGTTAATCTCTTATCTGCAATCCTGGTTCACTGTACATTGTGGCACATTAAATGCTTAAAATGATTCCTAGGTGTTATGTATCCTCTGGGACTTGGAAACAGAAGAAGTTGAAGACATATTACAGGAATTTGTTAATAAGTCTCTCTTGTTCTGTGACCGGAATGGAAAATCATTTCTTTATTATTTACATGATCTGCAAGTGGATTTCCTTACTGAAAAGAATCGCAGCCAGCTTCAGGTACTTGCATCTCTGTACATGCCTTTTTTTTAACTTTTATTTTGAAATGATTTTATACTTATAGAAAAGTCTTATAGAATTTTAGTGTAGGAAATAGTATAGTTTCTATGTGTATACCTTTACCTAGCTTCCCTCAATGTTAACATCTTACATAACTGTAATAGAGTTATCAAAGCCAAAACATTAACATTGACTAAGTACTGGGACTCACTTTCCCTGGAGAAGGGAATGGCAACCTACTCCAGTGTTCTTGCCTGGGAAATACCACAGACAGAGGAGCCTGGCGGGCTACAGTCATGGGGTTGCACAGAATCGGACATGACTGAGCGACTAACAAGGACAAGAAAAGAACTGTTAGCTGATACTTTATTTGAATTTCCCAGCTTTCCCATTAATGTCCTTTGTGTAGATCAGATTCACTTGTTTCTCATATTACATATTGTCCATTCCTTAGTTTACTTAAATTTAGGACAGTGCCTCAGCTTGCTTTCTTCTGTGGTCCCTTTGGAAGAGTACTCACCAGGCATTTTGTACAGTGTTCCTTGGTTTGGGTTTGTCTCTTGCTTTCTCTTGACTAGAGCAAGGTTGTGTATTTTTGGCAGTAACACTACAGAGGTGCTGTGTGTCCTTCTCGGGGCATCACACCCAGGGTGTTGATAATGGCTTCCCAGTGATAGCAGCACTGGTTACCTGGTTAAAGTTTCTCCACTGTAAAGTTACTGTTTTTTCCTTTTGTAATTAATGTGTATCTTGTGGGGAGATTCTCTGTACCTTTTCTTTAATGTATAATTTTATTTATTTTGGTCTTTGTTTCTTTGCATGGGCTTTCTCTAGAGTTGCAGCAAGTGGGAGCCACTCTTCGTTGCTGTGCATGGGCCTCATTATGGTGGCTTCTCTTGTTGTGGAGTATGGGCTCTAGGTATGCGGCTTTCAGCAGTTGCAGCACGTGGGCTTGGTAGTTACAGCTTTCGACTCTGGAGCCGAGGGCTCAGTACTTGTGGCACATGGGCTTAGTTGCTCAGTGGCATGTGGAGTCTTCACAGACCAGGGATCTAACCCATGTCCTCCGCATTGGCAGGTGGATTCCCACCCACTGTGCCACCAGGGAAGTCCTGTACGCTCTTAAATAGCTTTGGAAGGTGGAGTTTCTGTGATGCCTGGGTTATGAAATTGCTTCTGTCTTCTGAAATGTTTCATTTGGGTTTCAGGATCTACACAAGAAGATGGTCACTCAGTTCCAGAGACATCACCGGCTGCATTCTCTTTCACCAGATCAGGAGGACTGCATGTATTGGTACAATTTTTTGGCCTATCACATGGCCAGTGCTAATATGCACAAAGTAAGATGACTCATTAAGAAACATTATTTTCTTCGTTCTGACTTTTATTTTGTCTTGAGAATTTTCTTTTATTGGTAAAAATAGGGTTATATTCTATGCAAATAATTTAGTTTTTGTTAACTGTTTTTACCTGCAGGTACCTTAGTAACTGCAGTAAGTGAACCCCCTAAAAATTAACTCTCTTCATACCAGTAACTATCTTTGTGGGTGATATGGATTTGTTTTTAAGTTTTGAGAAGAAATGGAGGCTGGGAAAGTATATTCATTCAGTAAATGTTTATGGAGTGCCTGTTGTGTACTGGTATTGTTCTTCATTATGAACAACATACCATGGGCACAAAGTCCCTGCTCTCATTGAACTTATATGCTGGGGAGATACTGATACAGGACAGATAGATTTCTACTATGTCAAGGGAGAGTAGGTGCTCAGAAGAAGGAAAAAGCCTTCTACGTGGAGAAAGGAAGTGATGATTTTGGTGTTGGGATCATTGTGATTTGCTGAGAATTTGATGTGTATCAGAAAGAGGAGTCAAAGATAACTTAAACTTGTGCAGGAAAGATTGGAGTTGCGGTGAACTGAGATGGGAATAGCTGTGGGTCAGACAAGTATTATTCCAAGGACGATGGGACGGTTAGGAACTCATTTGGAATATATCAAGTCTGCTGTGCATATTAAGATATCTGACAGAAAGTATTGAGCATATAGTTGGGTATACCAACCTGAACCTCTGGGGAAGGCTGCACAAAATTTGGGATAAAATTTGGGAATCATCAGCACATAGATGCTATTTGAAGTCCTTTCAAAATGTTAACATTTTAGAAAACGTATGTACTTTGAATAAGTTTTCTATGCTAAGGTATATCGTCTCTTGATTATGAATATGGTGTATTGTAGCCTACTTTTTTCCACCTCGCAAAATCGTTTGTTTAGTAATCAACATTGAAATGATGGTATTCCAATAAATATTTATCTATGCTCTAATTTACTTAGCCAAACTGTAGTTGTTGAACATTTAGGTTTTCAGTTTCCCCCCCCCTTATGATGATATAATGAAATTCTTGTTTGTCTTCATACCTGTATTATTTCCTTTGGAAATGCCCTGAAGTGAAATTACTGGGTCAATGCACCTTTTAAAAACATTTGACATGTATGATAGTGTGATAGGATTCAGTTCCTTTCATTTTTTAACCTTTTTTCCCCTTGATTTTTAAAAATAGTGGCTTACTTTCTTTGGAAAACTGAAGAAAAAACTAAATGAAGATCATAGCCCTTGCTAATGCTTTTGTCTGTAGATTTCTAGGTCATTTTGCTGCTCAGATACACCTGTTGTTTAAAACCAGAATGGGATCTTGATAGGAATATAGTCTTATATTTTGTTTTTTCTAGTTAATTGTATTTTATGGTTTTTTTTTTTGTCAGTTTATATAGACTGATATAATTTTCTTTCGAGCTAACATTTTTTATATACTTAAAAATTATTTATTTGGCTGTGCTGGGTCTTACTTGTGGCATGTGGGAGGATTTAGTTCTCCAATCAAAGAGTGAAATGGGGCCCTCTGCATTGGAAAGGCAGAGTCTTAACCACTGGACCACCAGGAAAGTCCCAATAATTTTTTAAACATAATTTTTTAAAGCTGTATACTGTTTAATTGTATAGCTACATTATGTTTGGTCAGTTGCTTCAGGGATGGTTAGATTACTTAAGCACACGTGACTGGCTTATTTTCTTAGGACACCTTTGTAAGTATAATGTTGGGTTGATGATGTATACAGCTTGAATTTTAATGTAGATTGCCAGACTGTCCTCTAGAAGAGTGCTCTGATTTACATCACTGCCAGCAGTGTACAAGAGTGACCATTTCCTCTGATTCTAGCTAATATTCTTATCATTCCTTTTAATCTTTTAAAAATCTGATAATAATGAAACGTAAATGTTTGTTGTTTCCCTTTGATTATTGGTGAGATTCATGACCATTTGTATTTTTTATTTTGTGAGTTGGCTCTCATCCATTGCCTTTACCTATTTTTCTGTTGGAGTGTTTGTCTTTGTCTTGTTATAATTTTTATAAGAAAAGATACTAAGTTCTCATCTACCATACATTTGTAAATAAATTCTTTTCCTGTTTTATCTTTTGTCTTAAATTTTATTTATATTGGTAATGTATTGAAGATTTGAGCTTATATGTAGTTAAATGCATCACTGTTTTTCTTTCTGATATTTTGTTTTGGTGTCATGTGTATGAAAATTTCCTTCACCCCAGGGTTACAAAAATAGTAAATATCTGTACCTTCTGGTGGTTTTTGAAGTTTCTGTTTTATATTTAAGTCTTAATAGTCCAACTGAAATTTGAGTTAAGCTGTGAGGTTCATTTTCTGTTTCTTTGGAATTATTAATGATATGTTCCTTCTTGTCCTTAAATTCTAGGTATCTGCTAAGTTTCTCTCAGTAGTGTTAGGGTAATGATGGTAGATTTAAAATGCTTTGTTTTCTTGAATAGAGCTCCTGATCTTACTTTTTTTGTTTTTAAAGGAACTGTGTGCTTTAATGTTTTCCCTGGATTGGATTAAAGCAAAAACGGAACTTGTAGGCCCTGCTCATCTGATTCATGAATTTGTGGAATACAGGCATATATTGGATGAAAAGGTATATATTAATATTAAAAATAAGTCCTTAAAGGACATACATTTAATTCTAGATTTAATATTGGGGATGAGCAAAATAGAAGAGGTGAAGAGCAATAATTTCCTCACTTTAATCTTGATTAGTCTCATTATTTTATCTACTTTCCTACTGGGAATGTGGATAGGATTGAGATTTGAAAGCTGGGAAATAAAGTGTTCAGTGATTTATTTTTTTTTTTTAGGAAAAAGAATGTGTTAGAGCAGTACTTTGATAATGAGACTTTTTTTACCCTGTGTTTAAAAGTCTGAAGAGGATCACTGTGTATTTGTTACCTAATGGTTGGCTATTTAATTTTAGCTCATATAGAGAATATTTAAGCCTTTAAAGTGACAAGATCACAGAAACAGAAAAATGTCTGATCTTGGCTCTGGTTATGTTTCTAAGCAATTCGATTTTGTTCATAGGATGGTACAGACTGTGAGAATTTCCAGGAGTTTTTATCTTTAAATGGACATCTTCTTGGACGACAGCCATTTCCTAATATTGTGCAACTGGGCCTCTGTGAACTGGAAACTTCAGAGGTTTATCGGCAAGCTAAGCTGCAGGCCAAGCAGGAGGTCGATAACGGAATGCTTTACCTGGAGTGGGTGTAAGTAGGTTAGGAGAGAAACCAGAGGGAGCAGAGCGCTGACTGTGTCATTATTTCTCAGGTAGCGAATACATTCACTCCAGGAAGATTTAACTACTTTGGAAAGGGCTCAAACTTTTAATAAGCATTCTTACTTATTGAAAAGTTCTAGAAAAGTAACCATATGTTTTCAAAGAGTCCATTGAAATAGATGCTTGCCTATAAGTTGACTTTTGACAAGTCATCTTAAATATTGCTATAAATGCTTTACTTAAAAATACATTGTAGTAGTGAAGAGCATAGTTTTTGAATCTACAAACCTAGGTTTGTGACTCAGTTCTCGAACCTAAGAGTTTTGTGATTTTTGAACAAGTTAACAGGTTACTTTCCTTTCTCATACATCAAGTAGTGATAACAAAGCTTTAAAATAAGTTCTGTGTTTGTGACAGTTTAAATGAGATATTGGATATAAAGTGATGAGTACTTTGCCTGGCATAAAGCCCTTATTGGGCTTCCCTGTTAGCTCAACTGGTAAAGAATCCATCTGCAAGCAGGAGACCCAGGGTTGATCGCTGGGTCAGGAAGATCCCCTGGAGAAGGGAATGGGTACCCACACCAGTATTCTTGCTTGGAAAACTCCATGGACAGAGGAGCCTGGCGGGCTCTGGCTCTAGGTTGCCTGGGCTTGATTCCTAGCTCGTGTAGTTTTTTAGTTGTGTATTATTAGAAGAGAGTTAACTCAGCTTCTCTTGCCTAGTGGTACTATTTCATAGCATTATTGTGAGGATTAAATGAATGTGTGTGTATATGTAAACATGAATTTGTAGGTTGCTTAGAACAGTACTTAGATCTTAGAAGGTGCTCCATGAATATTAGTAGTTGTTGTTAAGAATAAGTAGCATTTACTATTTTGCCTGGCTTATATAGTTGGTATAATATATACAGCTGAATTTGTGTCTTAGTGACTAAAATAGAATTGTAGTACTTGGTCTCATAATCAGATCGGCATAGATTTAGTTCTTGTTCTCTTTTGAATTGTTGAGTTTGTTATTATTTTTTCTTTTTTTTCTCATTTCATCACTTGTATTTCAACCCTTTGATGCTTAGTCATTTATAGCTGTATCATTGTTTTTTCTTTTTTTCTGGCTCTGTGGCTTGTGAGATCCCAGTTCCCTGACCAAGGGTGGAATCCGTGTCCCCTACAGAGGAAGCATGGAGTCCCACCCACTGGACTGCCAGGGAATGCCCTTTATAGCTGTATTTTTTTTTATTAATAAATTGATTATTTTTGGTTGTGCTGGGTCTTCGTTGCTGCATGCTTTTTCTCTAGTTGCAGTGTACGGGCTTCTCATTGTGGTGCTCCTTGTTGCAGAGCACGGGCTCTGGGTGCACAGGCTTCAGTTGTTGCGGCTCTGGGGCTCTAGAGCTTAGACTCAGTAATTGTGTTGCACAGGCTTAGTTGCTCCACAGCATGTGGGAGCAGGGTCAGGTGTAGAGCTCACGTCTCCTGTATTGGCAGGTGGGTTCTTTACTGCTGAGCCACTGGGTAAGCCTTAACTGGGTTTGACCAGGTCATGTTCAAAGCAGCTTTATTTTTCAGTACTAGAAAGCTGCTCTGTTCTTTCTGTAGAAAGTTTAGGTGTATATAAACTTAACTGAGTTTCACCTTTCAAAGAAATCACTTATTCATAGATTCATTTGTTCTTTATTACTTTTTGGCTATATGTGCATCATTGTGACTGGCAGTTTCCAAATTTTGAGAAATTGAGTAGATAGATAGTGGAAAGTAGTTTCTTAATCTTATTCTCTGAACTTTGCTGGTAACTTACCTGTTTATCCTCTGGATTCTCATCACTCTAGTTTTTGTAGCTTGTTTTTTTTATCACTTCTAGTGCAGTTTAATACTTCCTAGGCAAGATTTAAGTCTGATTTACCTTTGTGTTCCCTTTTTTCCTTTGGTCTATTTTGTGTGTGACACTTGCTTAGAATAGGTATCGTTACTTACATTTACATATGAGGAAAAGGAAACTTACTAGCTTACGTTATTTGTGTACTTTCACACATCCAATAAGTAGTAGAATTAGGGTGGCCTTTTAGGTTTATCTGACTCCTAACCTTTGACTCTTAAGGTGATACCATTTAACATACTTACTCATAGTGACTGGGGTGTATATGTGTGTGTAATTCAGACACTTCTAATACTTTCCCCATTTTAAGTATGTGCATTACATTCCTTTATCCTTTAGCCCTGTAAAGTAATATAATATATATAGTAGTGGAATAGTATTCAGTAGGTTAAGATACAAAGAAAATTACTTTTTTCCCCTCTATATTGGAATAATTAGAGAAGAGCAGTTTTAAAGTGCATATCATAATGGTGGGTGTAATGTCATATTTTAGTTAGGGAATGAGCTTCATTTTGGTATAACTCTTTCCTTTTAAAAAAAGATAGGTTTTTGAGGTTTTTCCTTTCATGTTTTCTCTGCACATGTTGTTATTAAAGTATCAGAGGAAGATAAAAAATGACGTCTATTTGATTAACTGGATATTTATAATACATGATAGGTTGCTTGATACGGGGTAACTTTTATCTTGAGATGCTGCTTGCTGTTATGCTTTTTTACTTCAGGTGATCTCCACTGTCATTTACATGTTGGTAATGTAAGAGTTTTTTATTTTTTGGAGCATAACTGTGTTAAAAGAGTTTATTATGGAAAGAAAATGATTACTTACATTCATTTGGTTTCTGTTCATTTTCTCCTTATATTTAGAAACAAAAAAAACATGAAGAACCTCTCCCGCTTGGTTGTCCGCCCCCATACAGATGCTGTTTACCATGCTTGCTTTTCTGAAGATGGTCAAAGAATAGCTTCTTGTGGAGCTGATAAAACTTTACAGGTAAACCTCTCTTTTGAGAAAAATTGAGTCATGTACCTAATACTGGGTGTATTTTTTCTTTTTCTTTTTTGGCCATGCCACATGACTTGTGGGATCTTAGTTCCCCAACCAAGAATTGAACCTGGGCCCTGGCAGTGAAAGTGCCAAGTCCTAACCATTAGACTGCCAGGGAATTCCTATGTGCATATTAGAGTATATTTCAATTCTGAAACTCAAGAAAATTATACATTAGGAGTAGAGGAACATTGAGATCTCTTGAACATCTTATGAAAGATATCTCTATAGATTTAAAAGATATGGTGATGTGTTTTCATAATTTTAAACTTGCCAAGTGTTGTAGAAGTGCCTTTTACCTTAGCATTCAGTTACTGTCACCCATGTGCCAGCTAAGGGTAATGAGGAAATGATCACTGTTAAAGGACAGAAGGATGTCATAGTGCAGTGAACAGGGCTCTGATTAAAACATGCTGATTAAATCAAATACCTGTTTTGTCACAGGCTTGGGAAAATTTCTGACTGTAAATAGGAATTGGACTAGACTATTTCCTAAGATGCTTGAAGGTGCTTTCTTTAATTTCTCATTTGTTTTCAGACAGCATGATTGAGTGTTTTTCTTTAAATTGGTATTGAACCTTTTGATTTTGAAGGAAACAAAAATTAGTTTTAAAACACTTAAATTTAAGATTACAAAGGACTTCCCTGGTGGTCTAGTGGCTGAGACTCCACGTTCCCAGCTCAGGGGGCCCAGGTTCAATCCCTGTTTGGGGAACTAGATCCCATGTGCTGCAACTAAGAGTTCACGTGCTACAACTAAAAAAGATCCCACGTGCCGCAAGTAAGACCTGATGTAGCCAAATAAATAAATAGTATTTTTTAAAAAATTAAGATTGCAAGGCTATGATTGTAAGCCTTACTTCTATATGTGTACTTAATTACCACTTGTATTGATTTGGCTTTTGAGCCACAGAAAGCATATTGAATAATTTGTTTTCTGTTGATTGTTAAGAATTTGCTAAGCTGTTTTCAAGAACTGAAGCTGTCCTGTCAGTTCTTTTTATTGATGTTATAAACATTTAACAAGGGACAATTTTCTTTTTTATGTTAAGGCATATGAATTCTGACAAATTTTGATTTTTTTGGATTGATATTGCCAAGGTTCACTTCTCTTGCAAAATAATAGTGATTAAGATCTTTTAAACAAATATTTTTTATTGAATGATGACCCATGGGTAAGCAGTTATAGTAAAAAGATCTTATTGTTGTGTGTATAGGTATTCAAAGCTGAAACAGGAGAGAAACTTCTAGAAATCAAGGCTCATGATGATGAAGTGCTTTGCTGTGCATTCTCTGCAGATGACAGATTTATAGCAACCTGCTCAGTGGATAAGAAAGTGAAGGTATGGAACTATTTTCTTCTTGAGTTGTAACCACCATAAAATTCATTTTCTTTTTCTGTTACTGAGGGACTAGAATAAGTTGGGTTAAAGGACTCTTGCCTGTTTATCGACTAACTTGAGGCCAACCAGTTTTTATCCATTATAAATTAATGCTGTCTAAAATTTTTTATTTATAAGCACTAGCAAAAATGCCTAGGTTGATCAGCCCATGATATTTATCAGGCAGCTGGGAAAAACAATTTCAAATTAATGAATTTGCCTGCCATTTATTGATAAGTCTGTGAGTTAAATATCAATTGAAATCTCCAAGTGTATTGTGATCGGAAGTGTTGTTGCAGAAAATTATTGTCTGAGATTGATTCCTGTTGTAAAATATATAATCTTTGAAATGCAACCCAGATTTTTTATCTTTTTGAACTGTCTTGTATTCAGTGCAAAACTAGATGAATAAACATACTAACAATCAGGTTACTAGTCTACAAAGTAAATAGAGAAAAGAAAACCCATTGATTTTTACCTTTAATTATTTTTTTGTCTCTTACTCCTAAATTTGGCTTTAAGCCAGAGCATTTATGTGGAATTTAAGAGAACCTGAAGTCTAGAGAAATGTTTTATTTGACAAATGGAGGGAAATCGTCATTGTAGGCTTTTTTCCAAAAGGGGTGTGGAGTGCTGAATCTGGATAGGTGGGGTGGGCCTTAGTGGACCTGGGAATATGAAAGTGACTTGAAAGTTTTCCTGAAGTTTGCACCTACTTGAAGAGGACCTTGGAGTGTCCAGGAAAAATCTACTTCTTGATAGATTGGACCCTATGTGGCTTTACAACCAACCAGTTAGTTTACTTTGTAGCCTCTATTCTGAGTCAGACTTGGAGTTGGCCATTCTGTGCTGTTCCAGAGTCAGAGCTATGTGGCTCAAGTTTCTGTTTGTAAGAAATTTAAAGCAAGAGGCTGAAATACTTATTGAAGAATTTTGAAATAAACTCTTTGGACTTCTGGGGAGTGCTTTGAGAGGATAAAACAAAATGCTGTGGAACGGACATTAGTACCTCTAACAGTCCAAAGCCCAGTAAAGAATCACTAGGTAATTTATTTCTTTTGTTTCTTCAATGGAGCAGATTACTTTCATAGTAACCATGAAGACGACTTCTTGAGAACTTAACACTGCGTGAGGCTTTATACTATACACTTACTCATATTACGTTATCCTTTTCTCACTACATCTTGCTAAGTGTTGATCCCATTTTACAGATGAGGAAACAAGTTCAGAGATGAAGTCACTTGCCCAGGCTCATATTAACTAATACCTAGTGGAACCATGATTGGAGAAGGAAATGGCAACCCACTCCAGTGTTCTTGCCTGGAGACTCCCAGGGACAGAGGAGCCTGGTGGGCTGCTGTCTCTGGGGTCGCACAGAGTCAGACACGACTGAAGCGACTTAGCAGTAGTAGCAGCAGTGGAACCATGATTGAAAGCTGGGTTTCCCTAGCTTTTATTTTTTTTCCCCACTTACACATCTGCCTTTACTTATTTATTAGTACCTTGAAGTCAGCAGAACACTTGTCAAGTTCTTTGTCATTCGACACCATGAATTGTGGAAGACAGGTGCAAGTATTCCCATTTTTCAGAGTGGGGAGCGGAGATGCAGGTAAATTAAGGACTTGACTAGGTATACCCAACTTAAAAATGGTAGAGCTGGGCCTTGGACTGGCTGTGATTAATTTTTCTGATCTGAAGTCCATTATCCCATCCCCTTTATAACACTTTTCTGCCTGCTATCATTCATTTGAACTTGTGAAATCTTGCCCTTGAAAAATTTAATGTTTTGCGTTACTTGCAGGTAATTAAAAAAAAAAATTCTAGCAAAATGCTGACATTTTAGGGAAGGGGGAGGTATTCATTAGCATCATGTCTGACTGGGAAAACCTGGCAGACAGGATGGATAACATCTGCAAAACAGCTCACATTTGCTTTGCTTCTCTATATTCCCTTTGAAAATAAGGTACTTGTAAACTTTATTCTCTCTATTCTCTTCAGATTTGGAATTCAATGACTGGGGAACTAGTGCGTATCTATGATGAGCACTCAGAGCAAGTCAATTGCTGCCACTTCACCAACAACAGTAATCACCTTCTCTTAGCCACTGGTTCAAATGACTACTTCCTTAAAGTAAGTGTGAATGAGAATCATGTAGATAAATTTGATAGATAGAACATCTCCTTTGATTTTTTTTTCATATGTTGTGTTAATCAAAGATCTTTTGGTTATAGGGATAGAAACTTTCATATTATCTTAAGCAACAACAGCAAAAAGAATGTTACTGGCTCTTGAAACTGGAAAGTATGGAAGGAGCCTGTCTTCAGGCATAGCTGATTCCAGATGCCTGAACTCCATTCTCAGGCCCTCAAACTCCTCCTGCATCTCTGGATCCCATTTCCCTTTGTGTTGACAGGTGTATTCCATCTGTACGGTGGGAAATATGGGTATCCTTGGCTCGGGTGTGCATGGTTACTGCAGCTCATAATCACAGGCTCAGGGCCCGTGGCTTTCCCATAGAGAAAACTGTTGTACGGTATATCCTTGTAGCTTATTTTACACGCGATAGTTTGTACCTCTTAGTCCCCTGCCACTATCTTCCCCTCCCTTCCTTCTCCCCACTGGTAACCACTAGCTTGTTCTCTGTATCTGTTTCTTTTTTGTTAATTCACTAGTTTGTTGTATTTTTTAGATTCCACATATAAGTGATATCATACAGTATTTGTCTTTCTCTGACTTAATTAAAATTAGTGCTTTTCAAGATGGAAAATTGTTTGGGATAGATATACAACAGATATCTGTGAATAACTTTTGACGTTTCCTTTTAACATTTTGTAGGATGAGGAAGTTCATATTTCCTTTTTTTAAATATAGACAAAATTTTCTAAGATGTGGGAAGTGGTTATTGGTTGGTCAACCATTTTAATTAAGGACAAGTTTTACTTTAAGACCTGTCGTTCCACACCTGCATTTCCATGAGGTCTGTTAGAACATACTTCTTGTGCTTTTTGAACTGAGAGAAATCAATGAAAAGATGTGAATCTGAAGTTGCCCCCATGTAACTTGTGTTATCTGCAGATTTGGGTTTATCTAGGACTGGGATTAAAGGAGCCCAGGGATGGAGATGGACATAAGGATCAGGACTTACCTCATTTACTGATTATTCCCAAAGGATTTTTACTGAAATTAATTTTGGGACATAAAGTATTTCTCTTTCTTTGTTTAACCTAGGTAGCATAAATCACCAGAGATGACTGTTGCCTTTTGTTTACATTTTTTATACTTTTCAGACATACCCCAAAGGAGAAAGAATAATCATGAACCCCGTGGTGTCCATTGCCTAGCTCCAACAATTATCAGCATTTTGCCAATCATATTTTATTCCCCTACCACATCCCATTTTTTTTGGACTAAGCATTTTATAGCAGATCCCATCATTTCTCTCAGGATACTTTGGCGTGTATCTCTCAGGTATAAAACATAAATAGCATGTCTTTATCATACCTAGCATAATAAACAATTTCATAGTATACCTGGTCCATATTCCTTTTTTCTTATTAGTCTCAAAACATGTCTTTCTGCCATAGATTTGGGCTTCCCAAGGTGGTGCTAGTGGTAAAGAATCCGCCTTCCAGTGCTGGAGATGTAAGAGATGTAGGTTTGATTCCTGGGTTGAGAAGATTCCCTGAAGAAGGAGATGGCAACCTACTCCAGTCAGAATCCAAACTTCAAGTGGCATTTGGTTGATAGGTCTCTTAAGACACTCAGTTATTCTATAAACGTTCTCCTTCCTGCTTCCTCTTTTTTTTACGCCACTGATTTGTTAGAGAAATTGAGTCAGTTTTCCTGTGGAATGTCCCACATTCTGGATTTGGTTGACTGCTTCCAGGAAGGGTTGTTCTGATCCATTATGTTTGCTGTCAGATGAGTCTATATCTATCTATACAGTCTTTATATTTTTGAATCATTTTCTAGAGTGTTAATAGATTTTAGCCTAGTTAGTAGACTCAAGGTTTGTATCGGGAAATCCTAGCAATGACCATTTATAGAGTTGGATAACTTAGCATCTCAAAAAATTACAAATAAAATGTAATTTATTTTACATATTACTTATTATAGAGCTGAATAAAAAAATAATTTCAAACTGCTTTGTTAAAAATAAGCAATGGCTAGTTTAGTGCTCAGATGAAAGCCTAGGTAAGTCTTCAGTTCCCTTAGATTTAGGTGCTAAGCTAAGGGCCGCCCCATTACTTGTTAGTTACATGCTCACCTTTATGTTTGACACCTTTGTCAAACTGAATTGAACATATTCCTATAACTGGAAAAGCTTAAGTGGGAGGGGAGGAAGAACTTTACATGATTTCTAACTTTTCCCCATTCAGTGGTAATGTTTCAGTTATCTTTTTATCTTTCTCAAATAGCTCTGGGATCTGAATCAAGAAGAATGTCGAAATACCATGTTTGGCCATACAAATTCAGTCAGTCACTGCAGATTTTCACCAGATGATCAGGTTTTGGCTAGTTGTTCAGCTGATGGAACATTAAAGGTATGGTTTTGTTCATTGTTAAAGTGAGTTTTCGTAACTGTATTATCTTATGCTTGGGTTATGGAAATAGGTTTCTGTTTTTCACATTGCTACAGAAAGCTGCTTCCTTCACCTTCCAGGAGCATTTTTAATGTAATTCCTTGTCATAATGATTGTTTATTAATGGTTTACTACCCTGTGCTTTAAAGTTCGTATAATTGAAATTCTTTAGTGTTTTTAGAAATGTGTTTATTTATTAATATTTAGTTTTGGCTGTGCTGGGTCTTTGTTGCTCATCCAACTTTTCTCTAGTTTTGGCAAGTGGGGGCTACTCTCTAGGTGGGGTGTGTGGGCTTCTCATTGCAGTGGCTTCTCTTCTTTTCCTAGAGCATGGGTTCTAGGGCATGGGGAATTCAGCAGTTGCAGCTCTTGACCTGTAGAGCACAACCTCAGTAGTTGGGGCACATGGGCTTAGTTGCTCCACAGCATGTGGGATCTTCCAGGATCAAGGATTGAACCCTCATCTCCTGCATTAGTAGGTGGATTCTTTACTGCTGAGTCACCAGGGAAGCCCAAGTTCGTTATTTTAAGCATTATATTAAATTATGATTTTTATAAAACCTTTTGAGCTCTATGGTATTAAGTTTGTAAAGTTCTTGATTTTATTCATCATTCGCTTATTCTGCTTTTTATGTTCCTGTATTCCTGTTCTTGAGAAATCATGGGGGGAAAGTCAGAGCTAGGAAAAAAAAACTTATTCAGCCTCCTGAAATTTATAGTGTTTTTTTTTCTTTCCCTTTAACAATCTTTTATTTTTTTATTTTTTTTTAATTTTATTTTTTCCATTTATTTTTATTAGTTGGAGGCTAATTACTTTACAATATTGTAGTGGTTTTTGCCATACATTGACATGAATCTATAGTGTTTATAAAAAAACTAAAATTTTAAAATCTCCACCTTCTCAATAAGATCCTAATGCCACTTTCTTTGCCGTTTCCTGTCTCTGCCGTTATTCTGGTCTTCCTTTCGTGTTGAATCCAGTCCTTCTTTGACTCCCTCATCTCCCTCCCATGCTGTAGTGTTTGCTCTGGTTCATGGTGTCAGACCCTCATGTCTCATAGCAACCTTCTGCAGTATATTTCCATCTCTCTCTTATCTCAACACATAGCTGCTAGATGGACTCTCTACCTCTGTTTTCATTTTGCCTTTTTTAGCTGGAACATGAAAGTACCAAGTTCTCAATTTTATAAACCCAGGCTCATCAGACACACCTCTAAGGTCTTCACCTTCATCATTTTTATCTCTGTTCCTATTCAGTACATTAATTGTCACTTCTGGGCATGATAATTTTGGGCGCTTATTTCAGCTACTGTCCCTATATATGTGTTTCATTAGTCTTTTTGAATTTTTTTTTTTTTTGCCTCCAATTCACTTGTCTGTAGTTTTTGATGACCCTCAACTTTATAAATTTAACACACAGTAAATGCAAAGTCTTCTTCAGAGAGTGTTCTCTTATAACATCCATCCATCTGGTTGTGAGAATATATATACATATCTATCTACCTGTATCTGTATGTACAGATGGAAACTGCTTGATCTTCTGATTTCCGCTTGTAAATTAAAAAATATATATATTTATTTTTAAAAGTTTTTGGCTGTGTCGGGTCTTGATTGCTGCACGGGCTTTTTCTCTAGCTGTGTTGGGTGGGGGCTACTCTCTAGTTGCAGTGTGCAGGCTTGTCATTGCTGTGGCTTCTCTTGTTGCCGAGCATGGGCTCTAGGTGCATGGACTCTAGGTGTACAGGCTTCAGTAATTGCAGCACATGGGCTCAGTAGTCGTGGCTCCCAGGATCTAGAGCATAGGCTCAGCAGTAGGCCCATAGGCTTGGCTGCTCTGTGGCATGTGGGATCTTCCTGGACTGGGGATTGAACCCATGTCTCCTGCATTGGCAGGGGGATTCTTCACCACTGAGCCACCAGGGCAGCCCTCCACTTATGAATTTGTTGCACGGTTCAGTTTAGTCATTTTCATGTGTCTTCTGTTTCTTTAATAAGGTTAAATATAGGTTTCTTTGATAAGGTTAAATATAAATAAGATTAAATATGACCTGCAGAGACCTTGTCATCTTGTTGTAACTCTCTGAAGTTCATTGTACACAGTTGTACTCAAAACATGTGCTCAGTAGATTTTCTTGGCATGTACCTCTTCCAGGGAAATACTTGAACCCACCAGGCTCTGTTTTACTTGTTAGAATCTCCAGAGATCTGTTAATGCTACTAGGTGACTTTTAAGTTACAGCAAGCTAAACTCTCTTGATGCTGATCCTTTGGTTGAATCTTTAATCTCTCTTTATTGACTGAGGATATCTCATTTTTGTATAGATTACTTCAGGGCATCTAGGGATTTTCTGGGTAGAACATTACTTTATAGAGTTTCCTAGCATTTAGTAGATGTTGGGAGCATTCTTAGAACATTCAGATAAACGGATTTGGCCTCTGTGACATGTTCTCTGTAAATACCAAATATCTGTGTCTTCTTTGGGATGATCCATGTCGGAGGTTTTTCAGAGGCCTGGTGAAGGCAGCACTCTTATGAAAGGTTCTTTCAGTCCTATGAGTTTTTGGTTTTTACTTAGAGAATGACTTCAATTTTTATATCTCAAGGCAGGTTCTCCTTTTATCTCCATTGCTAATTCTAAGTTCTGGGAAGATTCCATTATTATTAGGTTGTTTAATGTTGAAGAAAGTTGTGAAACCAGGCCATTTATCTGTTTAACAATTTCAATTTGAAAAAAAAAAAATTTCAATTTGTACAACTCAACTAGGCCTTCTTTGCTGCCAAGTTTGTTCGCTGAATTGAATTCACGATAGTGCTTGTTCCAAACCTTTCTTGTTGTTCTTAAGCCCCCAACCCTATCACTATATCTCTTTCATTCTATGGAGATAACCTTACCTCATACCTATTCAGAAGGTTGACATCACCCAAGAGCTACCCATCATGAGCTCCCTCAGAAATTGCCATAAAAGACGCTACATGCTAAGACACTTCAGTTGTGTCTGACTCTTTGTGACCCTATGGACCATAGCCTGCCAGGCTCCTCTGTCCATGGGAATCTCCGGACAAAAGTACTGGAGTGGGTTGGAGTGCCATGCCCTCCTTCAGGGGATCTTCCCCAACCCAGGGATCGAACCTGTGTCTCTTATGTCTTCTGCATTGGCAGGCGGGCTCTTTACCTCTCGCGCCACCTGGGAAGTAAAAGGCTCTCCTGCACTTCTTTTCTCCCATCTCCTTTCTCAGGAAGTGCTCTACTTGTGCCTGCTGTTTCTTTTTTCCTTCTTCCTCTGATACCTTGCCCCATTGGTTATTTCTGTGTTGCATTTTCAGTTTTTCTTTTCTTTTGAACCCCTTTCCACAGCTTACAGATGTTCTTGGGCCTTCCTAAGCATTATAAAACCAAAAAAGTGAAAACCCTTTGATTCTTCCTTGATTGTGTTATCCTCTGAAACATTCAGTTTTTCTTTCTGACTAGACCTTTAAGTCACCTACACTTGCCTCCACTTCCTGACTACTCGTTCACTGCTTCACCCTTTTTCAGCCTGGTTGTGTCTTCTGTGTATTCCCTTGAAGAGTAAAATCCAGTTGTATTTCATTTTCATTCTTTTTGATGTAAAATCTAAAGCTCTTTGGATGAGTGTGGGATCCAGTATTTTTCTTTATCCAATTTTTATTCTTTCCCTTGCTATCACACTCCTGTTGACCACCTGTGTTTCCTTTTTGAAACTCTCATTTGACATCAATGTTTTCTTCTTTCTTCTCCTGTCTCTCTTGCTGTGCTGCACTTAGTCACTCAGTTGTGTCCGATTCTTTGTGACCCTGTGGACTGTAGCCCGCCGGGCTCCTCTGTCCATGTGGATTCTCCAGGCAAGAATACTGCAGTGGGTTGCTGTGCCCTCCTCCAGGGGATCTTCCCAACCCAGGGATCAAACCCAGGTCTCCTGCATTGCAGGCTGATCCTTTACCGTCGGAGTCACCAGGGAAGTCTGTCCCTCTTACCCCTTCTGTAACTTTTTCCTTCCCATTAAAATATGGCCGTTCCTCAAGCATCTCGTCTTGACTGCCACCTCCGTCACCTTTTTTTCTGTTCCATGTCAGCCAGTCTCACGGTTTTCTCTCCTCTCTCACGTGAGTGTGTTTCACATGTGTTCTGTCCTGCCCTCGTTTCTCTTACGTGCTTATGTCCTGCATTTTTAACTGTCTGCTCATGTGCTGACACTTAGATAATACACCATACCTCAAACTCATTGTCCTCCAAACTGAACTCATTTTTTCTTCCCCAAACTGACCTACTTTTTATGGTTCCTGTATGTTTTCATGGTTTTGATTAGACCAGTGTTCAGGATTTACATCATCCTGACTGATCACAGTTGGGCCATGTAGTATAATGACGGTTTTTTTTTCCCCTCCTTTCTCACATGATGCCTTGTTCTCTTTGGGGTTAAATGTTTTGGACAGTTAACAGTGATGTTTTGTGTTTTCATTTGCTTATTTTTTTAAATGTGCATATCACTCATCCGTCTTTAAGCCATCCCTTGTCTAAGTTGCTCTTAAATAATTCAGTTATTTGATTTGACATTTTCTTTTCTTAGACATGATTTTCTTGGAGGCTTCTGTCTTGTTCCATTGTGACTGGTGATACTATTTATCCCCAGTGTTCAGATGCCATCCTGGGATCTCCCTTTACTACCATCCTGGTATCCTCCTGCTTTTCTCTTCAGTTGAAACCTTCGTTTCCTGAATTTATTGGTTTATTCTTAGTGTGGTGGAAAATCTCCCCTAACTTTCTAAGAAAGAATCTCTGAGAGGAAATTTTTGAGACCATGTCTATCTAAAAGTGCCTTTATTCTAGCTTCATATTTAATTGATATTTTTGATTGCATATAGAAGGAAATAATTTTTTTCTTAGAATTTTGGAGACATTGCTTCCTTGTTTTTGAACTCCCGAAGTTTCTCTTGAGATGTTTGAAGCCATTCTGTTTTGTATGTGATCTATTTTCCTGGTCTTGAAACTTTTAAGATCTTTATAAAATTTCCAGCGTTTCTCTTTTTAGAACTTTCATGACAATATGCCTTGGTGTGGGTTTGTCTTTGTTTATTGTTCTTGGCACTTGGTAGCTTCTTTCAATCTGCAAATTCATGTCCATCAGTTCTGGAGATTTTTCTTTAATCATTTGATTTATTCTCATCTAGTTTCTTTTTCTAAAATGTCTGTCTGTTTGGGATGTTTTCTTATTTTTCTCCCCTCATCCATTCGTCCTGCTTCTTGGAAAATTTATTTAGCTTTATTTTCTTCTCCTCCTATTTTGTTTTAAATTTCTTCTATCATATTTTTAAGTGTAACAATTCTTTTTTTTTTAATGTTTTAAAATAATGTTTAATTTTATAAGAGAGTATTCAAAATATGCCTAGAGAGGAAAATTCTCTTTACTCCTGTTTCATGTGAGTTTTGGGAGGGTATGGAGGTGAATATATGTATTCTATCTGCAGAACCCTGTTTTGTTTCACTAACACTATTGTCTCTTTTCACCTGTGTTTGAAACATGGGAATAATCTGTCTTTTCTCTTAAAATGTATTTACTGATTATTTATTGAGTGCTTACTATGTGGCAGATTCTGTACTAGACGTTTGGTTTTTAAACACCTTTGAAAAAAAGTACATTTCCTGGCCTGAAGTTGTTCAGGGTCTAGTGAGGAGAAAACCAAGTCATAAACAAACCATGAAGCTGGTAAAAGTGTGTGTCAGGGGGCTCAGAGCAGGCAAGTTCTGTATGGGAGCATGTAGACCCTTGCTGTTGCTCCCACACTGCCCTGTTCTCCCTTTTCATTATCTCTGCTTTCCCATTTTGTACCTTCACTTATGCTGACCCCTTAGCCTGAACTCCTGGGTATCATTTTGGTATTGAAATTGTGTCCATCTTAAGTTGTTGTAAAGAGGCTGATCTTCAGGCAGGAGGGTGAGGAGGTAAAAAGTGTTTCCTTAAGCCCACTGGTTTGGTAAAGCGTTTCTACTATGTTGTGTGTTTCCCTTTCAAATGACTCATCTGACATATTTTGTGATTTTATTTTTTTAAAGGGGAGCATATTTTTTAAAAGTCTTCATTGAATTTGTTACAATATTGCTTCTTTTTATGTTTTGGTTTTTTGGCCCCAGGGCAGGTAGGTCTTAGCTCCCCAACCAGGGATTGTATCCATACCCCCGGTATTGGAAGGCGAAGTCTTAAACCTCTGGACCGCCAGGAAAGTCCCATTAGTCATTTATGTGCTTGTCTTACCTCCTTTCAGTTCAGTTCAGTCACTCAGTCGTGTCCGATTCTTTGCGACCCCATGAATCGCAGCACGCCAGGCCTCCCTGTCCATCACCAACTCCCAGAGTTTACTCAAACCCATGTCCATTGAGTCGGTGATGCCATCCAGCCATCTCATCCTCTGTCGCCCTCTTCTCCTCCTGCCCCTAATCCCTCCCAGCATCAGGGTCTTTTCCAATGAGTCAGCTCTTCACATGAGGTGGCCAAAGTACTGGAGCTTCAGCTCCTTTACTGGCCTCTAAACTCCTTGAGAGTAGTGTCTGTATCTGATTCATTTATATAATCTCCGAGTGACTTACATCATGTGAGCAAGATGATAAACCTTTACCATGTCCCTTCAGATTGAATTTAAGACTTCTCGAAACGCAAAGGAAAAACATTTTAAAAGTCCTCAGGGACAGGATTCTGCTTTCGTTGGAGAGTACCGCATGTGGTTGTGGAGTGCAGAGCCTGGGAGCAGGGCAGACCTCACTGCGCTGTGGGTGAGGACTGCCGTCGGTGGCGGCTTTCCCACAGAGCTGTTAGGCCAGGGTCGGTGGCTGTTTGCGCTGATGCAGCGACGTGCAGTGAGCAGACGTCCTGCCGAGTGATGCCGGGCAACAGCCTTTCAAGGTCAGTGTCCTGTAAAGCTTTTATTTTCCAAGACAATGGAGAACTGTAAAATTATTTCTTGCCCCAAATGGCTCTGCAATCATCTAAGTGTTTTGTAGTGTATCAGGTTGAGAAACATGTGTTTTTCAGGCCCCGATGATAAACTGTTTCAAAATGTGAGTTTTGTTTAAAAATTGCCATTTAAACCACACAAGGGCCAGAGTGCACTTGGGCCCTGGAGACAGGGCAGTGACTACTAGCTCAGAATGAGATTCAGGTGTTTATTGGTCCCTCGACATGTGGAATTCCATCCCTCCTTGGATAGGAGCTAAAGTCAGGCCCACATGCAAAAGATGTAGTGAAATTGGGTTGTGTTAGTTTTCTTTTTCTTCCTTAAATCAAGGCAGTGATTGCTTTTGTTTTTTGTGTTAAGAGGGAAACCATGTGATTTCTCATATAATCTGGCTGATGTGACTGAAGCTTCTGGCACTGGAGTTTAGATTTTCTCTCTTTAGTGTCAAGAAGGGCTAACAATACTTCAGAAGTTTCATTTGGTTCATCCAGTTTATCCGAAGTTATTGCATGGGGAAAGGTTTTGGGTTTGGCTGTATTTCTAGTGTATATAATCTTTAAACTTGAGAGATTTAAACGTGTGTGCTTAGTCACTTGGTTGTGTCTGACTCTTTGCAACCCCGTGGACTGTAGCCCACCAGGCTCCTCTGTCTATGGGATTTCCCAGGCAAGAATATTGGAGTGGGTTGCCATTTCCTTCTCCTGATCCAGGGATCAAACTTGTATCTACTCTGTCTTCTGCAGTGCAGGCAGATTCTGTACCCACTGAGGCACTGGGGAAGCTTGTGTCTGGCCAGTCAAATCTGGTTTTACTCTCGGAGCTGTGCTTTGGAAGCTGAGTTCAAGCCTGAGAAGCAGCATTTTTGTTTGTTCGTTTTGTTTTAAATCCTTGTCCTCGACCAACCCTCGGTCTGTGTGTGGAGGCCATCATCATTCTGTGAAGCCGGGACACTGCACAAGGCCAAGGGGAGTGGAGATGGATTAAAAAAACAAAGTAGTTAAAATTAATTTTTTTGGCTGCGTCAGGTCTTCGTTGCTGTACAAAGGCTTTCTCTAGTTGCGGGGAGTGGGGGCTGCTCTTTGTTGTGGTGTGTGGGCTTCTCACTGAAGTGGCTGCTGTTGTTGCTGGAGGCTCTAGGGCACTTGGGCTTCAGTGGTTGTGACTCGTGGGCTCCAGAGCACAGGCTCAATATTTGTGCACAGGCCTAGTTGCTCCACAGCATGTGGAACTCCCCAGACCAGGGATTGAACTCATGTCCCCTGCATTGGAAGATGGATTGTTAACCACTCGACCACCAGGAAAGTCCAAGATAGATCTTTTTTGTTTGTTTTATTTTTATTTTATTTATTTTTTTCCAAGCTAGATCTTTTTTGAAGGCCTTTGTCTTTGGGGCTGCCCGGGTGGCTTTGCTAGTAAGTGAGGTTTGTCTCCCACTCCTCAGGATCCAGTTGTTTTAGACACCCCTTTAGCCCTGCCAAGTGCACAGGGTGTCTTGCTTCCTTTCGGCATAGCTTTGTTTTGTTGTCAGGGACTTTCTTATATCTCTGGATGCTCTGCTAGGTTGTGGCTCAGCTTGGCCCGGGGCCTGGGTGTAGCGTCCATGCTGTGCGTACAGTAGACTGCGAGGCACAGCGCATGCCCAGCACAGCAGAGGGCAGCAGGGGCAAGTCGTGAGTCACACCTCCCTTCCTTCTTCAGCACTCATCCTCGCTGTCGACGCCTAATCTTTAGCCTCCTCCACACCATGCAAGGCTCTTTAACATTTTATATAGTTTTACATTCTTTTTGGGCAGCATTTTTTTTTTTCTTTTTAGGAAGGTGCTGAATGAAACTGGAATACTTAATTTAAAAGCCTTATAAAAAGTTATGCATAATGAAAAATAATTCATTAAGTGAACTTGAATAATTTGTGTGACATTTAATCCAGGTGGAATTCTAGAGGTGTGACTTGAGATCAAAACAAACTTAAAACATTTTTTTATTTTTGAAATTTGAAGCTTTGGGATGTGAAATCTGCAAACGAGAGGAAAAGCATTAATGTGAAGCAGTTCTTCCTGAACTCAGAGGAGCCTCAGGAGGATCTGGAAGTGATAGTGAAATGCTGCTCGTGGTCTGCTGATGGTGCTAGGATAATGGTGGCCGCGAAAAATAAAGTCTTTGTAAGTACTGGTATTTTAAAAAGCCAAATTTAGTCTAATTTAAAGAAACTTCAAACACTTATTGATTGTTGCATTTTACACTATTTATTGACATAAAGTATAGCTGAATCTTTTTGGGGCAGATGCCCTAACCACCTGTAGTTCTTAGAACTATGCTTCAGGGAGTGTCCATAGGCCTTGTGAGAAAAGGTCTCCATGGTCAAACAGGTTTAGGTTTGGAAATGTTATGTATTACTTTCCCCTATTAGAAGTACTTTTCCCCCTTTAGTGTATACTAACATATAATATTTATGGCCCCTAGAAGTCCTACAATAAAGAAACAATTTATGTTGTTTACAACCAGTGTATCTCAAATTGATCTAAAACATAGATGGAATGCTGGCTGCATCACTCACCCTCCTTCCCCCTGCAATTTGAAATACATTGGTTTAGGTGACTTTCAGAGTACTTTCTTACCCTTAAAATTTTATGATTTGGTATGATTTGGTGACTGATAGAAATACTTATCTGGAGAAGGCAATGGCACCCCACTCCAGTACTCTTGCCTGGAAAATCCCATGGACGGAGGAGCCTGGTAGGCTGCAGTCCATGGGTTCTCAAAGAGTCAGACTGACTGAGCGACTTCACTTTCACTTTTCACTTTTATGCATGGGAGAAGGAAATGGCAACCCACTCCAGTGTTCTTGCCTGGAGAATCCCAGGGATGGGGTTGCACAGAGTTGGACACGACTGAAGTGACTTAGCAGTAGCAGAAATACTTATCAACAGCTGAAGTTTGTGAAATTTCTGTGAAGTAAATGAGGAAGATATGCAAAAAATGCCTAGGAAATGCCTTCTTTTTTTCAGTTCTTGTAACAGTTTACATTTGTAGTATTCAGAGTGCTCTCATATAGAATTTCTTTTGATGTAACTACGCAAAGGACACAGCACATTGCAGTAGCCCTATGGTAGTAATGTGTACAAAGTTACACTGTGATTTGGAGAGCCAGGTCTTCTGGCTCAATTTAGGGTCCAATGCCATTACATTCTAATGGTAATTTTAAAAACTTAATGAGCGATATTCGATTACAGTTTTATTTTCAGCTTTATTGAGGTATGACTGACAAAATTGTAAAATATTTAAAGTGTATATAACATGATAATTTGATGTATATATACATTGTGAGGGCTTCCCTGGTGGCTCAGTGGTAAAGAATCTGCCTGCCAGTGCAGTAGACGCAGGAGACCCGGGTTCAGTCCCTGGGTTGGAAGGATCCCCTGGAGAAAGAGATGGCAACCTGCTCTAGTATTCTTGCTGGAAAATCCCATAGATAGAGGAGCCTGGTGGGCTACAGTCCTTGGGGTGGAAAAAGAGTTGGGTGTTACTTAGTAACTAAACAACAGCAATGTATATTGTGAAGGGATTACTCTCATTCAGCTAATTAACATATTGTCACCTTACATATTTGTCTGCTTTTCTTCTTCCCTCCCTTCCTTTAAGATGTTTACATTTTACTCTCTTTTACAGGGCAATATCACCTATAGTCACCGTGTTATATGTTAGATCCACAAGCCTTATTTATCTTGTAACTAAAAGTTTGTATCCTTTTGTCAACCTTTCCCTATTTCTGCCACCCAAGAGATTCCAGTTTTAATGAACACAATTGAAGCATACATATAGTTGTATAAAAACTAACGGGAGGGACCTTTTATATTATTATTATTGATCTAGTAGTTATGACCCTTGGATCTTGGTTGCTTTTAGGTTTTTACCCCTTTAGCAGGAAACCAAAGAGAAATATATCCTTTTTTATTAAGTTTGTTAAAGTCTATAAACACAGAAAGGAACCCCGCATTTACAAAATGTGAAGATTTGTAAAATTTGCCATTTTAGCTATTTTAAAATACACAATTCAGTGGCATTCATTATATTCACAATGTTGTATGTGCATCTATCACCATTTTTCCAAAACTTTTTCATCAAACAGAAATACTGTAACCAGTAAGTAGTAACTCCCTCTTCCACCCCTGGTAACCTCTAAACTATAAATTTACCTTCTCTAGATATTTCATATAAGTGGAGTCATACTATATCGGTCTTTTTGTGTCTGGCTCATTTCATTTAGCATAACATTTTCAGGGTTCATTCATGTTGTAGCATGTGTTAGAACTTCATTTCTTTTTATGACTGAATAATAATCTTATATGGATATGCCATATTTTGTTTATCCATTTATTTATTGTTGGGTTGTTTTCACCTTTTGGTTATTGTGAATATTGCCACAAGAACACTGGTGTACAATAACTGTCATTAGGTGTGAAGTGGCACCACATTATAGTTTGGTTTGCATTCTCCTAATGACTGATGGTGTTGAGTAAAATTCGAACATTTAAAAATATCTGTTCTAGTGAAAGAGGAGAATAATTTTATATTGAGTGAAATGCTTTCCTGTTTTAAAAATCTGAAGGCCAGCTCTGTATTTTACTGTGGTAAAACAAAGTTACCCTAAGATCACCCTTAACCACACAGAGATTCCAGTTTCTTACTCTTGGTCTCTCTATTCTTTTCCTGTCTTTCTTTTCAACTCTTTTGTGTTATTAACCCACTCCTGTTATTACGTCTTTTCTTTTTGTTACCCAGTAATTGGGACAACTGCCTATTCCGTACTTGAAAAGTTTCCTTTATCACTCTCAGCCACTAATTCTTTTTTTAAAATTTATTTATTTTTTAACTGAAGGATAATTGCTTTACAGAATTTTGTTTTTTTCTGTCGAACCTCAACATGAATCAGCCATAGGGTATAATATATCCCCTCCCTGTTGAACCTCCCTCCCATCTCCCTCCCCGTCCCACACCTCTCAGTTCAGTTCGGTTCACGTGCTCAGTTGTGTCCGACTCTGCGACCCCATGAGTCGCAGCACGCCAGGCCTCCCTGTCCATCACCAACTCCCGGAGTTCACTCAAACTCATGTCCATCGAGTTGGTGATGCCATCCAGCCATCTCATCCTCTGCATCCCCTTCTCCTCCTGCCCTCAGTCCCTCCCACCATAAGGGTCTTTTCAAATGAGTCAACTCTTCACATGAGGTGGCCAAAGTATTGGAGTTTCAGCTTCAGCATCAGTCCTTCCAGTGACCACGCAGGACTGATCTCCTCTAGGATGGACTGGTTGGATCTCCTTGCAGTCCAAGGGACTCTCAAGAGTCTTCTCCAACACCACAGTTAAAAGCAAAAGCATCAATTTTTCAGCGTTCAGCTTTCTTCACAGTCCAGCTCTCACATCCATACATGACCACTGGAAAAACCATAGCCTTGACCAGACGGACCTTTGTTGGCAAAGTAATGTCTCTGCTTTTTAATATGCTGTCTAGGTTGGTCATAACTTTCCTTCCAAGGAGTAAGCATCTTTTAATTTCATGGTTGCAGTCACCATCTGCAGTGATTTTGGAGCCCAAAAAAATAAAGTCTGACACTGTTTCTACTGTCTCCCCATCTATTTCCCAGGAGGTGATGGGACCAGATGCCATGATCTTAGTTTTCTGAATGTTGAGCTTTAAGCCAACTTTTTCACTCTCCTTGTTCACTTTCATCAGAGGCTTTTTAGTTCCTCTTTCACTCTCTGCCATAAGGGTGGTGTCATCTGCATATCTGAGGTTATTGATATTTCTCCCAGCAATCTTGATTCCAGCTTGTGCTTCTTCCAGCCCAGCATTTCTCATGATGTACTCTGCATAGAAGTTAAATAAGCAGGGTGACAATATACAGCCTTGATGTACTCCTTTTCCTATTTGAAACCAGTCTGTTGTTCCATGTCCAGCTGCTTCCTGACCTGCATACAGGTTTCTCAAGAGGCAGGTCAGGTGGTCTGGTATTCCCATCTCTTTCAGAATTTTCCACAGTTTATTGTGATCCACACAGTCAAAGGCTTTGGCATAGTCAATAAAGCAGAAATAGATGTTTTTCTGGAACTCTCTTGCTTTTTCGATGATCCAGCAGATATTGGCATTTTGATCTCTGGTTCCTCTGCCTTTTCTAAAACCAGCTTGAACATCTGGAAGTTCATGGTTCACATATTGCTGAAGCCTGGCTTGGAGAATTTTGAGCATTACTTTACTAGCGTGTGAGATGAGTATAATTGTGTGGTAGTTTGAGCATTCTTTGGGATTGCCTTTCTTAGGGATTGGAATGAAAACTGACCTTTTCCAGTCCTGTGGCCACTGCTGAGTTTTCCAAATTTTCTGGCATATTGAGTGCAGCACTTTCACAGCATCATCTTTCAGGATTTGAAATAGCTCAACTGGAATTCCATCACCTCCACTAGCTTTGTTCTTAGTGATGCTTTCTAAGGCCCACTTGACTTCACATTCCAGGATGTCTGGCTCTAGGTGAGTGATCACACCATTGTGATTATCTGGCTTGTGAAGATTTTTTTTGCACAGTTCTGTGTATTCTTGCCACCTCTTCTTAATCTCTTCTGCTTCTGTTAGGTCCATACCATTTCTGTCCTTTATCGAAGTCATCTTTGCCTGAAATGTTCCCTTGATATCTCTAATTTTCTTGAAGAGATCTCTAGTCTTTCCCATTCTGTTGTTTTCCTCTATTTCTTTGCATTGATCGCTGAGGAAGGCTTTCTTATCTCTCCTGGCTATTCCTTGGAACTCTGCATTCAAATGGGAATATCTTTCCTTTTCTCCTTTGCTTTTCGCTTCTCTTCTTTTCACAGCTATTTTGCCTTTTTCCATTTCCCACACCTCTATCAAGCACTAATTCTTAAGAACAGCTTGTCCTGGGAAGCATTTTAAGTATGAGTTCCTGTCTATTATTGTTGGCCCCTGATGCTGTGCTGCTTACCACCTTTGTATGTTCCCAGGGCTGTGCATTCAGAAAACATTTCCATGGCTCCCACTGGAAATTCTTTTTTTCCTTCCTGAAGACTGCCTTGGTCTTAAATCATTATACGGTATATTGGTATAAACATTTTTATCATTTGGCAAAAACTTTGGAAGAGTATGTATGCATGTGTGCTCAGTCACTTCAGTTGTGTCCAACTCTTTGCGACCCTAAGGACCCACCAGGTTCCTCTGTCCATGGGATTCTTCAGGCAAGAATACTGGAATGGGCAGCCATGCCCTCCTTGGGGGGACTTTCCCGACCCAAGGATCGAACCATGTTTCTCCTGCATTGGCAGAGGGGTTCCTTACCCACTAGCGCCACATTCAGCATTTAAAAATCTTTCAGAAATTGAAATGAAGTTTAAATGACTCAAATTTAAACAGCTTTTTTTTGGTTCAAAAATGGGAAATGACTGATGATGGAGTAGTTTGGGCTCTGAAAAGAAGTAGAGACGATGGAACCATTTCATCTTAGCATGCCTCTGCTCTGTAGTGTTTTGATCATCTTCATTTATGAGCATGCATTTTCCCCTTTGAATAGACAAGCATTAAGAAGAACTGTTCAGTATATTAATTTGGCTAGTACATTTGTGTATTCACAAAGGTTTTATTTCTCCCTAAGCTTGCTTGAGAGAGCATCTATGATAAGTTTTCTTTATAGGAAACAGATTTCAAGATGAGCAGTATTTAAAAACTATATATATATTAATTTATATGTTTTTTATGACTTTAATTATGCCAATTATCAGTAGTTTCTTCTTTAGGACTTGTACTCTATGTTTGAAACGGGAGGGTATTCTTTTGGAAATAAATTTAGTTTCACTTTGGGTATAGCAGATGTTTTAAAATACCTTAACTTTTATAGACATCTCTCTGTTTTATGTTGACAGCTCTTTGACATTCACACCAGTGGCCTGTTGGCAGAAATCCACACGGGTCATCATAGCACTGTCCAGTACTGTGACTTCTCCCCCTACAACCACTTGGCAGTGGTGGCTTTGTCCCAGTACTGTGTGGAGGTGAGAAGTTGAATTTACGCTGTGAAGTCTGGGTCTCCAGAGGTACAAGAGTGACAAAGAATGAGTTGCTTAAACCATTGACTTCTGAGAATGTTTGCTTGAGAAATCATAAGAGTGTTTTCTTCATAGCATAATGCCTTAAAAGCTATCCAAATAGCTTTAGGATATTAAGCCACATTGACAGCTTCAGTACTTTAGCAGTGATTGAAGACTTGGCTTGACAGTATGACAGAGAATGACAGGCAGTATCATTCACTAAGCATTTACTGAATGGTCAGTATGTGCCAAGGTCTGGGGATAACAATGGAATGACCACTGGCTTCCTTAGCAGGAACATGGCATCTCTTAAATGTGGGCATAGACTCTTCTGTAAAAGAGATGATGAGAAGTGAGTCCAGTTCAGATTTCTTAGATCACTGAGAAAGGTAAGATGGAAGTTAAATTTAAAATTGGTTAATCTAGGATTTTCATTGCTAAGTACTAATGAATAAAATGATTTTTCATTTGTAATTTTTCCCTTAACCTGGTAGATTTTATTGTACCCAGTGTCTGTATCTAGAAGAATTCTACTCAGATGAGCTGCTAATGTTAATTTTTTCAAAAGCAGTGAGTTTCCTGATTTTTTTTTCCTCCAAAGATAGATTAGTTTTTCCAAGCTTTGTTACTGCTCATTGCTTAAGTGATTCTTACCACCAAGTAATGGAAGCCCTTGTGCTTGCAGCCCAAGAAGATAGGTATGGGCCTTTATTTGGAAAACAGGGAAGTTCATTTGGTTCACAGGCTCCCTTTGAAGGAAACTTGATTACAGCAAGCATTTCTTTAGTGTTCTGTGCCTGTTCCAGCGGTTTTTAGTGGGTTTTCCAACCTTGCCCTATTATATGAAGGTGTGGCTGGAGAGTGGCTGAGCTGTAGTCCTTCAGCATGCAGATACAGATTAAGATGGGAGTGAGGGGATGAGCTCTGTAAGTTCCTCCTAATTCTGAGTACAGCAGTGCAGCTAACACTGAAGACCTTCCCAGTGAGAATCTTCCCCTTGAGTGTGAATGGGCTCCAATCCTCTTTGCAGCAGTGGTTAGGAGTATGTGCTGTGGGCTCTGTTCTCTTCAGCAGAGACCTTGAATTGAAAGATTCAGAGCTTCTAGGAGCTCTTGCACCTTACCTGTAGATCCTCAAGGTAGGTGTGATTAGAAGTTTCCTCTTCCTGGATATTAGGAGTTAAGGAGCAACTCTTCTTTTGCCCTTCCCATCACTTCTAAAATCCTTACCCTCTGTTATTCTTAAAAAATCTCCAAGGAGCATTGTCTGTCTTTTTTGAAATGTAGGCACTTACTTGGTTTTGGAGACTGTGAATGACAGAAATGATGAGAGAGAGCAAGGGAAGAGAGGAAGGATTTTCAAGTGAGATATTTCAGTTGTGGAACCCTTTTCATTTCTGGCCTTTAGCTCTGTATGTCTCAGCTTGCACTCTCGAGATAAGGCAGAGAAAATTTCCTGTAACTAATTTGTAATTATAGAACTCACTGATTGAAAACCACTGGGCATGTGATGAAGTACTTGTTCTGTCCATGCTAGTTCTAAAATCATAAACTAGGGTCTGTAATTCAGAGTGTAATGAGAGGAATTCAGGCACATATGGTACTTCATTAGACTGGAATATATTTGAGTAATTTGCAGCAGAACTCAGGACAAAAAGCAGCCAGGCTGGAGACAGACATTGACAATTTGTAACAAGCATGAATAACAGGAGACAAGTATACATGTGCAATAGTACATTCATTTGTTGTAGGGTTTTGCAGTCATTTGAAATGAAGATTAGATGACAGTGGAGAATAGTCAGAGTATGAAAGCCACTTAATGCTCATCCTGTTACTTTTTAGATTGATTTTTAAAAATAGGTAAAATGTTTATATGATTCCAAATCACAGCTTTACAATAAGTTTTATTCAGGGAAGTCTGACTCTCATCCCTATTCCTTCCACTCTGGTCCCACCTTCTGAAGGTAATCATTTTTGTCTTAGCGTCCTTTTTGCATGTATAAGCAGATATCTATATGTATATTATAGTCATATATATGCATCTATTATGTATATCACACTGTATCTAATACTATACTCACATGTTTATTTTTCATCTCATTTAGTATAGTTTTTATATATATAGTATTTATAAATATATATATACACACACACTTCTGCAAAAACGTATATACTATTCTTTGCAGCATATGCCATAGACTAGTCATTGTCAGAGTGTTTTTCTCATTACTTTTTTTAACGGTTGCATATTATCCCATTTTGTGATTAATGAGGTTTATTTAGTCAGTTCCCTACTGATGGTCATTTGGGATTTTGCTGTTAAAAACAATTGATGCAGTGAATAATCCTCACAAGTTATTTTGTAATTTTTGCTAATGTATTTTTTGGCTATATTCATAGAGGTGGAATTGCTGGATCATTCTTGCTGTTTTTAATATTCTTGATATATTCAAAATGCTTATGAATGTGATTTCCTACATGTTGTGTTTATTCTGTAGTTGTGGAGTATGGACTCACGCCTAAAAGTAGCTGATTGCAGAGGACATTTAAGTTGGGTCCATTGTGTGATGTTTTCTACTGATGGATCATCATTTTTGACATCTTCTGATGACCAGACAATCAGGGTGAGAAATACTGAGATTTTCATTTTAAACATTTAATGATGGTAAGCTTAATTTCCTACCAATTAAGAAATTGATGGGCACTATTGGGGGGAAGTAAAACAGAAACTGCTGGATTCACATTTATCCTTGAAAAGTGCTGGTATATGGACTATAGCAGTCACATTCATTCAGTACATGTACGTTGAGTGTTACCATGGCCCAGGTGCTGGAAAAATCCAGTGATAAAACTATACTTTGGTTAATTTAAATATGTTTCATCAGAGTAACTTTTGACTCCCTACCTTAAATTCCCACATCCGATTACTGGCCGATACTATTAGATTCTTTCACTGCTCCTTTCCCTGGGTCCTGGTGTGCACAAGGTTTTGTTTGTACCCTCCAAGCATCTCTGGCAGGTATGAGGTTTGAATGGATTCTACCTTTCCATATTCTGTCATTTATTTCTACTTTTCCATTTCAAGTTTAGGTGCTCATTACTTGTTGTCTTTCTTATATTAATCTCTTTGCAAGTCTTTTCTTTCTTGGTTTTGTGCATATTGCTTGTGAGACATTTTCCTCATGTAAAATGCAGACGTGTCATTTTTGCTCAAAAAGATAGTGACTGCCTTGCCTACCATTTGGAGTAAATAAATTGCTGTTGAAATTCTCTGTGGTTAAGGCTATTCTGTACCAGTCTGCCTTCTGATTTATTCCTTCAAGTAACCTACACTGGACTACTCACATGTCCCCAGACACCCGGTACTTCCCTGCTGATGTAATTTTGCTTCTGTGTTTCTTACATTTGGAATACCCTGCTTCTCTGTATCTCTCCTTGTTGAAATCCTAAGAATCCTACGAGTCCCCTCAAGCTTTTGGTAAAGCCTTTCCTAGTGTTCTGTTCAGAGGAATGTCTTTTCTCCTTCAGTGCCATGTAACTCTGTGTCATTTTCTTAATGGTACTTGCCAAAGTCTGCCTTGGTAAGAATTTCACCTCCTCACATCTTGTGTGTCACTACCCCTCCAACTTGTTCACACATCTTAAATTAAGCTCTTTGAGCCTGGAGACCCTGGTCTGTCCAAGTAGCATCTAATGCAGTCTCTTATACAAATGTAGTTAAAATTCATTTAGTATTTACTGTATGCCAGACATTGGGCAAAGTACTGTGAATGTGTTAATTTGCTGATTCTCACAACAGCCCTTTTTGCAGCTGAGGAAGCAGTCACAGAAAGGTTAAATCAGTGCTATTTACAGGGTAATAAGTCTCAATAAGCTTGAGCCAGAATGTAAATCAGCACTGCTTCCTTCATTGAGAAAGTCTTATTTAAAAAAATCAGCTGTATCTTAAGCATACTGTTAACAGTGTGTTTAGTGATAGAGTTGATTTACTTTCTGGTTCAGGCTCCTTATCTTGCTATCAGACAATTTGAGAAACAGCAGATTCTTATCTTTGAGTAGCACAGGGTTAAGTAATAATGCCCAAAGTCACAACTTTGAGTAGAACTAGAATTCACACCAAGGCATTTTGATTCTAGCACCCATTGCTCTTAATAATAACTGCTTCTTACTATTCTTGTTAATAAGGTGACGCTAGTGGTAAAGAACCTGCCTGGCAGTGCAGGAGACATAAGAGACGTGGGCTCGATCTCTGGGTCAGGAAGATCCCTTGGAGGGGGAAATGGCAGTCCGCTCCAGTGTTATTGCCTGGAGGATCTCATTGACAGAGGAGCCTGGCGGGCTGTAGTCCACAGGGTCACAAAGAGTTTGACGTGACTGAGGCATCTCAGCATGCACTATTCTTTAGTCACTCATTCGTGTCTGCCTCTTTGTGATCCCAGGGCCATAGCCCAGCCAGGCTTCTCTGTCCATGGGATTCTCCAGGCAAGAATACTGGAGTAGGTTGCCATTTCCTCCTCCAGGGGATCTTCCCAACCCAGGGATTGAACCCGTTTCTTCTGCATTGGCAGGTGGATTCTTTACCTACTAACTGTTGAATGCAGGGAAGCCCTGCTTCTTACCAGGGAAGAGCCACCAGGAAAGTGCTACTTCTTACTATAGAATGCAATTAATAAATATTTATTGTTGAATTATAATCTAATTGAAAATTTTCTAGCATAGGCATTTGGAGTGTGAAGTATGGTTGTATACTGTTTTAAGACTAAGATTGTCTTTACCTTATTTCAGAGAATGCCGTGATCCTACTGTATTTTTTTTTTTAATCTCTTAATCAGCTCTGGGAGACAAAGAAAGTATGTAAGAACTCTGCTACAGTGTTAAAGCAAGAAATGGATGTTGTGTTTCAAGAAAATGAAGTGACGGTTCTTGCAGTTGACAATATAAGGCGTCTGCAAGTGAGTATTTTCCGGAAAACAGTTGGAAAAATTGTTTTGATCAAACTCTAAATTCAAAATGGACTTGATCAGGCATAATTGTCTAATATCTTAAGAAATGCTCAGTAGATGTCAGTTGAATAAATACATGGGTTTTGAGCTGAGGCTCAGATATGCTAGTACTTAGAACCAAACCTTGCTTTACCGCACTCCTCTCCTCTTGTTAACTGGAAGGCAGGGAGCAGGAACGTGAGAGAACAGGAGACGAGATATTGGAGGGGAACTGGAGTGGAGAGAGAGACGGGAGAGGAGAGGAGAGGGTGGTAGAGGGAGCAGGCGCATGGAAGGTGTGAGAGCTGGCAAGCTTGAGACGGGCTGGCAGGGGGACAGAGCTGAAGTTCTGGAGCTCCAGAGCTCAGCTGGAAGTAGTAGAGGGAACAGTGACTTCGCTCAGGAGACCCAGGTTCAAGTTCAAGCTTTATCGTCAGCTAGTTCTGTGATGTTGAGTGAATTGCATCACTTCTCAGAACCTCACTCTCTTCACCTAGAAGGTCCTTTTCATTTTAAAAAATCTGTAAGCTAGTTTATAAGGGTCACGATTTTAAAAAATCTGTAAGCTAGTTTATAAGGGTCACGGTGGAGTCCAAATACAGGAAGCAGAGATCTGGGAATACATTGTCTATGGCATGTGGTAATTTCTCTTTGTCTGCTGTGAGGGTCAGAGTCGAGCTGTGAGACACCTCTTAAATTCAGCTTGTTCTGTATTTTACAAGTTTAACTGTTGTCTTTAATGTGTTTATGAGGAACTCCTCATGTCCTGTATTTCTGGTATGAATTGGAATGTGGAATTAAACGTGGTTTCCTCATTACTGATTTTTAGCCGGCTGATTGTTGCGGTTTTTTCCCACTACAGTTTTCCTGTTAAGTTCAGTACTTGTATTACCTTTATTAAATTTGTATAACCTTTCTTTAGCAGTAGTCATAATTATAAGACTTAAAGAAGTCATCGGACTATTAAAAATATCATTTTATTATGTCATTGGTTGTGGAAAGTTTAGAGGATAAATTGACCAGTAATCATTCCATTTAAGTGAACATACCTTTTTTTAGTCACTACTTAAAAGAATATGAAAATTGACTTTTGAGGGAGAGAAGATATTCACCTTTTAATAGTTCAGTCTTCATTTTGAATGCCTAATAGAACATGTTGGGTAAAATAATTGTAAAGAAAAAGCTACTTTGATTGATTGATCCTATAATCTTTGTCCTTCTAACAAAGGTGATTGCTTATTTCACATTGAAAAATAATTCAGGACTTTTAGGTTGTAATGCTTAGTTAGAGAGATTTATCTGACAATTGATTTAAGCTTGAGAAATATTTTCCCAGGCCACATGTTTTAGTTGAATGATAGGCATTTTTATTAGTTTGATTTTAAAAAGTAATCTTTAGTTTTGGTATAGGTTATGAAATGTGATGCTCTTAGTTTGTACTTTACAAGTCCAGCCACCCAAATTGTGCTAATGGGTTCTTCTCCAATGCCTCCTCCTCCCAAAAGAGGAGAAAAAAAAATCTTACTATGCTCTGTCTGGTGAGTAATTTGGAGGATGTAAAACCCAATTTAATTTTAATTTGTCTTTTTATGTAATGTCTGTCTCAGTCCTGTTTCACCAAACTTCTTGAAAAATGAGAAGTGTATTTTAACAAACGATAGCACTATTAAAATTGGCTCTGTGAAGAAACAGGAAAGAGTGTGTGGAGCTAGCTGTGGGCTTACAAATCGGGCAGATGCGTCTCAGGAGGCCGGCACAGCAGCTGCTTTTTAAACCTTTTAAAGCTCGTCTTATTTTATGAAAATGTATATGAACCACAAAAGTAAAATGAAATGAAAGTGTGAAGTGCTAAATGCAGCTGCTGAGAATAGAATAAGGCTTTGTTTTTCCCCTGGGAGCTCTTGTTGGTTATTTTCTGTTTTATTTTTCCAGTTTATTTTCTGTTTTATTTTCTAGTCTCTGTTCTAAAGAACAAAAATGGCTCTTACAGTCTAATACCTGATTGTGCCTTATTTTTCATTAGCTCATTAATGGAAACACAGGTCAGATTGATTACCTGACTGAAGCTCAAGTGAGTTGCTGTTGTTTAAGTCCAAATCTTCAGTACCTTGCATTCGGAGGTGAAGATGGAGCCATTCAGGTATTCAGTTCTCGTCTGCGGAAGCATTCTGAGCAGTATAGTTTTTATCTAAAATTAAGTAGACACCTGGCTTTGTAGACTTACATAGTAAATAAATCTTTCTGTGGTGTATTAGTCATTCCTCTGTTAGATTGAACATAATCTTAGAATCCCGTGGTTGCATATTTTTCATATTGCTTTTGCTGCTCTGTCTCACACTTTTTGTCTTTTTGTGTTCCTTATTCACTGCCCAGTTGTCTTGCTCTTCCTGAATTATATTAAGCACTCTCAGAGATTTAGTTAGGCAAAGAGCATTTTCTTCTCTTCTTAGAAGCTCGGCCATATAGGGGTGTAAGTTGTTTCCATGTTGGTTCTGATCAGGTTCGTCGAGAATTTCCGCGTTGGTACCTTATATTTACTTACCTCACCAATCCTTGCTGTCCTACTTTTGGTATTAGAAGTACACCTGTTTACCACTTGAAATCCTTAATTTATCAAATAAGATTAAATAAAAATCAGGTTGAAGGAAAAAGGATAGTATAATGAAAATCATTTTGGGGAAAAAGTGATTTCATCTTGAGTGAAATTCATCACAGAAGCATATTTTCTCTAGCTACATAATAGTTCAGAAAACATGGTGGTTTTTCTCACTTTTTCTCACCTAGCTTTTTGGAATTATTTCTTAATTTGTTCATTATAGCACTAGCCACATTTATTTTACATTGGCTTCATTATGATAAGGAATTACACAAATACTCTCCAGTTGCACTTGCCCCACAAAGAGGAGACTATATATATATATTTATATTTTTTGAGTTTTTTTCCTCTTCCAGCTTTACTGAGATACAATTGACATACAGCATTCTGGTGGCTCAGTGGTAAAGAGTCTGCCTGCCAATGTAGAAGACATGGGTTCCATCTCTGGGTTGGGAAAATCCCCTGGAGAAGGAAATAGTAACCCATTCCAGTATTCTTGCCTGGGAAATCCCATGGACAGAGGAGCTTGGCGAGTTACAGTCCATGGGATCGAACAAGAGTCAGACACGACCTAGCGACTAAACAGCAATACTGTGTATGTTATCGTAAGCCGTACAGCATAATTATTTGACTTACATTGTGAAATGGTTATCACAGTAAGTTTAGTGAACATCTGCCATCTCGTGTAGTTACAGAATTAAAGAAATAGAAAATTATTTTTCCTTTTTGATGAGAACTCTTAGGATTTACTCTCAGTAACTTTCAGTTATAATATACAGCATTGTTAATCTTATTTATTATGTTGTACATTATATCCCTTGTACTTATTTAATGCTTATCTACTTTTTTGATGTGAATTTATTTGACAGCCTTTTTGACATAGTCGTTATGTTTTGAGTTATGTTCTACTTTTCTTAATCTCTGCATTTGTCATATTAATCTTTAGCCTTTTTTTTTCATTTATTTTTATTAGTTGGAGGCTAATTACTTTACAATATTGTAGTGGTTTTTGCCATACATTGACATGAATCAGCCATGGATTTACATGTGTTCCCCATCCTGATCCTCCCTCCCGCCTCCCTCCCCATCCCATCCCTCTGGGTCTTCCCAGCGCACCAGCCCTGAGCACTTGTCTCATGCATCCTTTAGCCTTTTTAAGTCTCCTTAGTGCACTGCCTTCCAGCCCATTCATACCCTCTTCTCCTTTACCTGTCTCTCTCACCATCCTTTTTCTTTCCTTGTCTGTGTTATTTTGTAAAGAGATTGCCTTGTCTCTCATCGCGTATGTTTTTCTTTCTTCCTTCTCATCCATCTTAAATGTCATTTACTTTTTGGTGGCTGAGCTTAGACTGCCATTGTTTGATGAATTGGGTAGCTGAGTACTCAGAAGGACCACTGGTTCCCACTGCTATCTGGTTATTCCAGTGAGTGTTTTTTATTTTATTTGTGTGTGTGCATGCACAGATGTGTTTGTCTGTATTTGTGCTATTCATTTGTGTGTCTTTAGTTAAACTGAAAGCACTATGAGATGGAAATTCTGTGCCCTTCTGTAGTTTTGATTTAATATTTTCAGAGTGTGATTCAGGTGTTGCTGAATATCCTTGTATTGATTTTCTGTGGTTTTCTGCTTTGTAGATTTTAGAACTCCTGAACAACAGAATCTTCCAATCCAGGAATGGGCACAAGAGCACTGTTCGACACATCCAGTTCACAGCTGATGGAAAGACTCTTATCTCAAGCTCTGATGATTCTGCAGTTCAGGTGAGAAGGACATTGCCCTCCTAATGTGTGTAACGCTGACTTCAACAAGGGAACACTTTGGTTGTGACTCAAATCCAGCACATGTTTTAAACTTTCAGTTGACTTTGGGCTTCCTTTTAGATTATGCACGTGGGCATAGTGAAACCCATTTCTGTTTTGTATTTTTCTGTGCATGAGGCAGGCAGTTTGACTTAGAGCCCTCTACTGGGAGATTGTTTACTTTGAAAATCAAGCATTCATTTGAATTCTCCCACCTGTATTGGTGTTTGTATTTGTGTCAATATACTTTGTGCCACATTTATGTAATTTCTGTTTATTTTTCTTTACAGTAGTAAAATAGAAAGTATTTTATTTTATTTATTTATTTATTTATTTTTATTAGTTGGAGGCTAATCACTTCACAACATTTCAGTGGGTTTTGTCATACATTGATATGAATCAGCCATAGAGTTACACGTATTCCCCATCCCGATCCCCCCTCCCACCTCCCTCTCCACCCGATTCCTTTGGGTCTTCCCAGTGCACCAGGCCCGAGCACTTGTCTCATGCATCCCACCTGGGCTGGTGATCTGTTTCACCATAGATAATATACATGCTGTTCTTTCAAAACATCCCACCCTCACCTTCTCCCACAGAGTCCAAAAGTCTGTTCTGTACATCTGTGTCTCTTTTTCTGTTTTGCATATAGGGTTATCGTTACCATCTTTCTAAATTCCATATATATGTGTTAGTATGCTGTAATGTTCTTTATCTTTCTGGCTTACTTCACTCATTGTTTCCTTTAAGAGTAAGATATTTATTATAGGGCTAAAATCCTGTGAGAAAAGAATTGTTTACCATAACTAAGGATTGTGGGTATAGAGGCCTTAAGCCTACTGTATGTTCTTTTAAAATTTATTTTTAATCAAAGTTCTAGTACATATACTTTTAAAACTCGAATAGTACTACAAGGCTCTTTAATAATAGCACACTCCCCCATTTCTCTTTCTCTTAAAGCACTGCTTTTAGCTTTTAGATTTTTTTTTGTATTTATCTTCATGCCCCCACAGCACATGCTTATAGTGTTGCTTGTTGATTTTTAGCTTTGACAATTTATCTATTGAATTTTTCATACTGAGATGAAGATTTAGCTTTTTTCTCCTCCTGCTTATTTCCAGCGTGTGCACCCACCCTATTGTCAGTCCCCCTCACCGCAACACAGTCACAAAAACATTTTGTGTAGGTCATTGGTGTCACTGTTGAGACTAGAACAAGTGTACTGTGGGTGCCTTTTCTGCCTTAGTGCGGTTCAGGAAACACTTGCCTGGTAGTGGGAAATTATTTTACCCTAAAACCTTGAAGACAATGTTCTGTTTTTTTCCAGGTTTCAGAGCTCATGTTGAGAAGTCTGAAGCCATTCTGATTCCTAATCTTTCTCTTCGGAAGGTTTTAGGATCTTCCGTTTGTCCTTAGAATTGTGAAATTTCATGATGGTATCTCTTAGTATGTTTATTTCGTCCATTGTTTTGGACTTTTGCTACCTTTCTCAGTTTGGAAACTTATGTTTTTCAATTCAGAGAGGTTTATTTGAATTATTTCTTTGACACCCCCTGCCTTCAATATACTTCTTTATTCTGTTATTATCCCTTATTCAGATATTGGATCTCTTGGACTGATCATCTGATTTTCCTTTTCTACATTTCATCTTTTTGTATACTGTGCTCTATTTCCTGGGAAGTTTCCTCAGCTTTATCTTCCATCCCTTTTTTTGAGTTTTTCCTTTGGTATATTTTTAATGCTGGAGAGCCTTTCTATTTTTATTTATTCTTTTTGAGAGTGTATGTATGCTTGTTTTGTAGATGAAATATTTTCTTCTCTGAGGGTAAATGGATATGTAAATAATGGTGGTTTAATCGCTATGCCTGACTCTGGTGACTCCATGGATGGTAGCCTGCCAGGCTCCTCTGTCCATGGAATTCTCTAAGCAAGAATACTGAAGTGGGTTGCTGTTTCCCCCTCCAGGGTTTCTTCCGACCCAGGGATCGAACCTGGGTCTCCTGCATTGCAGGCTCATTCTTTACTGACTGAACCACCAGGGAAGCCCAAATAATATATAAATGATACAATATATGTTGTATATAATTTTTCTGTCAAGATTTAATTTTCCTTCATAGTTGTTCTTCCCTCCAAGTGTTTTTTTTCTTTCTTTACAAATATATTTCTTTGTTTGGCTGTGCTGGTTCTTTGCTGTGACACATGGGATCTTTGATCTTAGTTGTGGCATGTGGGATCCAGTTCCCTGACTAGGGATTGAACCTAAGCTCCCTATATTTGGAGTGTGGAGTCTTAGCCACTGGCCCACCAGGGAAGTCCCAGCTTTTATTTTCTTTTTGGTTGTTTTGGCCTCTTATTTTAAAGTCTTTCCTCAGCTGTGTGGTGGTCATCCACTACCCAGAGATGGATGCTAAAATGCTGATTGGGATGCTCTTTGTTGACTGAGACCTTCTCTGAAAGGCAATCTGGATGGAGAACTTTGTTGTCTGCGTCTTTAGGTCTGTCTTGGTCTTGTCAGATTCCTGGAGAGGAATCTCCCGTCTTCTGCCTGGAGGGTGTAAACCATGCAGACAGGCTCTTAGAGCTGAGGAGGTGGGGGAACTACAGGTGGTGCAGTGTCTTAGCGTTTAGTATACAGGCCTTCACCATTCCCCCTGTTCTCACAACTGCAGTCCCACCCTCAGCTGTCCTTGAATCCAGAGAGTCTTCTTTCTAGTTTGTTTTAGGAGTGTTATTCTGCATGACTTATTCTCTTTTTTTTTTTCCCCCCATAATGACTTTGTTTGGTGTTCAGTAGTGACTTGTTTTCCTTTTACATGAAGTCAGTTTTCTTGAACTCTGAAGGAATGGGAAAGGACAGCATTTCTAGGTTCACAGCTCTGCAGTTTCTTCTTCTGTTGTTTTCCTAAAGCATTAAATATTCAGCCTTGTTCTGATGAGATCCTTTTGTTCTCTCCCCCTCCCTCATTTTCATTGAGACCTCTCCTTTCCTTTGCTGCCTTCATCCTTGTTTTGCTCACTTTGAACTCTATTCCCAACAGTTCCTCCTCATTGTAGGATTGCCCCAGTTTTTTGATGTTTATGTATTTGGCTGTACCAGGTCCTAGTTGTGGCATGCAGAATCTTTGAGTTGTGGCGTGTGGGATCTACTGGTTCCTAGACCAGGGATGGAACCCGGGCCCCCTGCATTGGGAGTGCAGAGTCCTGGCCACTGGACTACCAGTGGCCCTGTACCATAGCCAGTCTGCATTCAGTGTCTCCTGCTGTCCCCAGGGGTCCTTCGCCCTTTGCAGTGAATGGCACTTGGCACTCTCGGGACTCTCCTGGTTTTGGGTTGTGGAGACTCCGCGCTCCTCTGCTGCGACCTGTAAAGATGCTGGCCCCGCACGGGTCTCCCGGCTCGGTTTGCCCTCACTCGTGTCCTGTGGTGTGTGATGCTGCTGCTCACTTAGCATGGTCGTCTTGTTGACGTTGCCTGTGCAGTTTTGGATTTGCTGTCCGAGTTTTGTCTGCTCTTAGGGGAGGCTTCAGGGAGCTCCCCAGACCACTGCCGTCTTCCCACGGCTCCCCATACTTCTGCTCTTAGACCTGCCCTCATTCTAACCTCTTGATGAGCTTTTAGTGACCTCAGTTCCTGAGCACTTGGGGAATTCTGTAGTGTCAGTTTTGTTGCTTTTGTCTTTCTGATGCTTTTAGGATTCTGTTTTCCTGGTTCTACAAAGCCAGTTACCATTCTCCTGCTTTACAGTCTCTGTTTTGTTGTTTTCTTTCTCATTCTCTTGACTTTGTCATTTTAGTGGGGTTTTAGAAGTAAAGGAGATAAATGTGTATGTTCAACAGAAGTAAGTATTCTTTTATATATTTATGTACTTCCTGCATGTATTTATACTATTGGAAACTATTTTGGAAAAAAAGTCTTTTGTGTCTTTGTGAGTCCTGTATGATTGGAATGAAGTTTGCCTTTAGTACAGAGACTTACTCATTATGGGATCCCATGATAGCAGTGTATTAGCTGTGAAACTCAGTGTAATATTCACTTTTCTTTCTCTCCAGATGGCTTTGAAATGGGTAAAACTAAACTATATCTGATGAAATTCAGCTGAGACATTGTATACTGTATAGCTGCTTTGTCAAAAGCTAAAGCCATAGGCTTTATGACCTGCTTGAAGATCAGATGTTCTCAGCCAGAGGGAGAAATAATATCTACGAATATTTTTAGAATCTGAGTTAAGATATTTTTAGAAATGAGTCGTGTTTCATCCTTTCTTTCTGCTCTACTCAGAATACTTTTTACATTTAAAATGTTTTAATGTATATACATTCACATAACAAAATTCTTGGTAGGTATGTCTAAGAATTGACTGGTTGGGTTTTTGTTTTAGTTTTTTAGTGTTTTAGTAAATAATCAATTGGAGGTTTGTCTCCCCCACCCGCCAGCTTTATTGAGGTTGAATTGACAAAATCGTAGTATGTTTAAGACATATAATGTGATGATTTGATATATGTATAGATTGTGAAATAATTACCACCATCAAGCTAATTAACAAATCTGCAAATACCTCACACAGTCACCCTTTTGGACGTTTATTTTAGTCATCTTTGTATCCCCAGTGCCTATGAGGTAGTAGGGATTTGGTAAATCTTTGTCACGCTGAACTAAAGTTATTGGCAAATTTTGAAGAATCAGCTCTCCTGATGATAGCACCTAGAGCTGTGAATATTGAGGTCTATTTTGGTAGTTTTTGATCTTTTTACCTGGATGTAAGTAAAGCCCAAGTAGTAGCTGTGTTCACCTGAGATTGAGAATATGTTGATTCTTACAGGTGTAAAAGATTCTTTCGCATTTTAAAACACTTAAATTTATGTAGCTGAAAAAATTCTAGTGTGCATACATTGCAAAAATTACAGCTAATGGTAGAGACATAGCCAAACTCAACCTTTATACATTTGACTAATGTTGGTAGAAGTTTAGCTGTTATATAAGATGATTCGATTAGCACAGGACATTTAAGCCCAACAAAAAAGTATCTTTGTCATCATTGCCTTAGTAGAAAGCATCTGCCAAAAAAAAAAAAAAAATCTGCTAAGGCTAGTCTCTTCACCCTCAGCGATTGTCAAATGCTTTGTTATGTCTGCTCAGGAGGGCTCTCTGACTTCGTGATGTGGAGGGTGGCAGTAAGAACTTCAGTCAGGAATGAACATTGAGTCAGACACAGCTGGGAATGGCAGTACCAGTGAACCAGGAGGAGCTGTTAATAGAAACCACTGATATTCTAGTCCACTAAAGCCCAGAAAGTTGAAGGAGGGAGCCAGAAACCTCCTATGACAATGGTCCAGGGTATTTTATGTTTAGTCACACAGGGTACCTTTTCTTCTGATATGATTTGGGGAGCCAGAAAGCTTCTGTTTCTTCCCCCTTGCCTTAGCATATCTTATTGAGCTCTTAAAATACCGAAATTCCCAATTCATTCTCCTCAGAATTACTCTCACTTCCAGCTCCTCTCCTAAGGTCCCTTGTTCTCATATGAGATAACCTTGCTTCCACGAATGGGCACTCAGAGACAGAAAAGATGGAGCTTTCTGAGAGCCAGGGCGTGATGGAGGTGGGAGGGTGGCTGCTAAAAGTGGAGGATACAGGAGTAAAGAAAGAGGGTAAGAGAGATGTAATTTCTTTTACGATTTGGCGTAAACCTGATACAAAAAGCCTCAAAGGGATTTCTACTGTTTAACCTTTACCAGTCAGAAACTAGACCCAGAATATTATTAATGTGCATACCTGAGATGGTGGCTGCTTTTTCTTTATCTTTTTATCTCTTATGTTAAAAAAAAGAAGAAGAAAATTCTGTGGGAGACTGACTAATGGCATGAAGCCCAGAAGTCTAGCTTCAGGCTCTCTGGGCTGCTTCTTAGCATATCTTCCCAACCTTCTTTCCCCACTACTGTTCCTTCTAAATACCCTGTACTCCAGCCAGATTAAACCGTGAACAGGTCTCTGTAACCTTTTCACCTTTTCCTGCTCCTGTGTCTTAACTCAAGCATTCAGAGTGTTTGTTTGAAATGCCCTTTTCTGTTTGTGAATCCTAATTCCAGTTCATTTCTCAAGCCTACTTCGAATGCCCTGTCTCCAGCATTGCAGTCTCTTCTCTTTCCCTTGTATCTGAGGAGTTATTCCTGGAATGCCATGTGAAAAATAATCTACAGTATCACTTGTCATTTTGAAGATTGTATTGGGGGCTAGCTAAGATATCCGAAGCTCAGAAATTCCACGACCTGGTTTGAAGCTGCTCTGGTCAGTGGACTTTCCCAGGCAGCAGGACCAGTAGGATTCAGTAGTTTCAGTTGAGCTGGAATCAGGGCTTGGCCTAGCCTGTGAGGTTCAGAAATCTGTGAATATGTAATTGGGATAATTTTCTTTGGAAAATTTAATCAGATGGTGAGCTCACTGGCATGTTGTGACTTTTCTCTATCTTCTGATATAATTAACTGCTCTCCAAGCAACTGAAGGAAACAAATTTTATTTAGGAGGAAAAGTATTTTATTTTGCCCTTATTCAAGTTAATTAACTCTAGCTTTTCTCTTCTTTCTCTGTAAAATGGGGATACCATATTATTATTTGGTTCCCATCTATATTTTACTGAAGTGCCATGCAGATGAAAGACTTTGGACAAGGGAGTGCTTCTCCCCTACCCTTCTAATGGGGTATTTTCAGAAAAGGGTTATAACAGACTTACTTCTTTGATATTCAGATATGGAATTGGCAATCAGAGGACCCTTTCTTTCTCCAAGCCCACCAGGAAACAGTGAAAGACTTTAGACTCTTGAAAAATTCAAGACTGCTTTCCTGGTCATTTGATGGAACAGTAAAGGTAATTTGTAACAGATGTTTCTTTGCTAAGAAATATTCTACTGTTGTATTGATTATATAGTGACAGCCAAAAGCAGATGGCTGATACGTAAATACTTAAATTTTTAAATTTCTAAAGTAGAAATGCCTGTTTTTTGTTTATTGCAGTCATCTACATCTGCTGTGTGTCTATGAACATTTGTACTAAAAGGCTCTTAAAGAGGTTAGAACAACCAGTGTACCTAAAGCTCTTGTTTTATAGCTCTCTTCTGGCTGATTATGCTCAGCAATACAAAAATGTTCTGAAAAGTGTCAACTTCTGAGTTTTTCTTTGAAGGTATGGAATATTATTACCAGAAGACTAGAAAAAGACTTCGTGTGTCACCAGGACACAGTTCTTTCTTGTGATATTTCCTCTGATGCTACTAAGTTTTCTTCTACCTCTGCTGACAAGACTGCAAAGGTAGGTCAATGGGGTGAAAGGTGCATGCTTAAAACTTGGGTGTTGGTTATGCATTCTGAGTCCAACTAATGTGTAAAATACTTCCCTGGTGGCTCAGATGGTAAAGAATCCATCTGCAGTGTAGGAGACCTGGGTTTGATTCCTGGGTTGGGAAGATCCTCTGGAGAAGGGAATGGTTATCCACTCCAGTATTCTTACCTGGCGAATTTCATAGGCACAGAAGCCTGGTGGGCTGTAGTCCATGGGTTTGCAAAGAGTTGGACATGACTGAGTGACAAATGCTAACTAATGTGTAAAAGAGAAAAATAATATTCTGTCTGGATGTTTGTCTCTTGTGAATTTTTGGAGGATGACCATTGGCATTTAGTTTGTACCAAATATGTTAAGTGAGTGACATTGAGGACTTTTGATTTCTCCTTTACTGATATATTTTTGTCTGTTAGTAATCAAAGGCAGCATCTACTGCATATTATAGGAATAAAAAGTATTGAAAGAGATTTACATTTAATTGTACACCCACAGTTAAATTTTTTGTAATCAATGTAAATTGATGCTTCTGAAAATCATATTCCAGTGAAATGATGCTGCCTGCTTGGGGACACTGATGACTCCATCCTGTTCTTTTTTCTTCATCTTTGTTAATGGCATTGCTATCTGTCCATCTTTCCAAACTATAAACCTTGGAATTGCCTGGGACTCTCCTGTCTTCTGTGTTCTATTGATTACTACTCAGTGTCTCTTGGATCCTTATTCTCTTCCTTTTCCCTACCCTAAGACCGGGCTCTCCTCTTTTATTGGTGGACCTGCCACTGGTCTGCGCCTCCTCCAGTTTATCTTCCCTGCTGCTGCCCAAGTGCCCTGTTGAAGCTCCTCTGAGACTTGATGGTTTACAAGCCCATATTCTTAGCCCATCTCTCTCTCTTTCTGCTAAATTGTTCCCTCTGTGCCAGACTACTTCTACTTCCACCTTTTTGTGCACTGTTATCTTTGGCTCAACTTGACCTTTTATCCTTTTTTATCTCAATGCATCCTGACTCATTCTTTTAGACCAGCATTTGAGGTCAATTCTTCAGTGATCACTTTCCTGGCCCTTAGGCAGGATTAGCTGCTCTGCCTTCAGTGTTCCTATTACATATTCTCATGTTAATCATTTACTTCATACCACTGTTCACTCAGCCATTTATGATTAAACTAGAAACTTTTCAAGGACAGGGACTGAATCTGGTTATCTTTGTACTACCAGTTCTTTGCTCAGTGTCTGTAACATGTTTTCAATATGTGCTTGTTAAATGGTGATGACAGAACCACCAGGGAGAATATTGGAAGGAAAAGAACAGCATCTTTCTGCCAAGATAGTATGTTGGTATAGGGATTATAGTAGGGTCATGGTGGAGAGTTCTGACAAATGTCCAGTGGAGAAGGGAATGGCAAACCACTTCAGTATTCTTGCCTTGAGAACCCCATGAACAATATGAAAAGGCAAAAAGATAGAGGACACTGAAAGTTGAACTCTCCAGGTTGGTAGGTGCCCAATATGCTAATGGAGAACAGTGGAGAAATAACTCCAGAAAGAATGAAGGGATGGAGCCAAAGCAAAAACAACACCCACTTGTGAATGGGACTGGTGATAGAAGCAAAGTCAGATGCTGTAAAGAGCAATATTGCATAGGAACCTGGAATGTTAGGTCCATGAATCAAGGCAAATTGGAAGTGGTCAAACAGGAGATGGCAAGAGTGAATGTTGACATTCTAGGAATCAGTAAACTAAAACGGACTGGAATGGGTGAATTTAACTCAGATGACTGTTGTATCTACTGCTGTGGGCAAGAATCCCTTATAAGAAATGCAGTAGCCATCATAGTCAACAAGAGTCCAAAATGCAGTACTTGGATGCAGTCACAAAAAGGGCAGAATGATCTCTGTTCATTTCCAAGGCAAACCATTCAATATCACAGTAATCCAAGTTTATGCCCTGACCAGTAATGCTGAAGAAGCTGAAGTTGAACGGTTCTATGAATGAAGACCTAAAAGACCTTCTAAAACTAACACCCAAAAAAGATGTCCTTTTCATTATAGGGGACTGGAATGCAAAAGTAGGAGGTCAGGAAACACCTGGAGTAACAGGCAAATTTGGCCTTGGAGTACAGAATGAAGCAGGGCAAAGGCTAATAGAGTTTTGCCAAGAGAACCCACGGGTCATAGCAAACACCCTCTTCCAACAACACCAGAGAAGACTCTACACATGGACATCCCCAGATGGTCAACACCGAAATCAGATTGATTATATTCTTTGCAGTCAAAGATGGAGAAGCTCTATACAGTCAGCAAAAACAGGACTGGGAGCTGATTGTGGCTCACATCGTGAACTCCTTATTGCCAAATGCAGGCTTAAATTGAAGAAAGTAGGGAAAACCACTAAACCATTCAGATTATGACCTTCATCAAATCCATTACAATTATACAGTGGAAGTGAGAACTAGATTCAAGGAATTAGTTCTGATAGACAGAGGACCTGATGAACTATGGATGGAGTTTCGTGACATTGTACAGGAGGCAGTGATCAAGACCATCCCCAAGAAAAAGAAATGCAAAAATGCAAAATGGTTGTCTCAGGAGGCCTTACAAACAGCTTTGAAAAGAAGAGATTTGAAAGGCAAAGGAGAAAAGGAAAGATATACCCATTTGAATGCAGACTTCCAAAGAATAGCAAGGAGAGATAAGAAAGCCTTCCTCAGGGATCAGTGCAAAGAAATAGAGGAAAACAATAGAATAGGAAAGATTAGAGATCTCTTCAAGAAAATTAGAGATACCAAGGGAGCATTCATGCAAAGATGGGCACAATAAAGGACAGAAACAGTATGGACCTAACAGAAACAGAAGATATTAAGAAGAGGTGGCAAGAATACACAGAAAAACTATACAAAAAAAGGTCTTCATGACCCAGATAATCACGATGTTGTGATCACTCACCTCGAGCCAGACATGCTGGAATGCAAAGTCAAGTGGACCTTAGGAAGCATCACTACGAACAAATCTAGTGGAGGTGATGGAATTCCAGTTGAGCTATTCCAAATCCTAAAAGATGATGCTGTGAAAGTGCTTCACTCAATATGCCAGCAAATTTGGAAAACTCAGCAGTGGCCACAGGACTAGAAAAGGTCAGTTTTCATTTCAGTCCCAAAGAAAGGCAATGCCGAAGAATGCTCAAACTACTGCACAATTGCACGCATCTCACACACTAGTAAAGTAATGCTCAAAATTCTCCAAGCCAGGCTTCAGCAATGCGTGAACTGAGAACTTCTTGATGTCCAAGCTGGATTTAGAAAAGGCAGAGGAACCAGAGATCAAATGTGGATCATTGAAAAAGCAAGAGAGTTCCAGAAAAACATCTACTTCTGCTTTATTGACTGTGCCAAAGCCTTTGACTGTGTGGATCATGACAAACTGTGGAAAATTCAAGAGATGGGAATACCAGACCACCTGACCTGCCTCTTGAGAAATCTGTATGCAGTCAGGAAGCAACAGTTAGAATTGGACATGAAACAACAGACTGGTTCCAAATCAGGAAAGGAGTACATCTCGGCTGTATATTGTCACCCTGCTTTTATTTAACTTATATGCAGAATACATCATGAGAAATGCTTGGCTGGATGAAGCACACTCTGGAATCAAGATTGCGGGGAGAAATATCAATAACCTTGGATATGCAGATCATACCACCTTTATGGCAGAAAGTGAAGAAGAACTAAAGAACCTGTTGATGCAAGTGGAAGAGGAAAGTGAAAAAGTTGGCTTAAAGCTCAACATTCAGAAAACTTAAGATGATGGCATCTGGTCCCATCACTTCATGGGAAATAGATGTGGAAACAGTGGCAGACTTTATTTTTTTGGGCTCCAGAATCACTGCAGATGGTGACTGCAGCAATGAAATCAAAGACATTTGCTCCTTGGAAGAAAAGTTATGACCAACCTAGACAGCATATTAAAAAACAGAGACATTGCCAACAGAGGTCCGTCTTGTCAAGCCTATGGTTTTTCCAGCAGTCATGTATGGATGTGAGAGTTGGACTGTAAAGAAAGCTGAGCATTGAAGAATTGATGCTTTTGAACTGTGGTGTTGGAGAAGACTTGAGAGTCCCTTGACTGCAAGGAGATCAGTCCTGAGTGTTCATTGGAAGGATTGATGTTGAAGCTGAAACTCCAATCCTTTGGCCACCTGATGCGAAGAGCTGACTTATTGGAAAAGACCCCTGATGCTGGGAAAGATTGGAGGCAGGAGGAGAAGGGGATGACAAAGGATGAGATGGTTGGATGGCATTACTGACTCAATGGAGATGAGTTTGAGTAAACTCCAGGAGTTGGTGATGGACAGGGGGGCCTGGTATGCTGCAGTCCATGGAGTCACAAAGAGTTGGACATGACTGAGTGACTGGACTGAACTGATGGGGATTAACCTAGGAATTTCAGTCTCTATTATCTCATTTAATTTTCACTCTACAGGTGCTACTATTCCCATCATACACATAAAGAAACTGAAGCCAGAGAAGCTCATGTAGTTGTCCTAGGCCAAGGAACTAATAAATTGTGGAGCCAGGACTCCACTCAAGTCTGCTTCACTCTGTAGACCAGTTTGCTGTTCTTCCTTCTGAGTCTAAAGAACTTAAGGAAACTGTGACTTTGATCCTTATGCTGAAGTTTACTTGAATAATTAAAGAGAAACTAAAATATTATCAAGGTTGCTAGTTTGCATTTGGGCCTCTCATAAAAGGCTATGAACTGCTGAATATTAGAACTTCGTATGATTGAATTTATGGCTAACTAGCCAGTAAAGAATCTGCAATGCGAGAGACCTAGGTTCAGTCCCTGGGTCTGGAAGATCCCCTAGAGAAGGGAATGGCAACCCACTCCTTTATTGCCTGGAGAAGTCCATGGATAGAGGAGCCTGGCAGGCTACAGTCTTTGGGGTTGCAGAGTCAGACCGAGCAACTAACACACACAGCACTCAAGGCAGGGTTTGTAGGTGCTTATTTCAAGATTCTTAAACAATCTGAATTGCCTTCCAGATTTGGCGTTTTGAACTCCTTTCTCCTCTTCATGAATTGAGAGGCCACAAAGGCTGTGTGCGCTGCTCTTCCTTCTCTGTGGACAGTGCCCTGTTGGCGACTGGAGACGACAATGGAGAAATCAGGGTAGGGTGTTTGCTGACGTGAAAGCACTGTTTTTCTTACTGCTGTGGCTGGTCCTCTGTACCGCATCGGGGCCCTCTGTTAATGTAACAGGGAAGCACAGGCTGTGGGGTCCTGGTTGGATGAGGCACGCTTTGTTCTGTTTCCCGTGCACGTTGTGTTCACAGCTGCACTCCACTGCAGAAAAGAATTCGTTTTAGAGTTAGAAGCGTTTCCTATGTATGTGAGAAGGCGGATGCCCTAGTTATTTGCGGTTGGCTCTCTGCTGTTAGCTTGAGAATAATGACTCATCCTAATTCTTGGATCTGAACCAAAAATTGTTTTTAGTGGCAGAATTTGAGGAGAATAATTTTTGTAAATTGTTATCTAGATTATAAATGAATTGCAATTTTGCTGTTTTCTGCACTGAAAGGTCTCTCTAGCACTGTACCCATTAAATAGTCAACATTTAGATGGGGCCTGTTGCTGTTCTCATGGGGCTATTTGCTGCTGGTTGTATTAGAAGCACTGGGTGGTTGAAAATGATTGGACATTGGGATGCTTTGGTAACCAGTATAATTAAGGAGAGTCTTTTTTTTTTTCATGAAAGAGAAATTAAAATGCAAGGAATAGGTATATAGTGCAGAAGAGTGAGACATTATGCAGTTTGCTGGAACAGAGGCATTATCAGATAGGCCTGCCAGGAAAATAAGATTCTCTTGCTTAAGAACTAAGTAATCAACTAAGTAATCTCTATGCCATTCTCACAAATATCACACCCACTGAAGGAGCAAGGCTGCTTTGGGAACATTGGGTTTGCTCTGAGTCCTCATCTCTGGATGAAAGGACCTCTTTATTGGTTATGAGGCAGTGTTTCATTTTCCAGAAAGCCCTAAAGGTAAAAATTGTCTCTCTTTAAGTGCTATTCAAAAAATTTTCTTTAGTACATTAAAAAAATTTGTTTTTCCACTTTATTTTTTAAAAATACAGGAAAGCAGTTAATTTTTTATATATATCTTATATCTAGCTGTCTTACTGAATTCTTTCTAATCAGTTTTCCATTTGATTCTCTTGGATTTCCCAGGGAGATATTTACAAATGATGATTTTAATTATTTTCTTTTGCTGTTTATGCCTCTATTTTTCTTATTCTGATGTGTAATTTCTTTGAAAAATTAGAGTACTGCTCATATATTAAATATCACTGGAAGTAAATGGAAATAGTATCTTTTAGTAATTAGGTTGTTTATAGAAGTTCAGTAAAATAATCTTAGTGAATGTTTATATGTTTGCTTCCTTATTTTATACATATAAAGTATCAAAAATTATACATATGTATATAAAAAAAACCTTACTGGACTTACTGTTTAAAATATGTATACTTAAGGTGTTTGTATAGTATCTGTCATTATTCTAGATCCTAAACTAGAATTCTTTGTTCTTTTGAGGTAGTTTAATTTATTAGGCCTTTTTTATTTATTCCCTGCTTCTCCTATCATACTCTTTTATTCAGTGAAAGAGTCGCAGTTTTATAATTAGTCACTCTTAAGTCCTTTTGTTATATTTTTTTGGATTAAAGATAAAGATAAATATCACAAGTAATGCATTTTAATTATATTTATTGTTTTTAATTTGAAAAAGAATGGAATTTAAAAAATTACTAAGGTATCACCGAATTGTAATTATATTTTTAAGAAAAATTTCCAAATATGTTCCAGATGTGATAGATATAAAACTTCTGAGTAACCCTGCTAATGAACTGTGTATCACTTTTGTAGATATGGAATGTCTCAAACGGTGAGCTTCTTCATTTGTGTGCTCCAATTTCAGTAGAAGAAGGAGCTACTACTCATGGAGGCTGGGTGACCGACCTTTGCTTTTCTCCAGACACCAAAATGCTTGTTTCTGCTGGAGGATATCTCAAGGTGAGGGATTCTCAAAGACTAAGGGAAAAGAGCAGTCTATACCCTACTTTCCAAGCTATTTTCACATCCTGTGTCTCGGTTGGGCCTCATACAACCCATCAGAAAGGAGGGGCAGTTACTGTTACCCTGTTTTGGGTGATGATTTGCAAGGCTGCTTTTCTCAGGTCTTTCGGAAGTTCTGATGACAGTGTTAGGGATCTTCTCAGACCAGAGCTCTCATACCACCCCATACAAGTCTTAGATGATCAGAATGACTAGAAAGTAGGGTGTTTAACTGGATTTGATTTCCTGCTTTGCTAATTGTGAACTGTGTTGGTTGAAAGTCTTTAAAAATTATTTTTATTCGTGAAATTTTCTTAAGTATTAGTGGTAATAGTAGTAGTAACAATAATAAAAATAGTGATAATATTATTATACTATTATAGTAGTAGTAATAAAAATAGCAACAGCAGCATATTGCTTTATAGTTTAGAAAATGCTTTACTTACATCATCTTTGTAGCCAGCTTGTGAGACTTAAATTTTATCATCTTTGGTTTGTAGGTGAGGAAAGTGATGTTCATAGAGGTTGTGAATGTCCTAAAATCGCTTAGTACATTTGCTTATGTGAACCTAGTATTAGTAAATACTGAGGCCACTGTCGAGTATGCTGTGGTGCCTCAGGGTTGTTTTTTGGTGCTTGCATCTTTTGGTCCATCCCCTCACTAAGAGTGTACTAAGTGCCACTGTCTGCTGACTCTCCTGTGTGGGACAGTGTTTAAAACTTGGTTCTTGCTTAGGTGGTTGACAGTCTTTGGGGGAAACAGACAGTAAATAAAGTCTCTTAAGTGTAAGAGGGGCTCTAGGACATGTCTGCAGAAGAAGATTGGAAGCACAAAGGAGAGGACAGAGGGCTCCTGGGGAGGGATGCTGGGGCTGAGCCTTTGGAGTAGCGGTTGACGTGTAAAAGGGGTTTGAAGATGGTACTGTATGTTGTACTGATTGCTTAACGTAGAACGCTACTGAATTAGATCTCGTGATACTGTTTTTTCTTCCTGAAAACGTTCAAGGGTAGGAGATGATTCTAATTGTCTAGTACAGTATGTGCTGTGCTTCATCGCTCAGTCATGTCTGACTCTTTGCGACCCCATGTTCTGTAGCCCGCCAGGCTCCTCTGTCCATGGGGTTCTCCGGGCAAGAATACTGGAGTGAGTTGCCATTCCCTTCTCCAGGGGATCTTCCCAACCCAGGGATCAAACCCAGATCTCCTGAGTGGCCGGTGGATTCTTTACCATCTGAGCCACCCAGGAAGCCCAGAAATATGGGAATCTGTAGCCTATCCCTTCTCAGCATGCAGAAGCCGCTGAGCTGCCAGGGAGGCCCCTTGTTACAGTGGTGGTGGTGTTGTTCAGTCCTCAGTCGTGTCTGACTCTGCGACCCCATGGACTGCAGCACGCCAGGCTTCCCTGTCCTTCACCAGCTCCTGGAGCTTGTTCAAACTCATGTCCATTGAGTCGGTGATGCCATCCAACCATCTCATCGTCTGTCATCCCCTTCTCCTCCTGCCTTCAATCTTTCCCAGCATCAAGGTCTCTTCTAATGAATCAGCTCTTTGCATCAGGTGGCCAGAGTATTGGAGCTTCAGCATCAGTCCTTCCAATGAATATTCAATACTGATTTCCTTTAGGATTGACTGGTTTGATATCCTTGCAGTCCAGGGGACTCTCAAGAGTTTTCTCCAACACCACAGTTCAAAAGCATCAGTTCATCAGCGCTCAGCCTTCTTTATGGCCCAACTCTCAACATCCATACATGACTAATGGAAAACTATAGCTTTGACTAGACGGACCTTTGTTGCAAGATAATGTCTCTGCTTTTTAATATACTGTCTAGGTTGGTTATAGCTTTTCTTCCAGGGAGCAAGCGTCTTTCAATTTCATGGCTGCAGTCACCATCTGCAGTGATTTTGGAGCTCAAAAGAATAAATTATCTCACTGTTTCCGTTGTTTCCCCATCTGCTTGCTGTTTGCCATGAAGTGATGGGACCGGATGTCATGATCTTAGTTTTCTGAATGTTGAGTTTTAAGCCAGCTTTTTCTTTTTTTTTTTTCCATTTATTTTTATTAGTTGGAGGCTAATTACTTTACAATATTGTAGTGGTTTTTGCCATACATTAACATGAATCAGCCATGGATTTACATGTGTTCCCCATCCCCTCTCCCACCTCCCTCCCTATCCCATCCCTCTGAGTCTTCCCAGTGCACCAGCCGTGAGCACTTGTCTCATGCATCCATCCTGGGCTGGTGATCTGTTTCACTCTTGATAGTATACTTGTTTCAGTGCTATTCTCTCAGAACATCCCACCCTCGCCTTCTCCCACAGAGTCCAAAAGTCTGTTCTGTACATCTGTGTCTCTTTTTCTGTTTTGCATATAGGGTTATCGTTATCATCTTTTTAAATTCCATATATATGCATTAGTATACATATTAGTCTTTATCTTTCTGGCTTACTTCACTCTGTATAATGAGCTCCAGTTTCATCCATCTCATTAGAACTGATTCAAATGAATTCTTTTTAATGGCTGAGTAATATTCCATGGTGTATATGTACCACAGCTTCCTTATCCATTCGTCTGCTGATGGGCATCTAGGTTGCTTCCATGTCCTGGCTGTTATAAACAGTGCTGCGATGAACATTGGGGTGCACGTGTCTCTTTCAGATCTGGTTTCCTCAGTGTGTATGCCCAGAAGTGGGATTGCTGGGTCATATGGCAGTTCTATTTCCAGTTTTTTAAGAAATCTCCACACTGTTCTCCATAGTGGCTGTACTAGTTTGCATTCCCACCAACAGTGTAAGAGGGTTCCCTTTTCTCCACACCCTCTCCAGCATTTATTGCTTGTAGAGTTTTGGATAGCAGCCATTCTGACTGGCGTGTAATGGTACCTCATTGTGGTTTTGATTTGCATTTCTCTAATAATGAGTGATGTTGAGCATCTTTTCATGTGTTTGTTAGCCATCTGTATGTCTTCTTTGGAGAAATGTCTGTTTAGTTCTTTGGCCCATTTTTTGATTGGGTCATTTATTTTTCTGGAATTGAGCTGCAGGAGTTGCTTGTATATTTTTGAGATTAATCCTTTGTCTGTTGCTTCGTTTGCTGTTATTTTCTCCCATTCTGAAGGCTGTCTTTTCACCTTGTTAAGCCAGCTTTGTACTCTTCCTGTTTCACTTTAATCAAGAGACTCTTTAGTTCCTCTTCTCTTTCTGCCATAAGGGTGGTGTCATCTGCATATCTGAGGTTATTGATATTTCTCCCAGCAGTCTTGAGTCCAGCTTGTGCTTCATCCAGTCTGGCATTTTGCATGAAGTATTCTGCTTATCAGTTAAATAATCAGGGTGAAAACATACAGCCTTGACGTACTCCTTGCCTAATTTGGAACCAGTCTGTTGTTCCATGTCTGGTTCTAACTGTTGCTTCTTGACCTGTATATCGATTTTTCAGGAGGCAGGTAAGGTGGTCTGGTATTCCCATCTCTTTAAGAATTTTCCAGTTTGTTATGATCCATGCAGTCAAAGGCTTTAGTGTAGTCAATGAAACAGAAATAATTGTTTTTCTGGAATTCACTTGCTTTTTTTTATGATCCAACGGATGTTGGCCATTTGATCTCTGGTTCCTCTGCCTTTTCTAAATTCAGCTTGAACATCTGGAATTTCTTCGTTCATGTACTGTTGAAACTTCGCTTGGAGAATTTTGAGCATTTGCTACCATGTGAAATGGGTGCAATTGTGGTGTAATTTGAACATCAGCTCAGTATAGATGTTCAAAAATATTTGAATGACTGAATTGGAGTTTTTGGATACATGGCACCTATATAAATGCAGTTTTATTTAATGAATACTCTAGCTTGTGAAAAAGAGAAGTCCGAGGGCGGTTTTAGCTCTGTGAGAGGGTGTGTGTTGTGATCCGTTTTGCAAGTTCACACTGAGAGTACACTGCAGTTCACAAGGTGTTTCGTTAGCCTGTGCCTAAACAAAGGCCCGTGGGGCCACGGACGTGACTCGCCGACCAAACGGCCACAGCAAAGGAAAGGCACACCTTTCGTTAGTTACTGGGGGACTGCGATACTGACAGCCCCTGTCCTCCTTGAGTGTAGAGATAAACTGCTCCAAGGATAATTCTTAGGGGAGCAGCATTGCTGTTTTTGTGTTGGAAGCTGGGAGTCTTCAGCTGTATTAACTGCTGAAAAATTTAACTGCTCAGCTTTGACATTGAGCTTCTAGAGACCCTGTCTTTTGATGCTCTGGGCCCCATAGAAGACTATCACAGAATTGTGAGTCTGGCTTACAAGATAGAATAGAGATCAGTGACTAGATAGCCAGCGTTCCTAGAGAAGCACAAGATAAACAGCGAATCAGCGTCTGTAGAGTTAGGTCTTGAGCGTGAAAGAACCTACAGCCTGTGTATTCAGTCTGTATATTTCAGTGACAGTCAGGCTATTCTTTCTTCTGGTTTGGTTACCAGCATGGTTAAACTGATTGTGATACAGTCCAGCCTACATCTACCCAGCATGTTAATGAGACTATCCAAAAGCACAAAGCAAGTAAAAAGGAATAGCTGCTAGTATCCAAGAAAATAGGCCTTTTGAGTCTGTTTATAACCCAAGCTATATAAATTGAATGTCAGTAAGATAAAGTGTGTATCCAGTAGCTAAAAAGCTCTTAACTTTTAAAGTTATTCCTATTTATAAGTTAAAAATAATGTCATTTACTTGCGTTATACCACAGAGTACATCCTGTTAGAAAGGCAGGAAATCCACAGAAAGTTATACTCGTGAGGAGAAGGGTTGATTTGAAATATTAAATACATGGTGATAAGTACAGGTTTGCCATGACTTAGAGGCAACAGAGTATGAAGTTCAGGAGAATGAGCCTTGGGGAAGACTGCTTGAATTCAGAGCCTCGCTCTGCCACTAGCTTTGTGATCTTGCATAGATGATTCCTCATCTGTAAAGTCGGTATAATAATAATGCCTGCCTCACAGGGTTGGGAGGGTAAGGGAGTTAATACAGGTGAAGTACGTGTATGTGGTGGCACACGGTGTGCCCTGAGTAAGTGGTTGCTGTTTTTTCTGTTTTTAAAAAAGCAAGGTATAGTTGATTTAGGGTTTCAGTTGTGCAGCAACATGATTCAGTTATGTATATATTTATAATATAGATATTGAATATAGTTCTCTGTGCTCTAACAGTAGGTCCTTGTTGCTTATCTATTTTATATATAGTAGTTTGTACCTTTTAGTCCCCAATCCCCAATGTATCCTTTCCTCTACCTGCTATTTCTAAAGAAAATTTATTTCCTAGAGCAAATTTAGTTTCACAGCAAAATTGATTGAAAAGTATAGAGTTCTCATACACCCCACTGCCTCCACATACAAGCCTCCCTATTATCAACATCCTCCACCAGAGGGTACATTTGTTACAAATGATGAATGTTCGTTATCACCAAAGTCCATAGTTTCTATTAGGATTCACTCTTGGTATTGTACATTCTGTGGATTTTGATGAATGTATAATGACGTGTCCACCATTGCAGTATTATGCAGAGCAGTTTCACCGCCCTAGAAGTCCCCTGTGTAAGCCCTGTTTAAGTGGTTAAGACTTGGTGCTTCCACTGCAGGGGGGCATAGATTCAATCACTGGTCAGGGAACTGTGGGTCCCGCATGCTGTGTGGTATGGCCAAAAAAAGAGTCCTGTTTAATATTGTCTTTTCATTCATGGTCATTAATGACTGTGGGGTAGTGTTTCCAAGCAGAGAGGTTTAATCGTGGGACGGGTATGGGTGCACAAGGTTGGGAAACCAGATGTCTGTTCCACTTCTGCCACCTGCGAGCAGTGTCGTCCACAGTGACAAGGCCTTTCTTCTCTCTCAGCCCTGGTTTCCTTACTTGTAAAGTGAGGCAGCTGGACTAGCTGATCTCTATGATTTGCCTTTAGTGGCCGTCCTCCGCAGCCTTGATTACACTGCTGTTTTATAGTGCAAAACTGTTTGTTCTGGAAGATTTCAAGTTAGTACATGTTGCTTTACTTAAGTCCACAAGGTATACTTTTACCAGTTAGCATGACCAATACTGAACATGAATAGTTGATCCAGTCACATGAGCAAGGCAGAATGCTGGGCATTGCCACAGATACAGAAGTGACCATTGCGTTTAAATTCTCAGAATCTTGATGTACCTGAGGCCTTTTCAAAAGGTGTTCATGTACATGGTCTCTTGCCCTCAACTGTGAGATATATAGGTAAGCATCATGATCTCTTTTTGGTAATAGAATATAAATAGTATTATAATCTTAGCCAATTCAACAATTGGGAGTAGAAAGGAAGGACTTGGTCCAGGTACCTCCTACATTTGAATGTTCGGTATTTATTTGGCAAATACATGTATAGACTTTTGAAAACAAATTATTTTTTTATTTTTACTTTTTATTTTAAATTATTTTATTTATAAATAAATATTATTTATTTATTTATTTTATTTTTGGCTGTGCTAGGTCTTCGTTGTTGCACAGGCGTTTCTCTAGTTGTGGTGAGCAGGGGCTACTCTCTAGTTGCAATGCATGGGCTTCTCATTGCAGTGGTTTCTCTTGTTGCGGAATACCAGCTCTACGACACGTGGGCTCAGTAGTTGTGGCTTCTGTGCTCTAGAGCACAGGCTCAAGAGTTGTGGCTTCGTTGCTCTGAGGCATGGGGGGTCTTCCTATATCAGGGATCAAACCCCTGTCTTTTGCCTTGGCAGTGATTCTTTATCACTGAGCCACTAGAAAAAACTTGGTCATGGACTCTTGAATCACTCCTGGTGAAAGGAGGATTCAGTAGAGAGAACCTATTCTATTCTGCAGCTCATATTATGAGTAGTCAAGACTACTTGACTACACAGGACAGAGGATCGTTCTCGCCATTCTACTGAGGATGACATGCAGACAGAATTCAGTTCAGCCATGGCTGTAATGGGCTCTCTAGGTAGCCTGTGTCTGCAGTTTTGAGTAGGCTGTGTGTTTCTCTATTTTGCCTTACAGGGGGTTAGGTGTGGGGTCGCTGTGAGGCACTCACCAGGGCTAATCATGAAAGGCAGACTGGGTTGATGATACTGTATTCAGCATTAAACTATCTATAGACATCTTTCCTGGTATTAGCTTAAATTTGGGAGTAGGAGGGATGGGGGCGAAGGAATCCTGTTGGCACTGCAGATTGTCTCACTCTAATTACCAGCCTAATAAGAATTTTATTTTTCTCTGCACAGTGGTGGAATGTTGTCACTGGGGAATCCTCACAGACCTTCTACACAAACGGAACCAATCTTAAGAAAATACATGTGTCCCCTGACTTCAAAACATATGTGACTGTTGATAATCTTGGTATTTTATATATTTTAAAGATTTTAGAATAAAATAGTTAAGTGGTGATGTAAGTTGACCTCTTGTAATTTTGAGTTGGAAAAAAATCCTAATGAAACTCTGTACTTTAACTTTTATAAAGCTGTGAATTGTTTTGTAGTATTGCATTAATTACAAAAGTGTTTGTGGTTGGATGAATAATATTAATGTAATTTTCCCCAAATGAACACACCTTTAATCTTATTTTTCATAATCACCATTATTTTTTAACAGTTTGTCCTTAAGATGCAAATGAAAATGTGAATGTGTACCTAGTTATACCATTGGTAAAATTCTCCCTTGCTGCATTCAAATTGGTTGACATAATTAATGAGAATAATTGGAAGGAAATGCATATATTTTAATACTGTCATCGGTGCAGGCCGTGCCTCAGGGTGGTGGTAGCCTGCTTTCTGAACCACACCCCAAGGGGGGTATATAACTCCCAAGGGGGGTATATAATTCTCTCAAATATAATCACAGAGCCTATTTGCACCCCTTAAAATTTACTTTCAAAATATTGTGTCTATGTGCACAGTTTGCAAAATTTTCTTTAATTCACTTGATAAGTGAGTCTTAGATTTCAAAAGTTCTCTCTGTGAAGCAAATGTTATGTGTGTTGGAGAGAGTAAATTTTGTCGGTCTACCTTTTTTCCTTAGCTTGTGGCAGCCCCAGGCTGGACCTGGAGTCTGTCAGTCTCTGGACTGGGCACTCTCCTGCTCTCTCTGGTTTTTTACGTACCAGACTTCCTACTTGACTGAACTTAACCTTTCTTAATCCTCACTTTCTCTCTTTTCTTAAAAGTAATTGCTCCACATTTAAATGTTAGTAAATTGGAATAATTGAGGAGGAGCTAATTTTAATCATAAGTTTTAACAACAGACTTTTTCTAAGATATAGAAAATAGTAAAAAAAAAAAAAAAATTTTTTTTTTCTTCTAAATTCCATTTACTTTTAGATGAATGGCCTTGCCAGTGCTGTTCTCTTAGTGAATTTCAAGAGAATCTCTGGTTTTCTACACCATACTGGAAGAGTCGCTGTGGCTGGAAGATGTCACCTTTAACCTCCCAGCCAGTCTGTTTTTCTTCCCTTCTCTTCCTCCTCCTTTTTCTCCCTCCAAAGTTAATTAAAAACAGAAATTAGAAAAGATAGTTTTTGACAGGGAAAAGCATATCAATATCAGTAACTAGCTTTTTTGACCTCCTGATTAGGAATTTTATTTGCAGCTTAAATCCAAACATTTTCACTGAAATATATTGTTAAGTGTTAGTAATAGATGTGGTTCTTACATAAAAAGACAACCAAAATTCAAAACTTTTTGTTGCTGTAAGAAGAACTAAATCAAGTGAACATTAGCTTCAATAGTAGGCAAGCATTGAGCCAGTTTCTGTTGGTGCATATTAGTAGATGTGGGGTGGGTAGGGGGAATAGACCACTTCAGATGTATTTTAGATTAGATATTCCTATTTAGCATTTGAGGGAACCATAAGTAGAGTGAATAAAATACTTTGATTAGAAGATTTGTTTTTGTTTTTTTTGTTTGTTTTATGGTGGGTTGAGGAACTGATTTATGGACTTACTGTGACTTAAGCAAATGTGATGTGAAAATCTCAATTTCATAAAAATGTTTTATAATGTTACTCATGTTCTGTGCAGAGTACCGAAATCATAATTTGATTTGCATACAGTGTTAAGGAACTCTGTGTTTATAGCTCATTGTATAAGTTTTAACTTTTGGAATTAAGTCACTTGACTATAAAAATATAGCAACAGATAAGCCTTTAATAATGCCTTGATTGGCCCTTATCTTACAAATAAAAAGAAAAATAAGAAGAAAGACCAGGTAACATGAGGGAAGAGGAAAAGCCTTTCAAGGCAGCTTAAGTGGCCAGTCAAGGGGAGGGTTTTGTTTTTTACTTTTGGACGAGCGTTTTTCAAACATTTCTCCTTGCTTTATTATTATTATTTTTTAATTGGAAATACATTGCATTTTGTATGTGTAAGTTTTTTTTTTTTTTTTACATTGGATGTGTTTTGTTTGTTTTGAAAACTGTTTTGTATTTGTGATACGCTTACATGATTTTTTTGCCTTGGTATACATTTTTAATACATGAATTAAAAATTTTATAATAATAAAATTCCTAAAATATTTTTGGAAAGCATTTTCAGATTGTTTCAGACTCCTTGCTTGTTCTTTTTTGATCAGAAAACACATATGGAAGATTCTTCAAATTAAAGCCATCAGCTTCTATGCTTTATCGGGTTATGTGTAATGCAATTCTATAGAAATTTTCTGTCTCCTCAGTTTGTCTCTGATGTCCAGTGTGGCCAGCATGGAGAAGATCCTGTAAAGAAGATAATTCATTCATTCCTTCTTTCATTCAGTATATATTTGTTGAGATCTGCCCTGTGCCTGGTATTTTTGTTACTATTGGGGATGTAACAATGAGCCAAGTAGAGTCCTTGCCCTCCTGCAGTTGGGGGCTCAGGAGAGGCAGACAAAAAGTCAGTCAAATTTAGTGCTTAGCTTGTATGTGAGTAGGGAGAAGGAGGGTTGCAGTTTTGGGGCTGCTCATTCAGAGGGTGGCACTTGAGACCTGAAAGGTGAGGCAGTGAGTCAGGCGGGTGTCTGGAGAGTGCCCCCAAGTGAGGGTACCGCAAGTGTGAAGGCTTGACTTTGGGATGGCTTGGTCTGCTCCAGCACCGGCAAGGGGGCCACTGTGGCCAGAGAAGACAGGGGAGCACAGTAGGAGGTGCAGCCAGCTCTTTGGGGGTCTCCCAGGCCAGGGTGAGGACGTCTCACCTGAGACAGGAGCCAGCACCGGAGTGTGAACAGTGGAGGCACTGGACGGAAACGTGGCAGTTGAGAATCAAAAAAGCAGGGAGGGAACTGGGGAGACCACTGAGAAGCTTTACAGTAATTTGGGCGAAGCGAAGGCGGCCAGAACGGGGTGGCAGCAGTAGAGGCTGTGACAAGTTGAATTCTGGATATATTTTGAAGGTAAGTGTTAATCAGAGTTGCTGATGGAGCAGATAAAGGTTTGAGAGGGACAAGTCAAGAACAATACCAAGGTTTTGACCTCTGACTTGAGCAGCTGGAAGAGTACAGTTGCCATTTGACTGAGAAAAGGAGCTGACTCTCGGACAAAGTAAGTTTGAGGTGAGTGTTAGGCAGCCAAGTGGAGATGTTGAGTAAGTGGCTGGAGAAAGGGTCTGGAGGGAATTCCCTGTGATCCAGCTTTCACTGCTGTGAGCCCTAGTTGGTGAACTAGGGCTTTGATCCTAGCTGGTGAACTATGATCCCGCAGGCTGCAGTACGTCCTCCACCCCCATCTCTGCCCCCCACTGAAAAAAGAGGGTCTAGAGTTCGTGGGGGGAAAGTCTCTGATGGAGATAAACATCTGAGCGTCATCAGCCAATTGATGGTATTTGAAACCATAGGACGAGATGCAGTGAAATGGGTGTAGATAAGACAGAAGAGAGCCCTGGTCTGAGCTTGGGACAGTCTGGAGGCTGGTGAGCGGAGGGTCGCGCATACGGGACTGAGAAGGACCAGCAGAGACTGACAGCTGCAACCTAGTGTGGTAAGTGCAGTGGGCGTGGGGTCCTCCACGCAGCGTGCTTGTGGGTGAGATTGCCTTATTGCTTCATTCAGCCACCTGTCTTATCCTCTATGCCTTGCATATCTTCTGTGCCTTGTACTGTTTTAAGCAGCAGCGAAGGCAACAAACACATTTTAGATTTTGGGGAAAATTGGGGAAAGGAGAAAAGAAAATACCAGCAGTTGTCTCATCTGTGGGAGTTCCTCCTCAGGATTGTTGTAAGGATCTAATGAGAAGGTTCATGAAGTACTTACTATCTCAGTGCTTGGACCAAGAACGTGCCCACTGCACATTCCTTGATGTTATTTGGGTCTCTCCATCCTTCATGCGGCAGCAGGCACTTCACTAGTTGCGCCATCTCCCAGCAGTCCTGCCTCTGAGTGATCTTTCCAGACTGCTCATCTTACCGTGTCACTTCTCTTTAAAACCCTGGGCCTGCTGTGTTCTCTTCTGTAGCTTTTGTAGCTGTTCTCGCGTCTACACTGCTCCTCCCCCACCTGGTTTTTGTTCCTAATTCCTCCTTGTCTTTTTCCTTGAGGTAACCCTTCTGCTGAAGGCCACCCTGTCCTCTTGTAGCCCCCTCTCTTCTCTGTCATGGATTTTATTGCCCTGTGCTGTTTGCTTAATGGAGTCCCCCATTAGATCGCAAACTCCACAAAAGCCAGGTCTGCCGGGTGTTTTATACCTGCGTCTACTGTAAGCCCAGCTTCAGGTGGTGCCCGAGTACCTCTTTGCTGAGTGATTGGAATTCTCGTATACCCTCATGCCCATAGTGCGTTCTTTGTTCTCTCTCTGCACTAGGATGTCACGAGGCTGTCAAGTTAAGATGTATCACATCACCAGCATTTTCTTTATCTTCCTGTATTAGTTTGGCACTTTACTGTGAAGCATCAGTAGACAAAAGTAAAATTTTACTTGGATAAAAAAGATTTGCTTCCAGATTATATAAAATGAATAAACATATCCCTGGAGTGTTTCAGTAGGCAAGTACGGTGATCTATTCAACATATGTTCTGTGTTGTTATTATAATTTACTTACCAACTTTTAGAGAAGGAGAAAATGATTTTCTAAGAACTCTTAGTCTTTGAAGATGGTCACTTGAATGGATTCCCTTGCTTGTAACCCCTATCCTTCAGACTATAGGTATGAAAGTGAAAGTGTTAGTTGTTGAGTCGTGTCTGACTCTTTGTGACTCCATGGACTGTAACCTGCTGGGCTCCTCTGTCCATGGAATTCTCCAGGCAAGAATACTGGAGTGGGTTCATTCCCTTCTTCAGGGATCTTCCCAGTCCGGAGATCAAACCCGGGTCTCTTGCATTGCAGGCAGATTCTTTACTATCTGAGCCACCAGGAAGCCCAAGACTATAGGGCAGGAGCAGAAGAATTTGCGTCACACATGGGGCTCGTCAGAGACCAGGCCTTTGAAGTCACTTGGCATCAGCAGGGACTTACTGCTGAGTCAGATGACACTGTGAATAGAACAAGACTTGGGACAGCTTCATTTCAGTTACGATTCAGGAAAACGGGTCGCTCCTGTTCATTGTAAATTCATTTATGACATCAGGTCCTTGGAACTACTCACCACATGGAAGTGAAAGAAAACTGCTCTAAGTTCTCCTCACCAGGACTAGAATGAGTGTCTTGAGAGTGTTCTGTACCTGAGTTTGGGTTTGGTGTTTCTGAGCATCTGATTGACCAGGAAACATCCAGTGGGTGAACGCAATCCTGTGGACTGTAGCCGCCAGGCTCCTCTGTCCATGGAGTTCTCCAGGCAAGAACACTGGAGTGGGTTGCCATTCCCTTCTCCAGGGGAGTTTCCCGACCCAAGGATTGAACCCATTGCACTGTGGGCAGATACTTTACTATTTGAGCCACCAGGGAAGTTCCCTATCTTCGAAGTAGTTGAGTGTGTTTGCAGACTCTGCAGTCCTAGTATAAAGGGGAAGAACTACATCCCCCAGCAGTTAATCTGGAAAGGCCAGGGACGGAATCTAAACCTGATTTTCTTCTCTTTATGAAAATACCCAGACTCACTGAGCTACACATTGAGTGTTTCAGTTGGGAGTGGATCCTCTTGGGTTCATGGGAGATGAAAACCAGGCTAGGGGTCAGTGTGCGGTTCAGCAGCTGGGGAAGACTTTGGAGGTCTGTGTTTCTCCTTTCTGATTTATTTGCTGCACTCTGTCAAACAACTCTCTGAGACATAAATCCTTTCTAGGAGGAAGGAAAAAGGAGCTACTGTTGTTTTTCAGGGCCTCTTATGTGTCAGGCCCCATGCTGGGCACTTTTCACACATTATTTAATTAAATCCTAATGACCAGGCTGTAGGTGTTACCTGTTTTCTAGATGTGGAAACAGGTGCAGAGCGGTCAAGTCCCCAGGGACTACAGCCGAGGGGTGGAGCTGTGGTCTCGATCAGTCGTCAGCCTCCTCCACAGCTCCTGGGCTGGAGGATCCAGGGGCAGCATTTCAGCTCTGCCCTTCATTCATTGTTCACTTCACTCATTCACTCAGAGGTTGTACGTGACTGGTCTTGAGTCCCGAGCTCCCAGAGACGATATCAGAGGTGGTCCCTACTCCTGAAGAGCTTCCCCCTCTGCCCCTTTGCTATCCTGGCAATCCAACCATGTGCCTGTAGGGATGGTTCTTTGAAAAAGCATCAGGGACTGTTCTGATGAGGCCAAAGGAACAGCAGAGGTTGGGAGGTGGGGAGTGGCTTTGGATTTGCCAGCACTTGGCAAGATAGGTGGTGGCCCCACTGTGACCTGCTCCATGGAGAAACCTGTTTCTGCTTTGAAGCTTTTAGGGGGTTCATTTTAAATTAGCAGCAGCCCTGAGGTGAGTGGACACTTATGTTTCTTCTGCCATCTTGATTTCTTTTCTGTTTCTTTTTCCTTTCATTTGAAAAGGCCTCAGCTCTCAGAGCCTCAGTTTCCTCCTTTGTCAATAGGGACCACAGCATCTAAGTGACAGGTTTTTGTGAGGCTTGAAAAATACGTCAGACATCTGACAGGTCTCAGCAGTGTTAGTCATCTTTTGTCCCAGTTACCACCCCTCTTCCTTTGCTGCCCACACTTTCTTGGTTTGCAGATTGGGACCGTGCGGCTTTTGCTCTGTAGAACATGCCTCTCTCCAGGTATCCTTCTCTACCTCCTGGTGAATCTGTCCTCATGGCTCAGCAGGAAAGCTATCCCAGACTTTCGGGATATGCCTCCACCGTGGTGGAGGCTCGGGATTGAGATTAGAAAAAAGACCTCGAGCCAGCGGCTTTGCTTTGGCCTGTCAAATGGATCCAAGTTCAGATCCTGGATGTGCTACCGTCCCAGCTGTGTGGCCTTCAGCAAATGATTTAATCTTCCCAAGGTGCTACTTCCAAGGGAGTCTCAGATGTGGGGGCTTCTCTGTGGGCTGCCCAGCTTCTCAGGGGATCTGGAGGGCCTGGTCTACAGGAGTGAAGCTTCTCACACATTGCTGTGTATAAAACCTCCTCAAACCCAGGTCTCACCCCAGACCTTGTTAACTCAGAATCCCCAGAGACGGGATCCGGGCATCCATATTTTTGAAAGTTCCCCAGGTGATTCTAGAGTACAGCCACAGTTGAGAGCTTGTACCCCCAGCTCTCGTCCTGGATGGCCTACCAACCCATTGCCAGTCTCACTCTTCAGCTACAGCCGGCTGTGCCTGTGATGTCTGCTTCTGCAGCATGCTCTCTACATGTGCTCTGTCGTGACTGTCTCAGGAATGGAACATCCCAAGCAGCTCACAGATGTTTGGTGTGCATATTAACACAGCTCGGGGGGATGTTTCCTGCTTGGATTTGTTGGCTAGCTTACAGAACAACTCTGCCAAGGCTGAATTATTGTCAGTTCCTCCTCCAGGCACTGATTTCTCTGTCTAGGTATCTCACCTGTGTCTGCTGCTTTCACCTTTTACCTAGCACTGTGACATTCCCATTGTGGCAGGTACTGTCAGTGGCCATCCTAATGTTCAGTCTCTCCCTTTTCCTAACAACTCCTGTATTCTTGCCAGCTTCAGTGTGCTTAGCTAAGATCGACAATAGCTATATTTTCCAACTGCTTATCTCACGGTGGCAGATGTAAGCAGAGATATTAGCAGAACTTGTAGGGTGAAACTTCCAGGAAAGCTCCTGAAAGATGGCCTTACTCAGTTGTGAGGCAGGAGTCCTTTGGTCCTTACCATCTTTTTTTCTGCCTGAAATGTGGATATGCTGAGTGATGCTCCAGCAGCCATTTTGTGCTCATGAGGTGACTTTGCAGATGGATGCCCCTAGCTAAGGATGGCAGAATAGAAATACAGAAGGAACTTGGAATTTTGATGATAATTGTGGAGCTGCTATTCCAGCCCTGTGCCAGTTATCTCTGAAGTTCATATTACATGAGAAGAAATTCAACCCCTCCCTTTGTTAAAAAAAAGTTATTTATTTGACTGCCTTAGGTCTTAGTTGTGGCTTAGTTGCTCTTAGGTGTGTGGGATCCTAGTTCCCTAACAAAGGGTTGAACCTGCATACCCTGCATTGCAAAGTGGATTCTTAACTACTGGACAACTGGGAATCCCCCCCTCCCCCCAATCTTGTTTTAACAGAGTCTTATTTCTGGTGTTTGGTACTAGTCCCTGAATTTAGTTCTCAATACTACCTGACTCAACACTAGCATAATGGGCTTTTTGGTTTTTGTTTTTCTCTCAGAAAACTGTATTTTTGAGGAGTGGAGAGAAATCAGCCTGTCAAACGTCAGAAAACAACTTCTTGTGTGTGTGTGTGATAAGTTGCTTCAGTTGTGGCTGACTCTTTGCAATCCTATGAACTGTAGCCCACAGGCTCCTCTGTACCTGGGGATCTTCCAAGCAAGAATACTGGAGTGGGTTGCCATGCTCTCCTCCAGGGATCTTCCTGACCCAGGGATCGAACCCGAGTCCCTTATGTCTCCTGCGTTAGCAGGCAGGTTCTTTACCCCTAGCGCTGCCTGGTAAGCCCTGATACTGCTGCTTACTCGGGGGCATCTCGGCTTCCCTGCTCCCCTGTCTTACTGACAAGAGGCAACAAGAGGGAGAACTGCAGACCTCCCGGGGAGCAGCTTTTGGGCATTTGATTGACGCACCGAGACATCCAGAGGACAGCTGAGTATTGAATGTGGATAGCTTTGAATGGCTTTTCTTTTTTTTAAAGATTTACGTGTTTGTGCTTATTTTTGGCTGCACTAGGTCTCCGTTGCTGTGTGGGATTTTCACCAGTTGCAGTGCATGGACTTCTCATTGGGTGGCTTCTCTTGTTGCCAAGTGTGGGCTCTAGGTGCATGGGCTGCAGTAGTTGTGTGCTGTAGAGCGCTAGATCAGTTGCTCTGCTGCGTGTGGGATCTTCCTGGACCAGGGCTCGAACCCATGTCCTCTGCATTGGCAGGCAGATTCTTAACCACTAGACCACCAGAGAAGCGCCTGAACGGCTTTTATTACCATGTTGTGAACTGACTTTGGTTAAGAGTGGCTCCATGTCAGTTCACTCTTACTTCAGTACTGAGACATCACTCCAAGTTTTCCTAAATGGCAGGACTTGCAAGGTGCATGTTACTTAGTGCCTTTCAGCTTGTGAAGTGACAGCTCCTTGGCTGTCTTCAGACCTCAATGGCTGCACTACCGCCTTCGGCTGGGGTGACTCTCCTGGAGCCGTTAAATGGAGAATCTCCATTTCAATCTGGTGTGTGTAAGTCTTTACATCACCAGTCATTAATCATGCTTGGAAAGTTAAAATGCCCATGCAGCTTTTACAAACGTAGGTCTCCGGGGTTTTGGAGAGAAAAACAGAAACTGTTTGGATGATAATTTGTAGCTATGATTATTTATGAGTGACATACAGAATACACTATGTTGAGCTGGGAATAATCATCTTTGCACTACCAACTCTAAGTAAAGTGGAGCTGTGGTGAGTACAGAGTGAGCTTTTGGTCAGAGGATTGGCTTGAGATGAAGACAGGAAGCAGTTAAGTGGAACTGGCATTTCCCAGGTCAGCACCAAAGTCTTTGGGTTAATTCCACTGCAAAAATAAGTCCTGGCTCTTGAGTATTAAATGGAATCTCACAGGATGCAGAATGGTGATCAGGCAGTAGACCTAATGAAATTCCCTTTCTGTGGGAAGCAGGACCCAATTGCTGGGGCCAGCTGGATGGAGTGTGGAAGAGGCTGATGGAGCCTTGGTGCAGGAAGACTCTGCGGACCTGTGTTGGCTGGTTACCAAATTTTAACAAATGTGTTTAAAATCATCAAGTTGCCTAATTTTCATAGGAAACATACTTAGTGAATAGTTATATAATATAAAAAGAGAACTGAAGAACTTAATGTCTTTTTAAAAAAGGGCCTTCCATACAGACTTGTGAACATGGTCATGGTATTCCAGTTCGGTGGAAAAAAAAACTCTGGTGGCTAGCCCACTTATCAAATTTTTATTTCTTTTCAGAAATAGCTTAGGAGCAATGCTGCTTAGGGTACAAGTATGAATTTTCATTGATTTCTGAGAATTTGGCCATGTGTTCTCCATTTAAGCCTGTCTTCTGCCCCATGATATCCAAACATTATATGCACCAGCAATATTCCAAGTATTTCAGCAGAAAATCTGGTATGTCTTGAGAAAAATCACTTCCATGACTTATTAATGAACTAACTAGACATAATTTTCATTGGGTTCATTTACCCAAATTTATCATAGACTATCATTTAAGACAAAAATAAATGAAGTAAAAGAATTGAAGTCTTTCTTGGAATAATATTAACATTCAAGTGTCTCCACCCCCCATGGATATTTCAGTTGCCAATGTCTCAGATTCCCCCTTCAAGAAAATTTAAGTGCAAATCCCTTTAACACATGGGCTGGCTGTCTTCTGTTTATGCCCCAGACTGATTCCTCCCTCTGCCTGCCCTGATGTGTGACTGGTGGTGCCTTGTGTAGACCCAATCAATGGGCACCTTGCCCTGTGGCTTCCAGTTGGTTCAGGTGGTGGAGGGTGGAGAGTGAGAGCAGGGTATTTTTTCCTTTGTTTTTTTAAACTTGAGTATCATTCATTTACAATGTTGCATTAGTTTCAGGAGTACAGCAAAGTGATTCAGTACGTACACACACACACACACATATATGTACTTTTCCCATCACGTAGTAGTGATAGTGAATGCATTCACTATCATTCACTTGCATTCACATTGCAAGATAGTGAATGTAGTTCCCTGTCCTTGTTTATTTTCTATATAGTAGTGTGTATCTGTTAATCCCATTATCCCTTTCCCCTTTGGTAACCATAAGTTTGCTGTGTCTGTAAGTCTGTTTCTGTTTTGTGAATAAGTTCATATGTATCATTTTTTAGAGTTTACGTATAAGTGATATCATAAGACACCTGTCTTTGTCTGACTTCACTTAGTATGATAATCTCTATGTCTGTCCATGTTGTTAACAGGGAATTTACTGGTGGTCCAGTGGTTAGCACGCTATGCTTTTGCTGCTGTGTGCCTGGGTTTGATCCCTGGTTGGGGAACTAACATTGCACAAGCCGTGCAGTATGCCTCTCTCCACCCAAAAAGGAAAATAAAAAATCCATGTTGCTGCAAATGGCATTATTTCTTTTTTTTTGTAGTCAAGTAATATTCCATTGTGTGTGTGTGTGTGTGTTTGTTTATGTATATGTCATATCATTTTTATCCATTCATCTGTGGATGAACATCTAGGTTGCTTCCATGTCTTGGCTATTGTAAATATTGCTGCTGTGAACATTGGGGTGCATGTATCTTTTTGAATTAGTTCTTGTATTTCCAAATAAATGCCCAGGAGTGGGATTGCTGGTTCATATGGTAACTTCTAGTTTCTTAGGGGACCTCCATGCCTTCTGCATAGTGACTGCATCAATTTACATTCCCAGCAACAGTGCAGGAGGATTCTCTTGTCTCCACATCCTCTCCAGTAATTTATTATTTGTAGGCATCTTGATGATGGTCATTCTGACTGGTGTGGGATGATTCCTCACTGTAGTTTTGATGTGCATTTCTCTAATAATTAGTGATGTTGAACTATTTTCATGTGCCTGTTCCATCCATATCTTTTTTGGAGGAATGTTTATTTAGGCCATCTGCCCTTTTTTTGGATCAAGTTGTTTGTTTTTTGATATTGAGCTAGCCTTTTGTATATTTTGGAAATTAATTCCTTGTTACATCAATTGCAAATATTTTTCCCCATTCCATATTTTGTCTTTTAGCTTGTTTATGGCTTCCTTTGATGGGTAAGAAAAAGACAAAGAAATGCAAGAAGGCAAAATGGTTGTCTGAGGAGGACTTACAAATAGCTGTGAAAAGGACAGAAGCGAAAGGCACAGGAAAGATATTCCCATTTGAATGCAGAGTTCCAGAGAATAGCAAGGAGAGATAAGAAAGCCTTCCTCAGTGACCAATGCAAAGAAATAGAGGAAAACAACAGAATGGGAAAGACTAGAGATCTCTTCAAGAAAATTAGAGATACCAAGGAAACATTTCATGCAAAGATGGGCACAATAAAGGACAGAAATGGTATGGACTTAACAGAAGCAGAAGATGGTAAAAAGAGGTGGCAAGAATACACAGAAGAATTACACAAAAAAGATCTTCATGACCCAGATAATCACAATGGTGTGATCACTCACCTAGAGCCAGACATCCTGGAATGTGAAGTCAAGTGGGCCTTAGAAAGCATCACTATGAACAAAGCTAGTGGAGGTGATGGAATACCAGCTGAGCTATTTCAAATCCTAAAAGGTGATGCTGTGAAAGTGCTGCACTCAATATGCCAGCAAATTTGGAAAACTCAGCAGTGGCCACAGGACTGGAAAACGTTGGTTTTCATTCCAATCCCAAAGAAAGGCAATACTAAAGAATGCTCAAACTACTGTACAATTGCACTCATCTCACATGCTGGCAAAATAATGTTCAAAATCCTCCAAGCCAGGCTTCAATAGTACATGAACCGTGACCTTCCATATGTTTGAGCTGGATTTAGAAAAGGCAGAGGAACCAGAGATCAAATTGCCAACATCTGTTGGATCATTGAAAACATGAGAGTGTTCCAGAAAAAATTTGCTTTATTGACTATGCCAAAGCCTTTGACTGTGTGGATCACAACAAACTGTGGAAAATTCTTAAAGAGACGAGAATACCAGACCACCTGACCTGCCTCCTGAGAAATCTGTATGCAGGTCAAGAAGCAACAGTTGGAACTGGACATGGAACAACAGAATAGTTCCAAATCAGGAAAGGAGTACATCAAGGCTGTATATTGTCACCCTGCTTATTTAACTTACATGCAGAGTACATCATGAGAAATGCTGAACTGGATGAAGCACAAGCTGGAATAAAGATTACCGGGAGAAATATCAATAACCTCAGATACGCAGATGACACCACCCTTATGGCAGAAAGCAAAGAAGAACTAAAGAGCCTCTTGAAAGTGAAAGAGGAGAGTGAAAAAATCGGCTTACAACTCAACATTCAGAAAACTAAGATCATGGCATCTGGTCCCATCACTTCATGCCAAGTAGATGGGGAAACAATGAGAGACTATCTTTTTGGGCTCCAAGTCACAGCATATGGTGACTGCAGCCATGAAATTAAAAGACACTTACTCCTTGGAAGAAAAGTTGTGACCAACCTAGACAGCACATTAAAAAGCAGAAACATTACTTTGCCAACAAAGGTCCGTCTAGTCAAAGCTTTGGTTTTTCCAGTGGTCATGTATGGATGTGAGAGTTGGACTATAAAGAAAGCTGAGCACTGAAGAATTGATGGTTTTGAACTGTGATGCTGGAGAAGACTTGAGAGTCCCTTGGACTGCAAGGAGATCCAACCAGTCCATCCTAAAGGAGATCAGTCCTGGGTGTTCATTGGAAGGACTGATGCTGAAGCTGAAACTCCACTACTTTGGCCACCTGATGCGAAGAACTGACTCGTTTGAAGAGACCCTGATGATGGGAATGATTGAAGGCAGGAGGAGAAGGGGATGACAGAGGATGAGATGGTTGGATGGTATCACTGACTCAATGGACATGAGTCAGTAAGCTCAGGGAGTTGGTGATGGACAGGGAGGCCTGGCGTGCTGCAGTCCATGAGGTTGTGAAGAGTTAGACACGACTGAGCGACCGAGCTGAAATGAACTTGCTGTGCGTATGCTTTTTAGTTTAACTAGGTCCCATTTGTTTGTTTCTTATTTCCATTTCTCTGGGAGACAGGTTGAAAAAGATACTGCTGCAATTTATGTCAGTGTTCAGCCTATGTTTTTTCCTCTAAGTGTTTTGTACTGTTCAGTTTCACATTTAGGTTTTTAATTCAGTTTGAGTTTATTTTTGTGTAAGGTGTTAGAGAATGTTATAATTTCATTTTTTTACATGTAGCTGTGCAGTTTTCCCAGCACCATTTATTGAAGCAACTGTCTTTCCTCCATCGTATAGTCTTGTCTCTTTTGTCATAGGTTAATTGACTATAGGTTCATGGGTTTATTTCTGGTCTTTCTAGCCTGCTCCATTGATCTGTATTTCTATTTTTGTGCCAATACCATACTGTTTTGATGACTATGGCTTTGTGGTATAGTCAGAAGCCAGGGCACATGATTCCTCCACCTCCACTTTTCTTTTTCAAGATTGCTTTGGCTATTTGGGGTCTTTTGTGTCTCCATACAAATCTTAAGATTTATTTTGTTCTACTTCTGTAAAAAAAAATGCCATTGGTAACTTGAAGGGGCTTGCATTGATTCTGTAGATTGCCTTATAGTCATTTTGACTATATTGTTTCTTCCAATCCAGGAACATGGTTTGTCTCTTCACCTGTTTGTGTCACCTTTGATTTCTTTAATCAGCATATTTTTTTGTTGTTAATTGAAGTATACTTGATTTACAGTGTGTTAATTTCTTTTGCACAGCAGAGTGATTCAGTTATACATTCCTTCAGTGATCCATTGGTTGTTTAATAGTGTATTGTTTAGCCTCCCATATTGTGGTTTTTCCAGTTTTTTTCTTACAGTTGATTTCTAGCCTCATGGTACTGTGGTTGGAAAAGATGCTTGATGTAATTTCAGTTTTCTTAAATTTATTCAGGCTTATTTTGTGGGCTAGCATGTGGTCTATCCTGGAGAATGTTCCATGTGCATTTGAAAAGAACGTGTCTTCTACTGCTTTTGGATGGAATGCTCTATAAATACTCATTTAAGTCCATTTGTTCTAATGTATTTTTAAGGCCAGTGTTTCCTTATTCATTTTCTATGTGGATGATCTTGTCCATTGATGTAAGTGGGGTGTTAAAGTCCTCTAATATTATTATGTTACTGTTGATTTTTCTTTTTATGTTTGTTAATTCATGTTTGCTAAATCACTTCAGCTGTGTCTGACTCTTTGAGACTCTACGGACGGTAGCCTGCCAGGCTCCTCTGTCCATGGAATTCTCTGGAGTGGGTTCCATTTCCTTCTCCAGGGGATCTTCCTGACCCAGGGATCCAGCCTTCATCTCTTATGTCTCCTGCATTGGCAGGCAGGTTCTTTACCACTAGTGCCACCTGGATTTGCCTTATAAATTGAGGTGCTGGATGCATATGTATTTGTTGTTGTTATGTCTTCTTCTTGGATTGATCCCTTCATCATTATGCAGTGTTGTTCTTTGTCTCTTGTAACAGTCTTTATTTAAAGCCCATTCATCTGATACAAGTATTGCTATTCCAGCTTTTTAAAAAAATTTTTCCATGAATGGAATACCTTTTTCCATCCCCTCATTTTCAGTCTGTATGTGTTTCTAAACCTGAGGCGAGCCTTTTCTAGGCAACATATGTACAGACTGTACTTTTCTTATCCATTCAGCCAGTGTATGTCCTTTAGCTGGCACATTTAGTCTGTTTACATTTAAAGTAATTATCAGTATGTATGTTCTTGCTGCCATTTTGTTAACTGTTTTGGATTTGTTTTTGTGGGTCTTTTTTCCCCTTCTTTTGTTTTCTGGTGATTTGACTATCCTTAGTGTTATGTTTGAATTCCTTTTTATCTTTTATAGATTTTTTTTTTTTTGAGGTCTTTTATAGATTTTTGGTTTGTGATTTCCATGAGACTTTTGTGTAGCATCTATAAACAAACATGATTGTTTTAAGTTGCTGATCTCTTAATTTCAACTGTGTTTTAAACACCCTGTGTTTGTATACTCCTTCCCTCATGATTACTGTTTTTGATATCATATTTTATATAGAATTGTTTTGTGTACCCTTAACTGCTTATTGCAGATACAGATGATTTTACTACTTATGTCTCTTAACCTCCCTACTAGTTTTGTGTGTGGGTGATTATCTACCTTTACCATATATTTGCCTTTACCAGTGAGCTTTTTCCTTCTGTAATTTTCTTGTTTTTCATTTGGAATCCTTCCTTCAACATTTATCATAAAGTTGGTTTTGTGGTGGTAAATTATTTTAGCTTTTGTCTCTAAAGCTTTTGGTTTCTCCATCAAATCTAAATGTGAACCTGACTGGGTAGAGTGTTCTTGGTTGTAGGCTTTTCCCTTTCATCACTTTAAATATATAGTGCATCTCCCTCTGGCTTGCAGAGTTTCTGCCAAAAAGTCAGCTTATGTCCTTATGGGAGTTTCCTTGTATGTTATTTGTTGCTTTCCTCTTGCTGCTTTTAATATTCTCTCTTTAATTTTTGTCATTTTTGTCCTAAGACTCCAGGGCTGCTACCCACCACTGGCAGGTGAAGCCAGGCCCTGGGGTTAGTCCCAGACTACTGGCAGGAGAGCTGGTTCCTGGAGTCTGGCTGCAGGGCCAGGGATCCCAGAGCTTGTTTCAGATCAGTGGTGGTGGTGGGGTGATGGTGGTTCCTAACAACAGTTGGGTATGAGGTCCTGAAGATTGTGTTAGCCTGCTAGAGGGCTGGGCAGGGCCCATCTGCTCCCACGGTAGGGTCTGGACTGATGGGGGTGGGGAGCTGTGTCCCAGCCGTTAGCCGTTTGGCATGAGGCATCTCTGCACTGGCACCTACAGTTTGTTGGGTGAGGCCAGGTTTTAGTGCTAATGAGCCAAGACGTCAGCTGCCAACACAGTGTTCATCTGTTTGAATGTTCCCCAACATGTCTGTCTCCAGGGTCTATGTCCTCATGATGAGCTGCAGCTAGGTGTCCCCTGCACCTCCACCCTGCCTCTCCAGGACATTCACCAGGCCCAGCAGGTGGGTCTAGCCCAGGCTCCTGTGAGATTACTGCTCTTGCCCTGGGTCCTGGTGCATGTGAGATTTTGTGTGTGCCATTTAAAAGTGAAGTCTCTATTTCCCCTAGTCCTGTGGGGTTCCTGCAGTTAAGCCCTGCTGGCCTTCAATTTCAAATGCTCTGGGGGCTTGTCTTCCTGGTGCCAGACCTCTGGGCAGGGGGGGCCTGACATGTGGCTCAAGACTCACTCCTGTGGGAGAATCTCTGCAGTTTAATTAATCTCCAGTTTGTGGGTCACCCACCCAGTGGGTCAAGGGATTTGATTATATTGTGAGTCTGCCCCTCTTACCTGTCTAGCTGTGGCTTCTTCTTTATATCTTTAGCTATAGAAGATCTTTCCTGGTAGTTGCCAGTCTTTTTTATCAATGGTGGTTCTGCTCATAGTTGTGATTCTGGTGTGCTCATGACCAGAGGTGAGCTCAGGTCTTTGTATACTGCCATCTTGGCCGCTCTCCCCAAGGTCAGCATATTTTAACCCAGGCTCCCGTTCTGAGGCCTGTGGCACCTGTCTGGCAGCCCCCTCTACAGGCCACCTCTGTCCCCACTTCCCCTCAGGCTGAAGCAGCGCAATGGATACTGTTCCCTACATGCGGCCAACACCTCTGTAAGTATTCTTAATCTCCTAAAATTCTCCCAATTGGAGGGTGCCATCTTCATGCTGGGGCCATAACTGATACAAATAAGCATCTTAATCCTGAGATAATAAGAGGATTGGGCTTCCCTGATAGCTCAGCTGGTAAAGAATCCACTTGCAATGCAGAAGATCTAGGTTTGATTCCTGAATCAGGAAGATCCTCTGGAGAAGGGATAGGCTACCCACTCCAGTATTCTTGGGCTTCCCCTGTGCCTCAGCTGGTAAAGAATCCACCTGCAATGTGGGGATCTGGGTTCAATCCCTAGGTTGGAAGATCCCCTGGAGAAGGAAAAGGCTACCTGCTCCAGTATTCTGGCCTGGAGAATTCCTGGGGAATGCACCAAGATTGGTTCGACATGTGTTTTGGAGAGGAACACACTTGGATCCAGCAGTGGGGAGATCTTCTCTGAAAGTTTTAAGATATGGAATGTGAATCATTGATTTTTTCCAGTGTCTCTCTAACATGGCCCTTTTATCTCTTGACCCAGAGCTGGCACATGTGTTTTAGGAACAATGAATGTTGTTATGGAAAGTCTGTGTCCCCTCAGTCTGTATGCTGATGTCCTAGTGCTCCATGGGGAGTATCTGGAGACGGGCTTTTGGGAGAGTAGGGTAAGGTGGGACCTTGGGGGTGGGGCCCTCATGGTGCGATTAGTGCTTTTTAAGAAGAGGCGCTCCTCACCCTCTGCAGGCACACGCCGAACAGAGGTCCTGTGCGCATGCAGAAGAGAGCCGCCACCAACAAGCCAACCCAACAGAAAAAGCCCTTAGAATGCAACCTACCTTGCTGCCACCTCCACCTTGGACTTCCCAGACCTCCAGAACTGTAAGAAATTTGTTTAAGCCACCCAGTATTTTGTTATGGCAGCCTAAGACAAACGTGTCGGCCTTCAGACAAACTTATAAAAATGATCTAGTTTGGTGGTCCTTCCCTCCTGTAGCCGTTCTTCGTTACAGCCCACTTTACTATTTAAACAAAGACAATGGTGGCTTTATGGCTGAATTCAAACTGTAAAGGCCACTGCATCTTTCTCAGACTGGCTGAACTTGGAAATGAACCAATTTCCTCAACAGTTTTGCCAAGTAAAAAATTCATTTAACTATGGATGCTGAGAAGGCTAAGCCTTTGGTTCTTTCCTAGAAATGGAACTGGGAAGGTGCTCACAGAATGATGCCAAGCACCAGCAGCTGTATAGTTTCCATTTTATTTTATGTGCTTTTTTTTAATAGGATATAAATAATGACAAAAATTACAAAATTTATAACTGGAAGCCCAAGCATATTTACACATATGTCTCTATTTCAGCAAAGCTACTGTTTACTTTGCTCCTATACAATTTCCTTTTGGTACCATATTTTAGTGTTATTTTACTCTCAATTTACTACATACATATCAACAGTGAATAGGCAAAATATATACAAGGAACTGTTCAGTTCAAGTAATTTAATATTGTATTAAAATTCTTTAACACTGAACTAAAGCCATATACATTTGTCAGTTTGAAATAAAATTGTTTTCTTTCTTCAAAACTCACCAACTGATGATGTAACTGATAATCTCAGATTTAAAATAATATTGGTTAATTAAAAAAAAACATTAAGACAATCCCACAATTTATCAATATCGCTATAATGAACTTCAAAATGATTCACAATGTGATTGGTTAGAACAATATACATTAAAATGTTATTTTTTTTCTATAATGATATTGGTACTGTTTATATAATTTGATTCTACATAAATATACATTATGGTATCATACAAATACTCCACAGAGACATTAAAAAATTAAAATACCTTAAAGAAATGTAAGTAAATTTTATTTAATCAAAGAGTAAGCAAACATTTATTTATTTTGTTTCAAGAAAGTTTTATTACTTTGGAATCTCTCTTTTTTTTTTGTTTGTTTTTTTTTCTAGAAAAAAAGTTTTTTGCAATAGAATTTTATTAACACCTTTCTCAAACAAGGTTTCCATGACAGAAATCTTGACGGCAGGAGCCCTAGATTTTTTTAACATGTTCTTTAAAACTGTGAAGATTAAAAAAAAAAAAATCTTTGCAGGCTTACGGCTGCGTCAGCACTTTCGGTAAGACGCCAGTCTGCTGCCTGAATCTCCTGCTCTGGGGAGTGGCCTGGGTACTCTGCCACCCTGAGCAGCCCTCTTGGTGGTAGCAGTAGAAATTTAGTTATTTGAAATGAAACCAGAAACATCCCTCACGACTAACCTAGTTTTCTTATCAATGCATTAGTGAAACATTCTTTTTAATAAAAATATTTAATACAAGACACATTTTTCTGTGCATAATAAATTCCTCTGTTTTAAATCATTAGGTTTTTGAATCAATCCACAGATGTAAAGGTTTTCTTTATCTGACATGGTTGATTACATATAAAATCCACAAATATAGAAATTGGGAAACAGAATTCCCTGGCAATCAGGGGAGTAACTTCTGTCCTCTTGCATGAAACGATACTTAGTGAGATCATGACTTTAGAGATGCTTTCTGGGGGTAGTTCTGTTCTACCTTGAAAACTGCTGACAGTGAAAAATAAACCCAAGATTTTTATACTTTTAGGCAGTATTAGCGATCCCCTGTATTTTTGCAAGGTGTTATCCCCAAATAACAGCAAAGCGAGGTTGGGGCAGTCATGAGAAATACCTTGGGTGGTGGCCAGGAGTTGGGGTTGGGAGCGTCAGCCACAAACCTCTGCTCTTTCTCTCAGGGGTTACGGCTGGAAAGTCTTGGTTGCACTTTCTGTCACCGGTGCAGAAAGAACGTCCCCAGGAGTGGCCAGTGGCCTCTCGCCCGTGACAAGGCCACACAAACAGAGCAGTCTTCCTCCCGGGCTGGGTGGAAAGCCTGCTCCGGGACTGCTCGGCGTGCAAGGCACCACGAGGACGGGAAGGAGGTGAGTATCAGAAAATCGTGGTCTCATACTTGGTATTTATCCCCCGCTTGGCCTCTTGTCCTGGCTCCACGATCCATGGCAGGTTGGCCAGAGTCTTTTGCTCAGATGGGTCGATCTGCTTTAGAACAGAAAGGCTAATGCCTGTTATACGGTAACTGCTCGGGAGTGCATGCATGCATCCTAACACTGCCTGGAAATCAGCTTTGCGCCCTGGCAAGACTTCAGGATGCTGATGGGTGAGTCATTTGTTGGTTCTTCTGATCACGTTGACTGAACAGGAACCGTGTTCAAGGCACGGGGGGGGGTGGGGTGGGGGGACAGTGAGTGAGGCATGGCCCTTGCTCTTGAAGGCACACAGGCAGGGAGCGGATACAGGAATACTTTACTGAGAAGTGAGATTTGAAAGGGAATAGGGCACTCTGTGGGCACCCAGGAAGGCCACTGACCCCGTGCTGTGAGGCAGGGGGACTTCCTGGAGGAGGTGAGCCAGGCTATGTCCTCCCCAGCTCTCAAACCTCCATTGGTTTCCTTCAGAGTCAGAATAAACCCGAAGTCCTTGAGGGGACCCCTGGGGGCCCTGCCTGCCTTTCTGTGCTCCAGCTACACCAACCTCCCTCTTGCTCCCTGCCTGCAGAGCCCATGCCCTCTGTGCCCGTCAGTTCTCTGTCTGAATACACTCCAGACACCTGTGTGCTTTCTGCCCTAATGTTAGTGTGGCACAAATGTCATCTCCTCACTGGTTTACTGCATGTAAACTAGCACCTCAGCTTTTCTGCTTGCTTCTTTATAATCCTTATGCCATACACATTTGTTCATCTGCCACTAAAATGTACGCTCACAAAGGTGGACTTTGTTCTGTTTACTGTGGTTTCCTTCTAACTTTGACAAGCTCCCAGTAAACAACAGGCACCCAATCCATTCCTGTCAACTAGACATTATTTAAAAATTAAGGTATACGTCTAAATGGAGAGCTGGAAAATTAAGCTTCCTGGGGAAGACGGGGGTGTGGAGCAGTACGTGCAGAGTCCCTGAGGTAAGGGGAGGGGAGTGAGGGTTTGCAGTCAGAGTGCTGAGGGGAAGGAGGTGAGCAGGGCCAGGTCAGGCTGAGCCTCGACCTTGAACCAAACTGAGCTATAAAACGTCAACACCTGTACAAGGTCACGCAGGCCCTGCCCAGGTAAAGCTTGAGTTCTAAGCTCTCACGGTGACGGGGAGGGGGCTGGGGCAGTTCTGCACCAAATTTCCCCCTTTCCTTGGCGTTTCCACGTCTGCCCTTGGACACCTGCTCTGCTCAGGAAACCTGGAACAAGGGGGCTACCAGAAGGCTATGGGGTTCGTGCTTTTCAGCTGCCTGTGATTCGCCTGTACCTCCACAAGGCTGTGGGGGAACTTCACATGTCTAATCACAGGATGTTTCTCAACAATAGTTTTGGGTCTGAGGGAAATGGAGCACAGACACCTGCTGAGGGGGATTGGATCTTGGGGCAGTTAAAGAGCAGCAGTATTATTCACTGTATGTTCCATCTTTTTCAAGGAAGGCTTCTAAATGAATATTCTATGAGCCCTTATGGTGCACATCCCTGCATACTCACCTGGAAGAAGTCTACAGGGACCAAAGAAAAGTCAGATGGAGGTAGGAACAGATTTATCCAGCCCACATGGGAATGCATACAATAGACTAGAGCTAGTCCCCCAAATATTCTGAAAATTCCTGGATGTTTAACCTGCTTTTCCTGTGGGGTAAGACAGACAATAAATAGGGGACGCCTCTGTGTGTAGCTGGGGCCTGGATGGCCATCTGTGCAGAAATGAGGTGGGGACGAAGCCAGGTGGAGGGAACACAGGTAGGTGGAAGCTTTGTCTATTCCAGGAATATGGAGGCTGAGTGTCTGGGAGGGATGTGGTGGGGAGTCAAGGCTGTGGTACCATGATGTGGCTGTCCTGTGGAGGAAGGTAATTTCAGGAGGTGTACTGGAGTAGTTTTGGAGATGTGGTGGTGATGGTTAGGATGGGAAGGGTGACAGAGAAAGGGAGAGGAGTGGATGAGCTGAGAGATGTTTTAGGGGCTGAATGGATGGAATCTGCTTGTGGGCTGAACACAGGGGTGAGAGGAAAACAGGAATCAAGGCCGCCTTCTAGATTGATGGCTTGAGCAACTTGGTGACTGGTTAGCCTGTTTACTAAGCTGGCAGAGGTGGGGACAGAGAAACAGCTTTGTGGAGATCAAGCATTCTGTTCTGGGCGTAGTAAGTTTCAGCTGTCTGCTAAGTATCAAAGGAGAAATTGGACCTGTAGGTCTGGAGCTCTGGGGGTGCGTCAGGATTGGGAGCCAGCGGGGCTGGGAGGTGCTGAGGTGGGAGGATGTGCAGTTCCTGGCAGTGGTCAGTGAGGGACAAGCATGGGTGTGAATGGTGAGGTGGAAGAAAAACTCTGAGATGGGAGCTGTCACAAGAAGCCGCATGGTCTCCAAGCATGGTGCTTCTGCAAACATTAAAAACCCTACAATTCCGCATGACCTGGGGTTGGTGGGGAGGAGGAGGAGGACAGTCACAGATGGAAGGATACATGGGTGTGAGAGCGATGCCTCTGGGATGGCGCTGCTGCCCGGAGTCCCAGAGTTCCAAGGATGCCATATGGCAGCAGAAACCAGACGTGAGGCTGGGAACATTCCAGCTTCTGGGTACTGCTACTACCAGAGGAGGCCGCTTTGAAGTCAGGAAAGTCTGTTAGGACAGGATGTGTGCAGAGCGTGTGGGAGGGAAGGGGAGGAAATTCCTGGAGGAAGGCAGATGCGAGCAGGAGAGGCGGTACCTTCTGAACAGTCCCGCTCTGCAGGACGCCTCAGCTGCTGCCGGGAGAACACAGGGCCTGGTGCCCAGGCCTCTCCCACCCCCACCCCCTGCAACCTTGGGTCCGCGCACAGCTTGAGCCCCCAGCTTCTACTTGCTGGGTACCAGGGACACCCTTGCTGTAAGCCTCTGCTGCCCAGTGGCCTGGAAGAGGCCTGCCCCCTGGAAGGGTGGCAGCTGAGGCCTCAGGGATCTTGGTCCCCAAGTAGCCTGGATCTAGGGGAGAGACTGACCCGGGACAGCAGTACCCAGCCCCCTCCCAGGCTGCTGCAGGGCACAGGGCAAGTGGGATTTTCTCGGGAGCCTCCAGGTTCAGTAGACGGTCCCCAAGACTGCAGGAACTGGGCTGAGGGGAGGACAGGAAGGGCAGGCCCTGGATTCTCACCAGCACCCACACCACCACAGATCCTTCCCTCCAGTTCTCAGAACATCTGTGTCTTGTCTACTTACCACCGACTTGCGAATGCTGACGCGGGGCTTGGGGATGGGCTTGGAGGGCTTGTTTTCAAAGCTTTCTGGAAGCGTGGAGGAATGCCCCCCTTTCCTGGCTTGCAGCGCGAGCTGGTAGGCGACTTCAAAGGCCTGTCCGAGCGTCAGGATGATCTCGTAGGCTAGGTTCTGCAAGAGAAATGGGAAGGCGTTTACAGCAGCGTCCTGCAGGTCAGAACAGAGTCACTGAGGGGGTGAGCCGGCGAGGACCTGGAGCTGCTTCACCTGACGTGGCAGCGCGTCAGGGGAAATCTGACAGACTGCACACTCTGGGTCCAAGTTAGGGTCTGCATGAGGCATCAGTCACTGCTGCAATGCACACGCCTACAGCCACCCCAAGGAGCCCGCCCTGGAACCCCACTTCCCCCTGGGTGACTGTTTTGCTCCCAGGCCTTGGAAGGGAAGGGGTTACACTGGTCCCTCAGCCTGTGAGGGTGAGCCCACACACTCCCCAGGAGGTGCTCCTGAGAAGTTTGGGTCTCTTTACCTCCAACATCTGTGATTCAGTGAACATCTCTGAAACACAATCACAGTCTAATTTAGGCAGAGGGGAGAGGCATTAGTCATGCTGGTGTGGTGTCTCGCAGTCACAGCAGCGAGCACGCAAACAGAGCCAATTATCCATCTATTTCTTGAGGCGTCTGCTCTCCCTGTGGGTCCACTCCATATTTTATCACCAAATCAGTGTGAGACAGGAGATTCTGCCCGAATGCCATGCCACACAGCGCCTGGGAGAAGTTCTTTTCTTCAGACCTTCAGACCTTCTTCATTCCCCTCAGGATGACGTCTTGCTTCTCTCCTCCAGGTTCCTACTGCATTTCTGCCTTCTCTTTCGAGCGCTGTCCCACCCCATCTTCTCTCACTGAGAAAACAAGACCTGAGTTCAACAGCACATCAATGAGCCGGATGTCTATGGGTTACAGTGAGTTTTCTTAAAACCACCGCCCCAGCTGAGTGCCAGCAAGGTCTGTCCCAAGTTTCCATGCTGATGAACATCCCTAGATGTCTGTGTGTGGTTTCTCAAAACCACAAAAACTTTGCTGATTTTGCATCTGTGACCCTGCCGCCTCAATCCAGGACACAGAACAGCTCAATTCCCATGACTCTGAGGGGTCTGGTGGGGACTGTTCCCTCTTGATGGAGGAGGAGGGAGATGCAGGATGGCCGTCAGAGGCCCTGTGGGTTTCCACCCTGACCAGAGTTTAGATCCAGGCCAGACTGTCGGGAACTAGTCTCACAGAGGACATGTCTTCTCTTTAGAGACACAGGTGAAGAAGCGACACCCCACAAGACAGACGTCTGCTTACTGGAGACGCTGAGCCTCACACAGCCAGCCAAGCTCTTCCTTCAATGAGCATGGGCCAGTATTTGCCTCCTAAGATGAGTCAGACCAGGAAATTAGCAATGTGCCAACAAATGCTAGTGGAGGAGGGCTGACCCTCACGTCACCACCAGTGTGGTCCCCTGGAAAGGGGGCTCCGGGCATAACTGCCCCCACGAAGTCCGGGCTCTTGTCTTGTTCACAGCTGCTGTGGAGATAGATGGTGGTTGTCCATCTGTTGGTAGCAGGTTTTTGTGCTCTAGGCGGGCAGCTGGACTGAGGGAAAGATGGCAGACTCAGTGATTCTGTAACATGCAGCTTTTTGATTCTGGGACAAAGGTGCTTAATGAGTGTGAATTCCTTTATCGTTAACCTAAAAACAAGTTCCCGAAAGTGAGATTTACTTACAGCTTCAGTGTCTTCAAGTGAAGCCTATTTGAGCAGGTGAGATTTTCACAAGACTATTATCAGAAGGCTAAAGGTTTTTGAAAGGTTCTGGTTAGAAGCTCTACCCTTTCTTTTAAAAGAAGTCCCCAGTGGTAGGAAACCACTGAGATGAGACACACAGACCCGACCAGCCCATGAGGTTCCTGCCAGGTGGCCTCTCCTTGTCTGGCTTGCATTCTCCATGACATCTTGGCTTTTCATTTTATTTAGAATGCTCATTTTGAGAGTTGTTGTTTTATGATCTGTCAAGAGCTGGACATTGTTACCTTGCCTATGCTTTCTGTCATCTCGGTGTTTGAGGCTTCGATCCTGGATGCCAGCGACAGCCCGCAAGGAGCAGCTTCTGGGGCTTTGCTTGCAGAGAGTCCCGGGGCCCTTGAGGGACTCAGCAGATGGGACCTGAGGACGCACATCTGAATGGGGATGGGGGTTTGTTTCCCCTGCCTCTTCTTAATACCATCCCCACTATTTAGGATGGGAGGAGAGTTACTGTGACAGCAGGAGACTCAGGGCCAAAAGGGATACCACAATCAGATCAGAGCGGCTTAGGTGATATGCCCTTCCTTCCTCCTCTAAGCCAGGCCTGCTGACCCCAGAGATGCTGCCTGGCATCCAGGGACACTGCTTAAAAAACCCGAAACCCCAATTAGTCTCTGCTTACAACATATCGTCATCTTCACAATGGGGGAGGCCAGTGCCTGGCACACTGCAGGCATGCAGGGGATGCTTGTTTGCTGAATGAATGAATGAATATCTAAAGGCCAAGCTGGAGTAATAACACTACTAGTTATTACTATAGGTAGCACAGCTACTGTTAAAAAGTGAGGACTTTGCTGAACCGACCAATAAAGTTTACCGTAATCATTCTGCAGTGGAATATCATTATCCTTATTTTGTAGATAAGGAAACTAAGGCTCAGAAAGGTTAATCTGACATCACAAGCTAGAAAGTTACAAAGCAGTGGTATGAACCAATATTTGTGACCCAAAAGTCTATGTTCTTTCAAACTAATTTGAAAAGATTTATATACCCCAATGTTCATAGCAGCACTATTTACAATAGCCAAGGCATGGAAGCAACCTAAAGTCCATCAATGGATAAAGATGTGGTATATAAGGGAATATTACTCATAAAAAATGAAATAATTCCATTTTAACATGCATAGACCTAGCGATTAGCATACTGTGTGTAGTAAGAGATAAATATCATATGATATCACATATGTAGAATCTTAAAAAAATGATACAAATCAACTTATTTACAAGACAGACTCCCAGACATAGAAAACTTAGTTACTAAAGGGGAAGGTCAGGGGACAACCTGGGAGTTTGGGATTAACATACACACACTACTATATATAAAATAGAAAAACAAAGGCCTACTGTATAGCACAGGGCTATATATACTCAGTATCTTATAATAACCTATAATGGAAAAGAATCTGAAAAAAGAATATATATAAAAGCAGATGCCTAGGTTGGTAACTCTGACTCAAACTGAATCTCTCTATATCAATTCTGCCAATCCACTGTATTTTATATAAACACCTGGAATATTGTAAGTCAACTATGCTTCAAAAAAGGTATGTTCCCACCCTCCCCACATGTGGTAGCTTGTCTTCAAGGTGGCAGCCATCACTCTTCCGCTTCCCTCATTGCCACGGTGCTCACATTGAGAGGACTAGTCTGTTCTTTCACCTCCTTGAATCTGGATCAGCTATCCTGACTTTCCTAACTAGCAGAATGTGCAGAAGTTGACATGCTGGGACTTATGATATTAGATTGTGAGGGTCTTTCAGCTTCTACCTGGACCTCATGGAACACTCACTCTGAGGGAAACCAGCCACAGAGAAAAACGTCTCATCTTGAGATTACCACGCTGTATCTCCAAGCTGGCCAGGGGAAGAGGCTGCCTGTAGAGAAACAGCAGTTGCGGCCATCCCAGGCCAGGCTCCAGATAAATGAAGTGAAGGAGTGATACCAGACATTCAAGCGCTAAGAGATGCCACACCCAGGATCCCAGACAGATGGCCCCAGTGGAGGCCCCAGATATCATGGAGCAGAAGTGCTCTGCTCTGCTCAGATTCCTGACTCTCAGAATTGTAAACATGATAAAATGGATGTTGTTTTACAGCAGTAAGTTTTGGGTGTGGTTTGCTAAATAAACAGTAATAGATAACTGGAATACCATGCAATGCTAAGGAAGGCTAGCTAGACCTTATTCAGGTGGCAGGAAGAGGGGATCAAGCTGCAAGCGGGATGAACAGTCATAATTAGCAAGCCAACTCCAACAAAACAAAGTTCGTGCACCACGACCAGGTTGGATTCACTGCAGGGTCGGTCACTTGGGAAGTTCAACATACACAAATTAATCAACATGATACGTATCAACAAAAGACAAAAACCACATGGTCATCTCAACAGATACAGAAAGAGCATTTGATAAAATTCAACAACATTCACTTATGATAAAAACTCTTACGGAAGTGGGTATAGAGGGAACATACCTCAACATAATAAAAACTATGACAAGCCCATGATCAGTATAATAATAGTGAAAAGCTGAAAGCCTTCCTGCTAAGATCTGAAACAAGAATACCCACTCTAACCTCTTCTATTCAAGATAGTATTTTAAGTCCTAGCCAGAGCAATTGGAAAAGAAATAAAAGGTATCAAAATTGGTAGGGAGAAGGCAAAATTGTCATTATATGCAGATGCATAATATATATGCATACTATACATGGAAAACCCAAGATTCCACTCAAAACTATTAGAACTGATAAATTCAGCAAGGTAGCAGGATGTTAAGAGTAACATACAGAAATGGGTTGCATTTCTTTACACTAACAATGACATATCAGAAAGGAAATATAAACTATCTCAAAATTACATCAAAAAATATTTAGTAATAAACCTCACCAAAAAGGTGAAAGACTTATATGCTGAGAACTACAAAATGTTAATAAAGGAAATCAAAGACTATTCAAAGACATGGAAAGATATCCCATGCTCTTGGACTGGAAGATTTAATACTGTTAAAATGGCCATACTATCCAAAGCAATATATAGATTTAAAGTGATCCTTATCAAATTACCTGTGACATTTTTCATGAAACTAGAATAATCCTCAAATTTATATGGAACCATAAAAGACTCAAGACTGCCAAAGCAGGAAACATAATTCTCCCAGTCTTCAGGCAATACTACAAAGCTACAGTAATCAAAAGTGTGGTATTGGCACAAAAACAGACATATGGATCAATGGACAGAACAGAGTCGAGAAATAAACCCATATACTTATAGTCAGTTAATCTACAGCAAAAGAATCAAGAACATACAATGGGGAAAAGACAATACCTTCAGCAAGCAGTGTTGGAAAAGTTGGACAGCAGCATGCAAATCACTGAAGTCAGAACACACTCTCACATCATACACAGAAATAAACTCAAAAATGGCTTAAAGAAGTAAAATATAGGACATGACACCATAAAACTCCTAGAAGAAAACACAGGGAAAACACTCTCTGACACAAATCATATCAATGTTTTCTTAGGTCAGTCTCTCAAGACAATACAAATAAAAGCAAAGATAAACAAACGGGACCTAATCGAACTTCTAAGCCTTTCAGAGCAAAGGAAACCATAAACGAAATGAAAAGACAACATACAGACCAGGAGAAAATATTTGCAAAATGATGTGACCCATACAACTTGACTTCCAAAATATAAAAACATCTTATACAACTCAATAATGAAAAAAAAAAAGCCCAATCAAAAAGTAGGCAGAACACCTAAAAGGACATTTCCTCAAAGACAACGGCCAATAGGCATATGAAAGATGCTTAACACTGCTAATTATTAAAGAAATGCAAATCAAAACTACAGTGAGGTACCACCTCACACAAATCAGAATGGCTATCATTAAAAAGTCTACAAATAAATGCTAGAGAAGGTATGGAGAAAAGAGAACCCTCCTATGGCTGTTGGTAGGAATGTGAAGTGGAACAGCCACTATGGAAAACAGTATGGAAGTTACTGAGAAAACTACCAATAGAACTGTATGACCCAGCAACACCACTCTTGTGCAGATATCCAGACAAATATATAATTCAGAAAGATACATGCACCCCTGTGTTTATAATAGCACTATTCACAATAGCCAAGACATGAAAATAACCTAAATGTCCACTGACAGATGAATATATAAAGAAGATACTGTACATATATACAATGGAATACTACTCAGCCATAAAAAGAATGAAATAATGTCATTTGCAGCAAAATGAATGAACCTAGAGATTATCATACTAAGTGAAGGAAGCCAGAAAGAAAAATATTTATATGTGGAATCTAAAATATGACACAAATGGACATATCTATGAAACAGACTCACAGAGAAAACAGACTTGTAGTTGCCGAGGAGGAGCAGGATAGGGGAGGGAAGGATGGGGAGTTTGGGGTTATCAGATGCACACTCTTATGGAGAGAATGGATAAACAAGGCCCTACTGTATAGCACGGACTTCCCTGGTAGCTCGGCTGGCCAAGAATCTGCCTGCAATGCAGGAGACCCTGGTTTGATTCCTGGGTCGAACATCCCCTGGAGAAGGGATGGGCTAACCACTTCAGTATTTGTGGGCTTCCCTTGTAGCTCAGCAGAGAAAGCAATGGCACCCCACTCCAGTACTCTTGCCTGGAGAATCCCATGGATGGAGGCGCCTGGTGGGCTGCTGTCTATGGGGTCGCACAGAGTCGGCCACGACTTCAGTGACTTAGCAGCAGCAGCAGCTTGTAGCTCAGCTGGTAAAGAATCCACCTGCATTGTAGGAGACCTGGGCTTGATCCCTGGGTTAGGAAGAACCCCTGGCGGAGGGCATGGCAACCCACGCCAGTATCCTTGCTTGGAGAATCCTCATGGACAGAGGAGCCTGGCGAGTTGCAGTCCATGGGGTCACAGAGTCAGACAGGACTGAGCGACTAAGCATGCACTGGATAGCACAGGAAACTGTATTTAATATCTTGTGATAAACCATAATGCAAAAGAATATGAAAAAGAATATAAACCGAATCACTTTGTTGTACAGCAGAAATTAATGCAACATTGTAAATCAATTATACTTCAGTAAAATTTAAAAAATAACAGTACACAGTCACAGGAGGTCGGAGCCTCTACCCCCAGCCCTGACCTTGGGAAAGCTAGCTGATGCTTGTGATCCGTTGGGTCACAGTAAGCACCTGGGTGTCCCTTCACATGCTGGCCCAAACCACAGACTTGACAACCACACTTTCATCTCTGGTTGCTACTTCGCTTGGGCATAAATCCAAAATCATTTAGTTTTACATTCACTACCTCCCATCCCTCAAATGCTGTAACCAGGTTGTCTCTGACCCTGGCTCCTAGCTTACTGGAAAATACCTACCTTGGCCTTTCCAGCGTGACTCTTTTTGAGATCACACTTATTACAGCAACTGACTTTGAGTACTGTCTACCTTACATAGACCGCAATGAAAGAAGGAAGCCGGAGTCACTGTATGTGTCTTCAGGGGGTGACTACTGGGAAGAGTATGCTCTGAGCCTGTTTTCTTCTTTCAAAATGGGGATAGTAACACATGATGTATGCACCTTACTGGATTACTTTGATAATCATTCATAATCACATTTACCCTAATGACAATATCAGCTAACTATTATTCATTGTGTGCCATGTTGCACATGGACTGTCTCATTTAATCCTAACAGCAACCCTGTGGAAGTTACATTAAACAGCTGTGGGGCCACTATCATCTCTGTTTTGCATGTCAGAGAATTAAGCTCAGGAAGGTTAAATAACTTGTTCATGAAGACAGCACCTGGCTGAGCTGGGCTCTAAATCCAGTTGTCCCAAGAGGCTGTGCTCTTGACCACTGTACCTTAGAATTATACTTAAGATTGGCTCAGACGGTAAAGAATCTGTCTGCAATGTGGGACACCTGGGTTTGCAAAGATTCCGTGGAGAGGGAAATTGCAACCCACTCCAATATGCTTGCCTGGAGAATTCCACGGACAGAGGAGCCTGGTAGGCTACAGTCCATGGGGTCGCAAAGAGTCGGACACGACTGAGCAACTAGCACTTTCACTTCCTCTCTAGATAGAAGACTTCTGCATACCTAAATAGACGTTAAAGAATACATACAGATGGCCATTAGGCACATGGAAAGATGTTCAACATTGCTAATTACCAGAGAAATGCAAATTAAAACTACATACAATGAGGTACTACCTCACAGTGGTCAGAATGGCCATCATTCAAAGTCTACAAAGAATAAATGCAGCAGAGGGTGTGGGGGAAGGGAACCTTCTATACTGTTGGTGGGTACTATGGAAAACAGTATGGTGGTTCCTTAAAAAACTAAAAATAGGGTTACTATATGATCCAGCAATCTCACTGCTGGGCATATTTCCAGAGAAAACTGTAACTTGAAAAGATAACATGCACCCAATGTTCACAGCAGCACTATTTACGATAGCCAAGACATGGAGACAACCTACATGTCTATCAACAGATGAATGGATAAAGATGTAGTATGCCTCTCTCTCTCTGTATATATATAGATGGATGGATAGATATAGATATAGATGGCTTCTCTGGTGGCTCAGACAGTAAAGAATCGCCTGCAATGCAGGAGACCTGGGTTCTAGGATGTAGTGTGTGTGTATATATACACACACATACACACGATGGAACACTACACAGCCATAAAAAGAATGAAATAATTCCACTTGCAGCAATGTGATAGAAGATTATCATACTACCAGAAATAAGTCAGAGAAAGACAAATACCATATGATATCACTTATATGGGGAGTCTAAAGTATGATACAAAGGAACTTATCTACAAACGGAGACAGACTCCCAGACCTAGAAAACAGACTTATGGACACTGAAAGGGATAAGTGGGGGAGGAATAAATCAGGAATTTGAGATGAACAGAGTCACACTACTACAAATAAAATAGATAAGCAACAAGGACCTGCTGTATAGCACAGGGAACTATATTCAATATCTTATAATAAACTATAATGAAAAAAATGTATGTATAACTGAATTGCTTTGTTGTACACCAGAAACTAACACAACATTATAAATTAACTATACTTCAATAAAAAAATAGAAGACCTCTTCAAACTCCTGAAAAAGAAGAAACCTTAACATTAAATACAGAAGCTCCTGGGTGACAGATGCATCTTGGCTGGTGAGGGTTCCATGCTTGGAGCATGTCTCCATCAGGCAGGAGGTGTTCTCTAGGCAGAGGATGTTCTCTACAACTTCACACGAACTGTTAACACAGGGATTCTCAGCTGGTGGCCCTGCCCCTTGCATGGTGAGGGATGATATAAGGGATGAAAGCCAACTCTTCCTCTCCAATGGAGTGTCTTTGGGGTGAAAGCAGGGAATCTCAATTCAATGGGGACACCTGTCCCAGAGGGCACATTATAATCTCCAAAGGCCTTCCCCTCCTCCACCCCCTAGGATTTTGATCTGTGGATTACATGAGAGGGCCACCATATTTTAAGGATAGATTTTAAGTATAATCCAAGGATGCAAACTTGTTATTCTGTGGAAACTAGAGAGGCCTGCAGGCCAGCCTGTATTTACTGTGAGCTTCTTAAGGCAGCCAGGGCTGGCAGTTGAACGTCAATCACCATGGATATTTACCAAGCTACTTCCTTATGTCGAGGGCTGAGTCCTTGGTGCCGGCCCTCTAACAGGTGTCCAGGAATTGCCCCCTGAATGATGCCAGGGAGAGGGGGCTTAGTATACAGACAGAGAGGTGCCCCTCATCGTCCTCCTGCATCTCATCTGGCGCTCTCATCAATCTGATGTCAGAATAACTGCTGCGGAGACTATAGGTAGCCTGTCCCCTAGGGAAAATTCTGGCCACCCAGGTAAATAATTTATATTAATTGGCACATCACTAGGATTTTTCTGTGTTGGAAACTCCTAGTTTGAAAAGCTTTTGGGCTCAAGGGTTCAATGGCATATTTGCAAGAATATTCATCACAGTGTTAAAAATGTCCTTAATAGGGAGTTGATTAAATATACTACATAGATCTACACAGGGGCTACTAGGCAGCCATTTAAGATGAAAACAGATGCATTTAAAAGACTGATTAAAAGACTCAGTAAAAATTATGTATACATACAAACATAGATGGTATCTATGTGCATAGAAAATGGATATATATTAAAATGTTATTAAATGGTTATCATTGAGTGTTGAGATCACTGAGTGTTAAGGACAGGTTTTTTTTTTATGCTTCTTTGTATGTTTTGAACTTCATTCAAATGAAAATGAATAATTTTACAATCATAAAATAATAAGCTTTTGCATTTGAGAATTAAAAATAAGAGAAAATCTAGCTCATATCTATCACCTGCCTCTTTGTTCTTTGGCAGAGAAGGCTGGGAACTTCTCCAGGCAAAATCCAGACCCAGTATTTTGGTGTTTCCATGACTCACCCCCATGAACCAGTGGCGCTGGCCATCCATTTGGTCAAAACTCTCATTTAAGCTCTTCAGTTTTCTATTGGATGTAAATTCTAGCATCTGCTCAGCTGAATTTTAGAATATTCAGTTCTTCCTTTAACCTGAAACCCCAATACCTCGACTCCCAAGTCCAGAGCAAAAAGTCAACTCTTCTGTTCAATTTCTATCAAACCTAGCTGGAAAATGTTCTATGTGGACATTAACTTATGAACACATAGTCAATCCACTTTTGTAGCTGTGCTAGTTTTGATCCCTGCACCAAATCCGACCACCTGTGAACCTGAGCCACATTCTACTTCCTCTCCTCTCATATAGATGATAAAGCAGTAGTAACAACTATCACAAGACTTTGCCAAGCTCATCCCAGAGATGAGCTAAATGCCAGATGTCTAACCCTCACAACCACCGTGTAGAGGAGGACTTATCTCCATTTTATGTGTGAGAAATTCAGGATTAGTGAGATTACCTTGGCCAAATTCACACAGCTAATAAGGGGAAGAGCCAGGATTCAAGCCCATTTCTGACTTTAGATAAGACTGTCTTATGCCACCAGGCTGCCCTGCCATATTGTTTTCATGAATCCGCTGGTGTTCTGCCTCCACTTGCACTGAGGGACCCTCTGAGGAACTGTCTTATGTTTTGGAGATTTGGCATATGAATGTTGGTGAAGACACCATCACACAATATCCCCTCTTGGAGACCCAGGAAGAAAAGTTCTTCACCATCACATCAAAAAGAATAAAATAGGTATAAACCTAAGGAGGCAAAACAGCTGTACTCTGAAAACTATAGGATGCTGATGAAGGAAATGAAAGATGACACAGATGGAAAGATACACCATGGTCTTGGATTGGAAGAATCAATATTGTTAAAATGACCATACCTCCCCCAAAGCAATCTATAGATTCTATGCAATACCTATCAAATTACCAACGGCATTTTTCACAGAACTGGGAAAAATTTAAATTTGCATGGAAACACAGAACACCCCAAACAGCCAGAACAACTGTGAGAGAGAAGCACAGAGCTAGAGGGATCCGGCGCCCTGGCTTCCAACTGTGTGACAAAACCACACCAATCAGAACAGCGTGGTGCTGGTGCAAAGACAGACATTAGAGCGTCAGAGGCCAGAAACAAACCCACACACTGTGGGCAACTGATCCACAACAGAACACAAAATGGAGAAAGGACAGTCTTTTCAATAAGCGGTGCTGGGAAAACTGGGCAGCTACATATAAAAACATGAAATTAAAATATTCTCTAACACCATATAAAAATGAACTAAAAATGGACTAAAGACCTAAATGTAAGACTAGTATACTCTAAACTCCTAGATACTATAAAAGTCCTAGAGGAAAATATAGGCAGAATACTTTTTGACATGAATTACAGCAACATATATTTTTTGGATTCATCTCCTAGAGTAATGGAAACAAAAGCAAAAATAAATCGAACCTAATTAAACTTAAAAGCCTTTGCATAGCAAAGGAAACCATAAACAAGACTAAAAGACAACCTACAGAATGGGAGAAAATATTTGTGAATGATGCAACCAACAAGGCATTAATTTCCAAAATACACATAAAAGAACCCAATCAAAAAATGGGCAGAAGACTTAAATAGACATTTCTCCAAAGATGATATACAAATGGTCATTAAAAGATTAATGATTAAAAGATGCTCAGCATTGCTAACAGAGAAATGCAAATCTAAACTACAATGATGTAGCACCTCACACTGGTCAGAATGGCCATCATCAAAAAGTCCACAAATAATAAATGCTGGAGAGGGTGTGGAATAAAAGGAACCCTTCCACACTGTTAGTGGAAATGTAAATTGGTGCTGCTGCTATGAAGAACCGTATGGAGGTTCCTTAAAAAAAACACCCTAAAAATAGAAGCACCATATGATCCAGCAATCCCATTCTTGGGCATATATCCAGAAAAGACAGGAACTCTTAATTTGCAGATACATGCACCTCAATGTTCAAAGCAGTGCTATGACAGTAGCCAAGACATGGAAGCAACCTAAATGTCCACTGATGAATGAATGAAGATGTGGCGCTCACACAGACACTCACAGGACTCTTAGCCATAAAAAAGAATGAGATAATGCCATTTTCAGCAAGATGGATGGACCTGGAGATGATCATACTAAGTGAAGTCAGACAGACAACTATCATATGTTATCACTTATACGTCAACTCTAACAAAATGATCCAAAGAACTTGTTTACAAAACAGAACCAGACTCACAAACATAGAAAACAAACATGGTTGCCAAACGGGGACCAGAGGGAATAAATTAGTAATTTGGGATTAACAGATACATACGACTATCTATAAGATAAATAACAAGGGCCTATACTATATAGTGCAGGGAACTATACTGAATATCTTATAATAATTTATAATGGAAAAGAATCTGAAAAAGGATATATACGTGTGTGTGTGTGTGTCTGGGCTACCCAGCTGGCACTTGCGGCAAAGAATCCGCCTGCTAACGCAGGAGACGCAAGTTCGGTCTGTATATACCTGAGTCACTTTGCTGGACAGCTGGAACTGTAAATCAACAATGCTTCAGTGAAAGCTCTTTCAGACGTCAGTCTCACTGAAGCTTTGTCTTCTGAGAGGACGAGGTATAATCAACAAAGAAATATCAAGCACATGATGATTGTGTTTTCCTATTTACCTTGACTTCCAGGAAGCTCAGAGCCAAATCTCTGGCTCATTTCTAAAGGCTACGTAGAATTCTGCGGTCTGTTATGCTGATGCTAAAACTTTCCCCTGGGTCTTGATCTTCCTTTTAGTGTGTATTTTCCCTACTTCACATCCATGTGTTATCTATTTTCAGATGTATCATTCAGATGTACATTCGTGTACACTGCCTTAAGTCCTATATGAAAGGAGACATAGTATAAATGCTGGCTGTTTGTTCACTTAAACATTTACTTGAGAGCTTATTTTGTTTAACTCTTTACTGAAAAGTGACTAACAAGGTACATCAGACATGAGTTCCCACATCATCTGGTGAAAGTGACAGAAAAGGAAGTGTGCTGAGAGCAGAGGGGATACCATAAAGGGACAGGGCCCTGCTGGCTCAGGCTGGGAGGCTGCTGTGTACAAGTGGGCCATTCTGATCTGTCCACGGGCACTTTCCCATTAGCACTGAAAAGTCCCATTGCATTTTAGTGACTAAATGGAAAGAACTAATCATTGTAGTCCATAGTCTCAGAAAGCTACAGGACCTGAGGATTTGGCTCCCAGGAGCCAGCAGGGGCAATTGCTGAGGTCAGCAGAGGCCATCCCCACTTGAAGAGGGTGCAAACAACATGTGAGGAAAAGAGGGCTCTGTGCAAGGAAGCCCCGGGTGGGGCCAGGAAACTCGGGGCGTCAAGAGGAGCCTCTGCCTGGATCACCTGCCTGGGCAGCGTGTGCGCGGGGCTGCCTGCCTCTGCACCGTCACTGCTGCTGAGGGGAAGGCAGTAAGCACGGGGTCTGGTCCTGGTGACCTTCAGCTCCTTCTCCGCCTGGGAGCTCCAGGAGCCTCTGATTAGAAGCTGCTGTCTTTTACCCAACCAATGACGGATTCAGTTTAGAGATGTATGTACAGTTGATCCCAGGTTTAAACAACAGCATTTTACCAAAGGCTGGACTGCAAGTCTTATTAATCCACCAGCCGGTGCACAAAGGTGCAATGACCAGGAGCCTGGCTTTCACCATGGCAACAATCACCCCAAAACACCCTAAATGGCTGCGGTTTCTGTCTGGTATCAGATGGCTTTTATTCTGGCCATGTGCCCTTCTCTTACCTCTCCCTTTGCCTGGGGAGTTTACTGCTCATCCTTGAGGAATCACCTGGCCATTTTATCTTCTGGGAGCCTGCCCTGAATCACCCTCCCCGGCGCCCCAGGCCTGAGACAGGTGCCTCCAAAGTGCCCTGGGCACGTGCCACTGACTGGTGGCATTTACTAGGATTTTCTTTTTATAGGTCCAACTCCCCCGGCCAGCTGAGTTCCTTGAGGGCTCTGCTCTCATTTGACTCCATCTCTAGGGCTCAGGACATAGCAGGTGCTCAAGCTGCCCAGAAGGTTCCTAAGATAAGGGGATTTGCCCCCAAGGGTAAGATAAAAGTAACAGGGTGGCCAGAGCCAGTTCTGTCTTCTTTCCCACAGGCAGACCTGGGTGAACAAATGATGAACCAATGCAGGTGATGCCCTTTGGGCCAAAAGACAAAGGCAAGTGTTTTACAATATGTGTCTGTGCAAGATCTCCAGAAAGAAGCCATACTTCTCCTTTAGCTGTATTTTGCTTGTGTGTCTTGTTTTTTTTTAAGAACCAGGGTAGGCTTCATCTACAACTTGCTTCACCCACGTCTTGAGGCAAAAATAACTGAAAATATTCTGGGTATGTTCACAGAATTCATTGATATCTCCTTACCTCTACCTAGTTAAGTCTCTCAAGTAAAGTCAGCAATTTCATCTCGACAGATTATATTTACAGAATGGACTTCCCAGGTGGCGCTAGTGGTAAAGAACCTGCCTGCCAGTGCAGAAGACCTGGGTCAGGAAGATCCCCTGGAGGAGGGCATGGCAACCCATTCCAGTTTTCTTGCTTGGAGAATCCCATGGACAGAGGAGCCTGGTGGGCTATAGTCCATAGAGTTGCAGAGAGTCAGACACCACTGAAACAACTTAGCACACACACATTTACAAAAACAAACACTGCTTAATCACAGGTCTTCAGCATTTAGAAATTAAGTATTAGGCATCCCACTAAGATGCCTATCTAGTCCAGGGCTGACATGGCAATTGGATAAAACACAGAGAACCTCTTTAGGGCTAATTCCAGCTAACTAAAAATCATGAAATTAATATTTCTCTCTACATGTAACAGGGGTCTATGCAGAAAGTTTTGAAAATACATAAAGAAATTAAAGAATTCTACTGCTGGGATACAGCCACTGCTATATTTTGGTTTATTTTATATTTGTATATATCCATGATTACTTTTATAAGCTATATGAATATTTATAAAAACAAAATTAGAATGATACTTTATGTGCAGTTTCACGAGTTGCTTTTTCATGCAACATTAAATCATGAATGATTTTTGCATGCCAATAAATGGTCTTCAAGAACCAGATTTTTAAAGGTAGCAGAGCGCTCCGCCACATCTACTAAGGTTTAGAGTCATGCCTTGCCCCGAGTTCATGAGGGTCAGCAGCTCAGTGAAAGACTGAGAAAGGAGGTTGGGCCCCAGCTCCGTAAGTCAGGACTTGCTTTCTCATAAAGGCCCAGGTTCCCTGCAGCATGCACGTCCTGTGGTCACCTGTTCACACGGAACCGCAGCCCACGGAGGCTGGACGGCAGGCCTCTCACACCTTCGCCAGAGGGGCTGGGCTGCCTGGGCAGAAGGGGAGCCTGACCCATCTCTGTCGTGTGACTCAGCAGAGATTTGGGGAAAGAGTGTGCAGGAGGGAGGTTTGCTAGATTTCAACTCCTCCCTACTCTTCCAAAATAAAAGCTCTGAATAGAAGCTACTGTAAACCCTTCACCAACTCGTGATGCCTCTGAAAAGGGGCACTTACCAAATTTTAACCCTTTTGAAAATCTTTCTCAAAGGGACAAGTCAGTTGATAAAAATGAGCTTTTCATTGCTCATGGCAGATGCCTGTCTAATGCCTGACCTCATCTTTCCAAAGTGCATTAATGAACTGTTGCACCTCCAGGAGGACCACGTGTTTTCACACAAATTCAACATTCAAACTCAATCCCCTGCTCTGGGTGCTCCCGCCCTGCTGCGGGCTGGCACAGCTGCATGGACAGGATTTGACTGCAACTGTCTGTCACGTCTAAAACTCAATATTAAAAAAACTAAGCTCATGGCTTCTGGTCCCATCACTTCATGGTAAATTGAAGGGGAAAAGGTGGAAGCAGTGACAGATTTCCTCTCTTGGGCTCTAAAATCACTGTGGACAGTGACTGCAGCCATGAAATTAGAAGATGGTTGATGGTTGCTTCTTGGCAGGAAAGCTATGATAAATCTAGACAGTGTGTTACAAAGCAAAGGCATCATTTTGCCAACAAAGGGCCATTTAGTCAAAGGCTATACTCTTTCCAGTAGTCATGTATGGATGTGAGAGCTGGACCACAAAGAATGCAGAGTGCTGAAGAATTGATGCTTTTGAACTGTGGTTCTGGAGAGGACTCCTGAGAGTCCCTTGGACAGCAAGGAGATCCAACCAGTCAATCCTAAAGGAAAGCAGTCCTGAATATTCATTGGAAGGACCGATGCTGAAGCTGAAGCTCCAACACTTTGGCCATCTGATGGGAACAGCTGACTCACTGGAAAAGACCCCGCTGCTGGGAAAGATTGGAGGCAGAAGAAGAGAGTGAAAGAAGATGAGATGGTTGGATTGCATCACTGATTCAATGGACATAAACTTGGGCAAACTCTGGGAGCTGGTGAGAGGTAGGGAGGTCTGGCGTGCTGTAGTCCATGGGCTCTCAAAGAGTTGGACATGACCTGGTGACTAAACAACAACAATCATCTACTATATCCCTTTCGAGAAATCTGTTTGCAGGTCAAGAAGCAACAGTTAGAACTGGACATGGAACAACAGACTGGTTCTGAATTTGGAAAGGAGTACGTCAAGGCTGTATGTTTTCACCCTGCTTCTTTAACTTATATACGAAATGCCAGACAGAATGAAGCACGAGCTGGAATCAAGATTGCAGGGAGAAATATCAATAACCTCAGATAAGCAGATAACACCACCCTTATGGCAGAGAGCAAAGAGGAACTAAAGAGCCTCTTGATGAAAGTGAAAGAGGAGAGTGAAAAACTTGGCTTAAAACTCAACATTCAGAAAACACATGTACACCCATGGCTGAGTCATGTCAATGTATGGCAAAACCACCACAATATTGTAAAGTAATTAGTTTCCAATTAAAATAAATAAATAAACTTAAAAAAACCTCAACATTCAAAAAACAAAGATCATGGCATCTGGTCCCATCACTTCATGGCAAATAGATGGGAAAACAATGGAAACAGTGAGACTTTATTTTCTTGGCCTCCAGAATCACTGCAGACGGTGACTGCAGCCATGAAATTAAAAGACTCCTTGGAAGAAAGTCTCCTTGGAAGAAAAGCTGTAACAAACCTAGATAGCATATTGAAAAGCAGAGACATTACTTTATGGACAAAGGTCCATCTAGTCAAAGCTATGGTTTTTCCAATAGTCATGTATGGATGTGAGAGTTGAACCATAAATAAAGCTGAGCATCAAAGAATTGATGTTTTTGAACTGTGGTGTTGGAGGAGACTCTTGAGAGTCTCTTGAACTGCAAGGAGATCCAACCAGTCCATCCTAAAGGAAGTCAGTCCTGAATATTTATTGGAAGGACCGATACTGAAGCTCCAGTCCTTTGGCCACCCGATGCGAAGAACTGACTCACTGGAAAAGACCTTGATGCTGGGAAAGATTGAAGGCAGGAGAAAGGGACGACAGAGGATGAGATGGTTAGATGGCATCACCAACTTGATGGACATGAGTTTAAGCAAGCTCTGGGGGTTGGTGATGGACAGGGACGCCTGGCATGCTGCAGTCCATGGGGTCACAAAGAGTCAGACACAACTGAGGACTGAACCCTTTTGAAACTCTGAGATCTTAGGGAGCAGGGCCATGTAACTGACTCAGGGTAGTTAGTTCAGTCACTCAGTTGTGTCCAATTCAGGGTAGGCACTCTATAAATGTAGAAATTGTGGGGTCCTATCTCAAGGCCACAAGTGCGAGGCTTTGCACCAAGGCCAGAGACACGGAGTCCAGAACCAAGGCCACCTCTGAAGCTGACTGAGCCCCTTCATAACCGTCGCCAAACGCTCCCGTCCACCCTGATCATCACCAGCAAGCTTCCTGACCCTAAATGAGGCAAAAATGCCCACCCCCGTACTTAGCCTACAGCACCCAAACCAATCACCTAACACCATCCTTCCAGCAGGAATTTCCTTTGTCTTGAGGCTATAAAAATTGACTATTAACCCACAGAAAGCCTCCGCTCTCCCTTGAGCCTGCCCGCTATCCTAGCAGCATCCTACCGGCTCTCTCTGGGTGTCAGGAGGTCAGCCCACTGCGTTTGCAGCGCCTGTATTACCTCTGCTCCCTGCTCTTAATAAACTCACTCCCTTCTGAAATGCTCTGTCTGGAAATTCTTTTCCAACTTGCGCTTGAACTGCCAGCACAGAAATGTGTTTTATACAGGCTTGGATTTTCCCCTCAGGTGTGGGACACTGCGGCAGCAAATATATGTTATAAACCAAAGCCTCACACAGGGTCCGGTAAGAAAGACCACAAGCACCACCATAACTGCAGCTGCACCTCCCCGCCCGCCCCGGCCGCTCAGATGGACTGAACGCCATGTGCCATGTGTCCCTGAGCAGACGGGGACCTGTGTCATCTCACTGAATCCTCACAGTAACCCCAGGAGCAGGCTGCGGTTATCTCTCGTCTACAGATGAGGAAACAGCTAAGAGGCATTCCTGCCCAAACGATGAACCTAAGAAGTGCAGACCTGGGATTTGAAACCAGGCTGATTCTGCCAATATTGTGAACGTGATCATACTACCCAAAGCAGTCTACAGATTCAATGCAATCCCTATCAAATTACCTAACAGCATTTTTCACAGAACTAGAACAAAAAATTTCACAATTCGTATGGAAACACAAAAGACCCCAAATAGCAAAAGCAATCTTTTTTTTCCCCCATTTATTTTTATTAGTTGGAGGCTAATTACTTTACAATATTGTAGTGGTTTTTGCCATACATTGACACGAATCAGCCATGGATTTACATGTGTTCCCCATCCTGATCCCCCCTCCCACCTCCCTCCCCATCCCATCCCTCTGGGTCTTCCCAGTGCACCAGCCCCGAGCACTTGTCTCATGCATCCAACCTGGGCTGGTGATCTGTTTCACCCCTGATAATATACATGCTTCGATGCTGTTCTCTCTAAACATCCCACCCTCGCCTTCTCCCACAGAGTCCGAAAGGCAATCTTGAGAAAGCAGAATGGAGCTGGAGGAATCAACCCTCCTGACTTCAGACTATCCTACAGTTACAGTCATCAAGATCACATCGTGTTGGCACAAAAACAGAAATATAGACCAATGGAACAAGACAGAAAGCCTAAAGATAACCCACACACCCATGGGCACCTTATCTTTGACAAAGAAGGCAATAATACACAATGGAGAAAAGATAATCTCTTCAATAAGTAGTGCTGGGAAAGCTGGACAGCTATGTGTAAAATAATGAAATTAGAACACTAACACCATACACAAAGATAAACTCAAAATGGATTAATGACCTAAATGTAAGACCAGAGACTATAAAACTTTCAGAGGAAAAAATAGGCAGAACACTCTTTGACATAAATCACAGCAAGATCCTCTACGACCCATCTCCTAGAGTAATGGAAATAAAAACAAAAATAAATAAATGGGACCTAATTAAACTTAAAACCTTTCATACAGGAAAGGAAACCACAAACAAGATAAAAAGACAACCCTCAGACTGGGAGAAAATAATTGCAAATGAAGCAACTGACAAAGGATTAATCTCTAAAGTATATAAGCAGCTCATGCAGTTCAATATCAGAAAAACAAACAACTCAATCAAAAAAAGGGCAGAAGACCTAAACATATTTTTCCAAAGACATACAGACGGCTAATAAACACATGAAAAAATGCTCAACATCACTTATTATTAGAGAAATGCAAATCAAAGAATTGATGCTTTTGAACTGTGGTGCTAGAGAAGACTCTTGAGAGTCCCTTGGACAGCAAAGAGATCAAAACAATCAATCCTAAAGGAAATCAACCCTGAATATTCACTGGAAGGACTGATGTTGAAGCTCCAATACTTTGGCCACTTGATGCAAAGAGCTGACATTAGAAAAGACCCTGATGCTGGGAAAGATTGAGGGCAGGAGGAGAAGGGGGTGACAGAGGATGAGATGGTTGGATGGCATCACTGACTCAATGGACATGAGTTTGGGCAAACTCTGGGAGATGATGAAGGATAGGGCAGCCTGGTGTGCTGTAGTCCATGGGGCTGCAGAGTCAAACATGACTTAGCGACTGAACAACAATAAGAAATCAAAACTACAATGAGCTATCACCTCACACCGGCCAGAAAGGCCATCATCAAAGCTACAAACAATAAATCCTGGAGAGGATATGGAGGAAAGGGAACCCTCCTGCACTGTTGGTGGGAATGTAAACTGATACAGCCACCTTGGAGAACAATATGGAGATTTATTTAAAAATCAGGAATAAAACTGCCATATGACCCAGCAATCCCACTACTGGGCATATATCCTGAGAAAATCGTAACTGAAAAAGACACATGTACCCCAATGTTCACTGCAGCACTATTTACAATATCCAGGACAGGGAAGCGATCTAGACCCTTGACAGATGAATGAAAGTTGTGGTACATATATATAATAGAATATTACTCAGCCATAAAAACAAATAAAGATGAGTCAGTTCCAGGGAGGTGGATGAACCTAGAGTCTGTTGTACAGAGTGAAGTCAGTCAGAAAGAGAAAAACAAGTATCATATATTAACACAGATACATGGAATTTAGAAAACGGTACTGACGATCGTATCTGCAGGGCAGGAAGAAAGACTCAGACGTGGAGAACAGATTCATGGACACAGCGGGGGCAGGAGGGGGGCACGATTTGAGAGTGTAGCACTGAAATACATACATCACCACATGGAAATTGCTTAGCTAAGGGGAAGTGTGTGTAGTGCAGGGCGCTCAGCTTGGTGTCTGCAACAGTCTACAGAGGCGGGGCGCGGCAGGAGGCGGGAGGGAGGATCCAGGAGGGAGGGAACATAGGCATGCCTGTGGCTGATTCATGCCGACGGATGGCAGAAACCAACACAAGACTGGAAGGCAATTATCCTCCCGTTAAAAATAAATAAATAAATAAAAATGCCAGACTGGTTCTAAAGACCTCAACCCTAGACATGACATCCGATTTTCAGGTACACAGGAGGAGGTGTAACAAATACATGTGTGAATACTGTAAAACAATCTGTGAGAAAAAAAATCAGAATGTCTACTTTCTTTCTAACTTAACATAAATTGGGATTGATTTAAGGTTCTGATACCATCCAGCCCCTTCAAAGTGAAAGTGTTAGGCACTCAGTTGTGTCCAACCCTTTGTGACCCCATGGACTGTAGCCCACCAGGCTCCTCTGTCCATGGGATTCTCCAGGCAAGAATACCAGAGGGGGTTGGTTGCCATTCCCTTCTCCAGGGGATCTTCCTGACCCAGGGATCAAACCCAGGTCTCCTGCATTGCAGGCAGATTCTTTACCGCCTGAGCCATCCCCTTATCCCGCGCCACCCCCCCCACCCCCCCACAAATAGGAATAAGAGAGAAAGTGATTTATTTTCTTAATATTTTTTGGTTTGCTTAATTCTCAACGATTTATGCCAATGGACAGGATGTATTGATAGACGCAATCTATTAACCTATTTTCTGTTTTTTGGCGGTGGCAGAGGGTGGGGTTGGGGTAAGGTGGTGGTATGTAAGGGCTGTAAGGCTGGGGAGTGCTGCCATTTTTATTCAATCACTGATCTTGGGAGCAGGATCTCTACTGCCACAGACCTGTTGGTGAATTTTAGGGACTGTGCCAGGGAGAGGCTTCTACTTAACAGTAGGTTGCTCCTTTGTAAGTGGGAGACTTGCCAGGGAACGTGTTACAGTCCCATCTTAAGGGCTCCATGCACTTCAACATTTTCTTACACGGCCACTCCAGTATTCCTGCCTGGAGAATCCCATGGACAGAGGAGCCTGGTGGGTACAGTCCATGGGGTCACGAACAGTTGGATATGACTGAAGAGACTTAGCATGCACACACATTGCTTTTTAGACATGATGCTATTGCACACTTAACAGGCTACAGGACACTGTACACATAATTTTTATATGCACTGGGGAATCAAAAAATTCATGTGACTTTCTTTATGGTGATACTTGATTCATTGCAGTGATCTGGAAAACCAAACTTGCGGTATCTTTGAGGTTTGCCTATATTGTACATTTGAAAGTTACTGACAGAGCAGATCCTGAAGTTCTTATCACACATACACACGAAAGCCCTTGTGTAAGGATGTGAGGTGATGGCTGTTAACTAAACTTATTGTGTAGCACATGTATCAAATCCTTGTGTTGTATACCTAAAACTCATACTGTGTTATATGCCAACTGTATCTCCATTCAGTTCAGTTCAGTTGCTCAGTTGTGTCCGACGCATTGCGACCCCATGAATCACAGCACGCCAGGCCTCCCTGTCCATCACCAACTCCTGGAGTCTACCCAAACCCATGTCCATTGTGTCGGTGATGCCATCCAGCCATCTCATCCTCTGTCGTCCCCTTCTCCTCCTGCCCCCAATCCCTCCCAGCATCAGGGTCTTTTCCAATGAGTCAACTCTTCGCATGAGGTGGCCAGGGTATTGGAGTTTCAGCTTCAGCATCAGTCCTTCCAAAAATACCCAGGACTGATCTCCTTTAGGACGGACTGGTTGGATCTCCTTGCAGTCCAAGGGACTCTCAAGAGTCTTCTCCAACACCATAGTTCAAAAGCATCAATTTTTCGGTGCTCAGCTATCTCAATTAAACTGGAGAAAAAGAAAGGGCTCAGGAATCTCACTTTCGTTAAACTGATCACAGTGTGGTTGACTCTGGTGTTCTTCTTCCCCTGCACTTAAGTTTGCTGATACTTAGTGATGGAAGAGGTCTATAGAATGCGGTCCGCCAGCCTGCTGACCACATTTTCCTGCATTCTGTCATCTCTCTTCTTCCAGTTTGGATCCTTTCACAGCCCACATTCAACCAAGAAAGTACAGGAAAGAGGGATCCTTGTCTCCCCCACACACCACCCACGGGCATCAAGACTTTGACATTCCCTACATATTTAAGAACTAGTCTAAGCTTCACACACTGAAGATTATAGAAATTGGGAGTTGCATGTAAGAGAAAAATGAGCATGGTTAAAAATCCCAAAGACCACAAACATGTTCTTTATAGAGGTGAGAATTAACTACAGTTTAGTGGTGGTCATTGCTTTTAATGCTATTTAAACAAAATAAACATTTCATACTGTAAAACTATTGAATGAGATCCCTCCCAGATTTCTAAAATAAATCTGACAGTTTCACAAAGAATGCATCAAAATCTTTCTGATCTACCTGTCTCCATTCTGTGACCTAGATGTCTGGACTGAGTGAATAATATATAGAAGATGATAGTTTCCAAGTGATCTTGATTCTATCTATCTGTTTCTTTTGGTGGCTTTTTAAGGACGATCACTGCAGCCTTGGGATTTAGTGGCCCCAGAGACAACCTATTCTCCCTCTTGTCAGCCCAACAGCATGAAAGTCCCCTTCACTCATTGGAGATAAGGGTGGAGGAGAGGGGCTTCCCTGGTGATCCACTGGTTAAAAATCCACCTGCCAATGCAGGAGACTCGGGTTTGATCCCCAGTCCAAGAAGATTCCGCATTCCAAAGAGAAGCTAAGCCCATGTGCCATAACTACTGAGCCAGCGCTCTGGAGCCTGAGAACCACAACTACTGAAGCCCCTGCGCCTCAAGCCTGTGCTCCGCAACAAGAGAAGCCACTGCAATGAGAAGCCAGCGCCCCACAATGAAGAGCAGCCCCTACTCACTGCAACTAGAGAAAGCCCATGCGCTGCGATGAACACCAGCACAGCCTAAAATAAATAAGTCTTTCAAAAAGAAGAGTGGAGGAGAAAAAAACTGAATTTGTTGTTTCAAGCCTCACAACTCTTAGACTCATGAAAGTGTTAGCCACTCAGTCGTGTCCAACTCTTTGTGACCCCATGGACTGTAGCCCGCCAGGCTCCTCTGGTCCATGGAATTCTCCAGGCAAGAATACTGGAGTGTCCATTTCCTTCTCCAGGGGATCTTCCCAAACCAAGGATCGAACCTGGGTCTTCTGAACTGCAGGAAACTCCTAGACTCATAACACACTTTTTTTCCCCCTACCTAGGCCTATTCTCTTCCCCCAAGTTTTCACTGCCTGGAAGGTGGAGGCTGGGCAGCTTCTTGTTCAGAAGTGGGTGAGGCATGTCCCATCAGAGAGGTGACTAGGAATCAGCTGCCACCATAGCGAGTCTAGAATGCAGAGTAGGTCTGGGGTTTGCTGGTAGGTATAATGTGTGTATGCTGTGTGCTTAGTCGTTCGGTTGTGTCTGACTCTTTGCAACCCCATGGACTGTAGTCCACCAGGTTCCTCTGTCCATGGGGATTCTCCATGCAAGAATACTGGAATGGGTTGCCATGACCTCCTCCAGGGCATCTTCCCAACCCAGGTCTCCTGCGTTGGAGGCAGACTCTTTACCATCTCAGCTACTGGGGAAGCCCAATGAGGTATAATAGGCACTGGCTTTTCTTGGGAACACTAATTCCACTTCTGATCTAGTCTTTTTAAAATTTTCATCTGCCTGTCATTTAAAACTGAAAATATCACAAGCTGAATTTAGTGTATTAGGTTGGGGCAAAAGTAATTTTAGTTTTACAACCCGTTGAACTTTGTCCTTTAATACATTCTTAAATAAATGTGGTTCTGCTATACATCATTTTAACGCGCATTTCTCACTTTATGTTTTTTGGCTAATGACATATTACTTGGTGTTTATTTTAGACTACAGAAATGATGTTAGACAAAAAGAAAAGTTGAGCGATTTTTTTATTTGAGTTCAAAATGGTCATAAAGCAGCAGAGACAACTCACATCAACAATGCATCTGGCCCAGAAACTGCTAATGAATGTAGAGTGCAGTGGTTATTCAAGAAGTTTTGCAAAGGAAACGAGAGCTTTGAAGATGAGGAGTGCTGTGGCTGACCATCGGAAGTTAACAATGACCAACTGAGAAGATCACTGAAGCCGATCCTCTTACAACTACATGAAAAGTTGCCCAAGAACTCAACGTTGACCTTCTATGGTTGTTTGGCATTTGAAGCAAGCTGGCAAGGTGAAAAGGCTCACTACGCGGGTGCCTTGCAGCTGACTAAAAATTAAAAATTGTCATTTTGAAGTGTCTTCTTCTCTTATTCTATGCGACAACAAAGAACCATTTCTCGATCAGATTGTGATGTGTGACAGGTGAATTTATATGACAACCAGCAATGACCAGACAACTAGTGATGACCAGCTCAGTGGTTGGACTGAAAAGAGGCTCCAAAGCACTTCCCAAAGCCAAACTTGCACCAAGAAAAGGTCATGGTCACTGGTGGTCTGCTGCCCATTTGATCCACTGCAGCTTTCTGAATCCTGGTGAAGCCATTATATCTGAGAAGTACGCTCAGCAAATTGATGAGACGCACTGAAAACTGCAATGCCTCAGCCAGCACTGCTCAACAGAAAGGCCCGTTCTGTTGTCTTCTCCATAACGCCTCCCGATTGCACGTTGCACAACCAACACTTCAAAAGTTGAATGAATTGGGCTACAAAGTTTTGCCTCATTTGCCATATCCACCTGACCTCTCATCAACTGACCTCCACATCTTCAAGCAGCTTGACAATTTTTTGCAGGGAAAATGCTTCCACAAGCAGCAGGATGCAGAAAATGCTTTCCAAGAGTTTGGAATCCTGAAGCATGCTACAGGAATAAACAAACATTTCTTTTTGGCAAAAATGTGTTGATTGTAATGGTTCCTATTTTGACTAATAAAGATGTTTTGGAGCCTAGTTATAATGATTTAAAATTCATGGCACGAAATTTAAAAATTGCGGTCCAAAACTACAATTACTTTTATACCAAACTAACAGATTCTTAGGAATGAGAACAAGCTTAGAGAAGATAAAGTGAAACATTTTCTGAAGTGTGTTCCGCAGAACGCCAGGCCCGTGAGGAGCTTTCCTGGCAGGAGGCTCCCATGGCCAAATGACCCTGGAAAACACAGGCACTCCACCCCCTCTGGTGTCTCAGCCTTCGCAGGGCTCTGCAGTGCCTCAGTAAAGGAACTATGTTAAATTCCCATGCTTGCTTTTGTAGCGGGGCTTGAGCTTCCCTTCCAAGACCACAGGATTTCTACGCGAAAAAGGTTCTGAATTTCAAATCCAACTCTCTGTAAACTGGAAGGTCTCCTATCACTGAATTTTCTTGATAATAGGAGATATTCAGAAAAACTTGCTGTGACTCATAAAAGATGTACAAGCTGAAAGTAGCAATAACTGCAGTTACAAATGTGTATGTTGTGGCAGGGGGCGGGGCGGAGGGGGGTAAGAGGGTGGGCTGAACTGGGAGAGCTGCGCTGACACGTGTACACTGCGTGTGTAAAACAGACGGCCGGGGAAGCGGCTGTGGAGCAGGGGGCGCGGCCTGGGGCTCCGTGGTAACCAAGATGGGCAGGACGGGTGGGGGTGGGAGGGAGCCTTAAGAGGGAGGGGATATATACACATATAGCTGATTCACGCTGTTCTACAGCAGAAAAACACTGTAAAGGAATTATATGCCAATAAAAAGCAAGCAAATGTATACTCAAAACACAGCAGCTGAAAGACGAAATGTATACTGGAGGTATTATTTTGCCATTTGGGCAGCCTGGGGGACTGATTCATATCAAAAGCATGTTATCGCTTCAAGAATGGACTGAATATTGAACTGCCCTACATAAAGACATGAAATCCGTGCTCAAAGAGGCTTTTGTGTGTGTGTGTGTGTGTGTGTGTGTGTGTGTGCAAACAAAGCTTGGGGCATCTCAAAATTGCTCAAAGGCCCAGGTCAAGACTGGTAGCCTTTGTGACTATTTTTGAAGTTCACCTAGAGAGGATTAAAATGGTGGATTCATGGCGTAAGATGAAAATCCTTTGGAGCTGATACCAGACTCCTAAGCTAGTGAATGTCTACATTAAATCAAACATCTGGATGAAAAGATAAAAGGAGAAGCAATTCTCCACATGTTTTCAAAATGTATCAGGGACATTGTGTTGGTCTTAAAACCAAACAGTTGACTATTTTCCCCCTATATTTCGCCTCAGAATTCTGGCATCACATATACACCAGCTGAAAAACTCAAGGGGCCAGATGGCCCACGGGTATCATTTTTAGTTTGAATAGAGAACACTGTTTTAGATTCTCTTATGGAGGCAAATTATATATTACTCTAAAACCAATTTAGAAAGAAACACTGCAATACCCAAGGGAAGGCTGGAATTCATCCTGACAATACTGGAATATTAATGCTGACACTCAGTGAAAACACTATATAGAAGCAATAGACCAAGAGAAGGCCCACAGAGTCTATGCTTTCTTTCTGTATGCTTCTGTTTATTTATTCTTCTAGTTTTCTTTTCAGTTCTTTTGCAAGGGCAGTGGGAAAACATGGGACCATAAATATACTTCTGAAAAATGTACCTTAGTCTTTTAGCAGGAAAAGGCCAGAGTGACTTGTGAGGTCAGGAGGGAAGGAGAGAGACAGAAGCGGTGGTGGTGCTGAAATGACACATTGTTTATGAGCCTCTACATGCGCTCCTTCGTTTCAGTCCCAATGAAAACCTGCGAGGAGAAATCCCTGCACCTGTTCTGTGGACAAAGGAAATCGGGACTCCGAGTCCTGCTCCTCATCTAACGTCAGGGAGCAGGCAGCGAGTTGGAATGTGAACTCTGAGCAGTTCGTCCTTTCTATGACAACAAGGCAACTCTCCCAGAGAAGGGTGTATCATGCAAACCAAAAGGTGTGGGGATAGAAAGATAAATTCTGTTGTTTAAAGAAACAACTGCATCTCACAAGAATGGTAAATTATGTCTAAAGGCACCAGAAACCTAATGCTGACATGGCTATAATCAATAATGTTGATTCCCTGGGAACAAGTGCATCCAGGGATACTGTTAAGGTTTTGGCTTTGCAGTCCTTAACTGTTTACACAGACCTCCTGTATATTATTCTCCTCATGCCTCCCAAAATAGAAAAAAAATTTAAAGGCACACGAGCATTCTTTCCTGTTTCCAATCTTCAAAATTTGCAAGGGATGGGCTACATGCAGTCTGGTAATACAGTGCTCTGGGCATGAGCCTAACTTCCCTTAGGGGCAAATTCTGGGTTTTGGTGATCCTTGGTCCATGGGAATTTGTCAGAACTGAAAAAGATTGCTTCAAGTAGTCTTACCCATGACACCAAACCGTGGGCTGGCATCCCAAGAATATATTCCACTGCAAATACTGTGTAATTCTTTAAACATGTGTATTTTAAACCTTGAGCAGAGCAGAACTGTCAAGTTAGAGTGACATTTCAGAATTCTTCTGATTACGGATTATTTCATGGTTGTCTCTCTCTTCTGTTTCAAATGCAGAATGCCCAATGTACTACATTAGAGTTATGCTCACACAATTTGTACCATCTTAAAGGTACAAAAAGGAATACATTTTCTAGAATTGCTTTCATCTTCCAAGTTTGTAATATATGGACTAGTTTTTTTTTTAATTTTATTTATTTAAGATGTATTCTTTTTAAAAAATTGGAGTATAATTGCTTTACAAGGTTGTGTTATCTTCTGTTGTACAACAAAGTGAATTTACTGTATGCATACATATATCCCGTCCCTCTTGAACATCCCTCCCTCACCCCCATCCCACCCTCCTTGGTCATCACACCGTGTGGAGCTGAATGCCCTGTGCTACACAGAGGTTCCCACCGGCCATCGATTTTACACATTGTGGTGTATACAGGCCAGTGCTACTCTCCCAACACATCCCACCCTCTTCCTCCCCACTTCCACATGTCCGTTCTGTATGTCTGCATCTCTATTGCTGCCTTGCAAATGGTTTCATCAGTACCATTTTCTCGATTCCATACATATGCATTAATATATGCTATTTAGTAAACCAAAAAAAGACAAAAAGACAACCCTCAGAATGGGAAAAAATATTGGCAAATGGAGCAACTGAAAAAGAATCTCCAAAATATACAAGCAGCTCATGAAGCTCAATATCAAAAAAATACAAACCCAATCAAAAAATAGCCAGAAGAAATAGAGAGACATTTCCCCAAAGAAGACATACAGATAGCTAACAAATGAAAATACACTCAACATCACTCATGATCAGAGAAATGCAAATCAAAACTATAATGACATATCACCCCACACCAATTAAAATGGCCACTCTCAAGAAAGCTGAGAAATTTTACAAACAATAAATGCTGGAGGGGGTGTGGAGAAAAGGGAACCCTCTTGCACTGTTGGTGGGAATGTAAATTGATACAGCCACTGTGGAGAACAGGTTGGAGGTTCTAGAACTACCATATGACCTAGCAATCCCACTCCTGGGCATATATCCTGAGAAAACCATAATTCAAAAAGACACATGTAACTCAATGATCACCGCAACACTATTTACAATAGCCAGGACATAGAAGCTACCTAGATGTTTACTGACAGATGAATGGATAAAGAAGATGTGGTATATGTATACAGTGGAATGTTAGCCATAAAAAGAAATGAAATTGGGTCATTTGCAGTAACATGAATGGACCTAGAGTCTGTCATACAAAATAAGTCAGAATGAGAAAAACAAATATTGCATATGGGTTAGTTTTAAGACAATGACAAACAGGATTATAGGTGGTATAACACCATAAGGCCATCATTACAAGACTAATTTCTGAATATGGGTCATATTTAAATAGACCAAACCTCACTGTTCCCAATTACTATTTGTAGATGTCTAATTTAATTACTATTCAATATAGAAAACCGTAAGTATTGTATGAGGCACTAAAATTTATATTTCTTCCAAACAAACCTAGACTACTATGTCCTACTATTTAGAAATGGCTACCCAAGAAACCAACAGACATAGTGAAGGAACAAAAAGGCTGAAAGACATTTACTGTATTTTGGTACCAGAGAAAGAAAGGAATTCATTAAATTTAAAAAGTGAAGTTAGTAGTTGATCAATGGCAGTTCAGATACTGAATAGAAGTGGAGTTTGAAATTTAATGGATGAGTGAAAATATAAAAAAAGCTCAGAAAAGCTGAAGTCTGCAAAATATCTTATACCATGAATACCCTAATATTTGGTAAAACAAACAAACAAACACACACCAAGCGTTTGGCTGTCCTGGTGGTCCAGTTGTTAAGAATCTGCCTGTCAGTGCAGGGGACACAGGTTTGATCTCTGAGCCAGGAAGATCCCACATGTTGAGGAGTAACCAAGCCTGTGTTATGTACAACTATGGAAGCCTGCACCGTTTAAAACCCATGCTCTGCACAGTAAGAGAAGCCATTGCAATAAGCAGCTCAACAGAGGGCAGCCCCCTGCTCACCACAACTTGAGAAAGCCCGCATGTAGCAACGAAGACCCAGTACAGTAGGAAAAAACCAAACAAAACTCAGACAAACCAAGCATCTGAATTGCTTTCAATAAATTCCAGGTACATTCACAGAAATACTTGTCAGTCTAAAGAGGGCAGTTACTCACCACGTCAAAGGCAGTAAACACGTGACAATAGTGGTGGTTGGACTTCAAATCCTTAGTGATGTAAGCGAACGTCGAGAGGTCTTCCGGGTCCTGGGCCGCACAGGAGATGTTACGAATCTCATGCTCAGCAATTATGTTCTGGAAGAAATCACACAAATGACCACTGTTTCCCTCTGCAAACCAACCTATTTTAGAATCAAGGCAAATGGCCTGGGAAGCAGCTGCTGTCCCTATTCCTAGAATGTTCTAGACCAGCAACATACAAAATGACCCACTATCTGTGGGCAAAGGTATACCAGGTCTGGAAGGAATATTTTCGTTTAATGAAAAACAACCTAAAATAGTCTGAACCTGGAGCAGCAGTTCTTGCCTGGCGCTGTGTAGACACCTTTTTAAAAATAATAATTAATAAGGATTTCACTATTTCTATCCCCCACGTACACTGGGAGAGTCAGCGCTGCCTCCCGCCAGCTCTTCCTGGGAAAGATCCCCCGCCCTGTTGTTCCGCTTTCCCAGGAGACTGAGCCTCACCATCCCTTACTGCTGTCTTGCGCGGCCAGAGCTCCCCAGAGCCCAGGCAGGCCGGGGAGGGCAAGTCAAAGCACTCTCTCTTGACAACTCTGCAGAGACGATGGCGCAGGGCTGGGAGCAGGGAACCACCACACCGCAGGCTTGATGCAGGGCGCGGATGCATTCCCGCCGTGTTGCAATTACGAGTGGGTGCTGGAGGTGAGCCTCAGCAGCTCACAGGCGGAAACTGGTCCTCAGACAGTGTAAGTGCCTTAATGCAGGGCAGGTGGCGGAGCTGAGCCCACAATCTGGGGTTTTTGGATCGCAGAGCTCAGGCTCTCTCAAATTCGACGCAATGCCTCTCACCCCCAACCTCTCTCTCACTGGTTCAACACAATTTCATTTCTCTTCTCACTAGCATTTTTTCATGGCCTCTCCTTGCCAGCCTCTTCATCCCAACCAGCCTTTAAGAACAATGGGAAGTACCTGAGGAAAGGTTTAGGCACCATTATCCTGAAGCACAATAACCAAGGAGACACATCTGGGCTGCAAACCCTGCCAGATACTTCTTTTGATAATATTGATGAATTTAAGAAGGAAAATATTTCACATTAATCGTGCAATCATTTCTTAATCTCATAATATCCCATTTATAATCTCATAATATCTCATTTATGATTTCTGCAGTTGTCATAGATCTAAAACCTTTAATGATTACCCTAATTACTTCGTAATTGCACAGTCTTAAATAACCCAAGCACATATAATGCTCTGGGTA